>NC_141769.1:28340833-29024166 GCF_051362555.1 Lingula anatina | reverse complement strand
AACTGAAGATTAATAAAGCACCTATCTGCGTTTCTTTGTGACTTTTATATAATTTCCTCGATGAGATATTTGTTTACCTGCATGAACCTTATACTTAAACTGTGGCGTATTTTTAAATGATAACCTTCCAAAATAGTTGATTAAGATCAGTAAAATAAGGGTTAACAAAATTGTGGGGTAAAGTATCAAAGAGGCATGCCATCCCGTGTGGGTCGAGATCAGTTATCAAGACTTTATTGTCTAAAACGGCGCGTGGAGTCTTTTAATTATACACAGACGAGGGGATATGGACAATATATTTACATAAATATAGTAAACCGATTTAGAAAATTAAACTATGGCCTCCGTTCAATTGCTGCTTAGGAGATATATAAGTAAAAATCACATATGGCTTTGCCCGCTAGTCTTCAATCTCGCCACCCGTCAGAAAGGCAGGTGGTCTTTCATTGCACCGACCACTTACAGGTAGGCTCGCTTTTCTAAAGAGAATCAATGTCTATAGCTTAGTAAATATCATATAGCCTTTAACCTTTGCCCAAATATATGAATAATCAGTCAATCCCCACATGACTGTGTTAAATGAAATCTGAACCAGAATGTACATGTAGAAGTTAAAGTTGTAACGGGAAGTTGTCGCTGCAGATGCACCGTCCAAATGGTCTAGATTTTCAGGACAGAGTGTTAAGACATCACTTACTTACTCGCTCGTATTACAAATTCATTTTCACTTTTTAAGAAACTGTATTGAAATCAATCAGACTGGATTAACAAGTTCTAAAGATTCCCCTGTATGCGTCCCCTAATTAAGTGACTGATACCTCAATTGTTGGGAATCGCATACATTGTGTATTCGATTTATTCTAAGTATTAATTATGCTGCAACGGTTTATTCGAAGTATTAATTATTAATTATGCTTAATTATGCTGCAACGGATCATTTTCATTCTCTTTACGTGAATTCTAAGTGAAGCAATGGCAGCCCTGGTGAAGGTATTGTGCCTCTTGGCAGCTTTGATGGTAGCGTGTCTGGCTGAGCCAGGTAAGCAGATGTTGCCATGGCAACCCGTATCCCAAATTCACCTTCCTGCATGTCACTATAAACATAACTGGCTAATAACTCATAAAATCATATATTTTGAAAATTTATAATTATTGTTGACGACTCATGTTTCATATACATATTTCTATGATTTTTTATGATATTTTTATGATTTTAAATTTCGCATCCATACGTTTCACCTGTGGATTTAGATTCCGTCACTGTCGTATTTTCACTCCATGTATGTAAAGCGCAGCCATGTGTGTTCTGTGCCATAAAGCGAATAATGTGACATTGCCATTGTATTATGTGCCTACAATAATCCTTCTGGCATTTATTATCATTATATGTAAAATCTCCAAATAAAGGTGACATCCAACCACCTCGTAGTATATTCCTTTAACTGTAATTAAATGGTTTGTTTTAATGTTTTATTTGAAAATAAAATGTGGATATCTCAGTTTTCGATGACTTCATCCATACTTCTAATGCACCAACCATTAACAGTTTTTCCAATAATTAGCCATTTCTTTGCTCCATATATTTTACTAGCAGACTTATGTGTAAGTAATATACAATATTCTGCGGTTTCAGGATCAGTTGGCTACCCATACTTGTATGGGGGCAGAATTGGAGGGGCTGGTCTGTATGGAAACATCGTGGCGGGTGGCGGGTAAGTTCACATCTGGTACACAAAGACCTAGATCGATCTAACAGGATTGATCCATCTCCAAGGGGTTTCTCGGTAAATTGCTTTTAGCTTTTAAGTGGCTTAGATGTCTGGCACGCCTGCTTAAGCTGCTAAACGATAGTTATTTACCCCCTATCAGCTTCAGTAGGCGTGACAGACATCTAAACCGCTTAAGTTAATTGCAATTTAGCGAGATTCCCCTTGGAGATAGATCGATCCGCAGTTAGTACGATAAGGTCTGGGAATGGTCCCTAAAATTGTCAATAAGCTACAGCCAGGTGTAGACAAGGTACAAAAAATCCACCTTCAAGGACACATGAGTATAACACGCATAGTGAACAAATGAAAAAACACAATTTTAAATGGAGTTGAAATTAGATTAGAATGATTCGTGTATTTTTCAGTAAAATCCTCTTCCCTGCTATTGCTAGGTATGGTCGCTACAGCGGATATGGCGGCGGATACGATGATTCCTTTTACGGCCCTGGTGGTTTTTACGGTGATATTGGTGGATACAACGCTGGGTTTGGCGGCGGATACGATGATTCTTTTTACGGCCCTGGTGGTTTTTATGGTGGTATAGGCGGTTCCGACGGTGGATATGCCGGATATGGTGGATATGGCGGCGGATACAGAGGCTCTGTTCACGGTTTAGGCGGCTACGGCGGCTATGGGGCTTTTTATTAAGGCCGACGGTTGCTATGTTGATTGTGAATTTTGAGAATATTGGGAATATGTGATCGTCCATAATCAACATCAAAGGTATGATATATGATGGATTCTGCGTAGACATGCTATTGCCATTCATACCGAAGGTCAATTATTTCTGGACGTTCATATTAAGTGCTGATGTTACAATAAAAGATCGAATTATTCTAAAAACAGAGTTTGTTAATAGTTTTTTTTTTTGTTTTGTTTTTTTTTTGCTTCTCACCTGACCTGTGTTCTTTCCTTAAAAAAGCAGAATCTTGCCGCTGTTAATAATGTATACCCGTAAACAAATATGATAAAAGTTATCACATCCAAAAAGATTGCAATATAAAAAATATCTGTATGTAGATAGTTCTGAATTTGTATCCGTGAACAATCTGAGAAAGGTTCATTTTCACAAACAAAAACGCATTACCAATATCAGGAATTCAATCGAAAAAAATCAATAAAAAGATAAAGTGGACATTCAACACACATAGGTCAATGTTTGGTTGTATAAGTATCTTTGTATGTTGTTAGGAAACCGCAATCTTTCCAGCACCTTAGATTAGATCCCATGTTACCTATATCTCTGATGCATTTTTAATATTAAATTGTCCTTGAGTTCAGGGCGGGAAATACCACAGTGTCAAATGCTTTCATTACAAGTGCCGGGGTCGCTTGATAACGGTTATAATTTGGTACCTGGTTGTTAGAGTCACTTCTGTTTGCTTCTGAGAGGCGCTTTAACGCAAGGCTGGGCATTAGTATCTAACCCGGGACAAACACGGGGCGCACTTGCTTCATTTTAGGCATTTAAAACAGATGTTTAACGGAGATGCGTTTTAAGATACTTCGTAAATTGCAAGCAGGTTCGTGTGAAGGGTGATTGTATCTTCGCAAACACACACTTATCATATACTTGACAGCACCTTAAATTGGTAATTTTGGTCAGTGAATCAAAAAAGGAGTGATGGAACGTCCGTTATTAGTCATCGGGTTTCTTTCCCCTCCGTGTACGGTGGCGTTGCCGGCGTCGCTGTATAAATACTGGCGAGTGGACAGGGTAAAATCATAACCCAGACCGTCATCATCATGAAGTTTCTTTGTGCCGTTGCTCTTCTGGCCCTGATGGCTAGCGCTGCTTATGCCACCTATGGGGTCGGAACGCCTTATGGTTCACATAGCCACTACTATCCTTACGGCCATGGTGGCTACGGCGGCTACGGCGGCTACGGCAGTTACGGCGGCTATGGAGGGTATGGAGGGTATGGGTACCCCGGCTATGGATATGGATATGGTGGATATGGCGGTGTTGGATATGGTGGATACGGGGGATACGGCGGTCTTGGTTACGGTGGATATGGTGGTTACGGCGGTTATGGTGGTTACTACGGCAAACCTATGTATTATTATTAATCTTCAACGTGAGTGTGTTTCGTAACTTTTCTATCAGTTCTCTCCGGGTACTTGAAGAAAAGTATTGTTTAAGTCAATCAGAGCTCCTTTTACTCCTAATACATGTAGATATTTTATACTATCACAGTATTTTCCTAACATGTTACATGGAGAATCGGTAATTTTCTCTCATCTGATTTGTCTTCTTTTCTAGTTTTTAAAACATATGAATTCGCTGTCAATTTTTGCTCAAACATGCATACATACAATATATTTTGATAAAACATGTTATATACTATTTTGCATTCAGTTCCTCGTCTTTATTTTCAGTTTATCAGGTTGATAAAAAAAAAACAAGACGTGAGAGACAACTTCTTCGTGGTTTCTACCATTGCTGCCTCCAATATCATCTGGTTTAAAAAAACGATGACTTAAGTGTCTGCTGAACATGTCGCCAGTTTTTCAAGATGAAATTCAAGAACGATGAACACTGGATCCTCCAGGCGACTCCCTGATGACATTTGTAAAAGGCAGTTATTTAGGTGACTTTGGTCGGACATTGACCGTTCCTAATACAGCTGTGTGTTTTCGTTGCTTTGAGAATACAAAAACGGAATGAATAAAGTAACGGAAGTGTACAGAAAATGTTGTTTTGTTTTTTATATATATGTGTGGCCAAAATATGACAAAGCTACTGCCTTTTGCTTTTGCAAAGTATTGCAATGTTTGGCAATGTTTTCGAATCTTAGGTAAACAACTCGGCAACGTGCAAGCATTTCAGTCCCATTGAATGAGGCAACCCAATAGAAAATCGATATTAATTATCGTTTCTATTGCATATTTAAAGATAGATGTGGAAACAAAAAAGAAAAAAGACGCGGTTCAAGCGTTTTTCCTCTGTTTGAATGACACAACGCAGATATTCCTGACGGAAAGCAATTCGAAAAAAAGATGCACACAATTATATTACTGTTATTATTATAGTAGAGATGCACCATGTGTGTAGGTCAAATAACAACTCTTACTGAGAATCGGTCACAAATATAATTTTTAGATATGACATTTTTACAAAAATTCTTATCCTAAAACTACAGTATTATGAGTATATCTTCGCTCGTTTATGGATACAAATTTAACAGTTATAAAAAAGAAAACGATTAGCATTTATAAATTGTATATCAAAACAGACATAAATGACATGACAATGAATGATGCAGTTACGCGTACATCTGAGCAGGAATCAAAATCCCAATAGCTAACATGCCAATACATTCTGTGTCGGATCCATGATTTTGCCAAAGAAGTATAGAATAAAAAACAAGAGAAATTATATCATGTAACACATGGCATAGGGAGGGAAATATTCTTGACTTATTCTCTTGTCGCTCGTTATACATTTTTATGGGGGGGGGGGGGGTCAAATTCTTCGAAGCCTGGGGGAGGCACGTGGCACACTGCCAAACTTAAATCCGCACCTGACACGTTCATTAAGATAAGTGCCTTAGGGCTTGTTCCCCATGAAATCATCGTTTTACGAAGATCGATCTCACAAAATGCAATCAGTTTAAGAGATTAACATGCCTCTTCTTGTTTCCAAATTCCTCTCACAATCACCAGTTTTTATGTATTCTACTTGACCCCAGGAGGAGGCGTGTTAATCTGCTTAATTCACCGCAGTATGCGAGGTTCCTAGCGGAGTTAGATCGATCCACGTAGAACGAAAGTTTCATTGGGAATGAGTCCGTAGATGCACGGCAATAATATACTGTCATTATGAAAACAACCCATGACACTGTTGTAGTCTCTCAGGGGCGGATTTAGGGCGTCTTCTGGGTCTTCCAGAAGACGGTCAGATTTTCAAGTTTACATTGGCGGGTATCTAATTTTTTCTGTCGGAAGACGGTCAAAAATGAAGAACGGATCAACAAAGATAATTTGGAAGACTGTCAGGAAATAACTCTGAATCCGCCCCTGTCTCTAACACCTTATGTGGAATATACGAAGGGATGTATCAAACGTATAGGCTTGTGTCATGTGTTCTTTACCCTGAAAAATGATTTATATGGTTTGCACTTGCACGAGGTGTGCGATTAATTGTAATGATATCCAATGTCAAATAACTTTGCAAGATTACCACATAAATTCTCTCGATAATAATATAGATAATTTGCAAGCTATTCACTATTTCTTTCGTTATGGCTAGTTTGATGGATCCCAGGTGGTGGGGGTGGTGGTGTTTCTCCAAAAGCATCTTAATACTAACCTCATTTTTTTAGTGTTTAAAGTAAAACTTTTTAATAACTATTCTTTGCATATTTAGAAGTCCTTCACTAATCTCCTCGTGCCTCTAGTCGAACTAATGACCGTTGTTTTACCCCACCCAGTACACAGATAAACAATTACAAATATATCAGTCTTTAGCATCGCCGTCAATACCGTGACCGTACCAGCACGAACACAGAACCAAAAGGTGGGCATTATAAAATTAACTAGTTTGGCCTTGTTTTCAGGTAAGTGACCTCCCTTCCCCCTTCTATCTAGCAGTCGTAATTGCACGTAATATATAAATAAAATACTCGTGTCTTAAACAGACGTTCAGACCTCAAATATAGCTTGGCTTTCACAACTCTTATTACGCATGCACAAACATTCCGTCGACAACGTGAAGCATTTCCTAATCCTGACGACGTACTTATTCCATGTATTTTTACGGCGTCAATAAGTGACCGCTGGTACGGACACTACTGTATCTACTCTCTGAAATGATGTGGTTCTCTTGGTTTTGACACCTGTCCTTGTAGTGTCAACGGTAAATGCTGCATACTTTGAAAAGATCCAGGTCTGTGATACTGCTGTTTATGCCTGCTAGAACTTGTCCCTGAACCATAAAATCACTGTTGCGGTTACACCTGTCCACGCCTCTTGGTCGCGATATTCGGACCTACGACCCTAAGTAGCGTACAACGGTATTTAGTTTGTCAATTAAACGACTTAATTAGCTAGATGACATATTTAAACCGTGCCCCCACTCCTCTTTAGTTTCAGATACCAAAGTGATTAGACAAACATATACCTATATAAAGAAGTTCAACTTGACAGTAAACAGTAAAATAGGGTGAGTTGTCAGCTACCAGATCACCATGCAGGCTTTCAGAGGCGTGTGTGCCGCAGTCATCGCGGTCCTCTTGGTTTCAGTGAACACCGGCGTGCGTGGTCAGCAAATGCCCCAGTACTACGCCGGCGGCTACTACGGTCAGCCCTATGGCTTGAACTACGGTCAGCCCTATGGCTTGAACTACGGTCAGCCCTATGGCTTGAACTATGGTGCACCACAGTACTACGGCGGAGGAAGCCATTTCGGTTACCCAGGCTACAGTGGTTATCCATCCTACGCCGGATACCCGTATTACCCCGGGCAAAATACTAACCATGGTTACCCTGGTTACTATCCTGGATATCCAACATATCCGTCGTATCCACCTACTGGTGGCCATCACAGTTACCCAGGGTATCCGTCTTACCCCGGCTATCCGTCGTATCCGGGGTATCCACCTAACAGCCAATACTGCTACTACTATCCCGAATACTGCAGCAGCATATATGGGCAAAACCCTGGTAGGTGGAGTTTTTTTTCAAGCGTCAATTATTTCATTTCTTAATTAATTTTTAAGTTTGTTTATCTATTTTAACACTTGTCTGCTCATTTACTTTGCTTAATTTTTTTAACTACCAGTAGTTTACAAATGTCTATCGTATTCGAATCTCTAATATTATTAAAATGATTTCATTTCCCTCGAAAATACTTTAATAGTTAAGAAGAAAAAGTGAATTTTACTCGAACTAAGAATTGTACCCTTTCAAAGATGCGCGAGAAAAGAAAGCTCACGTTTGTTATCAGTTAACATTTTTATGTAGGGTTAAAGGCAAATGAGCGCCTATCGTATTCTCTTAATAATCACATCAATCAAACTAAAACTATGTATCAAATATCTTTCAGGGACCCCTACTACCCCTACTACCTAAAATAGACGGTTAGTACCAAGCGAAAAATTGAAAGGGCGGGCACCTTCAAGCGCGAGCGATAAAGAAAAAACGTTACACAAGAAGTGCAGCACATTCCTAGTGGAAAAAGAGCAGTATACACATTTCTATTAAGTCGTTAGTTTTTTAGGCTCATCCGTTCCCTAACACCAAAAGAAGGGGATATAGCGTTTTTCACAGTACTACAGGAGAACGATGCATACTAAAACATTAATGTTCCCTGTGTTTACTAGTATGTTTGAGACGGTAAGAAGCATTTGTGCAACTTTGAGATTCAAATGTTGTCGCCTCAACTCAGCAGCCCGATTCTCCTCGTGGATTCCCTTCAGAGAAGAGAGAACATCGTAAGAGAATGGGATATTTATATTTCAGTTTTGACGAGTCACTTATTTTTCTTCGGAATCACAGGAGGTGGAATTTTGGAAATAATCTTTTCGTTTTACACTGTACAAACAAAGCGAATAAAATCATTTTATCTTACTATATTGTTTTTTCTTCATTCACACTTACATTAAATATTTGATTGCTATAATAATAGATGGATTTTTAGAAGTTATGCCTGTGACACACTATTAATATAATAAACGGACGACTCTGAGACACAGATCAAGAAATTTAAAAGAATTTTAAAGTAATAGAAATGTGGCATATTTCGAGACACCTCCCCCCCCAAAAAAAAAAATGATAAGATGCACTTTCTGGTGTCTGAAGGAATCTGTGAATGTAATATCGTGAATAATTATTTGGGAGTAAAAACAATTTACTAAATTTTCCGGGTCCTTAGGCCGTCACGCCGAAAAGTGACCACCTAAATATGTAAACAGAAAATTATACTTTAAAATGAGAAATCTTTAAGCTGAGGGTGTCCAATGATTACAAAGAATACGCTGTGCCATGAGAGATACAAATGTACTTGTAGTAAAGGAAAGTTAATGGCAAAACGGCGAGATCTAAGGTAATGCCAATTTTGTTTACTGTCCCTTATATTGTCTTGATATCAATCATAAAACTCCCGTAGAATTAAAGGTTATCCCACAAAAATTGCTTCACTAGACAATTAAATGAAAGTAGTAAAATTAAACAAATCTCATAATCTTGGAATTCTTTATCAAAATAAAAATGAAGGCAGGTCATATATAATTAAGAGATTTAACAGGTAAAGACAGGTAGATATGATTACATATCTTGCAGTGATGTGCATATACTGTTCCAAATATTTAGTTTTATTCATTTAAGCGTCACACTGTTTGAGATGAACAAGCACAATTAAAAATATTTGAATCTTAATTTATTCTTTTAAATTATTTTCACATCAAACACATCGTCTTTATCGAAACAAATCTAACGCCTCTCCTCCCCACGCAGCCCTCTATAGACTCGCACTCGCGTGGTCCCAACACTGCATGTCCACAACCCTACTCTCTCTCTCTCTCTCTCTCACACACACACACACACACACACACACACGCACTCTCTCTCTCTCACACGCACACACACACACACGCACGCACGCACACTCACTCACTAAAACACACACACACCGAAACACTCCCATCTACATGCAGCACTCCTTCCACACAGCGACCTACATGTGTACCCTCTCTCACATAGCCCACAAAGTTATTTATTTTTACCTTCTAAAATGATATTTCCCATAGCAGCCTCTCAAGTTAAGTCGAATGTAGAAACTGATAAGTTAAACCAAGGGGTCACACAACTCCTTGCTTAAACTATGGAATAATGCTTCCATGGTTAAAGTAACCATAGAAAGCGACTACAGCATTCACGATTGTGCGAATCCAACCCCAAATTTCTCATCTAACACAATATGAGGTACAACAGCTACCGTTGCTGCACAGATACATTAGCGATTTTTCCACCTCTGGAAGTTCGCAAATGCGTATGGTATCAAACTTTTCGAGACTTTTCTTAAATGATAAACAATAAAGGGGTAGTTAGCGTAATGTGCATTTTAATGTGATGGGTGAACGTAAGGAAAATGGTATCTGAGTGGACAAACACGAAGCAATGCTTGAAATGTTCTACTTCTAAAGTCACTCACTTCGTTTATCTCCAACTAACGACCATTTTGTTTCTCAGTCTTTTTTTCACAAATGCCATTTCATGTGTTGAGCCGTGAGACCGACCAATTTATTTTGATTCAATGCAGAAGGTAAATATTGGTGTGTGGACACTTTTGCATTCTGGTTAACATCCGGTTTGCATCTTTTTCTAAGCCAGCCGATGCCTGCCAATGTCATTTATATTCTCTTACAACTTGAAAAGAAAGATGTTATTTGATTTATATATTCCTTAAAATTATTTTCAGAGGCACAATTATATGTGTAATGTAAAAAATGAAAAACGACATACAGTGTGAGTAATTTATCCTAAATACTGTATTCATTTAAAAAGGGAAAAATGAAAAATACCATTTATTTAGCGGCTATGTATCCTCTTGTGGGATCAAAACTTACATTTGTACTTGATACCTTGTGAAAGTTTACGTCATTTTGATTAAAATCTCTTCGACAAAATATGAATACGTCTTCAGGTTATTCTAAAGCTTTCATATACATATTGAAATAAACATTTTGTTGATGACATAACGAGAGTTTTTCTCAGGAGTACGTCTCCCTTACTGTCATAAGTAACTGTTCCATGCATTACGCTGTTCATTTATTCATAATCCAAAGAGAAACGATTATGTTCCACCCATATTCAACCTTGCCCTCCAAATGAACTTTTATCTTAACTAAAGTATAAAGTGCACAAATGAAGAACTAATTACGACCGTTGAGGCTTTACTACATTAAAGGGATAATAACTCTTCGTTTCGGCCAAAAAATGAATTTTCCTGGAGTAAACAACAATTTTCCCATACTTACCAATGGGTAATGAATCCATTTTTACATTCAAAGTTAGTCCCTGTTTTTTTTTCTAAAAAGTTTGGTTTTTTGTTAAAATCTCTTAAGAGATTTTAACAGAGTATAGCCATCAATGGAGGTCACTTGGTCTAAAGACAAGCCCAGATATCAGAATAATAGCTATAGCTGCCGTTTTTGTGGTACAACAGAATATATTATATTTCTATGAGTTATTCACAATGTTTTTATTGTGAAATATAGATCTCATACGAAGAGTTATTATCCCTTTAAGTATATGTATGGATTATTATTCAAAGAAAAAAATAATATGCGCGTAACTGTTTCTTGTCCAAATTTAGCCTATTTTCATAACAGTCTCAACGTAGTTGAATTATAATCTGTATAATTTTTATCTTTGTTTTCATATTTCCGTGTAGGCAAACATACCCTTGAATTAGAAATCTGGCCAGATTTTCACAAAATACAGGGAATACGCTGCAATTAGCCTGATCCTTACACAGATTAAAACTGATAACAGTAATGCAAGCAATTGCTTTCAAATCATATTCAAATTAAAGGTTGCGGTATTTCTAACACGCCATGCTGTCTGGGAGCTCAGATAAGGGGAGAGGTATGGTAATAGTGACTGAGAGGCGAGACGAGCTCTTAGGTGTTAGGCAAAGTTTTCGTTCCAAAGGCGTCGTGATTGCCAAAGTCGTACCTCTTCTCACTTAACCTGCTGTCACTACTAGGTCAACATGTCCACTACCACAGCTGTGATACTCTGCCTTCTGGGTCTCTACTTGCCGCAGTGTTTTGCCGTAATAGGACAGAACTATTACCAGTACCGTTCCTATATCCCCAGGAACCAGGCAGGGAGAGGGTACTATGTAGAGGACAGTCCGGACCAGGGGAGACTCTACGGCCCCGGGGGACCGTACTATGGTGAGAGTCTGGCCGTGAGACACGCGGGTGCATGCACACACATACACACGCGCACTTGCACGCGCACACACGAACGCAGACATGCAAGCAAACAAGCAAACGTGCACGAACACAGCTGATGATTGGGGCATGAAAACACGAACTCAAATAAAACATAGTTATATCGTTATTTTTTCAAAAAAAAAAAAAGAGTTTGTATTAAAACTGGATATCAAATACATAAATGAACAAGATACATATTCTAGAGTAATTAAAGTCATAGGAACAGATTTTGTTTACAGGCAGTTCTGGTTCTCGTTTCCTTTGGAGTTACCAATATGTAGGCCTATATATTTTCTATTATTTTCACAGGAAGTAATTACGGCACAGGGTATGGTAACTATGGTAACTTCGGCGGTAACTTTGGTAGCTACGGTACCGGGGCCGGTTACTATGGCAACTATGGCGCGCCACAGTACGGCTATGGATCTAATGCGTACGGAGGAAGCTCGCAGTACTCAGGCTTCGGATACCCAGGTACCTTTTGAAATGACAGTTTTTTGCAAAAGCAAGTCGACAATTGGCCTCTTGATATCCCTCTAGACATCAAACGAAATATGAACACGTTGACAGATTATCTATTACGTGTGGAAAGTGCTTATTTACACATTGAGATAAGCATTCTAATGATGACATAATGCTATTATTTCTTAGAAGTACGATTCACGTACATCCATTGTTTGTGTATCTTAATTGTTTTTCTTAGAAAATCCTTAAAAAATGCTGCGTTGATTATAATTCCAACTTTTATGTACTTCTGTTTCCTCCTGGATAACCACGGCACTTTTTTTTCATCAGGCGCTTCAACTGGCTATGGAAACTACGGTGGTTACCAAGGCAATTTTGGCGGATACGGCGGCCCAGGTTACTTCTATGGTTAAACTGGTGAGTTTTTATAATAATGATGGAAGCTTGGTGAATGCTCAGTTAGGCGTCATCCATTTTATCATTATTTCCTCCAGTCTACAAAGAGTAGATTATTTTCCAGTCACCCCCCCCCCCCCCACAGAGGGGGTCACCCAAAGGTGATAAGCTCAAAGATGACCTTTGACATCAATTTGGATCATTTTTTATTATTTTTCCAAAAGCGTACAGAGGGCATTAACCCCACCCCACCCCCACCCCCACCCCCACCCCCACCTAGCGTACGATGTGTAGACTTCTGAAAATGATGATACAAATACATGACATCTTAATCTTTTTCACTAACATCATTATAATTATAAAAAAAAACTTTTATGTTTATAATTTGAACTTTGTTTTTAATTTGATTGTTCCTATAACGTACAGGCCTTTGTGAATATGTATTCCTCTCTAACTTCATACATCGCTCATGTGATTTGTGATCATTCTAGTATAGCCTACAGTATACCTATGACTGTGTTGATATTTTGATTGGCTTAGACGAGTCGTTCGAATACGATTAAATGGCGGGTAAAACCATCATTGTCATCATATCAAAAACTGTTATTATATTAACCATTATCATTATTCGTTTCAGGTCTGACAATGATTGAGAGGTGAAGGAAATCCACAGTTACGTTCCATTCCAAAGTTATTTCGCCAGGACGTCCATACGACCTCCCACTGTTTACATTTATCATCTATCATAATATTAACAACCATCCGCTTTTAACTGTTTGTGTTAAAAAGTTTTTTTCTGAAAGAATTCGTCACACATGTAAGCTAATGGGGGCATTTAAAACTTATATCACCATGTATATAATTCTAAAATCTCAATATGTACATGTACACCTGAAAATATAAGTTTGTCCAAGTTTAAAACTTACTTTAGAATTTTTTAAAAAAGAATGTACTGACCAAAGCCATGATATTGTATGTTTTAACGTTATCTGTCATAATGTATATCTTTCCATACTGATACTCGATAAACACTGTGTGTATTTATTCTAAAAATATTGTCTTGGTTTTTTTTTCACTAGATTAACGGTGCACGCTATGTTCATGATATCATTGAAATATTCAGACAAATTTGTCGACAGCACAAATTCCGAATTAAATTTGAAAATGCATGTCTCTGTTTCCACAGCCGTAAAATGGCTTAAACTATACTTCATTACGTTTACATGCCCACACAAGTGCAATGCTTATGGTTAAATATTCACGTAACACGATTTTAAAGTTAGATGAAGAGTGAAAAACAAGACTGAGAATTGTAATCAACCCTTTTTGTGTGACTACCAGGTCTTAATCACGGTCTTGTGTTATCCTAAGTTTCTGTCAACCATGACCATTTATAGGCCTTATTTCCCTATCAGCACTTTTTTTAGCTGCAAACTAAGAAAAAAACAAATACTGGAAGACATATATATATAATTAAAGAAAAATCATTTCCTTCAGCTTGGGACTTAAAAAAACAGGCTACACATGAACAAAATCACGATTGAAATCCAAAATAGCCCTTTTCACGGTCCATTCCACGAATCTAACGTTTATTATTATTATTTTTTCATCAGTAGTAATATTGGAGTGCTACAAGCTAACAATAAAGATATATCGTGGCCTGGATGTTGTTACATAAGAACAAAACAAACTGTCTGTCCGACTAAGCCATTATTTCAAAAGAAAATCTGTCATTCGAGGAAAAGAATATTACTTCCTGATATCAGAGGCTTCTAAAATAGTATACCAATTTTAAGTATAAGTAAAACAAAAATTTTGTTACGGATAACTAGCGCACCCTGTGTTCAGAGAGTAGAAAAAGTGCACAACACGCCGTGACACTATAGATATCTGATTTACACCTTTATCCTGCACAGCTTACGCGTACTAAGCCTTATAAGAACGATAGATAAATAGCGTTTTCATTTTATTTCATTAGCACTAGATAGAATAAGAAATCTTATCAAACCTTATACCAAGGTCAAGCAGTATTTTTTCTGACCTGAGAACCTTTCTTTATCCCGCGTGACCTGTCGTTATACATGTAATTGTCAACCTGTGGGGGAAATACCGTGCATGTTAACGTGTCTTCGTCCAGACGCCCACCTCTTGCCATCTGATAGCTAACCAGAACATTAACATCCTGCGAAGCTCTACCGTCAATTGTGCTGTTACTACGGGATGTATAATGCTGTATTAGGGGAATATGACATTTGCATTTTCACAAACACGGTAAAAATAATTGCAAACATCACAATGGTTGCGTTCTAGAGTTGCGCGCCGTCAGAATTAACTAGGTACCTGGCAAGTAAGGGATACAGCGTGACTAATAAGAATTATGACAGATGAATCCTTGATAGTCATTAAAGTTCAGCCAACCTGTACGTGAAGAGATTCTAATTATTCTAAGATACGTATTTAATTAGGAACAGAAGTGTTCTCACGAGATACTTTTGCGGTTCCCGAATTCACATCCTACGATGGCAAGTGAAGATATAGACAGATAAACAGTACGTGAATCTTTGAATTAATTTGCATTCTTTGAATAAGATTCTTTAATTCATGACATTTAAATTTAACAAGGTCTCATATTTTATTAATATGTCACAGAAAGTGGCATGTTTCCCAAGATTATCTTACTCTAAGTAAGATTTCGTCGATCTCTGCTGCAATTAAAATAAAAGCACGAGACTTCTACCCCTCTGGATCTAGATTTTGATGGAAATTTGGATCCCAAAATTATTAACATGCCACAGAAAGAGGCATGTTTCCCAAGATTATCTTACTCTAAGTAAGATTTTGTCGATCTCATCTGCAATTTTAAACAGCACGAGACTTTTCCCTTCTGGGCCTTGATTCTGATAGAAAATTAAACCCAAAAATATTCTACTAAAATCTTTAAGCTTTCTAAACTTGAAGAACCACAATTAAATCAATTTTCAAATCCAAATCTATTTTTATTGTTTTGACAGTGCATGAATTTTTTTAAACATGGGTGCTTTGGTCCATCCAGCGACTTTTGATTTTATTTTGTTAGTTTTTAGTGCCGTATTTAATATTGGTATCTTGTAGGCGTTCTTAGCAAATTAAACAACAAAAAAAAAAAAATGAAATTCACATCAATCACTGACAGCTGGGGATATGTCAGTGGATCTTTGCTAAAAACTGAAAAAAAATACGCGTTTTAGTTACAGTCCTGAGAAAAATATTGTTTGAAAACAATAAACACTTTATCTGAGATGGGAGGGAAAATTGAATTTATTTTTTTGCTTTTGTTACGTTTATTTACCTTGGATATCACATTAAAATAAAGTAAAGCGTGCTGCACGGCCGGTCCACTAAAATCGTGAAAGAGAGGTATTTTGATATTTTTTCTTTATTGCCTATTAATCAGTAACTGTTTCTTAAGCTTATTTTTTTATTATGACAAAGTCGGTCGATGTCATTACTCAATATTATACACCACATTCTGTCGCATTCTGTCTTCACACATGCAGTGTTAGACCTGTATTATAACTAATTGTCCTGATACCGCTCTGTTCTTCATTTTAATTACTTTGTATCGGTCATTGTTAAGTCCCACACCAGGAAATATGGCGACTGCCCACAGGGGTAAAGGTGACCGCGGGTGAGCACCCACTCTAAGACCAGGGACCTTAGTTAATAAGGCGTGACCACGCTTAATGATACATTGTTCTTCAATAAAACGCTCTTTACCGCCTTAATTGGCGGTCAGCTCCATGACAAGTATACTATGTAAATTAGGCATTTCCATATTTCTTATCCGTAGGAGTGTCCAGAGGCTGAAAATGACCGGGTAGCGCTCAGAGGGGCATAATGAAGAAGCCGCAAGGAGTATAAAACGCCAGCTCCCTCTCCCTCAGCAGCATTGTCCAGCACTGTCCACTGCTCAGGCCTAGTCTAGGAACACCGCTCATTCCACTCAAAACACAGCAATGGCAGCAAACGTGAAGTCCATCCTTCTGGTCGCACTGGTTTCACTGACCGTGGTGACAGCTTTTGGACCATACGGTTACGGCAGCCCATACGGCTACGGCGGCTACGGCGGTTACGGCGGCTACGGCAACTACGGGCCTTATTCTGGCTACAACATGCCATATGGCCTCGGGTTCGGCGGCAACATGTACGGCGCTGGTTACGGTCCCAGCTATGGCTACGGCCCCAGCTATGGCACTGGCTACCAAAGTTACCAAGCTCCAACCGCCAAATATTACGGTGCTACTCTTGGCTATAACAGCAAGAAACCAAGAAACTACTACAAAGGATATCATTAAGGTGAGATGAAAATAATTTTAGATATCATAAATTATGTGTATTTTGTTTCATTTACATTTGAAGTTATTGTGTTTTGACCTCATTCATTTATTTCTTGTACATTTTGACAAACGACTCATACTTATATATATTCTTCGTTCTTTTTCACTCGTTTTTATTCATTTTGTTTTTTGTCAAATCCTATGAATCTCACATATTTGGCTTTTGCAAGAAAATGGCAGCTAATTGTGACTCGAGATTACGTCGCTATATAAAAGTCCAATCGGAGTCAAAGTAACTGCAGATATTAATAGGTCATCTGCAAAGTCAACTTTTTCTCTTTTTCTAAATATTCAGAACACAAGGAACCAGCCTCATACTGTTGTCATAAAAAAGAGTAGCAGCATAGTTTATTATATCTATCTATTCGAAAAGAGAAAATTAATTGCATATTGTGGTTGAACATTTATCTAAAGTAGATCATATTTGAACTGTTTTTTTTCTAAATACTCATTACCCGGTTGAATGCAGTGGAAAATTCATTATTTTTTCTTATGTATATTGTAACCCATGGATAATGTATTAAGTACCGTAAATATAAAGTACTGCATCAATTATATATTTTATCTCTCGGCCTAACCCAAGGTCAAATTATTAATATTCATAAGTTGATTCTCGTGCATCAAGTCGACTTCCTCATTCTGCAAATTAAACGACTTGGTCATCGTCCAGTGACGAGATAAATCCACATACATTAGGGACTTTTAAATTATATGTCTAAAAGATATAGAGATGGAATTTATATCAATGCATTGCATGGTACGTAGTGCACGTCGAAGACCCTCCGATATGCTAATGACCCTCAGTAGTGTATGCAAGTTTCATGTTTCCTTATAACTTGACAAGTGGACAAGGTCATGTACAGTCAACCCCCCTCTTATGAAATTCGAGAGTTATTAATTGCCTATAATGACATTAATTTTTCATTGTATTTCAGGGGTTATTCTTTGGGATCACCGTTTTCGTGCTGGGGTCGACGTGCTCAGAAGAAAGGAGAGAAGGAGAGATGGAGAGAAGAAAGAAGGGAAGAGAAGAGGGCTGAGACCACCGGAAACGACGACGGCGTGACGCTTTTTCGACATTCCATCGGAAATCAGAACACATTGTGTATATAGACGCATTGTTGTCAAAGACATTAAGTTGATTATTTATTTTCAAAATCATTTAATAAGCCAAATATTTAAAATTGAAAAGGACTGGAGCACTTCCCGATGACTATCAAAGTGATGACACCTCCATTCTCGATGTATAACTGGCAGAAGTTTGTCCAACATATCCAAAATAATCAGCACTTACAGCTTTAATGTGCAAAACAAAATAACACCATCGGTGAACAACAAATGAATAAATCTATTTTATGTTGTATTTATAAATTTCGTGTTTTGTTTGGTTAATCATAATTGTAGACACTCTATGGCGTATTTGGTTGGTGAATTATAAAAACAGGGTTTCAGTGTACCCTCTACCGACAGACTGATTTTTCACAAGATATTCACAGATATGTCTTTAGATAGATAGACAGTCATTTGATTCTCTGCTTTTTGAAATTTGTCTATAATATCTGCCACCCTGGTAGAGGGTAGTTTCAATAAGTGATCGCGCGAAAAAAAGAAAAAAAAGAGAGAAAGAGAAGAAACAAAGCCGCCAGAATATTTGGTTATAAAAGATCTAATATATCAACATAATCTGTGTCACAGAAATGAGTTGACGTGATAGTTCAGAATGTCTCTATAATATATATATATATATATATAATTATAATATAATTCAATGTAATTCAAAAATCACATTTCAAGAACGCAATGCCGGAATTAAGCGCCCCGCAATCGGAGTTTCTCATGTTAACACTCAGAAAAAGGTTTCCCTCATACGACCAACTGTCCATTTCCTTTATGAGACATATCTCGAACTCTGTTTTTAAAACAACTTGACAAAATTTGGAAATATAGTCCCTTTTAAAATTCGTCTCATATTGTTCGTGACACACCGAACACTAGCCTTTTTCCATCTATAGAAGCTATGGTGATCAGTTAAATTACAAATCCATGGGTGTGAAGCCTGTTATTCGTCTCCATTTATTCAGATTCACATTGTTAAATTAGCCCCAAAGTGCCCTAAATGGTATGGCACGTGGACTTATTTAAGGCGCAGTATTGGTTGGTAAAAAGCTGCGAGAGTCTAGATGAAGGTCATTAGAAAATAGACTGCGAAACGCTTGGCATGAAATGTTAGGGATATTTTCTTTGGAGGATGCGCGTGGGAACAAGATTGCATTTATAAAAGAAAGAATGTATTTCATTGTTTGACCTTTTTATTCAAAAATCCTCATGCCCATGAGTTTTTAATAGCGAAAAAGGAATTTTGTATCAAAACTGCCATATGCAAGGCTAACAGCACGCGTCAGAATCAATTTTCATATAATTTCATGGTTTTAGGTGATAAGATAATATACAATAGTCTGCTTGGCATGAAATGTTTGGAGTATTTTTTTTTTTTTTTTGTGTGTGTGTGTGTGTGTGTGTGTGTGTGTGAACAAGACTGCATTTACAGAAGAAAGCTTATGGAATTATTTTCACTGTTTGAACTTTTTATTCATAAATCTTCATGCCCATGTGTTTTTAATAGCAAAACAGGAAGATTTCAAAATTGTCATATGCAGGGCTAATAGCATGCGTAAGAATCAAATCAAATCAAATTCTATATAATTTCATGTTTTTAGATGATAAAATAATGCATGTGTCAGAATCAAACTTATTCGACATTTGATATATCGAATTGACTTTATCGCTACTCTACAATTATTTATTTTGGCAGCGTTCTTTTAAAGTCACCCTAAAACGCACCTCTGATTAATAGGTCTCCTAATACACTGTACATGTTTTTTCTTAATTAATCTATTGATTCATTTATCTACTTATTATTATAATGTACTCATCGAGTTGCTTTTTTGTTACACAAAAATAAACCCTGCCAAAAGAACCTCGAAATTTATCTCTCGGGCAATAAAAAAAAGAAAGAAATTAAATTAGCCCCTTTTCAAATCTGACCTACTGATTTCCCTTCCAGTCCGTAAAGCACAGAAAGTAAGACAAAATGCAAAAATCATATACAGCAAAAATCATATACAGTATTCCAGGCAATAATGTAAAGAAACTGCTGTTTTAAGCAAAACTATTTGAAAATTAATGGTGGCTTTTAGCGACAATAACTCGATATAAACACTAGCCTAATATGCATCTTTTAATACAGCCAACAGAATTTAATTTACCGCCGAATTTGTTTTAACGTATTCCCTTTTATTTCCTTGTGTATTTAATAAGTGGCGTTCACCTGCAGGGCCATTTATATTTCACACCGTATATATATGTGAGCTAAGTTACTTATGCCCCGATGTTAGTGAACTTTGAAAGGCTCACCAATTCGGAATAGAAGTAAGTCCTGGACGTTTGCTATATTTTATGGGCGCATTTGGGACGTAGAAAGCCAATGTGCGTAGTTACTCGGTGCACATATCATTTTAAGTGCACTGTGTTTAAATGAGACAAAATACTAGAATTATCAATCTACTCAACATACCTTGTTCGTGGGGGTTCATCCCCCTAGTACATGTACCAGTACCCCCATGTCTTCGTGTATATTTCACCCTGTTTACATGTACGAATGCTAACTTATCTTAAATATAATTCTAATTTGTGTTATAAGTACACTTGTTTGTCAAACTATCTTCCCATTTATAAATTTCCTCTGTAATTTTCACTTTATTTGCTTATGTTATTTATTAGTCTATATCAACACAACTTATTTAGGTTTTCAAATAAATATTGTTAACTGCCATCCTGTTTAACAAATGCACACTTGCTAGAGGGGTAATGAATATAATTCCAACAACAGTAACCCATTAACAGTATCTTTAAAGATGGACCAACGGTCTAATTAAAAAGATAACGTTAATAAGATGTTATTTTTGCCATTTATGAATCCATTCATGATTTAAGACCTGTCGTGATTTCCCCATACTGTCATGAAACTGCCGGGATATCAGGCACGATTCTCATGCGTTACACATACTTATTGTGGCTACATGAATATCTCTGGTAGTTGTAATAAGAATATTGACCGGAGTAAGGTGTAAAAAGTGTCACGCTCTATGGGCCCATATACAGTTATTTCCTTCTAAGCACGATGAAGGCGTATTGCCTTATACATTATAACTGCCTTATAATTTGACCGGCACTTAGTCAGGATTTAATCTTGCCCTTTTTGTCACGCGAACTGTATTTAGCATGCGTGGTCATATATGTGTATACGTTGTTATCAGGGGGCTCGGATCGCAAGGAAGTGTTCGCTCGTGTAAAGTGTTGTTTGGCCGGTTTATTTCCTCATTGGTTTCACAATTGTCCTTTGTCATGGAAACAAACAGGCGCGTTTGAGACGGGGAAGGTCACAGTAAACACGTGTAGTGCTGCAAGAAAGCAGAGCTGTGTTGGACGATGGTTCTTCTCCCAAAATATGTTCTTTTTCTGGGACTTCTGTTTGTTTGGACTGAGAGGACCGTAAGTGCGCCGTTTTCCAACATCTTACGGGATCCTTACAGTATATTTCTATCAGGACCACAGTACAATTTCAATCTGTTTCAACGCACGAGGGACATCGTTTACGGCCGGCGAGGAGGGAAGTCTACCTCTAATTCCAACACAAGCGTCGGTCGAGGTTACAAGAGTCTCGTTGCTTATAACGTTTCCCAGAAAAAATCGGGTGGGAGGCACGCCATTAAGCATAAAGAACTGACACCTGATATCTATTTCTCCTATCACGACCAAAAACACAATAATGGACCAGTGAATGGCCTCCTGCCGAGGGGCTCCTTAAAGGGAAAGAAGAAGAGTGGAAAAGTGTGGTTCCAGGATGCATACAGCAATCTCCAATAAACATCCATATATTTATTGTTAATTCTTTGGGAAAACCACGTACCTCAAATTTGCCAGTCGTACAAAGCTGTGTCAGGGACAGCCGGGGATGAACACTAGGAGAACATACTTGATGTGACGCTGTCGGCATTTTCTGTGTATAAGACACCAAGGGGAGAAACTGACCACGGGGATGAGGGTTTTAAACAACACATACAGTAAAACCTCCATGTCTTCTAAGCCCACAACTCGCGGCTTTTTGGTGAAATCCATCAATCACTGCGGCTATTCAAAGACAATTCAGTCACCAGCAAATGTGAACATTCACGTAAATCCGAGTGCCCTTTATAGAGTGGCGTAGCTCAGATAGACATTCAGGAGATCATTTTGACTGTCCAACCATTTACTGCAGTAGAAAAAGAAAGAACATGTATTCTATGTATATACAACATAAAAGAATCATGTACATGTACTGGCATATGCTTGTTATATGTTAAATAAATGTCACCTTTATCTTTATACGCATCGTCTTAGTTTCAGAGTAAGTGTATTAGATTTATACAAATATGGAAGTAACAGTTTTTACCGTGGTAGGTACGGGTACCAGTAATTGCTAGTAAATTAAATACTGCATACAGATAATACACTGGGCATAGCTTTTTTAACTTTCTATCTTTTGTTCTACAATATAATTTGGCCGTGGTCCCCCAAACCAGGTATCTTTCAGTGTATGATTAACAACCCAGCATACAAGTAATACTGTGAAAAAAAAAATTCAATATCCGGGGCTCACATCTTGGAGGCACTTACATGATCAAAGCCCTTTGATGGAGGACCTTAAAGCCACGCCTCATCTGAAAGCTTATTTCAAAGTGTAGGACTTCAGATATTCAAATTTCATTAGTGTTCCCAACTAAGATTCGAGGATTAGGCTTACGTTCCATCTTCTTAATTCTCTTTTTTTTCGGACAAAATGCACATTCTTCATGCCATAAAGGTATCTAAATGGAGGCCATATTGTTTGTTAGGTTTATGTGAAGAGTAATTTTTGAGATTCCAATCAATGTGCAACAGGTTTGAGGTGAAACTAACATGAAAACTAAGAAAAAAAGATGACGCCACCACCAGTTTATTGCACATTCCTCTTTCCACTGACATCCAGTAAAATTTGGTGTTGTTCATTACAAACTTTAAAGTTACGATAACTAGAAAGGAAGCTGTTGTAGTCTGGACGAAGCGCGCACACCCGGCATTACGTTATGGTCCGCCTCTTTTTTATTGAATGTCACGTGGACATTATTGTTCAATCGCGATCATATTCTTTAAAACAAAACTGTGGAGCTACACAATGTATGTAGAAAGTAATGAGTGAAAATTTTGAGAGATAAGACTTTGAAGTTTGGAGCATTTTAAACCACCCGACCACAAGACTCTCACAAGATACCCACATACAATTTCTGGCTAAATCTGTGTACATTTGTGTACTGTGACAGAATTTTTGCACAGAATGTCAGAAATGACGTCACCACCTAGCTGGTCAGTGGTGGAGAGTATCAGCCTGGAGTGAGCACGCACGCGTATTCAATGTATAATCATATACTCTGGCATTTGATATCTATATGAATGCGTACGCTTTAAGAGACTGTATAAAAAGTTATATTCTGCTTCAGACGCACGTGCGCACATACACGCACACGCACACAGACATAAAAAGTGACAAATTTATAAACAATTATATTTGACGCCCCTCCTTGTCATAGCCTTGTCTAGCTTCTCTGCTGTAAACTGTGAAACCCAGTTCCCTGTCTACAGGTACCTGCTGCCTTGGACGGCAACAGTGCGTAAGATTGCCGATGACATTTGATGCCCTCTTGGAGTAATTGAAATCACACATCTCTGCCAAACGAAGTAATTAACTCCAACCGTGGTAATATGTGGTCACATTTTGGTGAGAAAGCAGAGATAAGCAATGATGGGCGTGCAGGTTTTTACTATATTAAGGAAATGATTGCAACTTTTTACGTAGGCACAGCTTTATATATAGACCCGTGCGACGGGATCAAGGTTTACAAACGTTCAACACTCAAAGGCAGAGAAACCCCAAAATTCACTTTATGTGTGCTCTCGACAATCCTGATCGACAGAAATTTTCAAGGAACATTATGATCTCAATCACCTTTCTCATTGTAACATTGGCTCTCAGCGAAGCACATGGAAATCACCTAGATCCCCGGGAACCCGAGCCTCCCCAGGGTCGTTACTTCTACTCGCAGTACCCACCTAGTCCGTATGCCGCTGGGTCACCAGGGGCCCCAGGGATGGTGGCCGGGCCTTCTGTCAACTACCTGCGGTACCCAAGGAACCTCAGACCCGGTCAAATGACCAGCGCACAGTACGGTGGACCAGAGCCCTCCCCCGGGTCCGGTATGCCCTATGCCAACATGCCGTACAGTAGGCACGGCACGTACCCGCCAAGCCCCTACGCTGCTGGTTCAGGCTATCAAGGCAGCCCTGGCGGTAGCTACAGCAACACTGGAGCATACCCAGCCAGCCCTTATGCCAGTAGCCTCTACGGTACATACCAAGGAAATCCATACAGCGCTGGAACTAGGTATTACAGCAACGGTGGTGCATATCCGGCCAGTCCATACGGTATTGGAAACAGATATACGCCAAGTCCATACGGCGTTGGGACAACGCCCTCAGCCACACCCTTCAGAAATGGCGGGCCGTACCAAGTCCAACCCTATGGTTCCGGGATCCTCATTGAGAACGCGGCTTCTGGCACTGGAGCAGGAAGCGCTGTTCCCCAAGGGTCGCTGCTAGGCTATGGCAACACCAACCCTAGCCTTGCGGCGGGTTCACCAGCAAGCCCGACTTCACCACTGTCCGTTCTGAGCTCCCTGGGTTCGGCCTCCAACGGTGCTGCAGGTCCTGGACAACAGGCAATAGTCCCTGTGTATGTCCTAGGTGTTCCGGGGAACGCTGCTGGCAATGCTAACGTGCAACCCGCGAATGGCGCCATACCGGCGTCATCATTCTTCACCAACCCGAGTCTTAATCAGCCCGGGGGAACGAATCTAGGGTCCAGTATTCCTCTAATGGTTTCCAGCAGCATGCAGAATTTGTTGTCGACCCTGGGAGCGCCCCCATCCGGACAAAACGGCGGCTAAGGACAAGTTCAGTTTGATCACTGTGAAGCTGAAATAAGACACTGAAAAGAGACATATTACTAATATGGATTTTTTTGTTGGTTTTGACGTCACATGATGTTATAGTTACACATTTAGTATCTAATTTGTTTTATGCGTCCTTGTTCTACATTGATGAAAACATTGTGCTCAGTGAATTGTTGCCTGTATACACAGCACCGGTGCTTCAGCACTGTTGCCGGTATTTCATCGTGTTTTCAGTTAAAGATATACGCGACTTACTGTTTTAAATCTTCCAATTTTTGTTTGAGATGACTTGTTTTATTTACATTAATGCCAAAGGTTTCTTAATGTAGGTTCGGTAGTGGAATTATCATCCGCTACGTAAATTTTGCAAGTCGTTCAAGTTGTTCAAATAACCGCTATCTGGAATTATGACTTAACAAAAACTCATTCACTGTGGTGTAAAATGTATTTTTCATTTTGGTCATTAAAAAAGAAATACTCTCAAAAAAGTCGTTGACTCTATTTATTTATCTTTAGAATCACGTATTCTGCCTCTTCGACAGTTACATATTATAAATTAGGTAATGTATCTCTTAACAATTTTACAAAAAAATTAGCATTGGTTTCGTAGGGCACCGTAAAGTAGTGTTCTGATTAAAAGAAGGCTATGCAATAAACTGCTGTTGACGTTAAAACATCTTTTTGTTTTTAGTTTATATGTAAGTTTCACCACAAGCTTGTTTTACACTTGCAGGAATCTAGTGATAATGTTTTACACAAAACCAAATTTATCCGTCATTTAGGAACTTATATGGCATGAATCGTATTGGAAAAAAGAAAATTAGTAAGTAAGATGACAAGTAATACTCGAATCTAAATTGGAAATACTAATGATTTTGAATTTCTGAAGTCCTACAGTTTGAAAGAAATTTTCAGAATGGATATTTAATTTTTGAATCTACAAATTATGTAGAAATCTACAAATCATGCAGTGCACGGAATTAGCTAATTGTAAGATATTAAAAAATTTCTTTAACAGAATTTTTTGAAAAACTGTGTTCATATACATGTAGCTTATCTTTGTCGATTGAAATGGAAATTACCTCGGGTATCATTGAACGAAAAATGCACATGCTCTTAAATTTGAAGTTTTTTTTAGAGAAAATTGTCTATGTAAGGCTGCCTAATATCGGTGTCAAAGATGTTCATTATAGAAGACGGCGAGGGCAACTTAGTAATGGTCGCGGTATCTATGAAATTAAGAAACATACGTCCAAAATTACTGATGAACAATATTCTACACTACAATATAAGGTAATAATAATAATCTACACTACTTGTCCAATATGTATTGTTTAGTTCAAAGTTGAGACCTAAAGGACATACGATTGTGTTTATTAAGGCAGTAACTATTAAATACATGGGTAGCATCTAAATCTAATTTTCTGAATTTTGAACTGAGATGCATAACTTGTTGAAACAATTCCAATTGGGGTTTAAAATTCCAGAAATTTATAAGGAAAATATTTGAAAAATATATACCATCAGATTAGGTATACTTCTGTCATAGATTCGTCTATTTTCTTATTTTCAAGTATGTAATCTCTCTCTCTCTCTCTCTCTCTCTCTCTCATAGTCATCATCATCAACATCATCATCGTCATCACCTCCCATGCCGTGTATGTTCAAGGAATCACATCTTCAAATATATCTTTCTTCTGATATTTCAACCAATAGCAGACATAACTGACTGAATTGTTCATGTCTGTAGCACTTTCATCTGGCTGTAAAATGTGCTCTGGGCTTTGTATTCTCGTTGCTGGGATAATCGTACCCGTTGCAGCCGTTAAGACAGCTTGCGCTGTAAAAGACGCTGATTTAACCAATAGTGTGTTTACAACCACGAGGCGTGCCAATGGATGACTTCTGAAAGTGATAAAGTTTGACCTCAAGGAAACCTGTGACTTAATGTTACAGTAAAAACTCGAGATACAGAAACACGACATCGTTGTACCTTTGATAAGAGGTAATTGTTAACTTCACTTATCCGTAACTACGCTTTTTTAACGATTCTCTCCTGATATAGAGACAAGATACATAATATCACTAAAACGATTGAGTGATTTTGGGCGGGGCCATTAGATTTATTTCCTTCTTGAAGGGTGGCAGATCTTGGTGGCGGATATAAAGAGAACAAGGTGCTGAGAATCTGACACCTTAGTCCTGGCAAGAGTCGAGAGAGAAGCGACGACAACAAATCGGAGTTAATCGGAAAAATGGCAATTTCCATTTCTCGGGGACCCATCGTCTGCATGCTTCTGTTGTTAACAAATGCACCCATGTGGCCAACAGATGCCCAAGTCATTTTACCGCCGAATCCGAATGGTGGAGAGTTAACTCCAACTCAAATTAACGCGTTGCTTCAGAATTTAGGGGGAGGAACTGTTCCGGGTGCAGCCACTACTATACCTACTGGTGGAATTCAGTTATCTCCTAGTCAAATAAGCACGCTTCTTCAGATTTTGGGGGGAACAGCTTCACCCGGGACTCCAACTTTACCTGGGCCAAGTCCAATACCTACTAGTGGAATTCAAGCGCTAACTCCTGCTCAAATAAGCACGCTTCTTCAGATTTTGGTGGGAACAGCTTCATCCGGGACTGCAACAAGTTCTAGTGTCCCCGGTGGACCTCTACCAGCGTCTGGTCAAATGAACACGGTGCCTCTGAATTTAGGGGCAGCAACTATGCCCGGTACTGGTTCAATCTCTAGTATACCTGCTGGTGGAATTCAACCGTTAACAGCTGCCCAAGCAGCCGCGATCCTCCAGAGTTTAGGGGGACCAGTCAGCTCTAGCCCAATTACCGCTACTACGGCACCCGTTGCACCAATTCCTGGTCCAGCAAACGTGATGAATTTCGGGGGAACTGCTGCGTCTGGCTTTCCTTTAATGACCGGTGTGCCTGGTAGCCTCCCCCCTGCCGCAACTGCACCTGGAATCACAGCATCTCCAAACTCTCTCCTCTCTATTTTGACCGGATCGGCCGCTTCGAACAACAATGGTGTCACCACAGCGGGGTTAAGTATGCCTGCTGGTCCAGCTCAAAGCGGCGTAGCGGGTACCCAGGCCTTATTCGGTGGCAGCGCCGGTGGCACAATCGCGGCCGGAGGATCCTCTTTTGCTCCAGATTCATCTTTCGTTCCTACTTTCGGTGCATCCTTTGGTCCTACTTCGACTGGGTACTACAGTCTCCCTAGTACCCCGATTAAAGGCTACTATTACATGGCCCGCAGTGCTCCCACTAGGCCCCGTTACAAGTCTGGCTTTACAGGAGTCTTCAGGAGCAAGAAGCCGAGAAATTTCTACCATGGGTATGACTAAGGTAGGCATAAACGTGGTTTTATCATTTTAACGCTTAAGTGGTCGGTGGAATCACTGGTGTGCGATATATTGGAAATTCTCTACGGTAATGCTTAGCTTGCAGAGTAATTCAGAAGAGGGAGGGGGGGACACAGCCTTAAATTTTTTAGGGGTAAATAATATTTTTATCACATAAAGTATGTTTCCATTATAAGTTTCATATGTGGGATGTGGGAGTCAAAGAAAGTGGACTGTATGCTCGGTGTTAGATTTCATGTGATAAAATGAGACGTATGAAATTACGCCAGAAAACACAAGATCGATGCATAGAGAACTGTAGCAGTGCTCTCAGCTGGTTATTTTTTACATGCTCATACATGTTAAGCCAATAAGATCATGATGTCCCACAGATATGTTACCTTGATCATTAAAACCGATTTGCATCTAATTTCAGCGGCAAGCGCCAAGTAGAAGATCTCTGAAGCAAGACAATATCCACATCTGGGGAGCTTCGTAAAGCGACTGAAAGAGCCGCCAATGTAACGACATGAAGAGCGTACCTCTTGACATATCAATAGCTTTATTTTTCGAATTTGAATTAAGAGGGAAATAAAAAGTAGATGGATTTGTGAGTTTTCCAGCAAGAGATACAGGTAATGGAAATCCTCCTATACTGGTATCTATCGCTTATTTAATGCTCGATGGGCAAAACAGTGATCAGAATAAAGGAATTTACCATAAAACTGGGGAGTGATTGCTTTTGAGTCGAATTCTTGAAATGATTTAGAAACCAACAAGAATAGATTTAGTCATCTGAAAGATAAAACAAGCTCTTCTCTGTTTTTTTTAACGTCACTCAATTTTCTGCACACGTGTTCTTTTATTTTCAAAGCCCTATTTCACCTTTGTCCGATCATAATTCGCTTTTTCTACTTTTGATCTCCATCGTAGTTTCAAACAAATGCTCGCGAAGTTTGCGCTGTAATATGCTTCAGTGCTTTTGCCACGCTCAAAAAAATCCTGAAATAAAAAAACAGCATTAACATCAATATGATCAGTACCAATGTTAAGTCGCTGTCGTAAAACTTATCGTGGTTAATTTAATCCAAAAGATGCATTATCTGTACTAAAACGCAATTTTTCCAAAGTTCCGTAATGACCTTTAAAAGTTTCGAAATCGTACACATTTTATACTGACTATCCTATACAGCGAAGTTGCTGGTCTTGGTAATAAAAATAACATCCACTTATCACAAATGTAACGGTGATAATTATATACGCTTGTCAATTCTACCACGCTACACTAAGGTACGCGACCAAAAATCGTTTTATCTAAGTAACTCCAATGGTTGTATTACCTCACGAAGGTCACGCCCTACCCAACCGGACAAAATGTCCTCGTTAATCTTTTAATCTGATTGCATTCAGCGAGAGTCCCTGCGAAGTTTGTTCGAACCACCTACGGAAGTAGTAAAAGTTTCATTGTGAACACATCCTAAGATTCCAGCAATGTGTATAAACCGTACGTAGTAAAAGTAGCGGATCATTGACTTTTACATATAGCTAATCTATATTGGCCCTATAAACAAGTCTTTGAGGTTCACTATTGCAAAAGACCCACAGTCGGATGATTTCACAATTAGATTATCTACTCCAAAGGCATTAATTTCATGGACTTTACCTTTCAAACGAAAGAACATGTACAGGGGGCTCGCTTAGGACCGGGACATGATATCACCTCTGGCATCTCAACGGTTTGATTTAACAAGCTGTTGTAACAATTCACGTGGCCTTCAAAGCATTCATTAACACAGTATAGCAAAAAGTCGCGTTTTCCCTTTCCACTTTCGTAGGAATATCGGATCTGAAACATGTGCAATGTTTTTCCCCAGTCCAGGCAAAGACTTCTGTGGAATTATGTTATTCATTCTCACTCTCTCTCTCTCACACACACACACACACACACACACACACACACACACACACAGAGAGAGAGAGAGAGAGAGAGAGAGAGAGAGAGAGAGAGAGAGAGAGACTGACTTTTAAAGTGTTGTCTTTCTTGTACAACTTACAAGTAATGTCAGGACCAAACCTTGGCATATTTTCTTCAAACGTTTTTAACAGCGCATATTGACAATAGTCAAGAGAGAGTGGGGGGGGGGGGTATATTAAATCGAAAGCAGTGAGAAGTGGGCGTGATATCAGACTAGCGTATTTCTCCTGGATGGAAGCTATTCACCTGGGCACTTTCATGATGGAGATGCTCTAAATTAATATCGAAATATTGTCCGTACGAGTTAATAATTTCAATTCTAGTTGTTGATTGAATAAAAAAAATGACTGCTTAATTCATTGAAAAAAATAATAACTTTTAACTTGAAATGTTCTCAGGGTGTTCAGTCATAAATTAAAAGAGTTGCATTTATAATTGTATTTGAACTAGACGTATTTCAGTGATTTGAATGCGTATTTAAAAACGCTGCTGCCCACTGCATCATTGTGCTTAGAACTACATGTACAATGAAACACTGAACAACGTGTCGCATCAGCCACGTACACAACATTTCGTTTGATAGAAAGATGCATTTTCAAGTCGTTAGAATATCATACCCAGCCTTCTATTACTGATAGGAAAGAAAACTATTTACATACGAGATTGCTGATAATATCTTCTTAATTATGCGGTACATTTTGTCCTTACGTTAACTTTTGCCGTCATGGATTAATGAAAAGCTAATGGTAAAGTTGTGCACGCACAAAAATGGTAGTAAGTAGACATGGAAATTACTGTATCTCAAGTGGCAACAATTTTAAAAGTCTATATTTTAATGGATGCGTGACAAATCTATGCTAATAAACCCGTTATCTTAACCCTTCTTTCTGCGGAGCTCGAATTAAATGTTAATGTATTCCCCACTGGGGCAGTTGCTATCGAGGTAATGACAGTCCTGGGGGGGATCATGTCCTAATTCCTAGTTAAGTAACCAGGAACTTTTTAAACGAAAACGTGAATATGATTACTGGCCAAGGTGCGCGCGTTCTTTTCCACGTCCCCCAACATTAAATCCGTCATTGTTGGCCACGGGATCGTCACATTTAACGGGACAGGCTGGGGCAAGAAACAGCTCCTGGAACAAGATGAAGAACCACGGCTGTCTGGGAGTGACCTCTGTAGTGGTGGCTGTCCTTGCACTACTGCAGTCCACACACGGGTACATTGGAGAGGTAGGTCGTCGTCTATACGCAGACATGATGCGTAGGCAGACACTGTGAGGGAAGTTAGTTGGTCCGCGACCCAGTTTACCCGGCTATTTGTCTCTACAATATCATTTACTTTGTACATTGGTTACTTTGTGATGTCATTGAACTTTATTTGTTGAAATTATCAGTTTGTCTACTAATTTTCATCCCAACTAGTCGCTTAATAGCAGCTTGGCAATTCAATCGTTTAAACGTAAAAATCAAATTAATTTTTTAGTCGGCAATAATAAGAAATTTGAAAAATATATCATGGTTACGGCAACCTGTAATGGACTTTGTTAAATTTTTATCACGGAAATTAGAATAAAAAACAGCTTTCGCACGTAGCCGCTTTATCATAGAACGTTTTAGACGATTCTAGTCTAAAAGAAAGTGGAGAACGCTGGCCATTATAGCAGCCATGGTCTACACTCATTCATTAAGAAGATAAAAAAAATACACAGAAGACAAATAGACTCATTTATTTTCTTATAAATGTTTGAGCTATTCTGTTATAATTCTTTATTTTATAGGCTAACTATCCATACCTGCCCCGTAATCAGCATGATTATGACTCGCAGGGATATTTGTCGTCACAGGGCGGTGTGAACAGTGTATATCAAGGTAAAATAGGTGTCTGTGTTCTTGTGCGTGTGATTGTGTGTGCGTGTGTGTGTGTGTGTGTGCGTGTGTGTTTTTGCACCTGTAGATTATGTTCCCGTCCGTTTGTTAATAGGTTTTACTACTTGGTCAGTCCGGTGCCAAAGTAAAAATTCACTTTACGTGGTTTAAGGACCAGTTTTGCATAATTTGGCCTTTGCTTGAACGGCCACATGTACCTAGAATACAGATCACAAACGATATACAGTCCCTTACATTTTCATACTTACAAACAATGCGACCATATTTTGTGAACACGAGAAAGTACGCTGCTTTTGTGTCACTTTTTGAAATGAGATCACTATACTGATGTTAGTTTTATTTCGTTAATGAAATGCTTTTATTAGTGTTTTCGTCGTATTTGATAACTATGTGCGATTCGTGCCAATGTACATGAGATGTAACTGATGTAAAATTCTGGTTCCAGGAAGTTTTGGTAACATCCCTCGTGGCGCTGGCGGCCAGTACGGAGCAAACGCCCCTGCCCAAGTTACCTCGCCCTCAGCCGGTCGACAGCCAACTTACGGGAGCCAAGGACAGTACGGTAACCCTTATGGGGGTCAACAGCAATACGGCAACCCTTACGGGGCCCAACAACAATACGGCAACCCATACGGAGCTCAACAACAGTACGGCAACCCATACGGAGCCCAACAACAGTACGGTAACCCATACGGGGCCCAACAGCAGTACGGAAATCCTTACGGAGCCCCACAACAGTATGGCAATCCTTACGGAGCCCAGCAGCAGTATGGCAATCCTTACGGGGCCCAGCAGCAGTATGGCAACCCATACGGAGCCCAGCAGCAGTATGGCAACCCATATGGACCCCAACAGCAGTACAGTAGCCCTTACGGGACCCAACAGCAGTACGGTAACCCTTACGGTGCCCAGCAGCAGTATGGCAATCCATATGGTTCACAGCAGTACAGCAGTCCTTACGGGGCCCAACCGCTAAATGCTAACCCATACGGCGTTCAACAGTTTAGTAACCCTTACGGCGGGTATGGAACCGGATACGGGCTACCAACATATGGACCCAATAGCTTACGAAACACTCGCTATTAGATCTAAGGTACTGTAGACATTACTGAAGACATTTTTTTAAATTCCACATTTATTTGACTATTGGTCACTGTCGTTTATTTTTTGTCATTCCTTTATGACTGATATAATAATACTGAACATCAATCCTTACGGTCGTTTCTGTTTGTTTTGTTTAAAATAACTTTATTACCTATCCTCTCCATATTGTGTCACCTTTAAACTAAGTAAGACTATGTGAATCAACTTCAATTTTCAGAGCACAATGTGTACTATTGTAACAAAGACAATGTTTTCATTGCAGTTTGACCACAAGGGACCAAAGACGCGTTCAAGCTTTAACTAATCTGTGATGCATCATCCACTCTCTATAAAAGCTCCACCAGTAGAACCAGTAAAACCTACCCGGACGCTAGTTCATATTTGAACTGAATACCGAGAGAGGGCCCGTTTCATTAGTACATGTATACACTTACCGGGTATCAATTATACATATAGATAAATAATGCTGCTTGCATGGAGGCACACCAAAAATTGTTGTTGTCATGAAAATAAGACTTCCATTAAAATGCCGTGATCTGTTTTCGCTTTTTGCTCTCACTTTTCATTTTTTTCAGTGTCTTATATACCAGTTCATTGAACTATAATTATATTTATTATTATTTTGACGAATACATGTGGTTTGATTTTCGAGTTGCGCGTTCTGCTTCACAACGATTATTCAGATGCTATGGTCATTAGCGCCTATTTCTCAAATGCTACATATGTATAGTGCAGTAAGAGCCATTTGCTTCATTCGACAAGATTATAAACACATTTTGTTTGCAGTTTTTGGACTGGGTAACAATAAACGTTTATGTGATATGTATTCTTTTGTTTTCTGGTCGTGCTCATGTTTTTGTTTTTTTTTTCATTCCTTTGCTGTACAAGGTCGGAATATTTTATTTCGTATTATGTTTTTTTTAATCTTATTCTTATAATGAGGTTAATTCTGACAAAGGTGTTTGGTTTTGTCCTGATATAAGATCATTCATCTGAAGTTTAAAGCTTTTAAAAAAAGCTATAAAAGTATTTCTGTTTCTGTTTCTGTTTTAAAATTAATAGATACGTTATTATAAAGATCTCTTTATAGATTATATAAGATAGGCCTCGTGCTTATTATAACGTATCTTGTCAAATCTGTTATAATTGGTTATTTCAATGTTGTCTATGACGTATCGACACTGATGTCGATAATATAATAATTATCACCTGTATAAGGAGACTCCTGATTGCGACAGAGGTCATTGCGTGAGACTGAAGAAATGCTGGACAGCAACTGCAATAAAGAAGCTCAACTAACACACTTTGGTTGTCACTAAGCACATATCGATCTGAGTCAACTATAAACGCAGGGACAAATGCTCGTGTGATCAAAAATATGATATCGTCTGTGGTTTAGCCATAGTAATCAAGGATAAATCTAAATGGTTCGCTGGTACAAATGCTAAGATGTATAATACTGATTAATGTGGGAAGAAATGTGGGAAATGCTCAGTATTTTGTTTCAAGTAGCTGCTTTACATTTCTACCGACAATATTTCTGTCAAAATATAATAATAATTAAAACATTTTATGTAATTACCGTTGGCTTTGATATTTAATTAAAGGAGCAAATGTCAGTAGAAATGGCGGAACAGTTAACCAAGTCCTACGGACCATACTTTATTACCTAGGAACAGTAGTTCTAGTAGGACCTTAGCTCCTGGCTCACTATTATAATTTTTACTGATATAATAGGTAGGACTTGCATCATTCCCAGACTTTTAATCCTGCTCAACCTATGACAGTAATCTACGCCGTCTATTTTGAAGTCCTAGCATTATGCAATAACATGTTGAAATGTTACAAGTATACAATTCATTGCATAGTGAGCTATAAATATGATGGAAAAACCAAATTTGATCAGATCGTCTCTTGTGTGTAATAGTGGTTAGCTTGCAAGTCAAAAAGGTTAGTATGGGAAGATGCATGTTCGATCCCATGCAACGGCTCAGTCTTACACTTGTTTGTTCGTTTGATCTACCAGCGTAAACGGTGCATTTAGGTATAAAGATCGCAAACATAAGCACGCACACACACACACTCACACGCACACACACACACACGCACACACACACACTCACACACAGACATATCTTGCTATCGGTATAATACCTTTATTTTTCAAAAGATATTAATGAGGAAGATTAAGATAACAAACCTACAGAACAAGAATGTCAAGGGGAAATTAGTGACAGGATAACCGGGTTGAGAGAATCGGTTGGAAATGAAACTTAAAAAGAAAAATTGAAAATGTGCAAAAAGGACAAAAGAAGCATGCCCATAAGAAAAAAACATTAAATATGTATATATGTTATAGAATTACTTCTTCTTCTTTACCTGTGAAAAGAAATAAAATTTGTTCAAATTATGAACTGACATTTATAAAATATATCCCTTTAAATGTACTTATTTAGTTAGAATTGTCCTTTTTCATTATTTATTTATTTTCAAAGTTATTTTTATTCAGTAATACCTGTAAGCACCAAGGGCCCTAAAAGAGACAGAAAAGACAGAAAGGGGAAATGCCTTGGCTTGGACCGCATAATATAGTAAAAAAGATTTCTGAAAAATCATATGTACGAAAAAACGAAGTACCCTTTAAGGCTGCGTAAACGCCAGCAATTTTAATAATTATGTAGAATTAAATATATAAATATATATAAAAAGAATAAAAACAGCTGGTTTGAATGTTTTTGTTACTTTATGAATATATGAATATAAACTACATATCGGAAAAATCATAACATCGCAAAATATGAAAATAAGATGTCACACACATGAAATAAAGCAAAGCTAAGTATACTTATAAATCTATTATACCTATAAATCTAATCATCAATATATATTTTGTGGGTTAAGTATATAGGACATGCGATATTAAAATTTTGGGAATGCATGACCTTGTACATGTAGGCAGCACGTTTTGACCGAAAGTGGGCCCTCCTGCCCCCTACAAGGTCACAGAAATGAGATTAATGTTTCTTTAGATATTCTTGCACATTTCTGTACTGTGACACCCAGAGAAAATGTTATGCTCAAAAATCAACGCCGTAGATAGTGGAGCGCCTTTCTGATCAGGCTCGAAATATTCAACACTCGTCTCACTCGGCGGTTAGAGAAATACGCCAAAAACTGCCCTACGCTATAATTACTCAGATGAGATATCAACTTAGACAGTTGAATGCACCATTTTACATGAATCAATTTATTGTTACCCAGTTTAAGTTCCAAATCTCTCATCTCACTGACGAAATGAAGACAGTCTACATCAGTTTTTTTCCCCCGGATACTATTTCTGCACACGTAAACTGAAACAACCTTTTTGTCCCCAGCACCGTGAGAGACAGCCACATCCACACATTACGTGTTATCACAGCACCTGCGGTTACTTGACTTCTTAGTTGCCAGATGGCCGTTCCGATAACCTCCCTACCGAGCGTGTTAGTGACACCCATGGGGTGATTCATTAACTGATACTTTTCAATTAGGTAACATTTACTCCATCAGATACACACAACAGGACTGAGAGGTTCGAGTCACATTGTCATCATTATTCTAAATATAAACGTTCCATTCATTGTACATGACAGTAAGTGGAAATATGACCAATAATCAAACACCTCTTAACACTTTTCTTGATGACGACCTCTGACATTGAATTGTCAGCTTTTTATGTCTGGGGCTTTGTAATTATTATGAGACGTGCCGTGGTTCGGGTGCCCCAACGATGAAAGCGACGATTTATCCATGTCTTTAATTTTTGGGAAGTTTTCTCTTTACATTCGAGCCCCAGTTGTTTAAAGGCCACCCACATTCCCGAAGTCTCATTAGTCTCACCTTTGACCTATTTCAATATTTAAAAATCTCTAGACGAATCATTTTATCAAAACTGACAGCATGTTTTTTATCACTGGACACTGTAAAGGATTTTGTATTTATTTCTGTGGACATGAAAACACAAAAAAATTATGTTAGCAAAGAGCAGTTGAAAATTTCTGCACATACAGGTAGTTAAACATCTTTTACTTCGTTTTCTTTTGGATGGAAAAAATGAATCTCATAAGACTACAAAGCACAACGAATGTTTCCGCATTTTGTTTGTGTTTTCGTAGTTTCTGTTGAATTACTATTGACTGCAAAATAGTACGATTTCACCATGTTTTGGACGTCACCTTGTACATACAGTATACTGGCAGACTCTTGTATTGTTTTTTAAAGACATTCCCGGTGTTACAGGAATGGAAGTCTGGGCGGCTGCCTTATGATTAGTACAGTTTAGGGTTAGTTGGAGAATTGAGGTTAGTATATAGGACGAATGTCACCTGTACTAAGTGATAGGAAGCGGACTATGGTTTCTAGCGGACTTTCATTCCTGTCACACTGGCATTTACCTGTCTGAGTTTCAACCTCTGTCGTTCAGAAGCTGTCCTCCCCTTACGCCCCTGTCACGTATGACATCATGTAGTACAGATGGCCTCGATTAAAGCAAAAGCAGATGATCCCCATTGGACAGCACTTATTATCTTTAATTATAATGTTTTTGAATCTGATCATTTGTAATGGTTTTCTAGTAAATGGACACATTTGTCCCATTCACAACAGGGTTATTTTGCTATTTCTCAGATGATACCATTACTTAATTCTTAATCTCTCTCTCTTCAATAATGGTGATTCTCAGAACATCCACTCACAATACCAGTTCTCTGGAATAATCATTATTCTTTTCGTGACACAAGTAATGAAGCACTTCTGAAACGATCTAAAACACAACCTACCATTAAATATCGCTTACATCCCATCAAAAAATGACAAATGTTTTTTCTGCGCCAGACTGTTGCCGTGAGGACGGCGGACCATCGTGATTAGCGGTGCTGGCCAAGTCTATAAAAACGGGAGAGAGAATCCTGACACCTCCATCTAAGAGATCTCCACCACGATGGCTAGTTTCCAGAAGCTGCTCGCTGTCCTCGCCTTGACCACCCTGCTCCTGTGCTCTGTGTCCGGGGAGCTGGGAATTAGGGGCTACTATTATGACAACTACAATGGACGTGGTCGTATCTACCATGGGAATTACTTCAGACCAATCTACAGGCCAATTTACAGACCAATTTACAGACCCTACTACAAGAGGCCTTACTATCCACACCCATTCCCTTACAAGGGTTAAGCTCGAGCCACGGCTGGTACGTGAGTGTGTTGGATATCATTAAATTTATTACATACGAGTTTGGGCAGTGATCTGTTACGATAGAAAACGGTATATGAGTGTTTCCTTAAGTGTAATGTGACAATTAATATTTTTTATTATATCTTATTACGAGGAACCTCTGATGTACTGGGTAGTGCTACAATGAGACCTTTAATTGTAATTGATTTTCCTTATTGGTCGTAACGGCTGCTGACAAAAATCTTCATTATGAATATTGTTTACAATTTTAGTACAATTTTTCTGTTTTAAATCCGAAAAGAGACAACATAACAAAGCAGTTAATCCAATCTTATACTATTTTATTGCCTTTATTATAATTGTAGTTTTCATTGTAATCATTTATCACTGCATCTTCTTGGCCAACTTGCCGTCACAGTCTGTGGTGAATAATCTTACCGACGTTTTTCGTTCCAGACGGCGATGCGCAGAGAAACGGTTGAGCCATCTACAACATAACAATATCGTCTAGACTGAGTCAAGAAAACCTGTTTATTTGTAAACAGTGGATTTCCTATAGACTACGGAAGTTAAAACTCTTGCCAATGTGCAGTACAGTCTCAGATGAACTAACTAAGCTTGGAGAAACGCAAACATTGCACATGGACTCTTCAAGGTTTCTGCTGTGTTGTTTATTGTGGACTGGCGTGCAGCTGAAATGTCACGTTTTACATTGGACTGTCTTTCAATAAAGATTTTTTTCTCTCAGTCAAATTTTAGTCTTTGTTATGCAGTTCATAAACTAAAACTGAGCAGTACAATCAGAATAATGCTGACTTGAAAACATTATAGCAGGTAAAAGCAATGCATTAGTACTTTCAGTCTCGACGCTTTGTTAATTTAGCATGGTATGCATGGTACCATTTATAAAGGAAATTTGAAAGAATTGGAAAATACGTACAAAAAAAAAAAAGAAAGAAAGAAAGAAAGAAGAAAATGGAAGGGATATCATAAAAGGTGCATTTTTTACCGTCTCACTGATGGACCGTCCTGCAATAAGTAATAAGAGATGGCATAGGCAGGACTTAAAGGTCCATTCTCAAAATCATTCCTGAGCTAGTTAAGGTATAACCTTTTCGATAAAACGGTGTGATTACGTCACTCGATCACAAGTTCCGGTGTCAGCATCTTTACTAATCTATAAATTGCTTTTATTTTTCAACTACACTTGACGTGAGAATTTGTTCTTGACAACCATTATCTGTAAGGTGTAGAAGTGGAAAAAAAAAAAACAAAAACGCCCTCAACTTTGAACTTCACGGGCACGTTTATCGTCTTGCGAAATAATAATGGCACTTTCCCAAGTTACCATGACCCCTGTATGTAAAACAGACCCCTGTCTTTAGAGTTTCAAAATTACCCTCCTGTGCCAAAATACTGCCGTCTAGACATTGTGTATGATTTAATTGGACATCACAAAATTTAATATTGCGTGAGGCATCCAAGTGGCACTGATAAGCTTCGAAAAATACCATGATTTTGTTCTCATCGTTGATATAGAATTAACTTACCGCCCTATATATTCACAACGTTGCACAAAATTTGCACCGTTTCAAAAGCCTCAGCGTCGTAATGGCAGCCGTTCAGAAGTGGTGCGCTCTGTTGGCCATGGCATGGCTTCTGCTTTGTGTCACAACGCCTGTGTCATCAGAAGGTTACTTGGGCTACACCTACGACCCACCGCTTCAGAGATATCTACTTCGAATTTTCTTGTACAACAAGGCACGGACCGACCCACGCTCTCTCGTAAGGCTCTTCATCTACCTTCGAAACCTTCGGAGTTCTGGGTAAAATTTGTCCCAAGGTAATTATTGACTGCTGTTTAAATTATAGGGAGGAGAAGCGATAGCCAGATTATGTTGGCATGCAAATATACCAATACCTTTCAATACGACTAAGACTAAGATCAGTCATTAAGAATATAGCCATTTCCCAAATTAAGAATGCACTTTTTATTTGTGATGTTTCACGCACTTACATCTTTTTTTAATACTTTTAGGTACCTAGAAACCAGCGGCTTTGACCAGAACGACTATACTACAGATGACTTCTACGGATGACTTCTCTAAAGTTCTATTTCAAAGGCTAGAATTTTCGGCTTCGCAAAAGCAATACACTGTACAAATTTCGGCCATGATGAGAAAGACACATTACACGAAAAAACATTGGCATTATTGACTTGCGTATCATTTATGGACAAGCGGTCGGGGTTACAATTTGGAACAATAATCAAATAGATTGTATTACAAAAACATTGTCCTTAACGGACAAAAGAAATCTACCAAGTGGCAAAAAATAAGATGTACCACAACTATTTGTTCATCTCGTTCAATAAAGGATCATTAGTCCGCACAATGTATTGAATTTTTAGCCACCTATATGTTTACGTAGATGTCCGCCCTAATCATCCCCGACATTGTAAATATTTTTTCTACAAATGTTGTAATTTTATTCCAATTCATCAAATATTCATTTAGGTTTTTTTCCCATTAAAATATGTAAAAAACCAAGTGGCTGGATACTATGCACAAACGTTGTGCTGAGTGAACTCCGTGTATATGTCAATTTAATTGTTGCAGAGAACAAACGATGTTTTTATCAAAACTGGGAAATGATAAAACCGATTCAATGTGATGCTCCTGATGTTCGACATTATTAAAACATTTCTGCTAAAAATCTTTTTCGACTGTCCAAATTTAGTTTTTGTGGTGTTTAAGTGAAGCAATAATACAATAAGCATATACTGTTCTATATCATTCAAATAATATAAAAAATCTAAATGGTTAGTACTTCTTTTTCGAGAAACGTCGACCAGTAATAAATCATCGATGCAAAATATTGCAACAAAATAAGCACAACACGGTCAAAAAACATTGTGTTGGAGGCATCTATCGCAAATATCGGAAATCTTGCCTTCATACAAAAGCAAATGCCCTTCTATTTTGAAAATAAAGATTTAGGTCTGAGAAAATCATTATTTAAGATTGTGTTCAAGCTTCATTCATTTATTCAAACAGTCTTCTCTTCTCTGATTTATTAATTTTTTATCTAATTCGTAGTTTTATCAGTTGACATTTAAAATAGGCATTCATCTTATAGAAAAACGCAAATAGCTAAATTAAATTCAGCATCGTGAACTTTCTGAACGCAACTTACAGATTTATTGTGCACAATAAATTATCTACCCTTTATATGGTATCGGCGGGTTCGTAGGTACATGTAGCACTGGCGGTTGGCTGTAAAATTGCGGCTTGTTGTAAATCGGCGGCCGGTTGCCCCCCCCCCCCCCCCCCCCCCCCCCCCCCTTTGCTGTACATATGCTGTACATTGCCACAGAAATAGGGTCCAGATCTGGCTTGGGTGTAACCATGAAAGCGGGAGTATACGCAGACTACCGTCGTGTATATATATATATATATATATATATATATATATATATAGGCCTACCCATATGTGCCTCCATATTCTGTCTTCCCCAGGGAGCATCAGTAGCACCACAAGGGCTGCCACCAGGACCCCTACTCCATGAGATCTTGCCATTTTTACCAGGGAAGAGTTTGGTCATGCCTCGTATAATCAACCGTCCATTCATCTCCCAACTTGTCAATAGTTTGAAGAGAACCTTTATTACAGCTATTTTGAATTCTGCCATGAACTATTATTATCAGTATATGACAAAGGTGAAGGTGGCGAGCATAAATTTGTCCTTTTCAACAAAAAATTATCTTCATTGACATATTAAATATAGTTCGGCCGTTTTCTCATGATTCATGACTTCATCGATTGTAATTTTATTAACACATCATGCTAGACAAATATAGGTTTTTCTAAAACAATGAAATAAATGCGGTGAACGATATCGTGTTGTACTATATTTTATCTGATAATAACTAACATGAGCATAGCAAACGCTTTTAGTCCAGCGACCTTGTGTCAGCTTCTTATAATTAGCCTTAAAAACTGCCTGATGTGAGTGGAGCAACGCCTTACACCCCATTCTCATAGATTAGATCGACCTACATTGGATCGACCTAACTCCCTGGGGGTTCACGCTAAATAGCTGTCAGCCGGGCGGACACGAAAGTTAATTACCCCTTAAAGCTTGTAGTAGGCGGGGACGGACACTTAAGGGGGATTATCTGACAGTAATCTAGTGAGACTCCCCGCGGTGATAGATCGATCTAAAAGTTGTGAGAACAGAGCCTTAGTGTACTAGAAAGCATAATATTATAAATGTGATATCAAGCGTGACTCACTTCCTTCTCGATATCTATATATATATAAATTGCATGGTGCCCCTGGCTCTCCTTCACCAAAATAGTCTATAAATTAAACTGAACCCCGTTCAATCTTTGTGGTACTTAAGGTACCGTTGCAATTGTCGAATCAAAATGCTTTACTTGCTGAGGGTTTATGTCTCCGTTCTATTAGTTCTGTCGTGCCTAGATCTCGCACTCTGCTTGCATCTCCCTGGGCCTGGCGTGCCATACCCCGGGGACCCATATGGCTTGCAGCCGCCGATATACTCACAATATGGTTTCCCAGTGACGGGATATCCTGGGACAGGATACCCCGGGACGGGATACCCCTGGACGGGATATCCCGGGACAGGATACCCCGGGACAGGATACCCAGTGACGGGATACGTGTACCCCGGGACAGCCTATCCTGGAGTGGGATACCCGGCATATGGTATTCCTGGGTACGGGCCGTACAATTACGGATACCCTAACTTCTCTGCTCTCTATCTGTAGGCGGATCCTTACAAAAGGTCAGTATTTATTTCGCCATCAGCATTGCTTTGTTTCATTGTGGTAAGCCTATGTAACATTTGAAACAGTTATTTACCACGGCCGCTGTTCTTTACGAAAAAAATATATATATTTCCTTGGAGCATCATATAATTCCTCGTTCATGCAACTTACTTCATTTTGTTTGCAGATCACGGATTTGTTTCACGCCCAGAACGTAGAACAAGAATAACAGAGGACTGCATCTTCACCTACAAAGAGATACTAACATTCCTATGGCATTGTTGACGAGCCTACTTTGAGGATGTGAAATCGCCGTTTTTTATAACTCTTTCGCTTTAATGTTTAACTGTTTTTCAAACTCATTAACCAATAATGCCCTACCCTTGAAATAGTCCTCAATGTTGAACATGCTGTAGAATATAGTAAAGCATATTGCTGCTACAAAACCATCTTACAAAGACATTTAACCTGCTGTAGAATACACTGGAAGCTATGACGAGGAGATCTACAGCCATCAGCGTACACGAATGTAGAGATAAAGTCATTACGCTTAGTCAATATTACTGTAAATGTTTCAAACTTATTTTAAGGCCAGTGAATAAATATGCCTTGTCGACGACATTTATGCTCGTGTCATTATTACTTGAATTTTTTTCTCTCGCCACCACCTAGTGAGCACCCGATATTTCATCTTTTACCGAAAACAAAGCGACGTGCAAACCCCTTTTCTGTCAGTTAATAATGCAGTGCAGTTTACATTTTCAGAATTTCCTTAACGTGGTCTGTGCAAAGTTAGTCATATTGATAAATATAATCATTATTCACTTTCAATTTTTGATAACTAAGCCGTGTCATTAGCTAACGTCCACGTAAAATCTTAACTCCAGAGTTGGCGCCCTATAATTTCGTCTCATAAAATCGTTACATTATCTTCCTCTTGAACGCCTGCCTTAACTATTTAGAAAGTAAGACATACTTCAGTTTTACTTTAACTTTTTTATTAATTTGACAAGCGAGGTATCTAGATAAATCAAGTACCCAGCTGCCTTCGTTATCATATGTAGTTCAACCTAATCCACCCTGTGTCAAACCACGGCACGAACCAAACGTGCTGAGAAAACCACAAACTGCTTTCAACTGAAACGCTTCACGAAAATGAGCTGTGCGTCCTGATTTAAAAAATCTACAACTTGTTGCATGTTAAAAAGATCAAAACCTTTGTTACGCGGTGTTAATTTCATTCTGATTTGGCGCATTATGATAAAAAGCAGTTTTTAACTTTGGAATGGCTCTTTTATCCTTTAATTTCTATATTTCAGATATACTTTCTCATCAACTGTTTTTTTATACCATACGCTTTATTTTTTCCTCGCAAATTCTTCTTTTTTTCAACTCTGAGCAGTCTGAGCAGGACAAAGATACACACGGTAATATTCAACTCAAAGTTATCTCATCAGAGATATTCGCGCCAAATCGATTTTCACCTTTAAGAAATTCTTCTACCACAAATTAAAACTTGATCCTTCCCTGCCCTTAAATTCAATGTTTTATATCATTTCTACTTAATTATTTAATTTCAAATGTTTCAAACGCGTATAGTGTACTTTTAACAAAGATTAATAAAAAATAACTGACTGCATTTTTTCCTAAAAACTTTTTATCTCGATGTATCGAAATGTTTGCTTTGAGAAAAAAAAATGCATTCAAATTCGTCCTGTTATCGATACTACGCATGTACATGTATCCAATATCTATGAGTAAAACTGTGTGAACGTTAAGAAACAGGGGCATCATCATCGTCAAAATATTTCGAAATATGTGAATTTCTGGACAAAAAGTACGACACCACAATGACCTTTAAGGTGAGAGGTCAAAGAATGATAAAAGATTACATATCAATTAGCAATTACGAGGCGTTAACCGTGACACCAGCATCTAAAGAAAAAAGTATTCGCTAAAAAAGGCTTTGACATTTCCCTGTATTAAATTCAAATTAATGAAATGCCGATAAAGTTTTATACTGCCTGCCCAAATAAGATAGGATAAGCGTTCATATTGTTGACTTGAAGAGGACTAAGGAACACAACGCCTGGTGCTGGACAGTTTTGAGCGGATTGGTATGGTCGCCGGCATGGGAACCCTTGGTAATTATCCAGCGTTCTTAAAACGTTGAATTTTAACATTTCTTTTTCTACGTATTCAAAGAACCAAAATGTTGATTTTCTTCTATTTAATCTTTATTGATTTTGATGTCTTTTTCATTGTCTTTCATTGTGGCCCATAATAGAGTATGTCAAATTAGAAGCATATCATTCTTTTGGCTCATATTAATGCATTTTCAGATCGGTGAAATAATTGGTTCAATCTAGCATCCATTAAACAAGTTAGTTTGATGGTTCCTAGGATATTCTTATCAATTAATCTTATTAAAGATTCGGCTGCTATAGGACTAAAATTTTAGTGGATATGTTATGATTTCATAAAATTTAGTTCTAATTAAATTATGAATTAAGTGCATGTATACAGGTAGTGAAAACAGTATTCCTGTCTGTCGCTTTCACTTGACCTCGTGCGTGCGTGCGTGCGTGTGTGTGTGTGCGTGTGCGTGTGTGTGTGTGTGTGCGTTCGCGCGCGTGCCTGTGTCTGCTTGGATACGTGAACATGTCAGCTGCATTAATAAATGTTCACCTTTATGTAATTACAGGACTGTCCAGTAAGGTTGTGGCAGCGGTGATGTCCGCATTGTCCATTATGTCGCTGACCACTGCCTATCATTTGCCGGCAGGTCCTTTACCAGACTACTCCTACCCTGACTACGGCCCTCCAGTAGCCCCACCCCCGCTGTACGGCCTATCTAAGTCTATAGACTACTCCTATCCAGATTACTTCAAGTACGGTTACAAAGACAAGGAACCCTTAGACCCGGAATACAAAGACAACGAAGCAAAAAAACACAGTTATCGCAGATTTCGTTATTTCATCGACTACGGTAAACATTTCCCAACTGTCAACAACAATAATAATAATAACAATGTCACGCCGGCTCCCATCATCCCCATACCTCAACCTTATTACCCCCCTCCCCCTCTACCACCAAAGAAATATTTCCACTCCTCTCCCCCCATGCCCTATCAAAAACCCTTTTACGGAGCCCCACCCCCTTACTGGGCGCACGGTGGCGGCCATTACGAGACCAAACAGCCAATGCAATACAAGTACTCTCCGTACCCGCATTCAGCGTACGGCGCCGGATATAAGGGCGGACACGGCGGTATGTACGGCCCCTACGGAGCTGGTCTCAAAGGCGAATATGGCTATGGTCATGACCTAGGATATGGCGGAGGGTATGAGCCGTATGCACGAACTTACTACCTAGGAGGACACTATGGCGTCGGGATCAAGGCTGGTAACTATGGGAACGGTTACCTGGGTTACGGAGCCCCAGGCTACAAGGGATAATCGCGTTGCTATCCAAGAGACAGATGACAGGAATAAAAAGGTAATAAAACAGGGATGCAATTATCTCCATATTAAATGTAAAATTATGAAAAAAAACTTAAAACTTCTACCCTCTTAACACGACAAAAACAATACATGAAAGCAGGTCATTTGTACCGCCATTTGTGGCACTAATTTTAGACGATGGCTGAAGGAAAATTAAGACTTTTGATGAACTAAGAGAAAGGAAAAGGCTAAAACTTTATAAAGACCCTTCTCCCAAATTTGTTTCAAAAGTATCTTTTTCTCTGTATCCCCTTTCCTCAGCCTACATCCTTAACAGGCTATCAGTTTTTGTATTATCAGATGATAAAATGTTTAACGTGTCTAATGATGTCATCCATTTGTTAATGCCCCCTTTACGTCATGAATCTGATGGTTTTGCCCTCATATCATTTCAGAAACATTGTGACATTGTGACAAGTGGCAATTGCGTGTGACCCGGACTGCTTCCTGTTAACGAGACACTAAAATTAGGGCGTTCCCATAAACGACGCCACAGTGTGAACTGAGACAAAAGAGTACAGAACGTGCAGAGTTTTTACGTTTAAGGTGATCCTCAATACGAGGAAGTCAAGATCTGATCGGTGATCACCAAGCTAATATCTCCGCTGGCATACCGACATGGCATGAAACGAAGGGTACATTGAAGATGAGCAAATGCCTGTCAACTAGGACAAAATCAGATAGTAATTTGGCAACTTCACGTCTTGAAATAGAGTTTCAATAATTGAGGCACAGCAAGTGCTACTGTCTCCCTCTGACGAAAAAAAAAACGTTACCACGGAAGCATTCCAGATACATAGTTAACGAGTTGAAGAACGAGAAAACAATCGTGTCTCACGTTCACGTACATGTGTATATAAAAACCTTTTCTGGCTTTATACAACAGTTGCTCTCGTTTAAGTCGTTTAAGTACAAAGCATTAGAATAATTGAAAAAAAATTAACGAGTTGAAGAAAGAGAAAACAATCGTGTCTCACGTTCACGTACATGTGTATATAAAAACCTTTTCTGGCTTTATACAACAGTTGCTCTCGTTTAAGTACGAGTTAGAATAATTGAAAAAAAGATAGTGAGTTTTTTTTTTTTTTTTTTTTTTTTTTTTTTTTGTACAAATGCATACTTGAAGACAGGGATGAAACATACATAAAATGCAATATCCTTGATAATGTATGTAACATTGTTTAATCGAATACGGCGTGGGAATAAGTTAATGCGTGGTTGGCAAAAAGGTCCAAGGCGTGAGAGCCGAGAGCATCAGACAACGTGAAAGTATTAATGGGTGGGGCTGTGCAGGTTGAATTTATGCCTCCCTATTTCTCGTATTCTCAAAATTAATGCCTGAATTATCCGTATTCCCATCAAAACTTTGTCCACATCCTAGACAAATAAATGCAAGCCCCATAAAAACCACCCAGTTTTGGGCAGGAATAAAAAGTGTTTTAGACTATAGCAACCATTTCGTCGCTTAATGATAAATAAAAAAGCATTTAAGAAATCATTTACCAAAATCTTTTCAAGTTAATGGAAAATTAACGCCAGGCAGACGGCAGTCTCCGATTCCCGCTAATATTGGTGGTTCCTTATCGCTTTTTGGGCTGTAATTTATGCGTGGACTCCAAAAGGGGGTTATTTTCTTCTTATCTGTTGCATTCCTAAATAAAAGTATATTTTTTTTCCTGTGCGATAGTCTAATTGTGATGCTTGACAGTAACCACCCACCGCTGCACTTCCTCGTAGCAAAATTATATCAAGCACGCTATTTTTCGACAAGTGCGCTGTCCAATGACAGGACTTTATTTGTGTATTTACCTTTAAAAAGATACAGTTAAGATATACGCGTCACTACGTATTGCTCAAATGGTAACATTTTTCATAATTGATTCTATATTTCTTTTTACAATAATGGTTTCGCAAACCCTCTATGAGATGTGGTCCAAAAAATGTAGATTTTACTCAATTGCTAAAACACTTGACAGTTCTGTACTACCTATGTTTGAGGGAGGGGCTAATCTTGATAAGATTCTTATCCGTTAACAGTTGCGTCTGTTGCAGTCTCAAGGGGGCTTACAGAAAGGAGAAATATAGGTCCACATTGTAACTTAAAAGAAGCAATCTTCTGTCAATTAGCAATGCATAAAACACGTGCGCACGAACATATTTTTTGACATTTAAAGTTTTAAGATCTTGTAATATTGCCATATTTAAAACTTTGGCTGCTTGAATTAAATTACGGTGATAGATGAAATTTAGAAAACGTTTGAAACCTCTAAGGTGCGGTGGTTAAAGATTCAGAAATATAAAGATAAATTAGCAATGCGGAGGAGATAACGGCAAAATCGTGCACTTGAAATTAAGCAACGCTTGACATGGGTCACGGCCCTCGACTTAATTAATTCAGTTTGATATAAGTATGCATTTTGCTTTAAGAAGTCGAGGGGGTGCGCGCACCTATCCCACACCCGGTGTACGTGGCACGTGGTCAGAACTGCAAAAGCAAGAGCAGGAAGTAAGTTTTAACTACGAGCTTGGAAAGCGTACTCGAAGGAAAATACCTTTTAAGTCATTGCAGGCGCTCGACAGCAGGTTAAGAAAGGTTAAAACGATTTCTCTCATTCAAAACCATCGACCGATCCATTACTTGATTCAAATCATCCAATAAAAATAAACTGACATCATTCAAAATTATGGCATTTTATTTCAGATAAAAGAGAGTGTAATGTTATTCATTTTTTAATTGTTAACTAAAATCGATTAAGAGAAACGATCCTAATATTAGATTTATGCTCGGGATTTTTTTTATTCTTAAGGTATTTTCTAACACAATACCCATCTTCCCAGCAAAATTGATGCTGAATGCAGTAGAGGTGACGTCTATTGTCATACCGCTTTGCCAACGCATTGCGTTAGAAAATAATCTAAGTAAATGTGTTTTTGGCGTAGCTTTATTACCACCGCCGTAAATAGGCTCGAGGTTGGACAACGCGTGCACAGGGCAAAGGTAATTACTACACTAATCCCGTTGGATAATAAGAAAACATGAACCCAAAAAGAGAGAAAATTTTAAATTTTAAATGAATAAGAACAAAAAAAAAGAAAGTCAGAGGTAAATTCTGTTGTAAAAGCTGGTGCTACAATGAGGTTTGATCAAGTTCTATTCACGGGCACAGAGGGCACGGTTTGGTCAGAGCTAACGGCTTCTTTCCTCGCTATTCCGAGGTACCCTGTACATTATGCTTCCTGCCTTGTTACCGGACGCATACAGGGTGCCTGGAATCATGTTCTCCACGAACCCTGATGTCTTAGCAGAAATGGATGAATCTGACTCTTCGTGCCCAACGCCGACTGCAGGGGCATCAGTGACATATGTGAGTGGTGTATCTGGGCCATCGGAATAACCTGAACCTTCATCACCATCATCATTGATTCCTGATTCATTGACATACGGAACAGCGATTCGTTGGGCATTTAACAATCCATTAACAACGGCCATCAATTTTGATTCATTGACATGCGGTTTAGCGACATGCGGTACGTGTAATGATTTGTCAGAGGCAGTTTCATTTTGTGAACCACTTCTTAACATTAACATTGTAACAAGTTTTTGCGGTGTGAAGCTCCGGTCTGAAGTGCCAGGTGGCTGAGGTTTTAGGTGACCGTCAGAATTTGGGTTTTTGCCAGTGGAGTAGCTGGTGAAGGGAAACACTGTGTCATGACGAACCCATCGGACACTTACACCCTTGCTAGAGTCAGATCCATAACTGCCAATTAACAGGTATGTTCCATTGACATTTGGGTTGGCCACTCCTTGCAGAGTCAACGATCCATAAGAAGCATTTACGTTTTGTGAACCACTTCCTATGACTGAAGACAATCCCTTTGATTTAACTTTTACAATAGAAGTGTCAAGAGCCTGTGGCTTACTTGCTGCAGGCACATCTCGTTTGAATGCCACTATGCGGCCTCCTGCGACAGTCTTCACGTGAATCTGTTTCTTGTTAGTTTTGCCTACCTGCAGGGTCTTGCTATGCGGTGCACCTTTCGCCACACCCTCTGTTGGCACCCTCCTTTGGTTGTTCTTGTCCTGCTTACTATCCTTTTTTCCACCTGTCAACAAATGCAGAATAGAGACCTTTTCCTGGTTGGGCTTGCTTCTCTTCCTGATATTTCTATCTGCCACAGAAGACGGGATATATTGCTTACCTTCGTTGGTCTTGCCTCTGTTATGGATTTTACTTGCTTTTCCACCTGTCGCTAGATGCAAAATAGAAATCGTTCTTTGACTGCTACTGCTTCTCTTCTGGGTCTCGCCGTAATTTCCCTGGTTGGTGTTGTATTGAATGGCGGAGGGTTTTCCACTTGTCAAGATAGTTCCTTGGTTGGTGTTGCTTCCATATTGGATACTCGAGGATTTTCCGCCTGAAATCTTCCTTTGATTGGCCCTGCTTCTTTTCCGGATCTCTCTTTCTAAGGTGCTAGTCTTGTCCTTCCTCTGGATACTAGCGCTTTTTAACGATTCTATAGCAGCAACTATAGCAACTTGACCCTGGCTGGTCCTGCCTCTTTTCTGGATCTTCACGGGTTTTCCGCCTCTCTCCAAGGGGAATATAGGAACATAATTCTTCTTGCCCTGGTCTTTTTTCGAAACCGTTTTGACTTTTCCAATTGTCGCCAAAGACAGAGCAGGAATGCCTCCCCGGTTGGTGTTGCCTCCATATTGCATGGTTGAGGGTTTTCCAGCTGTCAGAATTGAAATGCTTCCATGGTTGGATTTTCCTCTGTTCCTGTTTTTTTCCTTTGTCGCAAAAGGCGGGGTATACATTTTTTGGTTGGTTTTGCCTCTGTTCTGGATCTTACTGCTTTTTAAAGGCAGGTTGGATATCTTGCCTTGGCTGGTCTTTCCTCTTTTCCGGATTTGACCGTTTCTTCCATCTGTCATCAAAGAAGAAGTCTTCCTTTGGCTGGACTTGCTTCTTTTCCGGGTCTCGCCGTTATTTCCACCTACTAACCTGCTGGACTTGTTTCTCTCTAGAGCAACTTGGCCCTGGTTGGTTCTGCCTCTTTTATGGACCTTAACGGGTTTTCCACCTTTCACCAAGGGGGGCAAAGCTACATATTTTTTCTTGTCTTGGTCTATAATTGAAACCTTTCTGACTTTTCCAGCTGTCGGCAAAGACAGAGCAGGAACGCTTGCCTTTTTGTTGATGCCTCCATATTGGCTGCTGGAGGGTTTTCCGCCCGGAGGAATAGGAACGCCACCCTGGTTGATGTTGCCTCCATATTGGTTGGTGGAGGGTTTTACGCCTGGAAAAATAGGAACGCTTCCCTGATTGGTGTTGCTGCCATATTGGCTGATGGAAGGTTTTCCGCCTTTTAAAATAGGAACGCTATGCTGGTTGGTGTTTCCTCCATATTGGTTGGTGGAGGGTTTTCCGCCTGTAAAAATAGGAACGCTCCCCTGTTGGTTGTTGCCTCCATATTGGCTAGTAGAGGGTTTTCCGCCTGTAAAAATAGGAACACTACCCTGGTTGATGTTGCCTCCATATTGGCTAGTGGAGGGTTTTCCGCCTGTAAAAATAGGAACGCTACCCTGCTTAATGTTGCCTCCATATTGGTTGGTGGAGGGTTTTACGCCTGGAAGAGTAGGAACGCTACCCTGGTTGATGTTGCCTCCATATTGGCTAGTGGAGGGGTTTCCGCCTGTTAGAATAGGAACGCTACCCTGGTTGATGTTGCTGCCGTATTGACTGGTTGATGATTTTCCACCTGTTAAAATAGGAACGTGCACCTGGTTCGCGTTGCCTCCATATTGGCTGATTGGGGATTTTGCACTTGTAAGAGGAGGAACACTTCCCTTGTTGATGTTGCCTCCATATTGGCTTGTGGAGGGTTTTCCACCTGTAAGAGTAGGAACGCTACCCTGGTTGAGGTTGCCTCCATATTGGCTAGTTGAGGGTTTTCCGCCTGTTAGAATAGGAACGCTACCCTGGTTGATGTTGCCTCCATATTGGCTAGTGGAGGGTTTTCCGCCTGGAAGAATAGAAACGCTATTGCTATTGCTGTTGCTGCCGTATTGACTGGTTGATGATTTTCCACCTGTTAAAATAGGAACGTGCACCTGGTTCCCGTTGCCTCCATATTGGCTGATTGGGGATTTTGCACTTGTAAGAGGAGGAACACTTCCCTTGTTGATGTTGCCTCCATATTGGCTTGTGGAGGGTTTTCCACCTGTAAGAATAGGAATGCTATCCTGGTAGATGTTGCTTCCATATTGGCTAGTGGAGGGTTTTCCGCCTGGAAGTATAGGAACGCTACCCTGGTTGATGGTGTCTCCATACTGGATGGCGGAGGGTTTTCCTCCTGCAAAAATAGGAACGCTTCCTTGCTTAGTGTTGCCTCCATATTGGATGGTTGAGGATTTCCCACCTGTCAAAATAGGAATATTACCCTGGTTGGAGTTACTGCCATATTGGATGGTTGAGAGTTTCCCGCCTGGAACGCTACCCTGGTTTATGTTGCCGCCGTATTGACTGGTTGGGGATTTTCCACCTGTTAAAATAGGAATGTGCACCTGGTTGGCTTTGTCTCCATATTGGCTAGTTGGAGATTTAGCACCTGCAAGAGAAGGAACACTTCCCGGGTTGGTGTTCCCTCCATATTGGCTGTTTGGGGGGTTTCCGGCTGGAAGAAAAGGAAGGGCCACCTTGTTGTTGTTGCCTCCATACTGGCTTGTTAGGGACTTTCGACCTGTAAGAGGAGGAACACTTCCCTGGTTGGTGTTGCCTCCATATTGTAGGGTGGGGGGTTTTCTGGCTGGAAGGATAGGAAGGACCACCTGGTTGGCGGTGCCTCCATATTGGAGGTTGGGGGGTTTTCTGGCTGGAAGGATAGGAAGGACCACCTGGTTGGCGTTGCCTCCATATTGGCTACTTCGGGATGTAGCACCTGTATTAGGAGGAAGACTTCCCTGGTTGGTGTTGCCTCCATATTGGAGGTTGGGGGGTTTTCTGGCTGGAAGAATAGGAAGGACCACCAGGTTGGCGTTGCCTCCATATTGGCTACTTCGGGATGTAGCACCTGTATTAGGAGGAAGACTTCCCTGGTTGGCGGTTCCTCCATATTGGAGGTTGGGGGGTTTTCTGGCTGGAAGGATAGGAAGGACCACCTGGTTGGCGTTGCCTCCATATTGGCTACTTCGGGATGTAGCACCTGTATTAGGAGGAAGACTTCCCTGGTTGGTTTTGCCTCCATATTGGATGTTTGGGGGTTTTCTGGCTGGAAGAATAGGAAGGACCACCTGGTTGGTGTTGCCTCCATATTGGAGGTGGGGGGGTTTTCTGGCTGGAAGAATAGGAAAGACCACCTGGTTGGTGTTGCCTCCATATTGGCTACTTCGGGATGTAGCACCTGTAATAGGAGGAAGACTTCCCTGGTTGGTATTGCCTGTATACTGCATGGTGATAGATTTTCCACCTGTCACCAAAGGCTGAGCAGGAACGCTTCCTTTGCTAATAAACGGAACCTCAGAGACCCTACGAAAAACTGGGGACCGTCCCATATTTGCCATGTTGGCTTGATTGGCCTGATTTCTATCGGGTTTGCTTACCGTCCCAGATCTCTGCATTCCCAGGAACCTTGCGGTATATGCATTCTGAGAAGAAGCACTTGTTTTAGGAAAAACTGGAGGTAAGCCATTGGGTACCGTATTGGCGTTGCCAGCAGCAGAAGCTCCAAATGTGCTTGTCCGTGATAAGCCCAACTTCTGACCTGAACCAGCACTATTGACCGCACCGGTATTTACCCTCCTAGACACGGCCCCTGGGACCTTGTTAAAATTTCCAGGCGAAGCCCCAAAATCATTGTCTAGGGGACCAGTCGGAAAAAATGGGAAAAAGCCGAGGTCAATCTCTGTAACAAGTTGTGATGGCGGTGCTGGACCATTCAACCCCGGATAAGGGTTAAATGGAGGACTGGCCGGAAGAAACGTCGCACGTGCTGACATCGCGCATGCCACGAGAAGAGCGAGTTGCAATGAGACCACCATGTCTTGCCTTTTTTCACCTTTTTTTGTGTCTTTTCAGGCTGCATTGAAACACACCATATTGTTTTTTGTTTCTGTCTTCTCCTTCTGGCAAGTGTGAGGTGAAATGATATAATGCAAGGTTGGACGTTACCACTAAACAGGGCGTAGAAGGGGCGGGCACCTGGGAGAAGTTTTTGGCATTTATATACGTGAGGTTACACCTCACTGTTCATTTCAATTCCACTTCTTATTTTATTCTTCAAAGGACAAGTATATTTAGTAGGGAGGATTTTAGTCAGCAGCAGGCCAGTTTTATACATGTACAGGGCCCATGTAAAATCTTTCTTGCCGAGCACCTGTATATATTCTGCCAATCTGACATAATGTGAACTATTGAGTCTATGGTCGGGCATCAAATTTTCTTTGGAGAGAAGACATCATTGTTTCAAATAATTAACATACGATCTAACGGGTTATCAGTCATTCCGCCTACTCTTACGCAGTTATTAGGGTAGACAGCGTTGTGAGTGTGCTTTATTACTGTTATAATGTGTGAAGCCATGATAAAAGATAACTCCTATTAGCGATATCTTGCACGGATAGAACTCCCTTTGCTCTCTTTGTTGCTCAAGGTCGTGGGTATGTTGCCTTTATGTTATGTATCTAGAACAATACAGACTCTACTAACGGAGAATGACCAAAAAAATACCAATTATTTTGTTTCTACATTACTGAGAGTACTTGACTCAAACCCTTTCCCTGATATTATGCAATAGTATAATTCAGTTTATAATCTTACGAGCGCTGTCAAACGTGATAATATGTATATACAGTACACACAGTGCATGGCATACACAAACAGGTGAGTAATTGAATGTCAATTCGACTAAATAAAAAATAAAACATTTGTCTATTTATTGGAAAAAGAGAGTAAAAGTGTGCTGTCTGCCGAAATATAAATAATATTCATTCATCACCCTCCCACCTCTTAACATATAATTAATCATCAGAGCAAATCTTTAAATCTTGATCAAAACGCGGATAGCAAGCACTAAATACTTTTCATAAATGATTTTTTCACCTGACCTATGCATTTAGCGTAGCTCCGTTTAACTTCTTTAAATTTAAGCGTACATTTTGTGAAGCGATAACACGTAAGGTTAAAATGCCAAGAGCACGTGTATCGTTTGAGAATACGTGGGAAAATCGTGGGAAATACATTAACTTTCACGCTATATTTTGTTCATTCCAATAGTTGGCACAATACTTCGCAAACGATGTGTATTTTAATTACTCTTAACTTTTGACAAAGTAAAGAACCACATGGGTTCAATAATTAGGCAGGTATGCAGTTAATTTTAAACCAGTCTCCTATCTGGGAGCCACACCTAGAAATTCACAAAAAAAAAATCGGAAAAGGGATACATAATCCTGACGAAACACACGACATCAAGGGCACTCGTAAGTGTGCGGGAGATGGCCGGAATTTACGCCAATTTGTCAAAAGATAAGACTCAAAGTCATCAATAACCAAAAGAAGGTCCAGAGTCGTACTCTTAGATTAGATTAGTTAGATTCGCCTAGGCACCATTCTTGCTAGCAATGCATGATTTCAGTGCCATTTCTTTTTCATTTCGCTTCTTGCTTTTCTTTATTGTTTTCATTGTGAAAACAAGCCTCCGTGAGCAAGATATTGGCTGACACCCCCTCCCATGCCCGTGGTACCGACTGGGCTGTCATTAAGGTGTCTAGACAAGGGCAAAGTAGCGTGTATTGGGTCATTTATAGAAAGGGCTATTCCGTCTATCCCTGATGTTATTTGGTCCTGATTAGATGTTTTTAAGTCTTTGGACAATAAGTCTTAAGACATTTTACTTGCCGTTCTTGCTTCCATATAAATGCGGCATTATAGTGTATCGTTTTAAAAATACGTATTTAAAAATACTAAAATATTAAAAAGCATTAGAATACTTAAGAGAATTGGTTTATCTTTTTACTGCGTTTTTTAATGATGAGGATTATACGCTGGATGACTTAGTACATTTCACGATATCCTGAAACGTTGCCAAATATTCAAAACTTAACGAGAAACGGTTCATTACCACTAACAAACTGCTTTTGCCATCTTGTAAATTTTACTGTTGTGATAAGTTTTTGAAATTTTCACTTCAAATGGCAAGGACGTATTGTTGAGTTCTAAAATATTTTGTATTATTTTAGAAAAAAATTGGCTTTAAATTCTAGAAAACACTTTCATGTCAAACACCTGACGGGACCTTTTCTGTCATGCACCTTTCACTATAATATGCATTTATGAAGAATTAAAAAAAAAATTAAGTAAATGTAACGCCATCGATGAAGACCTCAGCGTTTTCTCGCCGCTTTTTAATTGCGGTTTGCTATCGGCGTTTTTCCTTTGTATGTATATTTTGGACGTATAGAACATTCATTTTTAACGAATTAACACCGTCACAATGGTAACCACACCCAACACAATTTTCACGTCTTGACATGTAATAGTTTGTATCCTACAATATCATTTTATGCCAGATATAGATTCATTATGACGTTGAGGAACAGTTATCTCGGATTTAACGAACATAGTTCACTGGGAAGAGTTGATTCCTATTGATATGATCTTCTCTTTTGGTTATGGACTGGGGTTGAATCTGCCATTCTGTTTTGGAAAGCTGGGGCAGTTGGCGAGGGTGGGGGGCATCAGCCTCAAAGCATGCAAATTTTTTAAGCTGTAAAAATTGTCTTCACTATTCAAATGCTGTAGACAACGTGCTTAACGGGAGAGTGTATAAATCTTCGACATTGACTTTTAGAGTATTTTTTCCGGGTGTCACAGGGTGCAGAGTCCTGAGTGCCTTTCGTCAATCGTTTAGTTTTCGAAATCGGTAGAAGATACCAATCTCTAGAGGGCGGAAATCTTAACTTAATCAAAAGAATGTCACAATAGCAATTTAAAAGAAGAACCAAGAACAAAGAACAAAAGAAGGATTCTAATGCGATCGTTTAGATAGTGTTTTATTACATATTGCAAAAAAGACTGAATAATACCAATTCTTTACGCAGAAAGGCAATAGGTTTGTTGATTGCAATCACAAGCACCCGACCCAAACCACACACGCGCACACACGTGCGCACACAAATACAAACTAACACTCATTTAGTTATTTTATAAACATAAACATTTAAGTTATTCGTGACAAATGGAAGAAAATTTTGTGATTCAAAAGAAATATGACTGATATAAGCCTACCCACTGAATCAATAGAAACGGAAATTTTAATTGAATTTAATTTAAAAATTGAAACTTTAAAAAAGTTGCAATTCGGGGTCCAAAAGTGACACTTTATTTCTTAGGGAGCAAAACATATTCACACATTTGGATGACAGTGCCCTGAATAAATACATATGGCTAGAGTGGCTACAGGGAAAAATCAAGCAAAAACACTATCAAAATCCCTCTGTTAAGATTAATATACCGATGTCTCTTCTAGCCTTATTATGGATATGAAAACTCAGTAGTGGGTTGCGGAGTGAGGTGTGAATCAAATTTTATATTTATATATTTATATTTTATATTTATTCACATAAATGAAAGCCACGTAGATTGCATTTGAGTATGTTCGTTGCAATGATTTACTAAGTTCATATCGAAAAAGCAGCTTACTGGCGTGCGGAATATCGATTAGATCTTTGTCTTTACAAAAAATTACGTGTACAAATTTATCAAGCAAAGTACGGAGAGATTGAGATACCACTTTTAGCACTTTTTATGATATAATAGTATGATGTTCAGAGAGCAGTGTTTCATGCCAGTACTCTCTATACGTTACATCGTACGTGTATACATAATGCATCTTTTGGCCTTACATGAAAAACAACAAGTATCACACAATAATAATAATAATGTTCATTTTAATAAAGTTAAACAATGCCTTTAGTGTAATAGATTTCATCTTATTTACACTTAAGACAATTACAATTATAAATTATATAAAAAATGTTATTAGATTCTGAAAGTTTGACTTCAGAATGTTACGGTCTTTATTGTTTATTTTTAAGGGCTTACAGAATTAAGATAAAATAGTTTTACTTTGCTTCCCTCTCCCTAGTCGATTCCTTATTTATGCATTGTATATAAAAAGTACAGTATTCAAGAAAAGAGACCATAGTTCATTTTTATAATTCCCAAAGGTCCATCAATCTGTTTCGTTTTCCATGCAGTTTTTGTATGTTTAGAATCTGGAAGCAACTACCATTGAAATGACTCAAATGGGTACAGTGCTGGCATTTTGCCCGGGAAAATTCCAAAATGTAATTGTTCATTACAGTCGGAAACATCGAAAGTTGTGGTGGCGTTCACAGTCACGAAAAATACCAACCAGACCTTCTTGTTAAATGAGTTCATCTTCAGAAGTAATGGGGTGCGGGTACGTAACTCGGGTTGGTTCAGTTATCCAGTATAAGGTGTTGGCTGGCTGAAACCTGAAATTTGAGTTTATAATAACAATACACATCTCATAAAAGACAAACAAAATGTGCGCGTTAATAACCAATCATGACATTTTTCTGTCAAAAATACATCTCATGATACACGCGTCACTTCAAAAAGGCGTGCATTAATCAGACTAGATGAAGACGGTTATTGACAAGTATTGAAAGGCATTTCGGGAAAAGTAGCAATATACCTATCCATCTATGTATGTATAAAATATATGAAAAGAGAGAGAGAGAGAGAGGGAGGGAAGAAGTAAAATCTCACAACTCACCCAGTATTGTCATCACTAGTAGTTGTAAGTGGCGGCATATTTTTGGCCCCTGTATCTCTGGTTGTTCCCGATGACGCGGTTATAGATGTCCACGTATCTCCTCAGCCCCCCTGTATACATACTGTAGGCCATAGGACTGCCGTACTGCCCACGCAGCTGGGCACGGAGCGGGACCACGAAGGTCCTGTCATCTGAGGTTTCGGCACTTGGTTCTGTGCTCTGACTCAGCTTCTCCTCTTTCTCTTCTTCTTCTTCTTCCTCAGGGAGCTCCCCGAACTCTGGCACTCCACTCAATGGCGGCTGCTCATCTAACCCGTGCACCTCTTCAGAAAGAATGTCGGGGCTGTAGTCCAACAGCAAGTATCTGATTCCTTCTTTCTGGGCTGAAGCGGCTCCAACGGAAACAATCACAAGGAAAGCTAAGATGAATCGTTTTGGGCCCATTGTTTTCCTGTACAGTTTTGATGGAAGTCGTTTCACTTTGTAACGCGTCAAATATCTAGCACCGCTGCCTGGTTCCTTCAAGAGACCACTGCAGCTATCTGAAGACTTCTAACAGGTGAGCCCGCCTTACATCCCCCTGGACACCTGCCTTATATAACCCTGTCGTATATTGAAACATTTGTACTCAGGGACGGCTTATTAAAGCTTTGCGCATTTAAGTGTCGTGTACTATCTAATCATGAAAAAAATAAACAACAAAGGAATAAAAGGGACTTTGTCGCTAAATAGGTTTTCATTTTAAGTATACGCTATGAGAGAGTCAGACGGTGAAGATGGCTTGGCACATGCGAGTACCACTAATAACACTAATAACCTGATACTAATAGGAAACCACATGCATAAGCCTATATATTAACTGAAATATTTGTTTTGTAACAAAGCTCTCTCAAAAAGCTCTTCCTCAAATATGTTTGAGGAATGTGTTAATCTAAGTATTCTAAGTATTTTCTGTAATAAAATATGTCAATTTAAATATAGCAACCAATGTGTAATTTTTAAGGTGATTGTGGTTCATTTATAATGCGTCTTTGTCGTATTTATTTGCCTAAATTGATCTAGAATTTTTTTATTTGTGAATTTGACGGGGCACAGGTTAAATAAGTTTAACTGGCACGGGCCGTTGAATTAAAAAGAAAGTTATGAGCTTTTGTCCGTTTCTTCAGGATAAGTGCAGAGACGGGTCAAGCAATGATTCGTGAGAAGGAGAAAAAATTCCTTTTTCCCGAGGAAAATCCATTTTGGCGGAGAAAAATCCTTATGGAATCAAATTTATCCATCTCTTAGTACTGCTTGTTAATTAAAAAGAATTTTCTAAGAACACTGTTGTAATTGGCTCTATATAGTATCGCTACAGGGACAATTTTCCTTTCAGTGACGTGACGAGAACGATTTGTTTCCACCGTCAATTAAACAGGGACAGTAGATACTGCTTCTCAGTGGACATGATACACCCTAAGTGTGAATGGACAAGGGTGTAAGGTGTAACTGATTTAGTGATAGGACTTATGACAGGACTTATTTTTCTAAGCATGATAGCGTACGCCCCACATGCTGTCTGTCCATAGACGCACGTGGCCATGTTAATAGCACGCACCAAACTCGGACAGCTCTAAGATACATGCATGCATTGATTATTATTATCCAAATAAATTGATATTTATAGCAGTTTATATTGTTTTCTCTGTCTGACTTCAAATGCCGTTTTTTTTTTTTTTTTTTGTTATTTACTTCAAAACGGGTCGCGTGAATACATGTACAGACACATAGGTGCAAGTGGTGGGGTGGGGGCAGGGTGGAGGGGGACGAGTTTCAAAAGGTCCGCTCCAAGCCAAAATTTGATCATACTTTTGTACCATTCATCAGGTTGGCTCAACTAAGGGATAAATGGCATTTTTATACAAAGAACCCAACTGAAATTGCTGCCCTGTTGTAGGCGTTTCGCTATCTTGGCTAGCCGCAGCCGACTGCAAAAAAACCGTCTAGAAGCAACGGTCATCAGGCGGAACGCCCTTATTTTTTCGGCTACACGTGACAGCGAAACAGCCACAGAGCGATGTCGTCATTCACAGAGAGCAAAAAGTGCGTTTTTATCAAACAATTAGATTTATTCATAAAATAATAAAATATCTACACTCAGTAAATGCATGCAGTATTTGTAAGCGTTTAAAATTATCTGTACACATAAATACCATCGTACCATACGTGGTTTAAATAATTGTATTTCCATAACGTGAAATGGGGAGAAAACATAGACGAATAAATGAAAACTCAACGAACATAAAACTATAAAATATACATTCAATGATTTAAAAATGACATTTCTGTGAACTCTGTGAACTATCATACCCTTAAAACATAAGACAAGGATTTTCATTTTACAAATACTTCATTTAAGGCACGCGTTAAAATGCACAAAATAACGTGCCAAATACAAGTTCACATCGCAATAAAAAAACACTGGAATCACAGATTTACATGTATTATATGATCATAGTATAAATCCTAAAAATTCAATGATTAAATTCTACACGTCATAAGATATATGTACGTTATTATTGGCTGTTGATTGTCCTGAGTGTGAAATCCGGCATGGCAGTGGACGTAGCATGAAGTAGTCTCATTTAAGTGGACAAGACATCACCGCAATGTTAACCACGGTCAGAATACCGTCCAGTCTTCCAGACAAAGCGTCCTCCTCAACTCCCTGCTTCTGTTAGTTCTCCATGCATAGATAGCATCAAGTGACCTGAAGAAATTGCTGCCTTTGCAGTTGGAGCTGTTACATTTGTGGTCGTATATATGTTAATTGACCACACAAAGGCGGCATGTATTCCACGTAGCTGTAAATATTCCTCATGCATACCACAATTTAATGGCGCTATCCTGCCTGTAGGGAGTCACTATTTCAAACCACGCACACTATACCGCTTAATTCACTGGCCTGGGAGAACCCAACGTTACACCATTTACTGTGACTTTTACCAAAATGACTCTCTGACGGATATAATAATTACAAATTTTAAAAATATAAATCACTTTAAAAAAAACCACTAAATCTTGTTTTAAAAATACTGCTGTGAGATCTTCCATTTCAATTAGTACAGAGCCTTTTTTGTCACTCATACTAGGTCACTTGGGTTTTACAAAGTGAATGACTCAGTTATGGACTGTCAAACATAATGCATGACTTCATACAGTTATTTTTTCTGCACAAAACCAACACGATGTATTCAAACTGCCTCAGTCACTGGTCCTTGCTCTCTCTCTCAGGCAAGGCATATGTATCCAACCTGATAGCCTGATCAGCATCCATTATTCAGAGGTCATATCAGTCACAGCCTGGCCAATATCCATTATCCAGGTATCATGTCGATACCAGCCCAATCAGTATCCGTTATCCACATAAACTGCAGTATCCTAGGCAGATATCATCTCAGATACAGCCTGGTCAGTGTCCATTATCCACATTAACATCAGTCTCCTTAACAGATGTCACCTAAGCCACTGCTTGGCCAATATCCAATATCCAGGTGTCATATCATCCACAACTTTGCTAGTATCTGTTACCCATATTAATATCCATATCCTAAACAGTTTCATATCATCAACAATTAGGTCAATATCCATTATCCAGGTGTCATATCAGCTACAGCCTGGCCAGTATCCATTATACACACTAACAACAGTATCCTACACAGATATCATGTCAGCCACAGCTTGGTATCCGTTATCCTGATTCAACAACAGTATCCTACACAGAAGTAATCTCAGCCACAGCTTGGTATCCGTTATCCAGATTCAACAACAGTTATCCTACACAGATGTCATCTCAGCCACAGCTTGGTATCCGTTACCACGATTCAAAAACAGTATCCTACACAGATGTAATCTCAGCCGGAGCTTGATATCCGTTATCCAGATTCAACAATAGTTATCCTACACAGAAGTCATCTCAGCCACAGTCTGGTATCCGTTATCCAGATTTAACAATAAATATCCTACACAGAAGTCATCTCAGCCACAGCCTGGTCAGTATCCTCTATCCAGTCCAGCAGGGATTTATTCAGTGGGACTTCTTCCTGAAAAGAAAAACAGTACTCCTGGTCACAATGGTCAGATAAAGAGCTATTTCTTCAGTGTCATTTACAAAGGGAATGTCATGAAATAATTTATAGTATAGCCCCTACAAAGTATTACCACAAACTGTTTTTTCTAGCAACTGAAACAACGCAGGGTATCATCAGTCACCAAATTCCAAATCGTTTTTACTTGTGAGAAGTCTTTTTCACATGAAGAGGTACAAGCAATACACCCTGTACCAGTACGTTTCTAGAGACTAGAGACTGATAACTCAATAGTTCAGCTGCCACATAAGAGAGTCTCCAAACAGAGCCTACCTTGCTCAACAAGGCAAGTGAGTAAACTTGCGAGTAAAATCCCCTGTAGTGTAGCTACATTTTAGGATCTCTCAAACTGTACAGACACAGACTGTATTGCTAAAGTATACCCCATGATGTAAAAAGGGCCATAAAGAAGACACGCTAATTTAACTTGGACAAAAACTAAATCACAGATGTAATCCAACTAAGTACACACCCCTCCTTTGACAACACATCAGTAGAGGTGCAGTGCAGAAAGGTTCTGATGTTGGGTTAAACACAAATTGGACAAATCATCAGTCATTGTGTATACATTATAGTGTAAGGTTAATAAAAGCCACAGTAAAATGAATTAACAACATAAGTAGCATTTACACACAGTTACTGTAGTAAGAAATGAGCTCCATCCAAGTAGCACACAACATAGGATATCTTAACAAGGACATGGTGTTATTTTCAAATCAAAATTGAAAAAAAAAACTTGTTGCCATACTTCTCACACATGAAGTTCGTTTCATTTGGACCATACTTTCTGCATTGCACAGTTCTCTGTGTAGATGCTGCTTTAAGCTGTTGGAAATTTATGCAATATTTGAATGAAATAATGATCCAAATCTACACAAGGGTGATAAATAAGTGCTAAAGCAACTACCGCACACTTACTAGTTAGTCAAAAATAATGGGACAGGAACAAAATCATAAATCAATTCCAAAATCAATTTCAAAAATATGACAGCACATTATCACAAACAAACTTAAAGAGGTTTCGCCAGAAAAGATACGGCAAAAACTAAAGATGGAATAGCAAGAAATGGAAAGGGAGACTCCAACCAAGTCAATGCACTGCTACTTCCCCCAAAAAAACTTACTGATAATTTGTATGTCTCCCTTTATCTCTTCCTCCCAACCATCCTCCTCCCTCTACATGCAAAAACAAGGTAGAAATAAAGCTCTGTTCTTACGGACTCTTACATAGATTTAACTGTGTGCTGATTCAAAAAATGGCAAAATATCTCGGTGTTAGTCGAAATTGTTAATCATAACATAATTAAAACTCAGTATACTAAATGTGGAATATTTCAAAGGTCATGATTGGGGGGGGGGGGGGGGGGGGCAGTGAAGTATTGGAGCTTAAATATGATGTCAATTAGTATCATAAATAGGTGTCCAATTGCTGATAGTAACAATGTAAGCTAAGTATAATTTACCAGCTTGGGCCAATGGTGTTAGGAAGCATGCCAAACAAACAACAGTCTGGTACTACTCCAGAATTAAGAGTCACCGGTGAAGACATGCAAACACTACATATTACATGTAAAAATGCTATGGAAAAAACATTTAGTCTTGCATCGGTGCAGAGAATTGCAACTGAAAACCAAAACAACAAATCAAAATACAAGCGACTGTGAGTGCATAGTGTTCAGCAGCCAAACCAGTGCCATGCTGCATGTACCTTTGGCTTTCATTGCTCTTGTATTGCTGGAGTACTACTGTCAATCCTGAAGATTTAAACGGTTGCACTTTATAAATTTAAAACAAAACAACTGTCAGATTTGTTGTAGTAACATAAATAACATCTGGACAAACAATACTACATGTGTCTTCTTTTGTTAACACTTGAAGCAGTACCAGTAGAGCCTCTCAGACCTATTATGTAAGGAGTGTTTAAGTTTAAGATGAGACAGCCTAATTGCATTAAAACAGGTAGTACAATAGGCTATAATTATACAGAACTAACCCATGCTTTATAACAGGACATAGTTCTCCATGCTAGAACTCTATCAAAGAGATCACAAAAAGTGCCCATCACAGTAATGGTAATTGAAATTGGATTTGAAATTGAATGTGTGTGTGTGTGTGTGTGTGTGTGCGTGTGTGGGTGGGTGGGTGGGTGCATGCGTACGTGCATGTATGTCTATCCCCATTACCTCAGCTCTGGAATGACTCCGTGGAGACCTGATGGTCACTCTCTCTGGTGACCTCCTTCTTTCAGGTGACCTGAGAATTGACCTGTGGAGAAAGTTTTGTCATTTTACTCTCCTATTCAGTCAAGGTAGCTAGAGCAGAAGTCACACATGTAGCAGTAAGCAACAAGATACTAGTATCAAAATTTAAGACACAGTATTGTGTAATGCTACACCCAAGCATTAAAACTAGCAAGATTACAGTATGATATTATATCATATAGTTCATATAGTTTTCACAGAGGTTCTATACAAAGCAGAAGATAGCATTAAGCCTGTCGCCCTCACATCTGCAACAAATATAAAATATGACTGCAGAAATGTGGGCAACTGAGGTACAAAGAATTTCATAGCTTGGTTCTAAGCAGTACTACCTTGTTGGACTGGATACTCTACGCGCTGGGGTGGAACTGCGACCGAGTGAACTACGCGACATCGCTCGTCCTGACGTGTCTGCGGGAGGAGTGAGGCCGTGTCGCCGCATTTCCTGCACTGTGCGTTCTCTGAAATAGATATCAATGTCAGAACTTTTTCTGGTATCTATTTTTGAACAATCAATACATACACCTAATAAAAATACCACAATTATCAAAGTTAAAGTTTTAGATGTTTTTTATTATCTTTGTACCATAAAAATATTTACCAAGCAAACTCAAAATATCAGCAAATAACTTATATTCCGGCCTCTGTGAGGAAATTAATAAGTAAGAAAGAAAATAGATTTTTTAATTCAGAAATGATATTGTATGTATAAAAACATAACATGTCTACCTCAAACACTGCAAAGGTGGTTTTCACCACCAATGAGAAAAAAATCATAATGCTCTTACTTTTCAAATCTCTCACTAGTGAGTTGTCTTCTTAATCTCTCCACCTCCGAGTCTAACTCCATGTTTTTGGTTCTCAATGTCGACATCTCTCTGTTCTGACTTTGTCTAAAACAGACACAAAGGTTACTATCTATTAACAAAAGTGTTATTTTTAAACTGTATTCATATACTGAGAGTCAATGAAAATGCATCAGATAGAGACGAGTCATAATGTCACACACATAATGCCTCACAGGTAAAAAATTATTTTGTCTCTTTAGAGACCATTTACTTTTTAACCAATAGGGTTCCCATTTAAATCTTAACAAACTACAACATCAGGTTCTGTACTCACAATTTACTCTCATTCAGAGTCAACCTATCCTTGAGAAGCTGTATCTCAGCATTCTTCTCCTGAGCACTGAGCTGGGTCTGGAACTCTTTCTCTCTGTTGGAAGACAGTAGACCCTCCAGGTTCCTTACTGTGCCGCGCTCGCTGTTCACCTGGCTTCGTAATGCGTCTGCGTCTGCTTTCAGCTCGTCCAGGGCAGCTTGGAGCTGAAGATATGACAAATACCTGGATATGTTTTTGTGACCATGGCAATATAAACTTTATTCGGTTTTAGGGACATTTTTTAAGTGAAATATGAGTACTTTCTCTTGATAAACACATCTAAAAAAACATTGTGACCCTCTCCCCTCAAAGGCCTTGAACACCTCTCGCAGACCCTCTTAGTTGTTCTGGTATATATCGCTCGAGTAACAGTGTATTATCTCAAACATTCAAAACTAACATAAACATTATGTTTCACAGTGAACTTGTCTCATAAAACATGGGGCTGTATAAAACATCATAAAGCAAGTGAATTTAGAGTATCTGACACAATATCCATCTCAAAAAAGTCCTAACTATGGATAAACATGATGTTGCAGGACCTAACACCCCACCTGTTCCTGGTCCAGGGTCTTCCCTGTCAACTGTCTCTGCAGTGAGTCTTTGGTGGCCTCCAGCTTAGCACACAGGTCGCGCACAGCCGCCAGATCCTGCTGCACACTCAGACGCTCGTCCTCTGTGACCCGTAGGTTGTCCTCCAGCTGAGAGACGGACCGCGTCAGACTGGACACCTGGGTCTCGTAGGCCTGCTGAGCATGGAGGTGCTGGGAGAGAATACGGCAAATCAATAAAATTCCCAAATTAATAAAAACTTTTTATTCTAGGAACTTCAAACAAATATATTTCCGCAAATTTGGCTAACTTTGACTGGGAAACTCAAATGATATATGATTTGGGTATGCTAAGGGCTCATTTCCAAAGAAACTATCATTTAATGAAGAATGATCCAACTCTGGGGAGACTCTTGCTGAATGCAATCAGATTAACAGATTAAAATGCCTCCTCTTATTTCCAACATACTCATGTAATCAACAGCTTTTCTGTATTCTACTCAATGCCAGGAGGAGGCGTGTTAATCTGTTGACCTGACTGCATTCAGAGAGTCCCTGCAGAGTTGGATCAATTTAAGGTAGTCTAAGAACAGGAATGAGCTCTATATCTGCCAATCTTGGCCTTATGCCCCTCTTCTAATACTCTCATAAACAAATCCTCACATTTGCCAACCAGAACCAAGACCAACCACTCACTTCTTGTATCTCGCGTTCCATCAGCTCTACTTTATCTCGTAACCTCCTGACCTCGGAGTCTCGTGACATGAGTTCTAGACGTAGGTTTGAGCCCTCGCTCTCCAGCTGGTGGGTCTGTGTCTCGTACCTCTCCGCCTCCCTACTGAGGACCCGATACTGGTTCAACAGATCTCCCCTCTCGTCCTCCTGTAGGGCACAATACATATATATATATAGAGAGAGAGATGATGACATGCTTAAATACATATATTGCTTTTTTCAAAAGGGCCATATTTGCCAAATCTTTGCATTATTGAGATTCTCACACCTTTTCCAGTTTAGTTTCAAATTGTTTTCAAGTTCAGAAATGATTTTATAATGAACAGTATGTTAAACAATTACTTAAGGTATTTTGAGTCCACTGATTTGGCAACTCTGTGGTGCAGTCTCTTCATTTAAATAACTGCAACATCAGTTGTTTTAGTACAATTTCAAGATCAATAGAATCATTTATCTTTCTGATTCTAACCAAAAGCAGTGTGACTTGAACAGGTCAATCTTGCTGAATATTTCTGCCATCATGTAAAATAAACATGGAAGAACAAACCAATAAAGGACCATGCAACAGTAATAACAACTTATTGATAAAATCATCATTTTTATCTTAAAATAGCATTATAACAAAAAGCCAAATAAAGAGCATGCATGCTGATAAAAAGTTGACATATACTGCACTTTACCATCTTCGTTTCCCTGAGTTATGAGTTAATCATTTATCAAAAACAGTCCTAAATTATGACCTAATACTTTAAGAAAACTAACCACGTTAAAGATATATTACTTATAAACAACCACAGAGCAAAAGCTAGGGATTGGATTGTGAGGTATCAAGCAGTGAAGGTGTCATTACATCAAGCCATTTTCCATAGGATGCATTCAACAATAACTCACAATATGCACTATAGGTGGTGCTGTTGTATAAAACACTAAGTGACTATATTCCATATAGCTATGTACAACAAAAGGTGATCCCAAAGAAGGAAATGCTAAAACAACGTGCCCACATAGAAACTACATACCACAACCAGTGACCAAGATAAGATGGACAGAACCAAGTGCCCCAGTCTTTTGCTAAAAGTTTTATTATAACCTGTGATAAAAGCACAATGTTTCATGATACAGATTACCCATACTATGAAGGATCGAGTGCACTGAATAACTATAAAACACCAATAACTAATATGCCTTAATTGTGTAACATCATAAGTAAGAAATGAAAAAAATGTGATGCAACTAAGAAAAAATAAGTGACCCAGAGGATTGGGGACAAAACTATGAACACAAAGCACAGGCAGAGGATGTAACAATAATTAGTTGTCAAAACCATGCATTTGGGTGACAGTGAATCTAAGCAGTACAGACTTCATAGGTGACCACTGCCAGAATGGTCTAAAACTTCTCACCATATAAAAAGCCAACAATAAATTTGCAATCAAACTGAATGAAGCACAAGGAGAGATAATAAAACTAAATTGTAAAATGCCTGTCTATATAAAAAATAAAAATAAAAGTAAGCTGCAGAATGCTGAAAAGAACCAAGACGCTGCACAAATCAAGGGAGAGAGACAAGCAAGCAGGAAGATTTCAAGCAACAGAGCGGGGAGGGGTGACAGGTGACTCTTTTTTACATAGACTGCATTCCCAGAGATTTAGATGGACCCGTCCAGAATGACCTAACGCCCTGGGGGTTCACGATAAATTGCTGTCAGCCGAGCGTGCACGACATTAAATTACCCCCTTACAGCTTTAAGTAGGCGGGGCAGACATTTAAGCCGGCTAAGCTGACAGTAATCCAGTGAGACTCCCCACGAGGATAAATGGACCTAAAATCTGTGGGAATGGGGTCATATACACATATACATATACATATACACATATATACATGTATATCTTCACATATATGCCAGTACCTGGTCAGTTGGGGCAGTGAGTGTAGAGTGGGAAGCAGAGAGAAGAGAGTTTTGGTACTGTTCTAGTAAGTCCATCAGCTCCTGGTCCTAGGCAAGGAGAAAAACAGAGATTGTCACAACCAAACATGGATATGAGTTGAGATAACTTTTTAAAAAATTAATGGCAATTTTCTATGAAAAAGGAGAGAAAAAATCATGGCCATTGTCCAAATTATTGAAGCTTATAAACTTTATAAATTAAAGCAAGTCTTTCACAGCACAAGAATTTAGTAATCTACTAATTTTTAATCTAATTACAAAAATTAATTCAAGAAATGTTACAAACACATCTTCTTTCAAAAATCAGCTTCACTCCACTCTTAAAAACAGTGACTGCTCCAATGTGGGTCTGACAGGCACCAATACCTGTAAGGTGCTTTCTTACTATGCATACATACACACATACATCCATATATATGTATATATATGTAGCAAGGATAGGGAGATGCAAAAGTTATATAAGCAAGCACACACTGACTGTGCCATAAGCTGCTGCCAGGTTTCTTCCCTCAGAAACATCAAGTCATGTCACCTTGGTGGCAAATAGCTGAGACCACATGCAACATGATGCTTAGGATATGCAAGCACAAAAGCAGGAAGCCTATTATTATAACAGCACTGCCCTTGGCACATTACCTTGGGCACACTGTGAGAATTGTGCATCTAACCATACTGAATTTAAATCAATATCTACCCAACCCCCAGCAAGGCTTAGTTTCTGAATTTTTCCTATCAAAACTGTATGCTCCACTGCTCCACTGTCATTTTGGAAAAAAATTTCATATCAAAATTTGAGCTCCTGGGTAAAAAAAAAAGGGAAAAGAGTCCCGGATCCCCCCCCCCCCCCCTCCCCAAATCAGGATAAAGTAAAGTCTCAGGTAGAGAGGTATATAGCCCACCTTAGCTGCCAGTAATAAGAATACCCTGACCCCCCCCCCCCCCCCCCCCCCTCAGGTAGAGAGGTTTATTATAGCCCACCTTAGCTGCCAGTAGTTCCTCCACTCTCTTCACCTCCATCACATAGTCCTGCACCTGGTTCTTCAACTCCTCTCTCTCATCTATCGTGTCCTGGAGATCTTGGTTTAGATTCTGACGATGAGAAAAAAATAGTTTTATTGTTTATGTAAGTCATTATTTTTTCTTCCCCTCTTGCCTATAATATCTCTGGAAGAAAGCTACAGGCAGACAAAGGCTTCTGGTCCTTAACCAACAAAAAAATGGGACAGAGCAAGGAATTTGTTGCTAAAACTAGCCTCATAAGTTGTAGAGGGTTGTATTTACTGTGGCATTATAGAGAGAGAGAAAGAAACTGTGATTTGAAGCACAATTTAATCATACAATGGATTACAGTATAAATCTAAATTATAATAATAAACTCTAACAAGACTTTACCTGGTTTTCTCTCGTCATGGCTGCCAGGTCATCTTGAAGTCGCCTGTTTTCTCGTAGAGCCACCTCACGCCCCCTGGTGGTCTCTGACAGCTCCTCGGTGGTACTGTCCAGCTGGCGACGCAGGCTCTTGATCTCGCGGTCCAACTGGTTAATATTTTCATTGGCACGACTGAAGGAGATGGCATTGTGAAGTGTTATTATGATGCTTACAAAACATGAAGTTACTTTATGTAAGGACCAGTTTATTAGAGACAGATATAAAAGTATTCTTATTGAAGACCTTTGGTCCATCAGATATTTCTAAATGGTCACTTTTAGCATCATTATTATAACCAAATAACCATTATCTCATCCTAATCTATTCACCTTATGTGAACTTTCAAATAAATGCCAATATATTTTAATTCTACAGAGAAATCATTTTAAGAAGTACTCACTCCAGCTGGGCCTCTAACTCTCCTATATTTATCCTTAAATCACTGATCTGTCTGTCCTGTTTTCAGGGGAAATAAAAAGAATCAAATTAAAATATTGTCTCTAAATATAAACATAAAATCAAATCTGAAATGCTGTAAAGTTTCAGGCAAAAAATACTCCAAATAATCTATTTAAACACAGGAAGTTGTTGTTGTTGGATATTAGTTGAGATTTATATTTCTATTTTGGTTACATACAAATTTACTCTCTTAGGTTTTCTACTCCAGTTTAACCAAGGTGAGATAGGTCAGATAAAACATCTATAAACTCACCCTAACTACAACTTCTGCATCCAGACCAGCTATCCTTTCGGACTTCTCATCCACTGTCATTTGAAGACTGTCTTTCTCTCCGTCTAGCGCACTTATTGTGCCACGGAGCTGAGTGATTTGATCTGATTGGTTGACATTGGCACGCTGCAGGTCTGTGGAACGCTCCTCCAGGCGTAGAATTCGTTCCTCCGCTACTTTGAGATCTCCTTCCTTCCTGGTGAGTCTACGTCTGTGCTCTTCCAGGGCCTCCTCTGTCTGCTCTGCCAGCAACCTGATGATATCAAATGACATTTAATATTATCAATATATGGTAGTGCTGGTAATTCTCAATGATAATTCCAAACACCACACAAAGTCATGTATAAATACTTTAGTTATTCTGGTTCAGTCATAATATCTGCAATATGCCAGTAGTTCTGTTATAACTGTATATTGAATAAATTGTATCTCTATTGTTGATTTTCATCTACTCATGTAGGTGTACAAAGTAGAATAAATACAGCATTATGTAGGCAGCAGTTTGACTTGTGTACCCTGGTCATTATCAGTAAAGCTCCAGGTCATTCATTTTGCCAGCTTTTCAGTCCAATGGGCACTTGTAGTAGTAGTACAGTAGTAGGAAAGCAACAAGTCTGAATCAATGTGAACTAGTCTAAAGGCTGAATCAAGCAGCAATGGAAAAATACTCTGAAAACAATGCTCAACTCTTCAGTAACACAACTAGTTAATTTTGAAAAATCCCATGTTTTTACTGGTGAAACACCTTCCGGTCAATTATCTGACACCAGTAGTGACCAACATCACAGTGTCCGAGTGACCACCCACCTCATCTGCGTGGCGGTAGCTTTGTGCTGAGATCCCTCCTCCAGAGCAGCATTCAGCTGGATGTTCAGCTCTCTACACTGGTCCTCCGAGGAGTTGGTCAGAGCCTTTTGTGTGCTCAGGTTTACCTGAAGTTCATTTCTCTCCACCTCCACCTGAAATATAGATGTAATAATGGTCAGTAGTCTGTTTTCTCAGAAGGTTTTGCAGTCTTTGTGAATAAAATTTTGAAGAAATAACAGGGTCAAGGAAGGAGTTGCATGTTAAATGTTATGCAGTCTCTACAAAACAGAAAAATAATGCAACTGATTAAATGTAACACATCATAATTCAATCTATGAAGAAGATTTAATTGAAAATCTGAACAAAAAAATAACACGAAGGGGAAGGTGAGCAAAGGTGGGAGCTGAATGTCCCTGCAACTAATTAACTTCTAATATTTGGAGTACCATTTTTCAATTGCTGTCACTTACATTATGCAGTGCATTTTCTAAATCTTCTATTTTTTGTTCCAGCCTGGCTCTGTCGGAAAGACTTGTTTCTGTGGCCATCTGCAAGAGGAAATGCATTCTACCTAAGATTTTTGCCAAATGATTTCTAAACCATTACACTGTCTGCACAGCCAGTGTATCTGATCTCCACTAAAAAAAGAAAACTTTTACCTATACATTTACTGTTCAATTCTCCATAATAATGATAAGAAGAATAATTTCAATATTTTCTGTTCTACCTTTAGCCTCTCCCTCATGCTATCTCTCTCTGTGGTCATACGCCTCAAGTCTGCGATTGCATCATCTCTCTCGTTCTCCACGCGCCGTAACACTGCCTGCGCTGCCAGAGAGACTTTGGGAGACTTGGGAGACTTTACCACATCTCTCCTCATCCTCTGCAGCTCTTCTTTAGTCTGGATGTGAATAATATCTCATATAGTTACACCAAGGAAGGAAGAAACAAATATATGACATGTACTGAGAAATCACATAATTTTCAGAGACAGAAAGCACGAACTGAGTGTGTCCATACATATGCTAAGTGCCTGTACATGTGTGTAAGAACGAGGGCAAAGGAAAATTTTCAGGCATCTCCACAACAAATATTCCACAAAATAATAATCTTGCTTCTCTGCTCCTTATTAAGCTAATTAAAGCTTGTACTGGTAACAGTGGATGTGTCAGAACTGATAACCGTACCCACCTGTTCATACATCAGATTCAGCTTATCTCTCTCTGACGTTAGCACCTTGACATTGGACTGGATCTCGGCCATGTGTCGCTCAAACTTGTCCAGTAACGCCTGTAACTCGTTCCTCTCCCGGGTCACCCTGAGCAGCTCTGTCTCCTCGGCAACACTCTGAACAAGAAACAGACAGCTTGACTCAGACATGAAGTTAATAATAAAGAAATGACTCTGCAGCACTATATGATGCTGGAGTACAAAATTATTGATCTCAAATTCACCCAAACTTTTAACTGAATTATTTCCAATTCTCATTATAAAGTTTAAGAGAAATTTTACAAAGTCTCCTTTCAAAATTGAAAAATAAATAAATAAATAAATAAATAAATAAATAAATAAATAAATAAATAAATAAAAATTAAACAACATGAAGGGAGGAGAGGGGAATGTTACTCACATATACAGAAATAATACAAAAAAATTATTTCACATAATAAGCTCAAAGCCTCACCCTGTCTCTAGTTGGCGGAGAGCGAGCAGGACTGGCAGTTCTGGACATTGTGCGCGCCTTCTCGTACTCCTTCTTATAGAAGTCTCTCTCGTCCTCCAACACACGAACTATGGTCTCGTAGTGAGCCGCACTCTGTCAAAAAACACAGAACCCAATTACTTTGGTACCTCCCAACAATGTAAATAGTCAAAATGGATATATATTTTTGATTACTCCTATAGATCAGTCTTAGTGAAATAATGCCAGTCAGACTGATAAATTATATTTTTAACGCTTTTTTTTAAAGACTGATACAAATATCAAAACCTAAGCTAAATGCATGACTGTCTGTTTTTCCGTTTCTTGTGAACATTTTCTATTTAAACTCCACATCAGAGCTGTACCTTTCCTCCTGGGGAGGTGTCACGTTTCGCCCTGGCTGGACTGCGTCCTCTAGCCGGAGAGGCTGACCGCTGCTGCTGCATCATCTTCTGCAGTGTGTCCACCTCTCCCTTGTAATAATCCCTCTCCTCCTCCAGACCCCGGATAAAGGCATCCAGGCGGTTGGGAGACTTGCCTCTTTTCTTGACTAGGCCATTCTTCTTCTTTAACCTCTCAATTTCTAACACTAGCTCTCGCTCTGACAAGTTAGCAAAAATAGGAGTTAAATTAAGAGTTCGTAAAATTTTTAAATGCTTCAATACTTCACAGCACCAACCTTGGAACAACACCATTATTATATATATATATATATATATATATATATATATATATATATATATATATATATATATATATATATATATATATATATATATATATTACATTTTTCATTTTAATTTATTTTCCTTATTCATAAAAATTAATTCATTTGTGAACTCCCAATGTCTGTCTACACTACTTACCATTAGAAGTTAATTTATTCACTCTCTGACTGAGCCTCTTCTTGTCTTCCTGCACTTTGGCCATGAGTTCCTCCAGCCTCTGGTAGTCTGCTTCCCGCGACGACAGCCGCGACCTCAGAGCTGCATTGTCTTCTCCATACTGCTGCTTTTCCTGATAACACACAGGTGACATATTGTTTACAATACTAAAAATAATACAGTCTGCCTTCATGTAAGACAACTTACACACCAGGTAATTGTTCTCTCCAAAGAGAAGATTTTAAAATTAATATATACTTGTAAAGAGTTAATGCAGGCATGGCACACATATAGGTATGTATTATTAGACTGTGTTTAAGGCTATTAAAATGTAATGAAAAACATGGCAACTGTCAAACTGTTGCCCTTCTATTTAATACAGGTAAACATACAGATTTCGATGAATATTTAATACTAACAGCACTGTGTTTGTGCTACTGTATCATTAAATCACATGGAAACTGGAAACTTATAAGTCATGCTTTTGCATCAACATAGCTTAATCAAAGATATAAGCACAACAGACCAAATTAAACCCTAAACAATCTTTGAATTACTTACTTCTCTTAGTTGTGACACTGTAAGATCTAAGTCTTGTAATTCTTGCCTTGACCTTTCAAGCTCAATCTAGAATTGAAAAGAACACACAATTGTCACCAATAAGTCAAAAGTGATTTAATTTTCAAAAAGAAGTTAACAAGAATTGAACAGACACACACACACAAATACACAAACAAACATACTAACACACACACACACACACACACAAATACACAAACAAACATACTAACACACACACACACACACACACACACACACACACACACACACACACACACACACACACACACACACACACACACACACACAAACAAACATTCTAACACACACACACACACACACACATATTCTCGCACACATAAACACACACACACACACCTACCTTAGCATCTGAGAGCTCCATATCAGCACTCCTCATCACGGAATCTTTCTGTAGCTGCAGAGACTGTGCCATGCGGTCCACATCCTCCAGGTCCGCCGCCAGGGCCTTGTTCTTAGCATTCAGATCGATGGTCTCGGACCTCGCCTCCCGCTCCACCAGCTGAGCCTCATCCAGACGCCGCTGGTACTCACGATTTTTCTGCTGTAGGTAGTCAATCTGGAAGTGGGATTGAGATAGGGTCATGGGGTATTTGTGGGACAAAAGGTAGGTCACGGCGGGACCTTTGTGGAATTGTACGTCAAATAATAACTATATTTTGTTGGATCTTTGTTTTGTATCATTCACAAATTTTAACTTGATTTAAGTAAGACTATGAAAACTTGCATCATATCATTTTACAGAAATTTACAAACCTAATTTCTCTTACCTGTATATTGAGGTGTGAGATCATGCGTTCATTGGCCCTGTTCCTTGTTTCCAAGGCGACCACATCGTAGGGCCGCCCTCCGTCCAACATCCTGCCCAGCCGGTCTATTTCCTCATCACGATGATCAACCTGAAAATACAGCAGGTTTTGGTCAGCAAAAACACGTTGACAGAAAAAAAGGGTCTACTGAGTAGTCCTTCAGATTATTCATACTTATCATTGCATTAAATTTTCACATTATTTTCTCCTTAGTATACTCATTACTAAACTATCAACCAAGACATTGTCAATCTAACAAACACTGTTTAACTTAACTTAAAGCAAATTATTTGCAAACTGGAGCGACATAAACCTACTAAACAGAGCACACATTCATCTGCAGTCACTTAAAAATAGTTTCAATAAATACACATTTACAGCAAACAATTCCCACCATCTGCTTCCAGGTTATCCATTGTCCTGGTCAACAATGACATAAATATTACACCACACTGTATTGTGCCCGTTGTTTAAGAGTATACAGAGACACTGGATGAAGTGTATAGTGTACATGTAATAAATATATACATGTCAGGTTTACTGGGGGAAATTATCCATTGATCTTGTATTGTGAAGACCAAGCACAGTCACTGTGATGGATGATGCCATTTGTCTGGCCTTTTGTTGGGAAAACATCCCAGTATGGACCAATCAATCTTATCTAACAAGTGCTTGTCATATTAGGGCCGACTTGCCTATAGTTATTATTCTGTATGAAAAAACTTCCTTTTGTTACTTCTCAACTCAATAAATAATAAATATTACATTTCCTAATTATATCTTCTTGTGTCATGAAGCTCCCCCCCCCCCCCCTCCAAAAATATTATCTCAACCAGATTTTACTGCCTGAAAACACTAAATTACTGGTAAGAAAGGATTCTCCATACTGGGCATGCATACATTTTGATTAATAATTTTGGGCTGAACGGTCAGTTTGGTCTGAATCTCTGAAAATATCTCCCTGCTTTCCTTGACCCCCGATTAAGATATGGTTAAACTTGCGGCTATATTTATATTCAGGAACAAACACAGGGATTGTGACAAATCAGATATAATTTAGAAGTATGAACACTCCCAAATCTTCCTCTACTCCAATCATCACACTCCCAATTATGGCATGTGTTAGTAGCACACATGCACACACACACACACACACATGCACACACACACACATACACACACACACACACACACACCTTCCTGGTGGTAACCCTCTTGGTGACTTAAACTCTTCACATCAGCCATGTGCAATCTAAGATAAATTCTTCTCTTCAGATATCAACCATCACTGGCATGAACAACATGTGGCAGTGGCGAAAGAGCAGAGCAGCCTTGAGAACTCCATATAAAATGAATTTCCCACAGAAAACTGCTTTCATGCTTCACTCAAACATTTTTCATCACTTTTAACTTACCACCGATTTGAACTTTCCAGCTGTTTTTGACAAAAATTTCAACAAAACTTTAACGTGAAACCCAACCCTTGACTGTTGCAGATTTGAATTTTCCCTCTTGAATCACGTGAATGTAAATAAGACTTCAAGAAAGTGAAACAAAACAGGAAGAGGGCAAAGTGTTGTTTGTCATAACTTATGGGGACAATCGTCAACATTGTTCCACAAAGCCATTATGCTTGCTTGAAGTATCAAAATACCCAAAGCTTGCAGTATAATAATGGATTTAGAAGGGCTGGATAAATATTGGAACAACAAGGCTAAGAGGTCCCTTGAATGAATGAAATGGAACTGGAAAACACCCCTCTGAAATGCATGGCATTGAACATACACTGACATATAGCCATATCTCTGGGACAGATAAATTTTCTATTTGAAAAGCTCTACTATGAATATACTCTGTTATGTGTATATAGTATCTGCATGCGTGCTTGTGCAAATGTAGATGTAATCAATAAATAAAAAATATCCTTTTCTCAATGTTATGAGACAACTTGAAACATGCATCCCATTTACAAAATAGGTTAACCAGAGGGTGGGGGAGCACAAAATCCATTGTCCATAAAAAAAATTACTACCACACAACACAGACCTATTGATTTGATACCTTTAAACAAAAGTAAATTGAGAAAGATAAGTCCTTACAAATGGTTTCACTTTGTACTATAAAATAAATAGGTAGAGTGCAGTGCTTTAGCAGTTAAAAAATTATAGTAAATCAAATAAATCCCACCTGACCTGTGAAAATAAATTAAATTAATAAATACTGGAAATATTTCTCATCCATTCTCCATTCTTCACCACATCCCAAAGTCCCAAAGATCCTTTTCTGCTTTCCACAGAGGACTCAGACTTGATTAGTTGAGTAAACAGTGACACGGAGAGGGAATTGATTTCAATTAATCAAAGAATCTCTTGGGCCTATTGAGCCAGCATTCAGTGGCAGTATGTGTAATGAGGAGTACTATTGTGTGTAAACTTGACTCCCTGACTGATGAAGGCACTTGGGTCATTTGATCTTTCAATTAATTTTACATGGGGCACCCTTAATGTGTCTGATTATTTGTTTGTATAATTGTCTATTTATTTACTTTTTGATAAAATTACTACTTTATATAATACTAAAGCAAATACAAACAATTTATCTGACCTTCAGCTTCATATTAAGACCTTCATAAGTAAGCCCTTAATAACTTTTCTTATATATTAACCACTGTAAACCTCATTTGAGAAAAAATTGCCCAGATTACAGATCTGATAAATCAACAGAAAAGGCCAAGCCTTGTGATAACCAGCAAGAAAATGTACTGTCCTGATTAGCCAGATAAACTCAATGTAAACCATCATTCTCCACTCCCTAGCTTAACTGTGTGTCAGGCTGAAAACCAGGTTACTTTCTAACAAACTCTGAAAGTCAAGGTAAAAACCTATTATAAAACCTGAGTTTAACTTCTTACTGAGATTAACCAGGACTAAATACCTATTACTTATTTATAACTGGTCTCTGAATGGACCACAGAGTTATTTTCTCTTTGCTAATGAACCTAATAAAAGTGAGCCAACTGAATGCCAACTCCACACAATCATTCCCTGATATAAACTCAATACGTATGCTGTAGTTCTGTTCTACCAGGCATATGCAGATATTGCACAGGAGAAGATAATATGTTAGAGCGCATTCTCAACGAATTAAGCCAGGCTTTACAAAGCCGGTGACCTAAAAATGGCGGACGTACATGAAAGAAAAACCGCCTAATCTTTTAATAGTCTCTCCGCCTCTCACACGCCTCCCCACACGTCGTCCCTGCGGGGTACAGTAATTAAATCTCGGCTCCGAACATTAATATTTCCGTGAATATCTCTGGTGATATTATCTCCGTAGATAGTCGATTCATTGCTGCTCTACGGGCCAAATTATTCCTTTTTCGTCTCTGTTTTCAAAGATAATAGAACAGAAGAGCTTTTTTCCTTCGATCGCCTTCAGCCGCCATGCTTTCTTCACCACGAGTTTAACTGATGAGCATGTGCACTTAATATTTCTCAGGTAGCTTCCGCATGGCGAACGGAGACGCGATTTAATTACTGTACCCCGCAGGGACGACGTGTGGGGAGGCGGAGAGACTATTAAAAGATTAGGCGGGTTTTCTTTCATGTACGTCCGCCATTTTTAGGTCACCGGCTTTGTAAAGCCTGGCTTAATTCGTTGAGAATGCGCTCTTAGTAAGCCCTTAGACATTCTCATCATTTCATATGGTCAAATGCACCCTGTATTTCAAAGTGCAATGACCCCCCCCCCCCCAATCCCTCCACTGTCACTTTGCCTCTGCCATTTCCACTGACAACCATGCAGATAACAATATGAGTATCCAGTTAAAAGAAACCCATGGTGCTATCAAGTATATTATCCCCATCTCTGCCCATACTGTTTTTATTTCCAAAATAATATAAATAGCACTTTTCTTTGTCTACTCTAATCTTGTGCTTCACTCTGTAAATTGTAATATCCAGAGCTCAATAAAGTTATTCTATTATCTGACACCTATCCATCACCAGAAGGTAGACATAATAGATCAGACAGGAACACTGCAATGGTTCAGTGCACTTAACGCTGAGGGAGAACAGCTGATCTTAGTGCACTGGTAATTGCTGGGGAAAACCCAACTGAATCAATCACCCTGGAGACCCTCTGCTAGATTCTGTTGCAGTGAGAGAAAATTTGAGCTTTGTATGAAAGGAAAACTTGTTGCATCTGTAGAGTATACTGGTACATGCACTTTCTGTTCATATCAGGTCTTCACATGAAATCCACATGAAAGTTGAAAGAAAATGAAAATGATTTCAGTTTAAATCTTCCTCAGTGAGACAACATGACCTCTAATACAAGTTGCCACCAGAAAAATTAAAAACAAGGAAACAGCTCCCCACTTACCTTCTAAGACACTGACAGTGCACCTGCATGCACCACAACCAGCAAGGGAATGTGACAAAGACCTGTGCCAAGCCTACAACTGTCTTTGAACCCAAACTATCGCTGCTTGCACAATAAACATCAGACACCCCTATGCAAACACACTGTTACATGGAGCCAGCGCATACCCAATAGACAGGGTCAATACCTCCAGTAATACCAGTCATTAAAAGTGGATAAAAACTGTCACAGAACTGGTCAATCAATGACTTACCCTGGTTCTGCTCCTCTGGTGTGAGGAGCTTCTAGGTCTTAGGGACATTACCTCAGTCAACTCGCATCAAACCCACTTCATACATGCTCTCAGCAGTTTTTACTCACAGTAAGCCGGTTAACTAGGTCAACGTAAACCCATACCTCATTTTGAATTTCAACAGTCAGTGATAAGAAGGGTTGTTTACACGGTGCATGCTTGCTTACCCTGATACTGTGTCAGTGCATTATGGGGAGCCTTTGATTATGAAATTCAATACTCATTAATCCTAATGCTCAGCTTTCATATGCTAACCCTGGGGGAGGGGCCGGCCCAACAGTTTAAAGGAACCAATCAGTACACACCTGGATTGAAAAGTGAACCCTCATTTGCTGCAGCCATATTGTTTACATGTTGCTAGGCTGCACACTCGTGTACAAAACTTTCACAGGGGGGATGGTGTGAAACTGCAGAAAGAATGCCTTTAAAAAAATCTAAATCATTTTCTTGATATCATTTGTGTAGCTTTTTATACACTTTGCAAATTGTCAATTACTTAGATAAAAATAACAGTCCAAAAAGCAAAGTGAATAGTATTTGACATAGCATCAGACTTACAGTTATACAGAGTTCTCTTCATCTTTCCCCTGATCCCACTAATATATGTGTCCAGTAAAAATTGAGATAATAAGAAAGTCAAGGAGGCATATATAACATATTTACTGAGCATTTATGAAATATAATCCTTTCAAGTCCCTCTGTAAGGTGAGTAGTCATTCAAATGGAACTGCAGACTAAACAATATTTAGTGAAAATGACATGTTTAACCCCATTTTCCACATCAGTTCTCCCCTTCTAAAAAGGTCCTCACACAAGGACATACTAGTTCAAGTAAAGTGACAGGTGACAATACCTGCATTAAGAAAATATCAAGAGTAAAAAGAAGCATATTTCATATTTCTGCATTGAAAAGAATGTGGGCTACTAACCTAACCTTAAACCTAGCTACGGTCTACTTCCCCTCTCTGACATAATTTGATCTACCTAAATTCTGAAGAATTTAAAATATATATTAAAGGGATAATAACTCTTGGTTTTGGCCAAAAAATGAATTTTCCTGGAGTGAACAACAATTTTCCCATACTTACCAATGGTTAATGAATCCATTTTTACATTCAAAGTTAGTCCCTGGTTTTTTTCTAAAAAGTTTGTTTTTTTTGTTATAATCTCTTAAGAGATTATAACAGAGTATAGCCATCATTGGAGGTCATGTGGTCTAAAGACAAGCTCAGATATCAAAATAATGGCTATAAATGCCATTTTTGTGGTAAAACAGAATATATTATATTTCTATGAGTTGTTCACAATGTTTTTATTGTGAAATATAGATCTCATATGAAGAGTTATTATCCCTTTAAATATAAACCAAGGCATTTTTTCAGCCCTGGTCTTTGAAGTTCATCTTTCATTGTAATTTGCATTACTTAAATACAGAAGTTTACCTTTCACTATTATTTTCATTAGGCCTTGCTACTCTCTCCCGACAAACAAACAAAAGCATAGTAATATTATTTGGGTTAAATCTTCAGTTTAGGTGGTCAATAGAATTTGAAATAGATGCACTAATATCAAAACATTATTTAACCAGTGATTACCAATAGGCTCCAAGAAGATCCACTTCCACCCCAAATTGCTCTACATTTTTAACCATATTTTTAACTTTGCTGAGACTCTGTCAAACTATATACAGTAGCCATTTTGTATCTAAGCTCAATGACATACTGAAACAATCCTTATGATTAATTACTTTGGCTAGAGAAAAACTTATTTTTAACCGTATTGACATGAAATGCTAATAAAGTGATCTCTCTTGAGCTACCTGACTATAGCAAAATAAGATCTGTCAAACCCAGTGTTTTTCACTGCCAACAAATAGACAAGTAAAAAAAACAAATTTTTGTCCATAAATAGCTTGTAACTGTTAGAACAATGCACATCTGTATGGAGCACAGGTACCCTTTTAAGGGTCATTCCTTCATATCCCCCCCCCCCCCCCCCCTTCAGTTCCATTTTTGCACCACTATAAAAGTTTTTGCCACTTCTGTGACTGCGTTCTCATAAACCCATGGTATTAGCTGGATCAATCTAATTTTGTGAGGGTTCTCGCTAAACTGCTTTCAGTGTAATCAGCTTAATTGTCTGCCACGCCCCTTTGAGTAAGTAGAAGGTAGCTGACTATGCTTAATTACCCCTAGCAGCTTGAAGAGCTATAGGTTTGCCAGACACCTATTCATTAAGCATAGAAATGAATTTTAAATAAAATTAAAACAACAGCAAACCTACCTGAGTGCGGAGATTCTTGATTTTTCCTTCAGCAATTTCATTGAGATCCTTGTATTTCTTCACCTGCCCCGTCATTTCCTCTATCTTCTTGTCTGCCAACTGAAGAAGATCAGCCACAAAGGGGTCCTCTACTTGACTTCCAGGGGGGACATGAAGTCTCTCTGCTGGGGGTAGGGTGGAATCTATCTCCATGCGTTGCCGTCTGAATGGAATGGTCTTCTTTTTTCCTCCTACCCATTCAAATGAAAAAGTGAGAAATAATTCCAGATAACAAAGCATTACTGCAAGCTGCAACTATAAAATTAAACAATTAAAACAAGGCAACATAAAAAGAACAGGTGTGAACATTTCTGGTTGAATTATGACAAGAGTTAAAGATTAGAGTCACATGAGTGTATTTCATAAGCCATAAAGTTTGCCAGTTGGAGTAATCCAAGATCAGATTTTAGGATATGTGTTAGGAAGGATAACTTAGTCTGAAAACAGTGAATCAACTCACACCTTGCTTCTGTAGTTTTACATGTTATGAAATTATTAAAACAAAATCATAAAAAAAATGGGCTGTAACTAATCAATGGCACGACCAGGTATCTTGTCCTCTGGCACTGCTCTGGCCATCATCAGAAAATAGATCAGTCTTTTTGATTTTTGTGGTCAGCATATAATCTTCCCCCTGAGTGGTCTTACCTGGTGTCTGTACAACAGCATGGAAGTTCTTCTCTTGTAAATGAAGGATCTTGTCAGTTTTGTCCTTGGATTCCTTTTCCAGTACTCGGATCTTGTGGATGTACTGGTTGTTGAGAAACTTGAGGTCTGCATTTTCATGTTCTAGCTTTCTTAAAGAGGCTTTTAAATCTATAACACAAGAAAAAAAAAGAGGTTAATTAATGGTTACACTATGGCTCTTGGGTCTAAATCTGCACATTTTATTATAGTGAAAATAAACTGCTCCATCTTCCTAAGAATTCATTTATCTATGACCAAGGGTTTTCCCAGCAAACTGTCCAGCCGTCATTTGCAAGGCTGCCAAGATTACTAGAGGGACAATATTTTCAAAGGCAAATGGACAACTTATGAATTTTTTTGAAAAATGATGGCTTGGACTCTCTGAAATTTTGTAGGAAATTACAGGAGATAATTTTGCACAGCCTGTACCCCCAATACTGGAAAAAACTCTGACTACTGACTGTCTCTGACTATCTTTAAAACAATCCAATGTGACATCCATCAGCATTTCAATTATTAGCATTTCCATCTTTTTTTTTTCTTGTAAAACCTCAACTGATGTAATCAAATAACTACTTCATTTAAAAGTAAAAAAAAATTAATAATAATAATAATAATTTTCTTTTTGGTTTCTTAGAAACTGTGGCTTCATTTATATTCAAAACTAGTAAATGTTTTCTAATAAAGACACTTGTTTGAACTAGTAATTTATGCCAGAATATGAAAGTTGTTCAGTGATTGCTATCTAAAATCAATAAAAAGGGCAATAAATATCTAGAGCAAAAAATACATGTCATATGTATTACCTTTTATAGTAAACTCAGCCTCTTCCTTCTGCTTAATATGCTGCAAGTGCAACTCATTGTTTTCTCTCACAAGCTTTGCATTGTCACTTTTATAGGGTTCAATCTGCGCACTGAGGGTCTGGGGTTCATCTGAGCCACCACCCGATGCCAACTTGGACTTCTTCAGACTCTCCGTGGTGTGAATCAAGTCAGCAAACAACTTCTCCACCAGAGGCAGGGACTCCACCCCCAGAGGCTGCCGATAGCCCAGCTGGTCCAGACGCTTGCGCAGATTTGCAAATTTTTGCTGCATTAATGCAGAGGAGGCCATTTTTGTAGTCTTGGTATCAGTGAAATGATCTCATGTTATTCCTGAAATGATGAAATTAGTTACTTATCAGTATCTAGTCATACTTATTTTACCCTTCACAATGTCTGTGATTTTGCTGGTAATTTATGCACATATTTTAAAAGGTTTAGCAACTGAGAGATGAAGAGATGTGCACAATAATTTCTCATGGAACTTTTCTTGAAATGAACAAGAACTTTTTTGAATTTAACCCTAATGTACATCAAATGATTCAGCTTATGTCATAAACAACTACAAACAGACATGCTGAAAACTCTGAGGGCAATGCAGGCCAATTGGCCTGCTTAGATCTGAATATTGCAGGCCCGGACAAGATATTGCCGGCCCAAATGTTTTTCGCACATATATTTACCCTATTTCGCGTAAAAACCGTGCACTTTTAACTTCTGCTTTATACACTTTAAAAGGACAGTTGAGTAGCAATTAGGTGATCAAAAATCAAATAACTGCATCTTTGAATAGATCTTTTATTGAAGAGACATTTTACTGCTCAGATAACATCTGGGTAATATATGACTTAAAGGTAAACTAAGGGCCAAAAAAGGCATCAAAACTCACAGAAGACAAATTTTCCATAGGTAAACTGCAATTTTCCTAGACTAACCTTAAACCAGGCCTTACCTGAGCTAAATCATCCGTCTAAACTATCCAAGAGCACTTTTCAAAGTTTTGAGTTTCTTACAGCAGTTTTAAACTTAATGTCAAATTATCCCAACCTACCCTGTACACATGACTTTAACTTGCATTATATAGAGCTTAACAGTAAATTGTATTACTCTGAAGTATCGAATAAAAGTACTGATGGAATAAAAGTACTGGGTGGAAAAAAATCTCGAAATTTAATAAAAGTACTGGATGGAATAAAATAAATAAATAAAATAAAGAAGAAGAAGAGAAAGAAAATAAAAGTACTGGATGGAATAAAAAATATAAATAAAAATAAAGAAGAGGAAGAGAAAGAAAAAAACTTTATCATTGTAAAAAAAAACTTTCAGCAGGTAGAATTCACTCAGTATTATAATTTATTTATATTGAAAACAGGACATCATTTTTTCAAAAAAAAAAAATTGCCATACGTTCTGAATAATGTATCAAAATGTCATTTTTGTCACCGCCTAATGTCATGATGAAAATACATCATACATTCGTGTGAACAGCATCCACGGATACAAGTTCAATTTCATAATCGTCAGCTGCAGGGTCCGAAGACGCACCAAAGCCGCCTCCGATAGCTATACGCTGTTAGGAGACGTATTATTCAAAGGAAATTTATTCTCAGATATAAGGTTTGTTTTGCATACTGAGTACCTGTAAACTCCTAAGGGTTTTTCTTACATAGAAGTGTGATTTAACATCGTTTAAATTATAAATCCACATGAAATAATTGACTTTTGAAAACTGAAAAAACTTCTTTGCTGCACTTCAAATGACCTCGTTTGGCTATAAATATGATCCTATCACCGTGCGACATGACATCATTCAATCGATATACATGAGTAGTTGTCACTGTTGAAGGGAAAGCACGTCTATTTATAGAAACTGAAATCAGACAACGCATGTATCATAGTGTTTAGAGAGCGCCTTCCGCTTGACCTACTTTCCAGTGCTGTTTGTCGAACAGTAGGTAATGAGTTGAGATCTCGATTTTCTTCTCATTATACTTCAATTTAAGAAAATAAAAAGCCTGGCTTGTACTTGTATAATTTCCCACCGGTACGAGAGGTAGTTAATAAACATAATGGGTGGAAGATTTTTGAAAAATTAATAACCATACTAGGTGAGTCAGAAATTATTGCCGGTCCAATTGGGCCGACATACACTAAAATTTTAAGAATATTGTCGGCCCGACTGCCTGATTGGTGGGTCAAGGGCCGGCGGCCGGCAATTTTCAGCATGTCTGCTACAAATAATGATATATTTAAGGGTAACTAATAGGATTACAATAAAACAATATAAAATAATATAATATTGACAGTGAGACATAATATGACCAACATTTTTAGAAAGAAAGAAAAACGTGAGTATACATATTATACAAGTGACGCAGTTTCAGGTGCCCTAAATACTACTGAAATGATAATCTTTACATGTTCAATTCAATAAAAAAGATAATGAAAACAGGGCAGAGTTGAGACATCTGTGCTGCATTCAAATATTAAAATGAGATTACAGAAGTTAATTATATAATGACTAGGATACTAATATTGTAGTAATATTTGTTCTAAAATAAATTTACATACATATAGCTGTAGTTGTTGTGTACCCTTCACAATGTCTGTGCTTTTCAATGATTTCCTAAATTCAAAAATAATTATGGTGACCTTGATCAGTGTCCCTGCTACTCGAATTAGTTCATCACTTCATTACCTTACCTGTCATGTACCTGATGTTTTTTTTTTTTTTTCAATGATGAGAGACGAGATCAGTTCCACAGCATAAAACATCAGTAAATTAGAAACATTGCCCAAAGGCATAACATTGTAAATGACCATGAACGACTTACATGTTTGAAGTGGGGACCACACTGCACGATTTGGCAACATTGGGATAGGGAGATGGGGGACTGGAGGAGGGCAGAAAGAGGGACGAGGTTAGCATAGAATAAAGCGACGTTTAATGATAAATGTCTAATAGTTTAGCAGCGCTTAGTTAGTACATAAGCTCACTATCTGCCAGATGTAAACTTAGTGGGTAAAAGTGAGTGGAAACCCAAGTCTAAATCACAACATTTACTCAGTGTGCATTTTAAACTGCATAGAGGACGATTCTGGAACTGTATCATTAGCTAAAATATAAGAATGGTTGTGAACATTCCGCGTTTGCTCACCTTATGCTCATGTTCCTTTATTTTCATTTAAAACTGAAACATTTTGTTGACTACGAAGAAATACTTCTTTTGAAAATGGCGGACTCTTACATCGTTTCTTTGACTCTTTTGACAGGAGAGCTTCGCATCCAACGCATTTGTCGTTTAGTCGTATCAAACACAATACAATAATAACAAGCTTTTGAGGTTGCATGTGCACAACAGAGAGAGGTTTTTGTACCATCTACGGTAATAGTAATAGTTTTATCAAAAATAAAGCAATTAATTTGAAAAGTTAAACATTTGTACGGGTAAATATACATCTACTTCAAATTCTTAAATAATTTGAAAGAAAATTAAATGGAACTGCTGCAAACTTAGTGAACAAGTTTAATAATGTATGAAAGAATTCATTCGGATATATTAAAAGAAGATTGCTGCCATTTAATTACCTCAAATTACATATTTTCATTACTCTTATTTTAAATTATTTATCTATGTATTTATTATTATTATTTATTATTGTTATTTTGTGCAGAAACAACTTATTTTTTCACATGCAGTAAAAATGGTGACACAAGTAAGAGATTCATATTTATTTTCTAAATTTCCCTGTTTTTTTTTAAATACCACATGAACTGTGACATGTATTTTTCAATTTCCAAGACATAATCACATACCTCTTCTTTCCAATGATCAATGCAGTAGATATACAGTGTCAAATTACAATTGTATAACAACCATTTTAAGTATTTATTAATATAAATAATGTAATAAGCAGGTATGTCTCAGACATGTGCTTGGTATATATCAACAGCATAATCAGAAAGGGAATAATCTTGGAGACAGTCTTTAAATAGGAATTAAGTCAGCAGTTCATGTGTAAAAAAAAGCTGCTACTGAATGAACAGTGTCCATCTTAACACAGTTTCCCATTCTTTTTCTCTTCCAAGAACTTCTCTCAGAGCTGAATATTTTACAAGCATGGAGTTGACAATCATGAGTTCTAATAATGCTATTTCACAGGTTTCATATGCCATAGACCATCATTGAGAAAATGTATGTTGTCTATTGCAATGCCTTTGTTCTTCTGTAATCTGCAAAAAATAAAGATTTTTATAAATGTCTTTAAATTGTTGCTTGCTAAAAATACTAATATACTCTTTAAATGAAATTCAAACAAATGCAATAATCACCATTCAAATTTTGTCTTGTAAACTAACTCATCGGAAAACAATAAAGCAATTTTATTTAAAGCAATAATCATGATAATAGTTTAGGACTGACTAATTACTTATTGCATGAAAGGATCTATCAAAAATGACAATTTAAACTCAATAATAATTATCTTAAATGCTCGCAGCCTCCATACATACATTTCATCTGTGGACATTTTGGTTATACCAACAGCTATCGCATTTTCCTTGCCTTCTGCAGTAAGTATCTATTCTACAGTCAAGGTGGAAACATTAAAAATATCTTATCAATATAAAAAACTTCATTTCTCCACTTCAATAAAATAGTTCTTTAAAGTAAGAGATGAATACCTGAACTTTATACTAGATCCCTTAATAATAATAAAGTAATAATAATAATAATAATAATAATAATAATAATAATCACCTAATAGAATACTAACTGATCAAGCATTCCTGTTATCACAATTGCAGAATAATAAATAATAATAAACATGTATTATTAAATTCTACTTGAAGGGATACAACTATGGTGTCTTTGTCCACCCGTGTCATCCTGCCCCCCGGAGACGTGAGACCGGGACACATGATGTTGGCTCCACTCAGGACAAACCTGATTGCACCTTTGTCCACCTGCATGGCTGGGGCAATGAATGGATCTGAAACAGAGTAGGCAATACTGCACACATATATATATATATATATATATATATATAACTTATATATATAACTTAGGGGTCATGTATTTTTATCATCATTGTCACAAGTCTACAAACTGTATGCTGGGGAAGGGAGGGGGTAAAGGCTCTCTGTATGCTTTTCAAAAATTAATATTAATTTGAAATGATTATCCAAATTGCTGTAAAAGGTTATCATCTTTAGCTTTTCACTTTAATTTGTACATTCTCAAATATGGAATGAGTAGAAAACATCCTCCTACTGTAACTTTACTCAATCTAATGCTAATCAATAAATAATTAAGAGGTTTGACAGAGCCCTGTACTTACATTTATGTACAAGTTTCAAGGTGGGATAAAAAGGACCTTCCCTTTGTTTGAAAAACAGCAATTCACCATTTGCTCCAGCCAACACTTCAATGTGTTCCTGGCTGAAAAAATGGAATAAACATTTGCTAAGTATATGAGATGTGCACTGCACTGCACTGAAATGTTTCTGGAATAGATTTTTTTTCAATTTATGCAATATATATATATATATATATATATATATGCACTTATAAAGAATAGTCATAAGTATATTGCTAATAAATATAAAAGAATGATTCAGTTATCCATAACAAATACTCAAGCAAAACAAACTCATCTACAATAGTAAAAACAAACAGCATTTTAACACCAAAATTATTTGTTTCAGCAAAACGCCTGCAAAAGTCACAAAACAAATAATCTAAAGCTCATTCCCATTTAAAACTATCTATCAACATAGATCCATCCAACTCTCTGAATGCAAGCAGTATAACAGATTAACAGGCTTCCTTGTGGCATTGAGTAGAACACAGAAAATCTGGTGATTACTTGAGCACTGTTAATCTTTAAAACTGACTGCATTCATGAGAGTCCCTGCAAAGTTAGATCAATCTATGAACTGTATACTGACAGTTTCAATGGAAATGAGCACTAAAAGAATCAATCCAAAATCTTATCCAGCTTACCATTTGACCACTTTAAGAGCTCCTTTTTTGGGTACAATTTCATCTAAGTATGGTTCGATCTGTGGGTACTGATCCAAAAGAGTGCTGCGTATTCCTCTCAGGACTGACGACTTCACCTGATTAAGACCAGATACATTCTCCTTTTCCTCAAATCTGAAAATTATTACACAGGAAATGTATTTAAAACTGAATCTTTGATTTTTAGAAGGTTTGAAATTGAACGAGTGTTTACTCAAATGTGCAGCCAAGTCCAAATAAAAGTTATGTCAAATCTTGAAGTTTGAAAAGGTGCCAACTTCAACATTTGTGCAGTGGAAGAAAACGTCTCACATTACTGGTGTAACAAAGCATCAGTGAACACACTGATTTAATTTTCGATGAATACGAAATTTTAAATGTAGCAAGTGGACATGAATGAGTTAAAGGCCATTTATTTTTATGGTCACTAGGGTTAATCTACGTTCAAACATCCCACCTTACTGTCATTCAATGAATGACTGGGTCTAACTAACGTAGCTCACCATGAAAGAGTTATTTTACAATCAAAAGTAAAGTTTAAAATATTTGCGACATCATCAATTAACGTTAAACGAAATGGCACATTTGATTTCAGTGATTTCTATATTCAATTTGTTCTAACTATTAAAATATCCTTACTTTTTAAACATCTTGTAAATTCAGGCAGGTGCTCGTAAATCTAGGTCAATGTCACTAGGTACTTTAGAGCATACGACACTATTTTTGTGATAAAAAAAAGCTTAGTAGTGCTATACAACATATTTGAACATGTAATAATAAATAAATAAATTTGAAAGCAAAATACGTGATTTCAATAATTACTTTATTTTGATTGCGATAAAGCTAGTAACTTATTGTCGTAATATTATTCTTGTCATGCGCACATGAGCCTCGAAGGGAGGGCTAGACGGACAGCGAAGGTCATTCATTTACCAGATATATTGAGAGAAGAACGTTATATGGAGGTAGGTCTAGGAATACAAAATGTAAATCCAAACCTTTTCTTCTGTTGAGACATTTGGGAGAAATTTAGGTCAGGGTTAAAGACAATTGTCGTTCAAGAAGTGAAATTTATAACGGGTAATCGACGAGCATTTTAAACATGGCGGAGCTATTAGACTGTAGATTACCCCTGAGTGTTTTATGTTTTAACTTACAATGTGATGCTTCAGTTTGAAAGATTATGAGATATAAACTTGGCTTAAGTATAACTTGAGTTCAGTTCACGTAGTGATTCTATTACTGGAGTTAAATATATGTGATTTCTTAAACCAATAAACAAAAAATTCAAGTTTCAGTCATTCTTTATGATAATGAGCCACAGTGTGCGCCAGAGTTTACAGCAAATGGATTTTTCACTTAGGTTATGTAAATCAATCTCAAAACTTCATTTATTTTTTCACTTATCAGGGAGATATAATCAAGACACCTCACATATAAGCTGCGCCTTGTATGAGGAGAGACTAGTCCACGGCGGGTAGTGGTAGTCTCAACATGCAGGGTAGGCAGCCATGTTTGCAGCAAAAATCTGGTCTCATGGAATAAGCATGTATGTTATATGGCATTTTTATATAAATAAAATAAAATACCATCAAATAAGTCTCTTTAATGAATTGTTCCCTTTGCTAACGAGTGAGTAAAATTAGAAGAGTAATTAATGGCAACTAATTCACAATTTCTTCAACAATTATATAGCTCAGACAAAATTTATGAATGCTTTAAAAAGCAGATTTAAATATTAACTGGTTATTTGGACTGATTGTCTTTTCAAATTGATGATAAATATAGGTAAAGGTTGAGTGAGATGTCACAGATAATGATGTCTAGTCTCACCACTCATTCTGTAAAACCTCAGTCATGTTTAGCAATGATACCTGTAAGACTGGCCAGGAGTTGAAGCACTTGCTGTTTTAAATAACTAGTAAGTCTTAGTGAACTTAATATCAATCATATATGTCACAATTAGATATTAACTGGTAATTTGAACTTATTGTGTCTTTTCCAAAATGCTGTTATTAACCAAGTTAGTCAGAGATGAAATTGTTACAAGATTAAATGCTAGCTTTGTAAGAAATTTGATAAAATTGAATAATGGAAATGATACTAGCATTTATATATTAAAAAAATACAAGTTGCATTATGATAGTTATATTGAAAATGAAAACGAGTGATAATGTTGATGGTCATCTCATATTCCAGGTACCAGACCTGTTATTATGTGAAGATTGGACAAGATGGACGATAACACTCCTTATCTGTGACCTGTTCTCCTCAGCAGTCTGTGCTGCCACGATGCCATAGAAAATGCCGGCCCATACCATTACACTACCTCCACCATTAGCCACCCGTCGAAGGACATTAGCGTCGACAAAACGCTCACCAACACGGTGCCAAACACGGCATCTGCCATCAGCCTGGTGCAGCTGGAACCGGGATTCATCACTGAAGAGCACTGTCCTCCACCGTGCAAGTGTCCAGCGCACATTGGCCCAATTCAATCGGGTCCGACGTCGGACCGCCGTGAGGTCGAGGCCCTGGTGTGGACGACGTGCTTGAAGTCCAGCCTCCCGCAGGCGGTTCCTTACTGTCTGGGCTGAAATACGCCTGTTTTGACGACCAACAGTCTCATCAACAGTCCTGGTTGCTGGTGAATGAGTTCCTGTACTCAACTTTTTGGTAATATAGTGATTGGCCGGTCAAAGGGCAACTTGGGTCTTAAAGTTTTCCTCTGCGTGTGTTCCCATATTCTGCTGCATATTGGTGACGTAGATGATTCCCTTCCATGCATTTTAAAGATTTATAGTACTGTTGGTTGATAGCATTACTGGAATTGTAGCCCAATTTGAAAAAAATAATTCAAATTCTTTTCTTAAAATTTATCGTCTATGGTTACTCTAGGTCTGGCAAGTCTTCCTCCTCTGATGTGCCTGTTTGGCATAGGTTAGCACTGGGCAAGATGCTACTCCACAGCCCAGCAGCCTCTGAGTCCCTGCTGTCTGAGTCGTCTCCATTTGGATGTCAGTTGGGTGTTACAGGGGTCGTGGCAGTAGTGTCCACTTACCACAGCATGTGCTCTTTCTTTCTCTCTCGCTTATTCTCTCCCAGCTTCTTTCTCTACTGTTTTTCTTTGTCTTCTACCTGGTGATTGCTGAAATGACACTTAGCTGTTATTTGTACAATTAGTCCGCTGGGGCCTTGTAGTACTTTGTTCATTTATTGTGTCAGCTGGCTCAAATTTTTTGCTGCATTTTGACAAACAAATTATTTACCTCCAGATGGCAGATCTGCAGAACTTGGACTTTGTATCCTCTCTGTAGCAGTAATATGTCTTACTGCAAAGACCAACGATACTGTTACCAATCCACTCTGCTTTAAATAATCTGGGGTACGTTTTCAGGCGTATCAGTAACCATAGATGTTTTTCTGCTTTGTACGCTTCCTCATATGAGGTTTAATTAAGTATTTTAAGCTATCCACCGAAAAGGCAATGTAAGCGGAATCTGTGTCCATTTCACAATTTTGGACAGATCCACAAATTTTTGCATGACTTGGTGTCATGGTACTTTTCTTTGTTGGTGACTGTTTTACCGTCGCCGGAATTACCAATGAGTTTCATGGTGTCGGCCACGATGGCCTTGGACTTGTCCCTGTCTCTCTTGCTGTGAGCGTCACTCAGGGCGTTTCTGAAGTGCTCAAAAGAGGATTGTGGTGTGTATTCGACTACCTGGTAGATATGAGAGATGCGAAGACCGTTTTCCATGTACCATTTCAAAAGGGTGTGGCCAGTAATATAAAAAAACTCCCAATCAACAATGTTCTTCAGATGCTCATAATAATTGGTTCCTATGTGAAGAGTAGCCAATATTGTCTGAAAAACATGTTGGTTTAGGATTTCTCTTTTTAGCACCTTGAGCACAGCATGTTTGCAGTGGTAAGATACCAAGAATTAACAAACATCATCCGTATATTTTGCCAAAATATGCACAGGTACCAGCGTCTGGATTTCATTTTGTAGGAATGCTTAGCCACAATGCAATCATGGAGGTCTACTCGCTTTGCGCTTTGTCATATCTTCTGACGCCGTTCATCAGATGAATACCATGTAACGTGGATAGAGTGGTGACAGCCCTGTGCCTTGAGGACATCTTGGTCTGAAGTAGATTAGAAGCTCTTGCCTTGAGAAGTTTGTTCCTGATGGGAGGGTATCAGGTACTGAGCCTCGCCTGGGAGGGCGGGGCCAGGTGTAGGAGGTTTGCAGGAAAGCATTGTAAGTATATTATGCTGAAAACCTGGAAGGCGCATTGCCAATGATAGGGCAATATGGGGGGATTTCTTTTCTCTGCGAGGGGCATGGTAAAAGATACCTGCCCATCATCGTTGACCTTTGGCTGGGGAATTACAGAAAGGTGGGAGGAAGTAGGGATTTCATGGGCATTTTCTTTAAGGGTTTCCATAACAGTAAATTGATGTTATTCTTAAGAATGGACAGATTGATTCTTAATTCTGTCCAATAAGAGTAGGATTTCATCATATTTGCTGCACCCACTGCACTGTCTGTGTAATGACATATCAATTTTAGTTGTTTTTGTTTATTAATTTAATCCAGGCATGTTCTTTTCAATTCTCACACCCCTTGCTCGATTTTTTCTCTCTCTTGTCACTATGTTATTTGAATTAATATACAAGGTTTACAATTGGTTCCCAAGTATTTCTGCTATAAGGGAACGCCTTCCACTTAAAAAGGTACTTGTCTCTTGCTGGAGGTGCTGGGCCACCCCTGTTCATTCCTTTGGTTGCTGGGAGATTTCCCATACCTATGGTTTGGCGCATTCTTTATCAGGACACACTGCACGCCAAGCTGGGGCTAGTACTGAATTGTCAGTACTGCTCTCAGTTCTTACTACCTCGGGACATATGTAACCCATTTGTCTAATTGTGTCTAAGAAATATTTACATATGATTGAACTCTTATGGTTTGTGTGGTTATACTTTAACCAAATAATTCTCCTGGAAAACCCATCAATGCAACCATATACTTCAAAATCATGGCATAGTCTCTGTCAGCTATCTTTTTATGCCAAGTATCTGGCACTGGAGCAGGTAACCTTTAAAGAAAAAAAATTGTGATGATGTACCAAAGAAATGGTACTACTCTGTTCATGCTTCTGTAGATGACCATCTTTTTTGCCAACAAGGTGTCAGCAACACCAATTTCTGCCAGTGATTTTGAGTTTCCTGTTCTGTCTCTGTACTGCTGCCCTTGGCCACTGCTACTATTTCTACACTCAGGATAAATAGGTATCTCATGGATGCCCTCTTCAATATTCCTGCAACAAAATCATTATGGTGTTCTAGCTGAATTTGCAGTGTGTGTGTCCCTTCTTTTTATATGGCAGTATGCTGTGAAAAGTTTTTCGCCTTCTAGTTGTCTAACAAATGGTTACTTCTTTTGCATAATATTTACCTGTAAAAGCTAATTGATTCTTTTTTATTTACCTCTCTTCCAGTGTTTTTCTGTCTTTGATTTCACATTCTCCCTAGTAACTTGTGCACTTTCTCTTATGTTATGTGTGGGTCACCCAAAAGAGACTGTTCAATAGTAAACAGTTAGTCACGGATAATCCATCACATTCATACATTGAACGAAAAAATTAATTCTTATGTCCTTTATTAGTTCCCCATCTTCGGTTAAAGAAAAAGTTTATTCTGCACGTCTTACTACTATTTATTCTTAGCTATGTAGTCACCTTAAAAAGTCTTCTTCAGTGTATACACTTACAAAGAAGTATTCTCATATATAATACAAGGTAGTACAGCTATAAAACAAGCATACTCTTTGCTTGACCAAGCCCTACACTTTAAGATATCTTTGGAAATTATATTCCATGCACAGTGTAAGTTGGTCGAAGCACAAACAATTACTAGGCTGTCTGATTTTCTGCTGTCTAACAAAGCCATGTTGCCATAGAAACAGCGACGTGCAGTGAACTGCGTGTGATAATGTGCCAGAGCTATGTGTCAATCAATTTTAATTAAAAAAGTTATCGCATGTATAATAAAAACTGACCATAGTTGTCAGTATCTTATGTATCCTCCCTCTACTTGGATACATTCTTAGCACTTTCTACTCTGTCGTGGTACGCAAATTTATGAATAACCATCATAGCTTTAATTGTGGGACTGGGCCCATATCTGTCTAATAGTGACCTTTGCACAGTTTGAAAGTTAGATTTGTCCATTAAGATTAAAAAGATGAATCGTTAGAGCTAGATCCTGAGGGTGCTGGTCTGTTGGGTACATGAGGTGGTGGTATTGTGGTGTTGGTGGCCCAGGTATCCTGGATGGTGGTGTACGCCCATAGTGGCAACGGGAGGCGTCTGTATATTGGAGTTAGATCAGCCATAGTGAGGAATGCTATTTGAGGACACTTACTCATTCCAGTTCAAGTCAGATGGGGATTGGGCACTGGGTCACCAAGGATGATGATAACCCTCTGGCTCTGGTAGGTTGGTGCTCTTGTTTGGTTGAACAATATGGCCAGGAAGAAGCAGACCTCACCAGGGTATCTGCGTGATGGCTGAATGCCTTGGGAGTGGCGAAATCGAAGTTGGCGATCAGTGCCTGGTTGCACAGGACCTTGGGCAGGGCTTTCAGGTTATGTTGTCATCTTGGTAGTTGTGGATTTTATTTTATCTAATTGGGTGCTCAGGGCGTTCAGTGTCACCATGGCTGATGAGGGCTGAACTGCTGTATCAGCTCGGCAGGCATGCTGGACGAGGTGCTCAAATGTCTGCGGAGCATGTTGATCTACAAACGGCCTGATTTCAGGTAAAACCCCATGCAGGATTGCCTGAATGGTATGCTCAGTATGGAGCTGGACTTTCGTGGCCTCGCGTCTCATTTCAGCGATGTAGCCTTGAATTGGCTGGTCTGGTTTCGGAGTCTTGTGAAATAATTTCGAGACCGTAACCCATCTTGGATTCTCCGTTGGTTTAAAGCCCTACCTAAAGACTTGCTTTAAGGAGTCTTGGGTACCTTTTTGTTGATCTGACAGCGTGTCAAACCAATCCTGGGCGGCATTTCTCAGCAACAGTGAGTAGGAAGCAAGTTGCTGTGCCTCATTCATGTTGCGATAGGTGGTATAATTTTCAGATGCCACAGCCACCTGCCTGGGTCTTCTTGAGGGGTTCCATTGACCTTACCTGGCAAAAGGAACTACTCGGTATATAGAAGAGGGGTTTTCACTTTAAACCTTATGATAGCCCATGACAGTAGGCTTTCCTTGTGATTTTGGTGCTCTTTGAATGCATGGCATAATACCTACTTAACATTGCCCTATACCCCTATACAATGTTATTGTATGCTGACAAACAGTGATGTCGGGTGCCTTGCATGTATTGCTTTGTGCACTGTTGATGTGGACATATTTTCGGTGTTGCTTTGTACCTTACAGTGTCATTATTTAAGACAACTTGTGTGTATTTTAAACAATAGTGTGTCCTGCCACGATATTTTCTTGGCCATTTTAGGTTATCTTTCCATTGAGAATTTTTCATCACTTTTATGCTCTCAGAAATATATACACCTATCAAAATTGTGACCAAGCTGTCTATACAGCAAACATTTTGCATTCTATTTGTTAACCTGCAGGTAGTTTCATTGGCTATAATTATATTTTATATCTTGTAATTCAACTGACTTAAGTTCCACATATAATGTTATGATGCAACTGACAAAAGTTCTACAATTAACATTTTTATACAGTAGGACATAGTTATGTGTTGTGAAAGCGATCTGAAATCTGGGAAGTTTGTATATATTTAACATTATTATACAGTAGGACATAGTTATGTGTTGTGAAATCGATCTAAAATCTCTATATACCTCTTGTCATCAAAGATATAGTAAGATAACTGCTCAAAGTATTGAGGATAGATAGATAGATAGATAGATTATTAATGTTTTAAGAGTAAATTCAATTTAAAAAAATGTTTTGCAAGTGAAAGAATTCGGTGTATTGATTACATCAATAAAATTGATTTTTTTAATGTACGTAATTTGTTTGTTTTATGTTGTCTGATTGTAATGATTTGTTCCTTGCGAAGAGCAATGAGAGTGGATAACGACTTTGACAGAAACATGTGCGAAACTTATTACTATTATCTTTTGAAGTCAATTAGTTCTGTTCATAATTTACTGTTTAACAAAAGCCATTATGCGATGTAACTTTGAATACGACGTGACCGTCTGAGGCACAAATTTTCAAGAAGATTTAATCTGAAATTTATAATCACTCCTGATTTGCAAATGGCAAATGTAAAAATAAAACCCAAGTGAAAACTGCAAGCTAAGAAATTTGAAACGAGCATCATGTTTCCAAATCATACCCTAGTTAGGTCTTTTAATAAAAATTTAATGAGGAAAGCCACGGCTTTGCCATTCACATTATTACATGGTCATTTTTAGGGTCAACACCACTGCACAATCACATTTGGAGTGTTGACCAAAATTTTTAATGCTTTACATAAAATGTTGACATATGCTATGCAGGGGCGGATTCAGGATTATTTGAAGGGGGGCGCGGATACATATCCGACCCCCCTTGGCATGGGGTTGGGGCCTGCTGAAGGGTCCCGAAAAAACTTGGGTGTTTTAGAGGGCGCATGGTGCCACTTGATTCAGCTACTCAAAATTCTAATTTCAAGAGGGGACCACTGGTCTTTTTTTTTTGTTTGTTTTTTTATCGAAGGTGGGGGGTCCGGACTTCCCCCCCCCCCCCAAACACCCCCTAAACCTGCCAATGCTATGAGCTACAAGAATCGCTAATGCTTCAATGATTAGTACTTCGAGACTTGTGCCATTTTCACCTCCAGCCCTTTAAACCCAGAACAATGAAGTACCCATTACCAGGGCCACAGATAGATTTTTAACGTAATATTTACAGATATTTCTCTAGCTCATTCTTTATACTTTTATTTTCTATGGAGAGGGATTTTTTGCAAAGGATTGACACCACTCAGCCGGCGGCTTTTGTGAGAAAGGAACGAGAAAATGGTGTTAAGTATTAACCTATGATATGGGGTCGTAGCCAGCAGGCAATACATTGAAAACTTCATATTATAATCCTTTTGTAGTAGTAGTAAATATAGGCTATTATAAAGAAATTGCAGTTTGCTTTGGCTACAAGGTTGTGTTTATTTGTGAAATGCATCTAGCACCTCTGAAGGAATTTGCCCTTAATGGACCCTCTCTGTATATCTTTGTGCTCAGTGTGCGTTTTTAGTTTAAGGACGTGGGTACCTTTTAAAAGCCAGGGTTAACCATGGGGATTGAAGAGAAACATCAATTTGATATAAGTATGGATTGATTGCGGTACTAGAATTGCCCCTCACCTTCTTTTATGATTAATTTTGAGGGTCATTTATGTTGAACTATGGCTTTGAAAGCGATGGCAAATACAATGTGAGAATTATTGACACAGCTATAGGCGTAGGAGCCTGGTAGGGGGGGGGGTCGGTAAGTGCCACAGACAATGTTCCAGTAAACCAGTTTTTTTTTTCACATGAAAGCTCAAAAAAACTTTAATAAATCTGAAGAGATATGTCAAAATTTGTGGTAGGAGTACAAAGTTGGATTTAAACATTTTATGTATTAAATACCATAAGGCTACCATGGATGGGTGAACCGCATCTTTCTATGACCTTTAGTGTATTTGCTCACGTGATTCTGGAGAGTTGTTCACGTCTACTTTTTACTCCACAGATATCTAAAAACAAAAAAGTCCCTCACTACACAAATTCTTCATATATGGATGTACTGCACACAGGCCATTGCGAGAAAAACTAAGATACGCTTTCTATCAGAAGAAGAAAAGATCACACTAAATCTGGCAGAAAATATTGCTAAATTACGCTTTAAATGCAGTAGCTCAATTCAATTTCTTTCGAAAATTATCACCATTGGACGATGTTTACAAAAGTCATATTTTACTTGTATGTGCCTGCTTCAGTGAAATAAGAAGTGCCTTTTTCTGCTTAGTATCTGTATATTTGTCAGTTTGTAGAGTTTTCCCTCTGTACATTCTCTCAAAACGTCATAAAAAACATTGCTTTTACAAACTGAATCTCCACAACATTCAAATCATCATGGGTATGATTACTGTTTTCATAAAATAAAATTGCCGTTTTTATTGGTTTTCGTATATGCATTTTATTCATTTATTTAACTTCCTATTTTAGAGGATATTGTTACACACATGTAAGGACTGTATCGCAAGCTTAACGTAAAAGTTCTAACTTCAAAAGCACGTCAACTATATTTCATTAATTTCATTCGTTAATTTATAATATACTGACAGTCAATGAAAACGCATCATTTATTTATCAAATAACATTTTAAGTTAATTTGGCACATTAAGAATATAACATTTTTCGTGCGAAATATGACACATTATTCTGTCACAGGTGAAGGTGAAATAAAGGTCAGAAAAGATCATTAAAATGCAAGGTCACGTGATCAAATCTCTTTGGTTCCGCCCAGCCTCCAGCATCCCCAGGGCCCGCAGTCGCTCTTCCAGTGTCAGACGTGGCATCAGTGCCACACTGAACTTTTTTTGTCATGTGTCATACTGGATTTGGTGACTACCTTAAATAGGCTTAATTAATCACCATATATTGAACCTGATTAATTCACACCAATCACGAGACAAGAAAAACACACGGTTTTGTAACAGCTGATCACAAAATCATTGAAGCGGAAATTTTAAACACCCGAGTGGTCAGTCCACTCTCTTGTGACTAAACAAGTGCATTTGTACTCGTTTATATGGTTGGAATCGATTCTCGGTAAAAAAAAAGTACAAGAGAGTTTTCTGATGCGTTGACTGTCAGTATAGTTACGTAATACATATTAAGGAGAAACGCCCAGCACTTTTGGCTCATAAGACACTAAAAGACTTAATGTATACAATCGTCTTCTGTATCGCATATTTTAACTAACAATTTTGCAAGCAGTCTGATATTATTTTCCATTAACTTCTTGTAAGTCCTCCAAGCGTTCTGTTATGCAAGAAAAAACGAAGTTTCTTAAGCCCAAGGCCACACAACACGGACCATTACTTTCCTCTGTTGATTTAACCAAGGACGTATATTGAATATACGTCCTTGATTTAACTGCAGGTAAGGTAAAGTGCGTGTGAATGACCGCTCGAGGAGGTGTTGGTCATCGACCGCCGCGGTCGCAAACTGGCCTTTTGACTGGCCTTTTATGGCCACTTAAAAGTAAGGAACCAATCTTTTTGTTAGGCTTGCGGATCAATGATTGCGATTAGAAAGCCCCTTCTTGACAGGAAACTTATTTTTCTTGTACAAGCAAAGAAATCATGAACTCTATGGATATACATATGCTGTATTTACACATATATAAAGCTGGTGCACTAATATGTTTATATTCCGTGTTGCGTTCAATGAGAACCATGCTTAAAAGTTACAGCACTTCTGATCATACTATAAAGTCATTATTATGAAACTTAAATGGTCTTCTTGGGTCGTTTTCAAACTTGAAACGGGCCACGAGACTTGAAGGGAAATTTCAATTATCAAATCTATTAATAATGTTTAAAAGTATATTTTCAATTAGTAGCCTACCTGGTAACTGTGACTTTGTGAACAATTGTCCCCTAAATTTTACTGTTTAATTACAGTAAATTTAAGAAGCTAGTTTCTAAACATCACACAGAGCTTTTATAGACCGCCAATTTCGTTAGAGATCAGATCGTAGGCGCAAGCACTGGCCTATATGTAGTCAAAGTTTTACACATTCAATATTTTCATCGTCTTCTCCTTGTTCTTTTTCCACTTGCTCGTCTTCCTCTTCCTGCTCTGGTGCTTGGAGAGCGAAGAATGTGGCGTTTTTGTCTGCGCTTATTCGTTCCACTATGAGAATCGCCACTCCAAAGATAAAACACGTCACTCCTGAAAGTCGAGAAAATATCTGAAGTGAATCATCCTAACGACTGACTCTACGCACTGACTGAAATCATATTAACAAGCTTTAACTTAAAACACGCCTCCTCCTGGTGCTGAGTAGCATACAGAAAAGCCGGTGACTATACGAGTACGTTGGAAACGAGAGATGGCAAGTCTGGTCTGTTAATCTGATTGCATTCAGCGATAGTCCCCGTGGAGTTTTTGCACAGCAGCTAGGGGAATTCAATCGTGAACGGTCCCTATTATTACAGGACACGAAGTTTTTCTTTTAATTTTTATCGCATCCAGTTAACCTTGCATAAAATGCATTTATCATTATAACCATGGTTTGTTTACCTGTCGCCAGAGCCAGCCAGTAACACCAGCCCAGAACCACCGGCATCTTCCCATTGCTGAAAGGAATGGCCAGCTGGTTCCAGGTGACCGCTGCGTACACCACGTTAGCCATCAGCAAGCAGCCAGCGGTGATTAGGGTGGCCTGCGCTCCTCGCCGCACCGACATGAAGTATAGGACGCAAGACAGCATCCACACCGCGAAAGCCGCCCTGAAAGTGATTATGTCATAAAAGGCATTTCAGATTCTTCAGATGAAAAAAATAATTTGTGAAGTATGATTTTTAGATGGTTTAATAGAACTTCGTTTACTGACTACAGCAATAATTATATTATATTGGCTATATTTCATTTACGATGATTTGGAAATAAGATAAATTTGAAATCAACACAAAGATCACCCAAGCTCTTTCGCCCTTTCGAACGAAAATAAACAAATAGAGCATTAATATTATTTAAAGGTACAATTAATTTTATAATAAGTCACGACTTACCACATGAAAATATAGCAATAGTGCCCAGCCATTCGGAAATTTCTCCCCCATCTTGCGTTTCCAGCATCTGTGGCGAGGTATTCGGCAATATAGAGGACGGGCAGCGGCAGGCCAACTCTTAAACCCTGCTTAAAATCTTTCTTCAAGGAAGAAACTTTAAAGAAGAAAACTCAAGTGATAAAACACCGTTTTAGATTGAAAAAAATACGTAACAGAATAAAATTCACTGTAATAAAGTAAAAAAGGAAATACTTACCTCCAGTCATTTTGAAAACTTCGTTGTAATTGATAGTTTCGTTCAGTTGTTCTTCCGGGATTCCTAAAGTAAGGCAAAAATATAATGTCACTCAAGATAAATCAGCCTTAAAAATAAGACACTGATACCCTGATGTTGAATATTCTCTATAAATTCAATATGTACATTTATATTAGCATTTAACCACGTATTTTATTACCTTTCATCGTAACATTTACTTCTTTTAACCCAACGTGCATTCCAATACTGACAGAAACTTTGTCGGCGCTGGTTGGCTTGTACTCGGCGCTGGTGTTAATACCGGCTGTATACCAACCATGCCCGTACAGCGACACTGCAATGAGATGAACAGGCGATGAAATGGCGCACTGAGATCAAGTTGATCCTGGGACTAATAAATTCGAGGATCAAATATGGCGCCACCCCCTTACCCACTTGAAAACGTGCCGAAATTTAATTGCTCTGCCCCCGCTGGGACGGTGCGCGTGGGAGGTGGGAATCCAGTGTCAAGTGCGCGCTATATTTGATACGCGGACTAGTTAGTCCGAGGATCAACTTTGTTGTGAATGCTCTCAACAATATCATTGATCAACGTGAATAATTCACACTGTGATAGTGATTAGAAAATATCGCTTACCTAAGATGGAGGCACTGATCGTGGCTGCCACAAGATACCGGAGAAGACTATTTAATCGCTGAAATGAAAAAAAAATTAGAAAGGCAATATGTTGCTCTACAATGTGTAATCAGTTGAGCGTAGATTGAGCTGCTCAACTTTTCTTTGATGCCTTGTGCAATATTGAATGCTGCACCGTTTTTAATGAAAAAGTCCCACAAGGAAGGAACACGGAAGGAAACTTATTTATTCCCTTTTTTTAAAAAACCAGTTTGGCCTTTTTATATAAAATGTCACACCCACCTCACTGGCAGGTATTCCCACTAAGACACACAGGTAAGCGATTGCGACGATTACGACCAACGTGATCACCGCCCCCAGGGTGACGTCTTCTGTGACCGCAGACGGAGTAGACGGGTAAAGGCTGGGCCCGGGCGCATTACGAAATCCCGTGAACGTGGTCATGCTCTTTCTGCGTCTTTGCTTCTTGTCAGTGCTAAAATTGACCATAATTTCTGTGTAGTGAATTCCTACGTATTTGACATGATCACTTTTTTTATCAATATGCTCAGGGAAAGAACTGAATATTGTAAATTCTGCTCCGTCGCCTGAAAGTGAATGTTTGCAAAACAAAACCTTGGGTTCCATGCGAGGAGTCGGAAGCAAATTTTCAGCATCCAAATAATTGAATACTGCCAAATTCAACATAATGTTCAGAATGGTAATAATCATACCTTGTGTGGTGCGTCTCTCTCTCTCTCTCTCTCTCTCTCACACACACACACACACACACACACACACAGTGTCACCAATTAAGTAATAATTCAGACTTCACTGATGTATTGCAGATAACTGTAAACTAGTTTGAAAGTCCCAGCTCTAACCTACCAGAATCTAATCGGTAGGGCCTATACACCACACCCTCTGCCTCACGACATTGTCTGTCTCTCTTTCCTTCAATTATGTTTTCAAGGTTGTACGTGTTACAGCAAAAATGAGTCAAGAAAAACAACTCACTTCACTACGCCAGGGATTTTTTTGGGTGAGCTGTGATTGGTCCAGAACTTAATGCGTTCTTCTCAGGTCAACTGTGACTCTTCTGGCTCAAGGGTGCCCTATTGGTCAAACCGTGGACAATGGCAACGCGGCAACAAAGGTCAATCAAGTTTTATAGCGTTTCTACCAACGAATAATACACCTCCTTGTTTCTCCTAAACGGTGCACTTAATTTCCTTTGACCGTGATGTTGATTCTTACCGACATTTGCAGGCCTCAGTCTCGTAAAAAGAAAATAGAACCTTTGATTTATGATCAACGGGGGCGAACAATGCTACCGCAAGTTTGTGCAAACTAAAAGCAAAACAGAGGTATGAGGTACCTGTTTATTAATCCTATTTATTTGCAGACAATGGTTGCGAGAGTTTGACTTCATACCTGTGTAACGTGCTTCAAGGTATAAATTGTTGCGCTTGCAGAGATATAACACATATAAAAAAGAAAAACAAGCTGAGGAAGTACACACAAGGTGCGCGGCCTCGTTGGTGAGTACCTGTGTGGAAAGAAGTATTGCAATCTTGATCATTCCGTTCAATCATTGTGCTTAGAATTGTTAGATTTTTTTCTTAGCATTTAAGAATAGACTTTCTTCTTTTCTCGGAGGGAACTAAGCTTACACTGCTAAAATTGGATACCAGCTATTATCCGGTATATTTCAGAAAGAAGAAAATAGGTTGAAAAAGGAAGAAAAAAGTGATCTGTTAGACTTCATTTTAACCAACAGGTTGTATCTTCTTAAACGTCCACGAGATTTCAGGGGAAGTCGAATTCTTAAAGACCATTTTCAGTAGACATATTCTTTTTTTTTTTTAAATATGCAACAACAAATACTTGCATTACAATGCTTCGTTGAAAAGAGCCAATAACAATCTCTCAAAATGACAGATTGTCGCGACAAATTGAGCGACAGAGTGGGTGAAAACGGGGTGTGATTTCTCTACTCCAATAGTGTGTGAAAGCTTACTTTGATGAATTTAAAAATAATCATTCAAAGGAAACGTGTTTATTTCATAAAATCAATATTCAATATTCGGTTCGAGCGTATTTATTCAAAATTACAGGTCTACGTGCCCAGAGTGCGGCACAATTTATATCAATACATTGCCAACGATCAACGCGAATCTTGGAAATACTCTGGCACGACCTTGCTTCGTCCTAATACCTTTATTTGTGTTTCCAAATACACGTTAGTTCACGTCAGTGATGACATTGAAGATGTGACCTTGCGTCATGTACCTCTCCCTACCTTTTTATTGTTAACAGTATTTGTGCCTCTATATTTACCTAATTTAAGTAAGCGCTTTTTGTATGATGTGTGGTTTATTAATTCTATTAAAAGTTATGTTCCCTCTTCACTTCGTGTTCTACAAAAGGGGCATGCCAAAAAATAGTTTTCTTAGTTTATTCAAATGTGTTTGTTTATGCAAGGTGGTATATAGATTAAAAATTCTTATCAAAATAAAGCAGTTATTATAAATAATAACTGTGCATCTTACAGCTTATCTTGGTCTCACCTTGCTAATGATTGATTCTACTGATTAATGGTTCTTTTTAAATTCGTTCACCCGTCGCGAAAATATTAAAAAAATGTTTTCGTTTGGTCTCCATTCGCCTATATAAAAATTGTAGAGAGAACCCCTATGAATGGCGTCATCTGGGAAGATTGTATCTTATTATTTCATGCTCCTTATTCACACTGTAAATTCCAATAAACTTGTTGGCACAGGGTCATCGCAATTTTGTATTACAGGGGACATTCGAAAATAATACCTTTTAGCGGTATGCATTCAGCCTTGTGTATCAAGTTTGCCGAAAACACAGACACAAAGCGCATGAATATTTTTGCGACATGTAGGTCTATTATTCGGAGATTAAGTGAAAAAGATGTTTCCAGCATTATTATATTTAATGAGACGTGCTCGTCTTTGTACGAGTAAGGGTAAATGAATATCTGACCTGAGGATGAACGACTGATGAAATCTCAATAGTACTTATTTTTAAATAAATTGAGACTACGGTCTATATACCTTTTATACAAGTTAACAGTGGCTTGGCTTGCTGTAATGTGATATTTCCCCAGTGTGGGAGGAATTTACAGTAAACAGTTAAATAATAGCGCGTCGTCTCTATAGAAATCTAAAGGACCTATGGTTCAGATGTCGCACACCTTTAGGGAGCATTCAGATAATCACATCTTACTAGTTGGGTCGGTCCAACTCTGCAGGGGCTCTCGGCTCAACTGAATGACACACCTCCTTGAGAAGCTAGTTAAAACTTAATTGCCCACTAGCTGCTCGAGGAGGCGCGTCAGACAATTAAGCTGATTCAACTGATTGCACTTAACGAGAATGTCCCGGAGAGATGGACCAACCCAGCTACTACGATTGTGAATCTGAATGCGCCCTATCTGAATGGGGTCTACGCAAAAACATTGTGAACGATTTGGCTGTCATGTAAAATACACTTATTATGTCATCAGTTTCAGGTAACACCATATACATCATGGGGACTTCACGGCGGCTCGTCACCTTGTTGTTATACGCATTTCTATTGAACGGTAAGTTAAGCCACTCACCTAACCACGGTACCTGTACAAGTATTTGTACGTCCTTCAATATATAAAAATCCAATGTTGAAATATGTCCTTTTCCTCGGCGAAACTTTTAAGGAAATGTAACGTAGCCAACCAAATGAGTTTATCCGGTAATAAGGTTCTTTGAACTATTAGATGTATGTAGACATACCCGTAGTACGACTTTGTTTATAAACATATCGTCAAATGATAGCTCTGTCTATTATGATTTACATAAAGAGTAACAGTTGTTCAGTGATCTGCAACGGTGATCAAAAGTTCAGCCACGTAAAAGAATTGGTTGTTGTTAACGCTTTCATAAATGTTGGTGTTATTGCTTTCATACATGTAACTGTTTATTTTTCTACATTTGTATGGCAGCCGTATTTGCCGTTTGAACCACATGTTGTACATTACATGTATCCCTTCTTCTGAAGGCTCTCGACATAAAAATGCGAGGATTCGAATAGCCATAAGTATGCTTAAAAAAAGAGCCCGACAACTACCCGATTTTTCCCCCCAAGATAAAAGTCAAAGTTTAAGGCAACAGGCAGGATGGACGTAGCTGGGGGGGGGGGGGGGGGGTACATGTACATTTCGATGTTAAGTTGCTTTTACAACGTTATTATCTTTTTTTATTCCATGGAGGGGGGGGGGGGGGTACATGTACATTTCGATGTTAAGTTGCTTTTACAACGTTATTATCTTTTTTTTATCCCAGGAGTTGGCGGTACTGCGTACGAGAGACTGGACGGGTGGTATAATAATTTGGCGCACCCTGACTGGGGGACCCCAGGTAAATATCAAATATAACGTAGATAATGATGTAACAGTTCAACGAACACGCCTTTCACAATACACAATATCATTCATATATAGGATATATAGGATAAAAGCATAAACATGATATTTATATGTTAAGATACAAAAACATCTGACACACATTGATGTTTGTGATTTTCTAGTGTTTGAAATGGATTTGGTGACATACTGTAAACCTTAATGTTTTTGCCTTCTTACTTAGGGACCCGCCTGCTTAGAAAAGTCCCGGCTGCGTACTCTGACGGCGTGTATCAGCCCTCAGGGGCTGACTGGCCAAACCCACGCTTTATAAGTGAAACGGCGCTCAAAGGGGTCTCCGGGCTACCTTCCCACAAAAACAGAACGGTATTCTGGGCTCTGTTTGGTGAGAGTTAAGACTTTAATTTTTTCATGTCATATTATGTATCGCGTGTATTATTTTAATAATGTGACAACAGTGTATTAATTCAAGGCCCCGTTTAAATAAGAATGAATAAGAACAAGCAAATGATGGTGAAAGTGAAAAGCAACGCTATGCATGTGCATGTCATCAAATTTCTCGGGAAAATTCGAAGGCCTAGTCATATAAACTTACATCTATGGCCACAGAAAATAAACCTATTTTTTACGTTCAAGGAAAGATCAAGGAAAGATCAAAGATCAAATAAAAAAATGTTTAACTTTTACACCACAATCTTATGTAGACGTTCTATGGGATCGTCATTCTTTCTTATTTGCTTCCTTTGCACAAATTTGACAAAATATTTTTCTCCCTCAAATATGCCAAAGCAATCAAACATGTGCTGAGCCTTAAGCCACAACCAGAGGAGATTTTACAAATAATTCCAGGTCAATTCGTCAGCCTGGAGAGTATCAAGGCCAGTGGCGCTGGGTGTCCTAGAGAGCTGACACCGGTGGCAATCCCTAAGTGTGACGCCCAGTATGACCGCGGGTGCACCGGGACTAAGAAAACTCCCTTTCTGAGAGCCCCCTATGACAAGAAATCCGGCCACTCCCCTGGCTCGCCCAGGGAACAGGTAAGTGAGGGACGCCGGGATACTTTTTATTCGGTAATTTAAATATTCCAAGTTCTAGATATGCCTGTAAGAGTGTGCGTTTTTATATATATATGTATAAATATATAGATAGATAATAGAAACACAATACATGGACCATTCATTCTATGCGATTTAAAGCACAATCGGAAATCTTTTTCTCAATTTTACGTGCGTCTTTAGATAATTTGCGAAATAAGTCTAATACAAGGCAGTGGGTGTGAAAGTGCACGTGAGTGCTACAGTTGCGCTGATCCTCAGACGTAATCGATATAGTCAGGCTTGTCTTTTAAATTTAACGGATGGCCTTGTTCGCCCTTTTCTCCATATTATAGATTCCGTTGATATTTACGCAACGTTAATCCAGATAAACATTTTTCTGCATTGTCATCATCATGCAGTTACAGAATCCAGAGATATTTTCTGACAGTCTTCCAAATTATTTTTGTTGATCCATCAGAAAAAATAAGATGCCTGTCAATGTAAATTTGAAAAAAATTCTGACCGTCTTCTGGGAGACCCAGAAGATGGCTTCCGTCCGCCCCTGAACTGTTATGCAACGAAGATTACCAAAAAATAAGGAATCTTCAGATATGCATATACACAGTGAAAACGCACGGTGAATATTTTTTTTTTTTCAGATGAATGGAGCATCCGCCTTCATTGATGGCAGCGTCATTTACAGTAATAGTAAGGTGTGGAATAACGCTATGAGGACATTTGTGAACGGCACCATGAAGTCTCGAGATGGCGATGGTCTGTGGCCGGTGCTAAACACGCCGTCAGTTCCTCTGGCCAATCCTCCCCCTGCTCGGGAACACGTGCTAATGGCCCCCGAGAGACAGTGGTGTGAGTATTGGGGACATGTAACGGCATCAACCAAACAGTTAACTGTATGCGTGTGATTATCTTTCGGTCGCATGCAAAACGAATTTGAAGTAAAAAAAAAAAAAAAGAAGGTTCCAGAAGCCGATTGCACACGGAAGATAATCACCCCTAGCTATTTAATCTGATTGCATTCAGCCAGAGTCTCCAGTTTCATTGGTTATGCGTCCTTATAGACAAGTCTCAGGTGCAAGATTTTTGTAGTAGAGGTCGATTTTTGCCATTGGCGCAGTATATCATCTGTGCCTTGCAATATCGAATCTAATATCCACCTAATTGGACGTTGTTAAACTTAATTTTGAAATAACCCTCCCTTGTTGGCAAAAGTCGACATTTCTAAAAAAATAACGATATATAATTTTACCACTTTGCAGTGCTTGGAGACCCGCGCCTGTTCCAGCACCCAGCCATGCTGGCGTTTGGCGTTCTGTTTTTCCGCTACCACAACAAACTAGCCCAGGAGCTCGCGGCCCAGAACCCGGCCTGGGACGACGAGACCATCTTCCAGGAGGCGAGGAAGTGGGTCATCGCCACACAGCAGGTAACACGGGCTATGGTAGTTTTCGTAAACAATGAGCATCTAAACCAATACCTCTATTCTAGCGACGTATCAAATATCACAGGAAAGAAACCTGAATGGGTCTACCTCGTAATTGGGCAAAACGTTAAGCTACTTCTATATGTTCTTGTCGTTAACTAGACAAAGCAGATGTATAAATAAAGCAAGATATTGTATTTTTATAAACATTTTAAGTACAAAATTAGATTATTGTCTCTTTGTAAAATGCTGTTCAAAACAATTAATTAGCCTTTATATGATAAGTAATTTATTTTGTCTTGTATTTTTAGAATATTTACGCTTACGAGTTCTTCCCAGCATTTACAAATACAGATCTCCCAGCATACTCTGGTAAGTTCACAAATACTTTGCTGCGGAGAGAATCGGATCGGAGAATACATGTCCAATAGCAATCACGAACACGGATGAAATATATGAAACTTGTGTGGAAATAATTTCCAGGATTAACGAAGTCTGCAAACTTCAAAAAGGCCGACTGATAAAAACGAAATTTGTGGAATATTTATAAACTGGTATGCTCTTATGTTTTTTTTTTTTTTTTTTTGATAACTGAACCTTTTTGTGTTATGAAATGAACAAACTTTTTAATATTTTTTCAGGGTATAAAGAGCACGTTTATCCAGCTGTCAGTCATATTTTCCAGTCAGCAGCTTTCAGATTTGGGCACTCAGTGGTACCACCTGGCTTCTATAGAAGGTAAAATGTTAGTGATGATGACACGTATTTTAAGATGAATGTAAAAAGAAAAAAATGATCATGCACAGAAAAACGAATAGCTTATATATTGAAATAATTTCACAATTTCTCTTTATTCACTCAACTGTTTGTTTCTCAATGTGACACACAACTTACAGTACAGATTATCCTTAGCCTTTTACTAAACAGAGATTTGAAAAACTTTTAAATTTTAATTACCTTGCTTTTTCCTTATTGAAAAAGAATGCATTTTTATCTTACGTTATTTGTTTTTCACGTATTTTAGAGATGCGCAGTGCAATTTTTTCAACACCACCACCAACACGACTAACCCTGGATATCCTGCTGTTCGAATGTGTAACATATGGTGGCATGGCGACGTGAGGATAAGACTGAACTTTTTATTTGCTTATTTCTTGTTGCTGTTCATTTTCTTCTTTTTCTTCTTTCTTCGTACCTTTTTTTCCTATTATTATAACCAGCATAGCATATCTAGTCCAAGTAATCATATTGGGACACTTAAATAAAAACGACAGTGTATTATTATGCCTAATTTGTGAGGTGAATGGTATCCATTCCTCACTCCAGGAACCATTTGAATTTGGCTTGGAGCCGGTTTTACTGGGGATGGCGTCTCAGATCACGGAGAGAGAGGACCACATCTTAGTGGATGATGTCAGAGGTACAGAGTCAAGGAAAACTGTTTTATAGGAGCTCCATTTAAATAACTAAAACTGATAGTCATTGATGATTTTCGATAGGTGAAGTGTGACTCAGAGTTCAGCAATAATCCAAAAACATTTTACTCGTGCTTTTACATTTTCAACATTTAATGCAATTTCATTATTTGTGAAATTACAATTTATTTTGTGATTTTTTTTTTTATTTCTGAACACATACATACATATTTTACCGGTATATATAATCATACATATTTATAAGGGATGGAAAAAGGGTCCATATAAATTTGCACAATAAAAATACAATAAAGATATGTTAAATATGAAGATATGTGATATATGAAGGTGTATTTTATATATTTACCAGTATAATTTGTACTATGTTCTTCTATTCCAGGCTTGGTATTTGGCCCCCTCCAAAACACTTTGCTTCAAAACACATTGATAGATTCCCCACTTACTTCAAAATACAATGATAGATTCCCCACTTACTTCAAAATACAATGATAGATTCCCCACATACTTCAAAATACAATGATTAAATAAATGAGTATCTTTATATTAGTAACTGACTGGATGAAAAAGCTAACATTGATGGGTGTAGGAATTGATTAATAGATATATAGATATATATATATGTAGATAGATTGATAGAATGCAAGTGGATTTGTAGATAAAAGAGTCGAAATAAATATGAGGAGTGTTTTTTCTCTCTAGGCTTTAGAGAACTTGAAGACTGCCTACAATGATAAAATAGACAAGATGGATATCTTTGTGGCGGGTCTCTACGAGAGCCAGCCAGACCGTCCCCTGGGGGAGTTGTTTCTGGCAGTGGTCACAGATCACTTCACCAGGATCAGAGATGGTGACAGATTCTGGTTTGAAAATACACAGAATGGGTAATAAAGTCATTATTGATATTTTCATATCAATCTTAAAAGATCTTTATCGAAATTATTATTTGTTCATATCAAATTTAGATGTGGTAATAAAAATAGAATGAAAATTGTGCTGGAAAATAATTTTTTAATCGTTAGATCATGACTATTCAAAATGATGTTTTTTTCATATTTTAAAAGGACGATGTTTGCGAGCTTGAACATAATTATTTTAGATTTCATTGTTCATGTTGTATTTATGTTATAAATTACATCAAGCAGTGATCCAGTCATTTATCACGTGGTTTTTTTATTTTTATTCCAGATTATTTAACTCCAGTGAGATTGAGCAATTAAAGAACACCACACTGTATGATGTCATTCTAAAAGTGACTAACATTCAACCTGGAGAGATTCAGAGAAATGTTTTCTTTTGGAATGATGGTAAACAACCAAATTTTTCATTTTACTTAAATAATGTCCATTTTTGACCATTTGCCTGTATATGCAAGAGTGTTACGATGAAACCTGAATATAAAAAAAAGGAATTTTGTAATTAAATAAACTGCAGTGTTTGGTGAGCATGTATGACACAGTATAAAAAAAGTATACAGATGTAAAAATAATGTATTTATTATTTACAGGTGACCCTTGTCCCCAGCCAAAACAGCTGAATATCAGTGATATGGCACAGTGTAATGATAACTTGACCCATGACTTTTTTACTGGAAGTGAAGTGGTGTACATTTTGGTGATCATTCTGATTGGACTTTTGCCATTTTGTAAGTAGCTGTAAAAAGTTACTTTCGATAATACTTAGTATCCATAATTTCATTAAAGTTGTAACATATTGAATAATTATTTACATGTATCTATATCCCAAATACATGTACAAAGTAAAATAGAAAATAGAAATATTTACTCATATCACATAACCACCAGAAGCATATAATTTGTTGTTTGAGATTGAGAACATAAGCCAACAAATTAAACAAGAAAAGAATTTTAAGTAGTAATCCCTATGAAAAAATCTTCACTGTGGGGAATAAATTAACAAATATTCATATGTGTCCACTGTCTATGCATGTGCGTGTATGTCTCCATAATTTGACACAGAATCTCTCTGTAATCATTACAGGTTTTGCCGGGTTGGTAATTGCACTGCATGCATGTAAGAAGATCCAAAATCGGAGAAATCAGACCAGTCTGAAGAATAACAAAGTCGCTGTTCAGTTAGATGACAGCATAGAGGAAGGGGAGAATATAATAGGTAATTTTTATGTGCATTGTAAAAATTCATACATAATATCATATCAATTTCATTTGGACTCTCTTATAAAGGAACCCCTTCTTTTTTTTAGATTACATTTGATAAGTTTATAAATACAATAAAGTTTTGAAAAAAGAGAAGACTCCAAACTTTAAAGAAATGAAAGGAGAAAAAATTCCCAAATGTGAATGAGTTTTTAGGATTACATTTCTTTTGCACACTTTGTCAATGACGGAACCAATTGCATGAAACCAAACAGTCCACCATTATTGGTAACAACTTTTTCAGCCACTCAGTGGAGAGGAAGCAACAGCCCCATGACAGTGGCTATCGAACTTCACAAGGGATTGGTCAAGGTGAAGGATCCAGTCACTGGTAAAACATATAGGACAGTTGATGTGGTGAAGAATGGGGCTGTCATATCTAAAATATCCAACGAAAATGGAGGCCGAGTGATCTGCCTGCACTTTCCCAAAGAATATGATGTGGTACGCTGATTTGTAAGCAAAGTGAACTTAGTATCCGGAGTTTACTCTTTTTGCCTAATTTTGAAAATGAGAAAAATCAGTTATTGGTTTAGCAAAAATGAATGCTACTGTTTTACAAAAGGTAGTAATAATATGCAAGAATAACAAAAGATATGATGTAGGGATTTGGAAGTACTTCTATAATTGTTATTATTATTATTTAAAGTTTTAAACACAAAGGTAAAATACAGGTAAAAGTAAACACCCACATAATTGGGGTATAATAACCTAGTTACTTTTTGGTCTATTTTCATAATGGAAGAAAATTAAATGTGAAGAGAACATTTTATTTCTTTACCTAGAATTTAAAAGTACGCTGATTGTTTTTTGTTTCAGGTTCTTCAGTTTTCTGATGAGCAAAAAAGAGAGAGGTTGTCAGCTATGATGACGACATTCTTAAAAGAATGTAACGTGAAGGAAGAGGTTGAATTCCTACCACTGCAACAGCTTTATGCAGAAGCCGAAACCAAGGAAAGAAGAAAAATTAAAGTAGAAAAGTTTCTGCATCATGTTTTTGCACAGGTAATCCAGGGGCAGAAAATTCATCTATATTTTGATCATTCTGGAGGAAACAGTTATAAATTGGTGTTATTGACCATTGTTTAAACAATTTTTAAATTGTGAAAACATTTGGCAGGGATTATGGACCAAATGCCAAATTTATAATTTTTTTATTACGTGCATGCCTCATTTCAGTATGCATCACAAACAAACAAAAGTGATTTTTTCTTAAGGTTATGCTATCTGTTATAGGTTTATTCCAAAGATGACAACAAGCAGAAGCAAACAAACAATGCAGACTTGAAGAATATATTTGACTTGGAAATGTCAAGAGAAGAATTTGCAGAGGCCATGGTACTGAAGCCAGACTCCATGTTTGTGGATCAAATGTTCAATATGGTGGACAAAGATGGAAATGGCTACATTTCTTTCAGAGAGTTTTTAGATGTCTTAGTTCTTCTGTCTAAAGGTTAGCTCTTTTGCAATGAATAAAAAGAATATTGTGCATAAGTCACATGACTGTGTAATACGAAAAAAAAATTTTCTATGATTTGTAAATAATTGAAATTTGCTGGACTATTTTTGTTTCATTTCCTCACATTTCTATAAAAACATTTACCATTAATATGCAACATATGCCATGTACTTCCTGACAGCTCTTGCATAATTTTTAAGACTGTTTTAACAGATAGAATTATTAGATTGCTAGATATTTGTATATCATATCATGATAGTTAAAGATGATTGTTTAATGATATGATCAGGTTCTGAAGATGACAAGATGCGTCTAATGTTTGACATGTATGACCTGGATGGGGGCGGTACCATGGACAGAGGAGAATTCACAGCATTGCTCAGGTAAGTATTGGTACTGTCATTGATATGTATGACCTGGATGGGGGCAGTACCATGGACAGAGGAGAATTCACAGCATTGCTCAGGTAAGTATTGGTACTGTCATTGATATGTATGACCTGGATGGGGGCAGTACCATGGACAGAGGAGAATTCACAGCATTGCTCAGGTAAGTATTGGTACTGTCATTGATATGTATGACCTGGATGGGGGCGGTACCATGGACAGAGGAGAATTCACAGCATTGCTCAGGTAAGTATTGGTACTGTCATTGATATGTATGACCTGGATGGGGGCGGTACCATGGACAGAGGAGAATTCACAGCATTGCTCAGGTAAGTATTGGTACTGTCATTGATATGTATGACCTGGATGGGGGTGGTACCATGGACAGAGGAGAATTCACAGCATTGCTCAGGTAAGTATTGGTACTGTCATTGATATGATAACAGTAAAAAGGCTTAGATTTGGTAAAATCAAGATATACAAATACCCCATGAGAGAAACATTGTTACAGAGACATTGTGCGTAAACTACCTACCGTAAACTGGAATAACAGGACTCAAATGTATTTGTAGGTCTATGATTGAGATGACAGATAGCAGTTTAAGTGAGGAAGAGATAAATGTCTTGTTAGAAGGAATGTTTGCTGCTGGAGGGTTTGAAAACAAAGAGGAGCTGACATTTGAAGACTTCAAAACAATGCTTACTCAGGAAAAAGATGGTGAGGGGAAAAATATTCAATATAAGTTGCAGCCTATTGTTTTTCTTATTTCATGATCTTCTGCGGTGAATTTGATATACACTGTATATAGCATGCTTTTTATGTTTATAACCGGTAGATACCAGTGCTTTAATACTAGCTGTAAGATAAATATTTCTTGAATAAACTTCTGTGGAATAAATATGTAGTGATTTTAAATTTTTATTTTTTAAGTTGTTAACCTGTCTGGAGGCCAGCTGAAATCTGAAATTGCCAAGAAGGAAGCAGCATCAAGACCAGCATCTGCTGTCAGTAGACCTAGGTAAATGCAATATTTATCCATCTTTTTGTTTTGTCTTCACCGTCGTTTTATTTATAATACATGGTATATAAACTTTCCCATATGGCATATTGTTAGTGCCTGAGATTTTATATTTAGAATGTGCCGAGATATTTTAATTTGGAATATGTCAGTGATGAGGTTTGAAATTGTCCTCTTTATCAGGTCTGCAGAAAAGCTGAAGGTTGAGACAGACACTGCAAATGCACCCACAGGAGCCAAGAAACATTTTATGACCTTTCAGAAATTTGTGGAGAATAATTTCCTTCACATCTTCTATTTGGCTTTGTTTTTCCTCATCACCATTGCAATTTTTGTGGAAAGATCTTACTGTAAGTATGCTGTCTTATATACTGTAGACAGGAATCATAAACATTCATATGGCACCTGGTGTTTTAAAAAAGTGTCCCTTTTTCTTCAAACAAATTTGTATAACATTATTAATAAATAATAAGATTATATATCCTTTCTTTAAATTATGTATATTCTCAGTTAAAGAACAGTAAAAAGTGGTAACATTCAATTCATGAAAATATAAATTTAAGTATTTTAAAAGGGTATTTGGCTTTAATTTGTTGACCCTTGATCTTAAGTAATTATACCAACCATTAGATCATTTCCAGTGTTAAGATTTGACTCTATGTTTTTTTTATCTCAAGGGGGAATAAAAAAACAAAATATAAATATGAACCCTGGATGATGTACTCCATATTCATGCTGTTCCACTGTTTCAGACTATGCTGTGTTAAACGAGGCCAAAGGTCTGCGCAGGATGGCAGGGTATGGGATCAGTGTCACGCGGGGTGCTGTATCCTCAATGTCCTTTACTTTCTCTGTGGTTCTGCTGACTATGTGCAAGAACACCATGAACTTGCTGAGAACCACTTGGGTCAATAACTATGTGCCCTTTGATGCTGCTTTTGGCTTTCACAAGGTTTCTGCATACACATCCACATTTATAGCTTGTAAGTTGACACTCAGGTGGTGTTTCAAATTCAAGTTTTATATTATGTGACCCAATTCAATTAAAAGTTTGGCAAAAAATCAAAAGTTTAAAAACTGCATATTTGCAAAATCAAAAAGACATTTTTGAAGAGTAAGCCATCTGAAACATCAAAGTAGTTAATTATTGTTTTGTTCTTTATAGCATACTTTTGCTAGTGATTCTACCATTATAAATGTGAAGAAATAGGTTTAATTTCTGTTTCAGTGGGACATACCATTGGCCACTGTATCAATTTCTACCACCTGTCAACTCAACCTCCTGACTTTGTGGGCTGTGTGTTCTCCAATACCATCTGGTTCAGGTACATATGAAAGGGGCAGAACTAGACTTTTTATTCTGTAGATTACTAAGTTTAAGTGAACAGGCCAATGTTTAGACTGCAAGAGTATCATATAGTATCAGTATAATATATTGGATACAGCTTGTTATCTATATTGAAAAATCCATATTGGCCAATAACTTGATTACTTCATAAGAAATAATTACAAACGAATAAAGGCTCCACTGAAAAAAAAAGATTTGCTGTGGTTATTATAATGGATTGCTGACTTCCTCAGATTCTGATTAGAACACCTACATGTATGACCAGCATACTTATAGCAATCAATTCTATCCATTCCAGGTCGGACTACCTGCCAACATTTGGATTCTACCTGTTCCAGACAGTCACAGGACTCACTGGGGTGGTCCTGGTGGTCCTCCTGACCCTGATGATAGTGTTTGCCACCCCCTGGGCCAGGAAAAAGGTGTACACTGCGTTCTGGACTGTCCACAACCTCTATGTGCTGCTGTACGCTCTCATCATACTACACGGCAGTGCAGTGCTGGTTCAGGTAAGCCGTGAAGAATTCCACAGAACCACACTGAATTTTTTATCATTTGCATTATTTGTTTGATTATGGTGTAAATATTCTTTAAAGTGTGTATGAATGAAGCTTGATAGTAGAATGAATTACTCCCAGACTATATAGCCTTGAACAACAACAAGTTTTTTCTTTAGAGATGCTTGGTGTCCGTCACATTCAAGTACGTAACCATAAAAAATGATAATTTCTTCCTCAGGATCCTTGGTTCTATTACTTCTATCTTGGCCCCATGTTGTTGTTTGCATTGGACAAGTTGGTCAGTATCAGCAACAAGAGTGTTCCTGTCACTGTGCTGAAGGCAGAGCACCTACCTTCTAGTAAGTTTTTTTTTTTCTAAAGGTGGGGTGGGGTAGGGTGGGTAAGGGGCAGGCCACAAATTCTTGCTTGCATACTAAAATACCTCATACTATATATTAAACTATAAAAACTTAAGTTGTATAGCAGATAGGGATAGCCGATAAATTCTGATATTTTGCATACTAAAATACCTCATACTATAAAACTATAAAAACATAAGTTCTATAGGAGATAAGGATAGCTAATGAAGTTTTATATTTTCCCAGATGTGACACATATCACCTTGAGGAAGCCCCGAACCTTTAAGAACAAGTCTGGCCAGTGGGCACGCATCGCCATTGTTGGCCATGGAGACAACGAGTACCACCCATTCACCATCACCGCAGCTGAGCACGAAGATGTGATCGCATTCCATATCAGAGCTGTTGGACCATGGACCACCCAGCTTAGGCAGTTAATGGACCCAGAGAGACTGAGAGAGGGACCATATCCAAAGGTACCACATTAAAATTTGCAATTATTTGCTTTTTAATTAACAAATTTGTTTATATTAATTAATTTGTTTATTTATTTTTTGGGATGGTTAAATTTCTAAATTGATTAAGTGTAAAAAAGCTGATTTGGGTATATATATTTGGTGAAAAAGAAACCATTTAAAATTGGGCTCAAAAACAATGAATATGCTGGAGCAACTCCATGAGTGAGATCAGGGGTTCTTGCTCATTCAGTTGGAATATTTATAAATAATTTACTACTACATTAAGTAACGTACAACTACAAGTATGATAATAATTTAGTGGATCAAAATTGAACTCAATATAAATGATCTTCAGTAGTAATCCAGCTGTACCATTTTAGTTAAAAATTTGGAGAAAATGACAACTTTTTATCTCATTTCAACTCTTTATTTTACAAAGTTAATTTCCTGACATTTATGATTAACAATAGTTAATTACGTGATATACACCAAAAACAAAATGTTGTATATGTTTTAGATGTACATTGATGGTCCATTTGGGGGAGTGTCTGAAGATTGGTCCAAGTACGAAGTAGCCATTTTAGTGGGCGGGGGTATTGGAGTGACCCCCTTTGCTGCCATATTGAAACATGTGTCCTATCTCGCTTCTATAAAGGCCAAAATCAACTGCAAGAAGGTGAGGTTTGAAGCACCATGTCTGACTACCTCTTTTTTTTAAGTAAGATTTACTGTAGATTAAATTTTTAGGAATTACAAATGGAAAATATCATATTCATATCTTAAAAGAAAATAGTATTAAATGTAGACTAATTATGTTTAAAGTATCACAAATGGAAAATATCAAAGTAATATTTCCTTAGAAATATTAAATAAATAAAAATATCCCAGTTTTGCAAGTAATTTTTCTTTATTAATTTTTCAGATCTATTTCTTTTGGGTAACCCAAAACCAGCGTCAGTTTGAGTGGATGATAGATATCATTCGTGAAGTGGAAGAAAGTGATTTTGATGACTTGGTGACAGTCAACGTGTTTGTCACTCAATTTTTTGGAAAGTTCGACTTGAGAACTGTGATGATGGTGAATATTTTCCTTGAATTCCATTTTCTATTTTAGTTTAAGATTAAAAAATATATAATTCCTGCTGATTTATTTCTTGTGTTTCCAATTTAAAGCATAGACAAAACTCTCTCTCTCTCTCTCTCTCTCTCTATGACAACAAAAATGAGGGAGATAGTCTTTCTCGTCTTTTTAGTTAAAGCTTTACTAGTTGTCAATATATTTTTGCCTTATCAGGAATATTTTATTCTTTTAGTTTCTGTGTGAGAAACACTTTGTGAGCATCTCAGAGAGAAGTCTGTTCACAGGGCTCAAAGCACCCACAAACTTTGGACGACCAGATTTTCAGAAAGTGATCAGAGATATCTCCTTACAATGGCCCAAGGTAAGAAAACTCTGCTTTAAAGTATGGTGTAAAATATTATGTTTTTTTTTCTTTATTATATTAATTGCTGATTCATTCTTTGTTACCATAATGTAGTGTTTATCTTCACAAATTAAAAATGAATATATTTGTTACCATAATGTAGTGTTTATCTTCACAAATTAAAAATGAATATATTTGTACATTTTGTTACCATAATGTAAAATGTGAAATATCACTCAACAACATGCATATCATTGTTGGATTAATTTTTGTGCCATATTTTCTTCATTTAGCAAGACATAAGTGGTTTATTTTTATATCGTCTCTCTCCAGGTCCATAAATTTGGTGTATTTGCTTGTGGTCCTCCTGCCTTGACTAACAGTGTGTCCGCAGCTTGCTCCCATGTCAACAAGACTTCTTCAGCCTCCTTTTCTTTCTATGAAGAAAATTTTTAGGATACTGAAGCAGAAAGATGTCAATTATTCAATACATCATGTATGTCTTGGATGCTTGGGTAGAATAGAAGAGTGCAAAAGTGATCTAGATTTATGAGAAAATGAACATTTTAATGTTTTACTGGCCAGTAACCTGTTTATATCATCCCTCCAAAAAAGGTTATGTATTGCTTACTCGGATATTTTATTTGGCACTATTTTTCTTCCTGTATATCAGTATATTGATTACTGTGTGATATTCTATGATATTCAATTAGATACATTATGTATGCTTGAGCAAAAGTGATATTAAAAGAATGCAAATGATCTGGATCTACAAAAAAATAAACATTTAAACTTTCTGGGCAGTAACTGTTATATTATCCAAGAAAAGGATGTGTATTATTCTCCAACATTTTATTTGAAAATATTTTTCTTTAATATCAATGATTCCATTATTGTACAATTTATTTGACAGTTTATTTTAATATAATATACCATTTGTTAATGTGATGAATTAAACCATCCAAGCACACTGGAATCGTGTTTAAAATGTGTTGTTTTGCACATTTGAGACAAATGTGAAAACTTGTGATATTTATATGGATATAGTTGTAATATTGTTTTGCTGTAATAAAAAGTCTTTATTTTATCCATTTTATTTTAGAAGTACAATTAATTTTACAGGCTCTGTGCATTTACTTATCAAATAAGTTTTTTTAATGCCTGAATGGGCACATCACTGGATACCAGATACATGTAGGCCTTTAGTTGAAAATTGTTAAACATTTTGACAATTTTTTCCATTTTTAACTGGACATCAAGCTCCTATCTTGTCTTATTTTGGGACAAAGCTATTTTTTTTCTATTTTTAAATAAACTTTATTTTCCCTTATTTTTGCAGTCTTGATATTTTTCCTTTTTTTGCTGTTGTTGTTATTACATGTTTATTACATGTCTTTTTAGTACTTTGGTATTTAAAAGTCCTTTAGCAAAATGAAAAGTGTGCATGTATGTGAATTTATTATAATTATCATATCGTAAGAAACTTGTTCTTACACATTCTCTTAAACCCCCTTTAAGCTGGACGGCGTCCGTTCTGCGTCCCGTAGTTCGGCCCTGTTTGAGAGTAAAAAAAAACAAACTTTGCGTGCCGACTACTGGCCTACCATTTACCATTCATTCTGCAATCAAAATTATGCTTGTGCTAGCGATACCAGTTTCATGGTCGCATAAAGGGCGCAGAAAGGACGACGTCCAGTGTAAAGGGGGCTTTAGTAACGGAACTTTTAAATGGAGAACAATACTATGGGACACTAGCATTTAAATTTTAGGGTTAATTTTTTTATTTACTATATATTTTACTGGGGGGTTCCAAATCCACAGTGTAGGCGATTTTTGAGCGTAAAAACACCATGAAAGGAATACTTTACTCGTTTGTGTGAAAACTCACCAAAACAATACCCAATTCATCTTTTCCATTTGGATGAAAAACTTACGCAAAAAATTCAGGTTTCCTCAAAATCAGGGAAGGAATTTGTTAGGGCTTGCATCCTTATTTTTTCTTTTTCAACACTTTTTTAATATCCACCACCCCCTTCCCTACCCCTAACCCCACCCAATCACCCAGTCACCAGCTCTCTCTCTCTCTCTCTCTCTCCCTCTCTCTCTCTCTCTCTCTCTCACACACACACACACACGCACACACATAGGGCCTACACATACATATGCCGGTGTCATATTGCTCAGATAATTGAATCTACCAATAAATCCTCAAACAAAAACTACTTTATAATGTAACTCGAGTCTATCTTAAAGCAAAATTCTGGATCGCATCCATTCTGTAGCCTATTCCGGGGATTAAATCAATGTCACAGCCAGGTGTCACTGTGACCCACACGTGCTGTCCCCTGTTGTCTGGTTGTTTAGGTAAACAAAGATGTCGGTCATCACGCAGATATTGTACAGGTAGACGACAATTGTGTGAAGGGATATGTTCAGCTGAGAGACGTTTTTGTGGATAAGCGATGGAGTTGCTGTAAGTGTGAAATAATATGTTTTTTAATTTATGTTCTCACTAGCCTGACTAGCAACCAGCATTCACGAAAGTATCATAAGGCACCGTCTTATGACTAAGCAAATTCCATTTCGCTGGCTTGATGAGGGTCGAACTCCTCCCCTTAGTCCCTTGCTTAGTATTATGCAAGCCCGTACCCAGAAATTTCAGAGGAGGTGCTTTCTTTTCAGGAAAAGGTGGACCTTTTACCATGAAACCTTCGTATACATAGGTAAATTTTTACCCAGAGCATGCTTTTTCCTAAGAAAAAGGGCGATTCGCTCGACACCCCCCTCCTTGGCTACAAGCCTGTATATATATATAATACTGGAGTGGAGAGATTTCTTAAGGAAGTATGTTTTCGTGTCTACCTCAACCTACATTTTAAGTTATTGCATGTCGCTAGGCGCCAAAGCGGTATTTTACAATGTTTGACATAATGAGCCCATCAGAGCGAAGCTCTCCATTGTGTCAGTGTTGTGTTCTGTTAATCGATCGCTTATGTTCACTGCATGCTAAGAGGAATATAATCGATGACATAATACATACATACGGTAACCCACGACTAAGCCTCTTAGGTAGATATTCGGTCTTGACTCAGGTTTAACACAAAACAAACGACCAGAGCTCGTTTAAGACAAATTCACCAGAGTATACCGGTTTTATTGGTATGGACATATATATATGTCACCTGCATTTTTCAGTTAGTTTGGTCGACGCAGGTCACTTACAGGTACGTCTCCTGCTTGTGCAATCATATAGTCAGAACGTCATACAAGCTGGTTTTGTGAAATAAAATATCGTTTTAATTATAATCTCAGGTGAGAAGAACAAACATGGGAAGTGGGGCCAGTAAGAAAAAGGTGATTAACAAGCGTGTCGAGTATGACGTCCAAAAACATGTAGCAGACGTCGGCAGCAAAAACGTGGGAGACGTAAAAGAAAAATCACGTATTGATAATTCTTCTCCACCGATAGAGAACCTGGAAGAGGTGATTGAACCTGTCATTCGTAAGGTATGTTTACCCCATATTGTTATACAGACCAATATTTTTCATAGTGTTACAGAATGTGGTAAGTAGATGGTTACACCCAGTTTCTTTAAATGTCTCTTGCTATTAGTGACATATACATAAGTTATAGCTACCACTTATTTCAATAGAGGATCTAGGGATGGAAACAGTGGGCTACAGACCCCCTTTAAATGAAACGGGACAAAACCTGTGGCTTAGATACTTTTATAGAATTGTCCTCGATCACTATCTTATAATTGTCAAGCAAATCGAGGCAATCATTTCCATCTTTGCCCCCCCCCCCCCCTCCACCCCCAACCCCCCCCCCTACCCAGCAAAACCAATGTATGTTGATTCACGGAGCGCTTAAGAAAGACGACTGAAAGGAGTAACGACATTTACTATTTGACAGGGGTGATCGTGCGGATTCAGCAGTGCCCATCTATGGTTTCATTTTTCAGGAGGTGGCTGTACCTCTCGGCAGCGCGCCCAGGACCTCGGGTAGTCATGATAGCTCCACACAACACCAAGAGAGCAGGTCTGATGAGAAGACAGAAAGCAAGGACAAAGAGGATGACGAAGGAACAGAAGTAATTGACATTTCCCATGAGCCAAATAATGCAACACAGCCAAATGAATATCTGGACAGAGAACCAAATGACAAGCACCTTGATGATGGTGTTAGAAGTACATGCATCGCCAATGAAAATGAAACATCGCCGTCTGATGAAGATGCATCACCCGATGCATTAGGAGTGTCGAAGGCTAAGCCAGAAACCGAGTGCATTATAGCAGTTGAACCAACCAAGGAAATAAAGAAACCATTTAAACACGTCTGGCAGATATTCGGAATGTACGCCTCTGTTGTAAAGGAAAACCAGACAAAGAACCTCCCAGGCGTGGCACTGAAAGTTGGCAAAGAACTGAAAGCGGTGGAGAAAGAACTCCACGAACGGTACAAAACACGGAAAGAGTTGCAGTATTTCTCTAAGATCGGCCTGACCACTAAATGTATGAAATGCTGTCTAGTGAAAGCCAAAATCAAAGATTTCCTATCAGTGTGGCAGGATTCAACAGGAGCACTCGCACTGTCTTTACTTCTCCGTAGACTTAAACGGCAGCTGGAGATAACTAAATCATATAACGAAACAGAAAGCATGGATCTTCACAATCCACTTGGGAATACGAAGGCAGAAATGGTTTGTAGTTCTACGTTTTTTTTCTGTATGTAGTAATTATCCAACGGGCGTTAAATCGACAACTAAAGAATATAGCTGTGTTTAATCGAGTGTATCTGTACACAATTAATTACACAGAAAATATCATTCTATGCTACAGATGACACGTTACATACTTACGCATACGTAGTATAAGGTGGCTTTTAAAGAGTGAACGAAACTAATGTTTAATCCTGAATCTGGCACTTCTCATGAACGATCAGTATCACTTAATTTTGTAAGCAAGCTGTCAACTGCGGCAAACATGTTATGGTAAACAAAATGTTCTAAAATTCTGTCTAATTTTAGAAATACGAAGATATTAAATGTCAGATATGCATACTTGAGTCTTTAATCAATCAACCAGTCAATCAATCAATTAGTTAATAAAACACGCTTAATTTTGATACTGCTCTTGCGGTGCCTTTGGTTCTAAACTGACCCTTTGAAGTTCTCAGTTTTCCGATTACAATTTACAGGTTGCTAATTTGGCAGGGAGCGGGGCAAAAGCGCTTGACCGTGCAGACGAGTTCGGTTTGACTAACGTAGGTGAACACATCTTAGAAGACGCTCTGGATCTAGGAGACGGGCTACCTTACGTTAAGACGGTCCTATCCATCATACGCAGCGTGTATCGGATATTTAAAGCCAACGCAACGCTGTTGAATGACGCCATGGACTTACTCCGTACCATCAGGAATGTTGAAGTGATTCTTGGGGGTACCATCATCGCTAAAGACGACAAGTCCGCGTTCCTCCTCGAGCAACTGATGGACGTCCTAGACCAGGCGGAATTCTACGTCATCCAGTGCATCATGCCGGACCAGAACGCCGTTGCCAAGGTACTCAAGGCCACATCGCGGGCGGATACGCTGCAGCAGCTTAAAGAGGACATAGTTAAACAGCTTAACCAGGCTATGTTCGCTGAGACCATGAAGCAGAGCGAGGTCTTGCAGACGCTAGACCAGAAGGCGAACAAGATGCTGGAACTGAAAGTGACATTAGAGCAAATTGTAAGTACCACTGTCACAATAAGTGCTTTTGGGGGATTTTGTAGGCTACTGGTGTTTCACATTACTAAAACACGTGTAAAGGTTTCTGTAATAATTATTTTTAGTAGAATGATTTTCATCTGAATTATTTAACAATGTAAACACAAGATGGTTGGCAAAATAAGGTTATTTTAAAAATATTACAGACCTAAACCAGCTCTTCTTATTGTTATTTAAGGAGACGAACCAGCGAAATCAAACCAATGATATACAGGAAATGAAAGAGAGCCTGCAACAAATAATGGAGGGACTGAGTGAGTAGTTTAAGTTTAAAATCACCCAATTTAAGAAATATTTGGCCCTCTCTGTTTGGCAAAATTACCAACTAATGTTACAAATCGAAAACTAGATGTTAACGATGTCTTATCGTTTTGAATGTGATTTTAATTTCAAAACTTAAAGTTGTTTCTGATGACAAAACAAGATGTAAAGCAAATGACAAATAATATAAAACACAGTCCGTCAGTATGAACTGACATTTTATTTTTGCCTCTCACACCAGCACCGTCCAAGTACAAACCGGCCAATGGGAATTATCTGGAAATCGGCCCCTACAGAGTGCAGGTTCAAGGTGGGCGCCATTTTAAAACTGCCGAGGGGGAGTACGTGGAGCTAGGCAGTGGATATAACTATCGTCTGCTACTACGGAATGGCACGAAACGAAAATGCCAAGCTGAAGTCCATATAGACGGCCATAAAATCGGTTTGTATTGAATTCAATGCTCATAATAATAGTTAATAGTTTGTTCTCTATTTCTCTTTTCGAGTGCTCAAATATAGCTTACTTTGGTCTTGTTTCAGTTGTGTTGGGCGTTATGGAAATATTCAAATCACAATTTGTAAATACTCTTGAATTTTTTTTTATGCATGCAGTAGAAAAAGGTGAAAAAGAATCTTTTTATTTTGTGATACTTTACCACCTCCATTTTTAGCATAAAGGTCTATTTTTCATGCCGGTGTAACGTGACAGATAGTCCCCCATGATAGAGAGTCCGCTTCCCATTCATTTGTACTAGTAAGACTCGCCCTAGATTTAAACCCACTTACGTCAGGCTAACCCTAACAATTATAACTAAATGGAGGGCGGACTTTCTGTTACACGGAGTCTCAGTTTCTTCACACTGTTCTGATCCAACTTAACTGTGCATATAAGTTAGTGTTTCTGGGAAAAATATAAAACCTTTAGCTCTGTTTTAGGGGTGTTTGCGTTGCTGGGCGAGGAAGAGTACGTAATAGAGAGACCCGTGGGTATTCAGCGACGTTTCATGTTCTACCGGACCACTACAGGAGCTGCCATAGCGAACTCGGGAATTGAGGCCAAGAGAAGAGAGAATGGCGTTCTGGAGTGTGTATTTACGCCGGAGTTGTTATACACGGTACTCAATATTCTTTTTAAAAGAGCTTAAAGAGCTGTATAATTTGTTGGCTGGAAAATGTCAAAAATACCTTCAGGCCCGTAGCCAGCAGAAAGGTGGTTCTTTTTCTAAAAAAGTGGACCTTTCGCCATGAAACCTTCGTGTACCTAGGTGAAATTTTACCCAGAGGGGACCTTTTCCCAGCAAAAAAAAAGGGGGGGGGGTCTTTCGAACCCCTCGAACCCCTCTTGACTACGGGCCTGGCCTTTATGATACATGTGCTCATTTTATTTTGCTGTTTATCACATCCACACAGGATTACGTTCGTATAGTTTAAATTTTAACTTTCATTAATAATAAGTTTTAAAAATATTGAAAAAAAATATCCACAGAAAAAGTGGGCAAACTGTAAATGCCTGCTTTCATTCTCTATCAGTATGAATGAGATGCAAACCTGATCTTTTACGTAGAACCAACAAAAAAAAAACGAGCTAAGACGTTAAGAATGTTATAATTATTAAAATACGGATATATTTTTTTTGTATATTTATATTTGTATAAAAAATACGCAAACAGTGTGGCATTATATTGTTATGACAAAATATACCAGTGCTAAACTTGTTACTTTTATTCTTTAAAATGTTGCAGTTTAAAGGACGCTTAAGGAACTACAAAGGTGAACTTTCGGAGGTGCACACGGTGGACTTAAGTCCTGACCAGCAAATGGAGGACTTTGTGCGGTCAGTTATTGCGTCCAGCACGGGGTTTGAACAGTCTGCAGATGCCTACTTGCTCTTGTGTGGGGAGAGATATTGGCATATTGACAACTTCGATTGGGGAGTGAAGCAACTGTACAAGTGAGTACTTTTCAAGAACGCGTTTTACTTTTTATATCAAAGTAATGTGAAAACAGCGACTTATTTAGAGTTTAGAACGTTGTCCATGTAAAAGGGAAAAGGCCCCTTTTTAGGCGTGAGGAGAATATATCTATTTGATTTTTACTACATTTTTTTAAAATGTTGAACTTTGAACATCTTATATTAAGGTAGAATCCTGAGACTGGCGGGAAACTTCGTTGTAATGAATACAAATATTTTTTATCGTTTTTACTACACTAGTAATTATTAAAACAGGTTGTATGAAAGAGGTCAGTGTTGCTTAGTACTGACTGCCTACCTTATATCTTTACCCAGCTCCTCGTAAAAGAAAAAACAATCAAACATTCATATAACTGAATACTTTTTGCCTTGTAGTTATTGGAAAGGCACAGCTTCTGAGTACCTCCTGTTTATAGAAATTGCCAAGGAGGTGCACATTATCAATCCTATAGATGACGAGAATGTGGAGAAGGAATCGTTTACCGTCGGATATAAGGCTGACGTGAAGGAAGAAGTGAAGGCAAGGTTTAACATTCCTAGCTTGGAAGACGTGTCAATCAGCGACACAAAGAAAGCTGATGAGTGTGAGATCTACACCGTCCGAATACTGAAAGTGAAAGTGAAAGTGGTCAACCCTCCGGATACTCTCACATTGTACTTCTTTAAGAGCCAGGACGTGAAAGAGATGGTCGAGAAGGAACTGGCCATTAATGACAGCAGTGACCAGAGCATAGAGATTCACCACAGGAAAGATTCAGTACATGAACATTTTGTGTCCGACGTCACGGTAATCGTGAACAAGGACATCACACTCCACGTGACTGCCTTTGACGGCAGGCAAGATGACGTTGTTGTCAAAACGTACTCTACAATCGAGCAATTGATGTACCAACTTAAAGAACAGAACCTCGCGGAGTGTGACAGCGACGGTTTCACGCATTCTCAAAAAGAGTGCCAAGTAAACGAAGTGGAGTACCGCTGGACGGACTCCAAGTCTTTGTACCTTGCTCTGGAAGGCTTCTCGAATGGCTCCACAGTCGTTGTAAAACCTACCATATTCATCTACACCATCCGATACAGAGGCAAAGGGTCAGAGGAGGAGCTTTCTATTAGAATTGAGGCGTATAAACAAGTGGCAGACCTGGTAGAACGGACTGAGAAGGAATGTGATGAAAAGGGCCTAAATCTCTCGAAAGGATTTTTCTTAGTAAGAGGCGACAGCGAGATTCTAGACACAAGTATGGCCTTGAGGTGGGTTTAATTAAATTTCCCAAAAATTTGTGACTCATTTTTAATTCTATTCTTTACTATATTGTGCCGTTTCTGTATATTTCTGTATTCCGTCCCATGCCATTCTATGTGGACAGGCCCTCATAAACGATGTTTGAAAGGTTATATTCCAAATATTTTCAGAGAACTCGGTGGCAGTCAAGATTTGACAATACTGCCTCCCCAATCAGACGTATGCATCGTAGAGTATGATACACGGGAAGAGATCGGTACAGTCTCAGACGTCACGGTGGAAACAACTATACAGGAAGTTCTTGATAAGATACGCCAGCTCTTGGGAAAACGGGTAGGCAATTTTTATATTCCTTTTAATATGTCGCTTTAGTGTTGATGTGGCTTTGTTTTACTCATTTTTCGAACATGTTACATCAATTCATATTTTGGTCTATTGAAAAACTATTTGTTCCATTTTTATGCAGAGCTGAACACGTAGGCCTATGCCTTTTTGATGATAAGCTTCTCGTACGAAAATGACAAAAACTCGTAACTTAATAGATCTTTTTAACATGTAGATGTTATTTATCATTAATTTTGTGTTTCTTTTCTTGGGGTGGTAAATAAAATTTATTACAAATAAAGCAGATGTCTGATTCGGACCCTCCATAAACCTGTGTGTCTTCGATAAAAGATCATATCATTAAATTAACTGTAGATTTGGCCTACAAACATATAGTATGTTTTGTTACATAGGAAGGCAACCTGGATGATGCTAGCGTGGAAGAAAGGCACATCTGTATAGAGTTCGAAAACAACAACAGCTTCACCACTTTTTATAACACGGTGAGTAGGCCCTATATTTGATAAGCGGAACCTTTGTTCTGCCATAGCACGGGGCAAGGAACCATATGGTGTACATGTGACAGGCCTACCATAAATCAATGATCGTAGACGCTGAAGGGCAGACGTATGTTACTTATTCTCTGCGATATTTTATGATAAAGAGATAATCAACTTTTGAAACGGTAAACTGGGGGACAGACATACCAGTAGGCCTACATATTGAAATAGGCAAGACGCCATTTGTAAAATTTGTGTAGTGTATTAATTTATATGATGAGTAAAAACGACCAATTTTTCCCCTGTGCCCTTTTCTGCAATTAATATAGCGACTGTTATCTCAACTTCAGATGATCAACGACAAAGATGATCTGAAAGACACGCTTCCCGTTTCCCTGCTGATTGCTGCTCCACCTACCGTCAAAATGATAGAATCTCGACCCATGGAGGTGACACTGGACATCTTCAGTGAAAACCTGTCCGGCTCATGGCAGAAGAAAGTGACTACAGAGTCCTGCTCTACCGTGGCTCTGGTTTTAAGGAGACTGATAGATGGCGCTGTGAAGACGAGTGAAACTGGGAATGTAGTTCAGGATGAAAATGAGTACAAGCTCAGATTTCTAAAACCCGAGTGGCTTTTTATTCGTGGAACCAAAACAAAAATTCCATTTGAAAGACGCTGTTTAGCACAACTTGGTATCGGTCACGAGTCAACTATTAAGTTAACAGGTAAAGCATATGTGGCAGTGGCCTACTCTGTGAAGAAATACTTCTTTAGTTGTTCTGTGCAAGTTTTTATCACAATTTTGATATCGTTTCAGAATTTAAAATTTAACTGGAAATTGGCCTCTTTTATTATGCCTCAGCCATTTTCTTAAGTTGACATTAAATTTTGAAACTCTGTATTTTATTTTATTTTATTTTATTTTATTATTTTTTGTATGATCGCACGTACAGTGCCCTCTTACTTCCATAGTGTCCTCATACTACATTGTACTGTACGGTAGTATTTACTTCATACTTTTATATTTTCCAGACACATCTCTATATGAAATAGAAGAAATGGAAAAATTACAAGCAAAACTTAAAATGGAAATGGATGACCTAGATATGGAGTATGGACTTCATACTTAAAATATTAATGTGTTTCTTTAATAGAAGGCCAAGTCATTAAGAAAACGATGTCCTTTCAATTATTTGGATATTCCTAATTCTTTTACACTAAAATGCAGTGCAATAAAGTTTAAGCCTGTGGGTCGTAATGTGTTCGGTGATGTGCCGATAAAGTCTATTTTTGATACTGTCTTCCTTACTGTCATAAAACTTATGTTGTTTTGCAGGAGGTTAAAGCGAAAAGAAAAGTTGTCACGAAGACTTAAAGAATACCACAGGGAGCTAGACGATCGGTAAGACTAAACTTTTCGTTTATTATAATTTTTGTCTTTAACTTCTTGTTAGATGTGGAACTTAAATGCAAGTCATTTCAAGAATGTGCATAATAGTGATTATGCTGTTGTTTAAAATCAATTTTATTAGACTTACTAAAAGTAAACTGCAAAACCTACAGTACAAAATGAATGTAATGTTTTTAATATAAAAGTGATATACTTATATCGTGTCATTCGACCTGCAAATGTATGCAGCTTATAGTTATATCAAATTTCATGTTCATAGCCAATATGATGGTTTCCCCAATTCTCACTGGCGCATTGATGTCAAATAAATTGCCTTACCTCACTACGGACAAATTTTTAGGGGATTGTGTCACCCGTCCGCTGTGCCCTTCGACTTTAAAATATTTGTATTTATACCAGCATTTTAATATGTCTCCTGATCTTTAGCCCACTTATAAAGATGAAAGCCGCCGAGCGCAAACTTAGATATATACTTGACGCTGACGAAGCACTCCACAGCATTAGTGACTATAGGGTATGTTCCGGTGCCACCACGCTGCAGGGAGGAAGCAGGCAGGAGTTTGAGCCGGTAGAACCCTTCCCGTTGGACCACTCTAATAGCGTTGTGTTAAGTTTGCGCATGGTAGCCAGGTACGTGTGCTTGTTTTATGGGTGGCGTTTACGACGGGAAGCCAGCTGCGCACTCTCGAATACGGAAAATGAGAGAGAGAGAGAGAGAGAGAGAGGAAGGGGGAGAGAGAGAGATCCACTGTAAAGCCAATAGCTTTCATGAGCGATTAGCACTTTTCACGCCACGGACGATATTGCATATCTTGGGACGCCCATCTCTTCTCGTAACGTTTCTTCTAAACATATAGACTTATTTTGAAAGAACATTTTGATTAAAACCGATTTATTATCATTACGTAAAATGCAGCAATAGACAATATTCTTATGCAAAATTGTGCTATTTGATCAAAGGGAATTTTTCTAGGTGTCCTTCAGTCATGTATTGAAAGGTTATCTGCCATTTTTTTCAGAGTGGGCTCGGAGTGCCCGTTGCCGCTAGATGACGAATGCATTCCACTGGCCTCGGTTCGTCTCCTGGACAAGCCCATCCACACTATGGTGCGACCAATAGATGGCACTACTGTCAAATGCGAAGCCCCACCCCCTTTGCCTGATTGACAGTGTTATATATTTCCATTCCTTCCCAGTTTTGTGTCTAGTGGTTTTGAAAAGTATTTTGAAAAGCATTGTGTACGTACGACACATATCCTCAACAGATATTTTCTTCCATTTGCAAGTGTGACTTTCGGGGCATATATATCTACAGACTTTATCATGGCATCGCACGTGCTCAATGTTCTCGTCTGGTGAGGACTTTATGGCAAAAATGCTCTGAGGATGGAACAATTACCCTCTTTGAATCCTGATCCTACTCAGCACCTGTGGGATGTGCACATTGCAGAGGAGAACCAACCCCTTTAATACTCTGGACCATCTCCGTCTAGTTAACCAGAACAAATTGAATAATATTTAAAAAATAAAAAAGACTTGTAACTATTACTAAAAGCATGGCGCACTGCCTTTAGTACTTGTCAAGAACACACGCTATTATCAAGTGTATAGTTAGGAGCTCTTTCTGGCGGTTATTTAAAATGAGAGTTACACAGAGCCCATATAACTCTTTGATTAAATGGGTTTTAATAAATGATAGAAGATATGGAGATCTAAACGGTGTTTTGTTTTTCTGTGCCATAAATCATGTTAGATGTGGTATCAAGAATGAAAAGCTGGTAAATATACAACTGTAATGTGATGATATGAAAACAAAAGCACGTGAACTTGGAAGTGTGACAGCCTTTACGATAAAGAGTTTATTTTTTATGGTAGATTTTAAATACGTCTTCATCATATCACATTTAATAATAAAGAAAAAACAAATATTTTAATCCCAAAACTTGATAAATTTACTATCAATACATGACAGGGGTGTGCAGTAAAGGGATCTTACTCATAAGGTTTCCTATCAAGTCGAATGTATTGTTGAAGGAAGCAATTTATCCTACACACGAATTCTTGCTCAACCACACACATCAAGTGCCTGTACATTTCCTAAAAATTACTCTGTTTTCACCTAAACATAAGCATAAACATAAGCACTGAATATCTGCCACCAAGGCCAAATTATTAATTGGAACTTTAACGCTAACTTTTCACAGATAATTCTCTGGCTATTTCTATGTACTGTCCAGCGAGAATTTTTGCACAAAATTTCACAAATGATGCCATTGCTTAATTGGTCTTTGGCAGAGGGTTACCATTGAAATGCGCCGTAGGTGTTGTCACAGTGGCGGATTTATAGAGTGGGGGGTCGGGGGGTCCTTGAAATTGAAATTAGAATTTTGACTAGCTGAATCACAGTTCTAAACCGTTTGCCCTCCAAAACACCAAAATATTTTAGGCCTTAAGCATGCCCCTAACCCCACGCCAAAGGGGCGATGGTCGGCTTTGCATCCGAGGCTTGGCGTTTTGGACCCCCTTCATATAATCCTGGATCCGTCACTGTGTCAATGACACACTTGTCATCACAACACCGAGGCGTTGTCCACTGGATAGAACGGATTGCATATTAAAAGTAGGGTGCAGAGAGGCAGGAATAGCATTTATTTACGGTCGTATAGATTGCCTAAAAGATATAAACTGTAAACAAGAGTTATATAACATCAGACGTCGGACCCCCGTTCTTCCGAAGATACACATGTATCAAGCCTCAGATCGAAATATCACTTTCTTTTGTTTACTGTAGAAAGGGAGTGACCACAAACAGGCACTATACTTGATGAATAATAAATGGTAGAAGTGGTGAATTGTTAGCTGCTGCCTATTCAGTTTAAGGATAGATTCCATATATAATTAACTTGAGCACGCTAACTAGACACGCGTGACCAGTGACAAACTTAAAAAGGCACTGACGTAAACAACGTGTTTTGATGTGCTTACTATTAGTGATAGCTACATGTGCGACAATAATAGCATATATGATTTTGTTTACGAAATTCATTTCACCTGATGACAAACAAACATTGATGTCAGAGGATACACTTTTCAGGAGATAAACTTTTCACCCCATTTCGTTTTGTCTTCACCCATACTCAGGTCGTCGTGACTTGCAAGCCACAACATATTGTTTTGGTAGGTCTACGAGGCCGACCTCACTTTGTATTAATTATAAGCTGACTTGAAGTTTGGATGAGAGAGTTGTCTCTGTTATTTTAAAAAGACCTGCAGAAGAAAATACCGAATGCGAGATCAAAACCCGACCCTTTGCCTTTGAGAAACAGTTTAAGTGGTATTTTTGAAGCGTTTGTGAGACAAACTTTTCATATTGTGATTTTAACAACCTGCTTTTTAAAGACCAATCTAATTGTATTGTCTCAGAAATATTGAATCAAATGTAATTACCATCATTTCAAATCTAAAAATTAATGTTCGACTGAACTCACTTTTTTAAGACCAAAGCTTTCTGCAAAACATTGAAGATTAATTAAGGTATTTTTAAATCTATAAAACATGTGATTTATAAATATCCATGATAAAAGACAATATTGTCGCGATGTTTCATTTTTTGAAGCCTGCCATTGTTTGTGGTTCCATTAAAACCGAACCTTAATAGATGCTATGCGTCCAACATGAAGGTGTTGTTGACATGGACAAAAAAATTTTATAATGACATAAATGTTAGTTGAACTGTCCCAGGCTAGTTCTCTGCCTGTTTTTAACTAACATAGTGTGGGTCAGTACTTAGTGCAGGTGTACCTTCAGAAGATATCAAACTTTCAGGAGTAAATCTGTATGGAAGACTAGCCCCTTTAACTGATTCTACGCCCTCAATAAATATTTAACATTGCAATGGCGGAGGGGGGTGCAGTGGGCACATGCACCTCTTTTAGATTCTTGGTTGCCTTCATTTAAGAAGGTATCAAAATACCCCTTCCTCATTTTTTTCACTGCACGGACAAGACCAAACAAGTGACTATTCTAGTGCTCTGGAACTAATAATACACTGTTTCATATTCACCTTGCTTTGATCCGCATTTTTTATCCATGTCCCCCCCCCCCCCCCCCAACTAAATCTCTTGAGTCATAATGCGTGAAGGAACATGATTCCTCATACAAACCCTAAGAAAGAACATTAATTTGGAAATTTCAAATAAAATATCTAATGTAAACATATTAACACACCGATGACAATAATGGCATATCTTGTTTTTGACCACCTGTCATAGCGGTCAGTGGCTTCGCCCATAAAACTATTACACTTTTGCCCTTACGACCCGATACAAATGGACGTCACAGTGTGGGTGCGGGTACAATTCCGGGAGCAATCACCACCTGTACCCCCAGCTACCGTAATTGTTTTTCCAATTATAGCCGAGACAAGATATATATAAAGGGTGGACAACTAAATAAACAAGACAATTGTGCTCTGAGGTCCACAAGTAAATTTAGGATTTTTTGAAAGCAACGGAGACAAGTGAGTTTGAACAAAATTAAAGCTGCCATCATGATGCGCTACCTGCTGTGTGCGCTTAGCGCCGTTGCTGCCGTACAATCCCTAACAACATCGCAAATGGAAAACATTAAGGCCCTGCTCGCTAATCTCATTCACACTGCTAACGCCGACAACGAGAGGCCACTGGTTGCCGCTACCGTGCGCCTAGCGTTTCACGATTGCGTTGGGGGATGCGACGGCTGCGTTGACTTTTCGCATGCAGATAACGCCGGACTTCAGACAGTAGTAGGCTTATTAGATGCAATGTATGACGATACTTCCAACGGTATCAGCGCCCTGATCTCCCGTGCGGACTTCTACGCTCTGGCAGGTATAGTGGGCGTGGAGGTGGGGGCTTCCTTACAGCTGCGATGTGGCCGAAACTGTGTCAATCCAACCCCCAGCGTCACTTTCCGCTACGGCAGGACAGACTGTGACCCAGCTACAGTCGCCGGTAGGAGCTTTCCTTCAGGTATCGCCAACCTCACAAAGACGCTGGAATTCTTTGCCAATGAATTTAGTTTCACGTCTCGAGAAACGGTGGCTCTTCTAGGCGCCCACACCCTTGGGGAAGCTCACCGAGAAAACTCTGGATTCCGGGGCAGGTGGGTTCCTAGGAAAGACTCCTTTGATAACGACTACTTCGTTAAGCTGGCTGACGGGGGTGGTGTTAGCTGGAGTCAGACGAGTTTGCAAAGAGGAACCCTTTACCAATGGAACGGAGACGACGCAAGTGGACGCGGGCACATGATGTTGAACAGCGACATGGTTCTTTACAGGGATATCAGCCCAAATGCCACTACCGGCCAAACCCTGACTTGCCCTACGAACGTGGCCCTGTGCCCCTATGCCGCCACCAAGGACATTGTGGAGGAGTTTGCAGCCGATAACGCCGGGTGGATGGCGGAGTTTTCCGATGTGTTCGAGAAGATGATCGAACACGGGAGTACAAACCTGCAGCTCCCAGCATAGGGGCTAAAATTTTGTTGTTTAAAAGATATTTTACTTTTCAAATACAAAAATTACCCGCCAACAGAAACTGGCCTATATCTGTTAATTGAAAAATTACATGAATGGTTATGAATAGATGTTCATAATTACATGTTTATAATGGACGAAACATGACGACGAGGATTATGATCTGTTCGCTACGGTTCTTGATACATGTATACAATTAATAAATGATTTTCATAGTCTGATAGCTATTCACCAAAATTAACACGACCTTATGATCATTTACATATTTACATAAAGTTTTATTTATTCAGTTTTTATATTAATCTTTTCAACTACATAAATCGGTGGTAGTGTTTTATTTTTTTTCGGGGGGAGGATTACGCTTCTATTATGATTAACTTTACTATATGTTTATTGTTGTTACAATATACATTCCTCTTACAGAGAAAAGTTAATGTCTGTTTTATTGTAAAAAATTCACACTTTATGTTTGAAAGTAATAGCTGTATGGATCACATTAACTGAAAGGTGAAATTAAATAACTATATTTATAACAATAAACGATTTGTTTTCTTTCATTTGAAATGAGAGTTTAATTGATTAAAAATCACAGACATAGATGCTGGATGGAAGAGATGAAGGGAGTTTAGGACCATTTCAATAAGAATAAAGCATTTTCTTTTATTCAATCAACAGCTAATATTACCTCCAATATTCCGCGCCGATGTCTCTCAGAGCATCTTCATCAGGGAATTAAGTATCCATGTGGATAATCTCTATCCAGGAGATAAACCCCGCCCCCTCTAACTGTCTTCAGAAAGGCGGGTATAACATAAAACAGCTGATGAAATTCTCCTCTGACGTTTTAACAAGGTTTTCAGAAAAAAAATCGAGATGCATTATTACGTACCTGGACAATAAGACGCCAAGGGTGGGAGGGAGTGTTTTAGAAAAGAACTTCAGACTGAATTTAGTCTTCGCCTTCATTCCAAAAATTTAGCCTGTTCTATTCATTAGAAAAACGCATGGGCAATGAGTAATATATAACTATAGATCCAAAACATGTTATAAAACTTGTCTAATATGCCACTGAATTGGGCTACTTCTCATTCTTCTTTGGTTAAAGTAACCTTAAATTTTGGTGTTAAACATTCGACCAATTTTCAGACAAAAAATTTATTGTGAAGCGGACCCAAGGGTTCACGTCCTCAAGAAAAGAATAAAAAATTGAGACGTTGGCGTAATGTGAAGTGCACATACTTTGGTTTCCTTCATGAAGGATATATCTACCAAAATAAATACTGAAGTAACTGGTGCTGTACATCATTCACCATCTCCTGCCTTTTTTTTCTTTGAAAAAGGTTTAATGCCCTCATTTAAAGGTACACTCCTTGGGTTTGAACCCCTCCAAATGTTTATTTTTGCCATCCACAGCTTCTTATAAAATCTAACATACACCTTAAAAACAATTGAACCTCCTAAATTATTTTTTTCTGGAACGTATCTGATGTTGATGCTTCCATCAAAGCTGAGGAAGATGGCCGCTGATTATAAGACAAGTCATTTTAAACTAAATAAAATTTCAAAAAAATAAATCAAAGGTCGAATTCAAATGCAAAGAGGAATAGATAAATGGTTTGTGAGTGCGAGAAAATTGCTTATTCCCTGGGAAAATCCATTTTGGTGGGTAAATCCCATGAAGTTGCCTATTAAAAGTGCCTTCATGTGAAATTTTATAAGTCTATAACTTAAGATAGACAGCATTTTGTGAAACAAGTCCAAGTAGGGGCTAATGAAACACCTTTATTGACCCGTTTTGAGCGTGTCCACCGCTTAAGTCCAGGATTCTATAACGAGTGAGTTCAATCTAATACCTGCCTTCTATATTTAAATTAAAACAATACGAGTCTCACCCTACCACCACACACACACACACACGCACGCACACACACACACACACACACACACACACATTCACACACACGTGCCAAGCCAATTCGCTCACGAAGCTGACATTTATCGTCTTGTCAATTACACTTGATGTAGGCTTATTACTGGTCATAAGGTATATGTACTTGATGAAAATTATCAGTAGTCCCAAACGTATTGTTGGGGAACTGATAATTTTCATCATAAATATGGCCCAGTATTGGTAAGTACCAGAATGTCGTAATCGACAAGGTGGACATTAGTTTCGCAAGGAATCGGAGTTTTGTCTGAAATGGAGGGTTTTCATCAATTGCGTCTGCTCAAAGACAAAACGTCTTTAGAACCCCTGTCTAATTATATAGGTGATCACAGGTGTTAAACACCTACATTCTCCTCACCTGACAGTTAAGATGACACCTCAGACGTTTTTGTTTTTTTTTTTACATGTTATATTTCTGACAAGATATATAAAGGGTGGGCAACCAAATAACCAAGAAGGTATTTTTCTAATCAACAGGGACAAGTGATTTTCAACAAAACAACCACCATGATACGTTATTTGCTGTGTGTGCTCGCGGCTTCTGCCGTGCAATCCCTAACAACGACAGACGTGGAAAACCTTAAGGATTTGCTCACTATTCTTGTTAACACTCAAGACAGCGACGGCGAGAGGCCACTGGTTGCCGCTAACGTGCGCCTAGCTTTTCACGATTGCGTTGGGGGATGCGACGGCTGCGTTGACTTTTCGAATGCAGATAACGCCGGACTTCAGACAGTAGTCGGCTTATTAGATGCACTGTATGGCGATACATCCAACGGTATCAGCGCCCTGATCTCCCGTGCGGACTTCTACGCTCTGGCAGGTATAGTGGGCGTGGAGGTAGGGGCGTCTTTACAGAGGCGATGTGGCAGAAACTGTGTCAATCCAACCCCTAGCGTCACTTTCCGCTACGGCAGGACAGACTGTGACCCAGCAACAGTCGCCACGAGGAGCTTTCCCTCCGGTATCGCCAACCTGACAAAGACGCTGCAGTTCTTCGCCAATGAATTTAGTTTCACGTCTCGAGAAACGGTGGCTCTTCTAGGCGCCCACACCCTTGGGGAAGCTCACCGAGAAAACTCTGGATTCCGGGGCAGGTGGGTTCCTAGGAAAGATTCCTTTGATAACGACTACTTCGTTAAGCTGGCTGACGGGGGTGGTGTTAGCTGGAGTCAGACGAGTTTGCAAAGAGGAACCCTTTTCCAATGGGACGGAGACGACGCAAGTGGACGCGGGCACATGATGTTGAACAGCGACATGGTTCTGTACAGGGATATCAGCCCAAATGCCACTACCGGCCAAACCCTGACTTGCCCTACGAACGCGGCCCTGTGCCCCTATGCCGCCACCAAGGACATTGTGGAGGAGTTCGCAGCCGATAACGCGGGGTGGATGGCGGAGTTTTCCGTCGTGTTCGAGAAGATGATCGAACACGGGGGTACAAACTTGCAACTCCCAGCATAGGGGTTATATATGGCGTTAGCCCTACCCACGCCACATATACTAAATTATATTGCTGCTGAAAAGATATTTTATTTATTGAAAAACTAGAAGGTTGGTTATCAATGCACAAAACATGACGTGGTGGATTCATCTGTTAGCTACGATAATTTAACATTAGAATGCTATAGGGCCTATTTTAAAGTTATTTTCATCGTTCGATTGCTAATCACCAAAATTAACTCCATAAAGTTTTATTTATTTGGTTTATGTACTGATCTTATCAAGTAGATTGATCAATTTTATTTTTTTGTTTACGCTTCTTTTATCACCAACTTTATGTAGTGTCATTGTTACTATACATGTATACATCCCTCTTGAAAACAAATGTTAGCATCTGGTATATTGTAAAATATAGTTCATGTTTCGAAATAAAAACTAACTGTATGGGTAACATTAACTGAAAAGTAAAATTAAATAAATATATACAGTGTATGAAATTCAAGGAAATTACTAGCCAGACCGCCGGGCAGGTAACTCTGAAAAGTTACCAGCCCGGCCATGTAGTTACCTGCCCTAGTTATGATAACCCCTAGAGTTAAGAGAGGTATGCTGAGGGGGTCTAGAGTGCATTCTTGGGAGAGTAATTTGGAAATGAAAGGGCAATATCATGCCTTATGCATGGAAATTTAGAAATTGGTTGGAATTTCTACTGAATGATACCTTGTCAGTGTTGGATTTAGAGGGGGGTCAGGGGGGTCCTGACGCCCCACTTTCAATTTCTGTAAAAAAAACCTCACCTCCTGAAATAATTAAGACTTTCACTAGTTGAATCATAGTTCTAAACCATACCAAATGGCACCATTCACCATCTAAAATACCAAAAATTTTCAGGGCCCTTTAGCGGGCGGGGGAGGGCGGGGGTAGTCAATTCAGTTTATGTCCCCCTTTTGTTTCTCATTTCTTCTTCAATAATTTATTCATAACTTTTATTCCGATTTCGTGATATCATTTGATCATAATTTTTGCTTTTCTGTATAGCAACAAGTATGACCAAACATATATATTGTTGTCAAATAAATTGATCTCTGTGCTAACAATAAAGAAGAAAGAATTCAGCACGTATAGGGTCCCTTTGAATATCGCTTTTAAGCTTTTAAAAGCGGTCGGGAACGGTCCTGCACGCTAATGGCCCATAGACAGTCCTGCAGGGCCACGTATCTTGAAAGCATTGCTTATTGAGAATAGCTATATATATCATATAGAGGCTACAATATATTATATGGGGCGAGTATGGGCGAGTTATTGGATCGAGATGCTTGCGCTTGGTCGCAATGCGTGATACTTTGGAGTTAGGCCTACGGTTTTACAAAAAATGTTGCCGCTCGACTAATTGCAAATCGAAGTCACCTTTCCATGAGTCCCAATTTGTTCTCTTTCGTTTGGTTCTGTCGTAATCTTTGTTATTTTTATTTCTTTCCTCAATTGTTTTTCTTTTGTGAACTTCTCTATCGGACTTGATAGAATCTTTTCATTTTTGACAGCCCAAGATGAAAGCACATGGGAAAAAAACTACATCTGACGCACGGCGTAAACTCGTACGTTCACTCACAATTTTGGGATTCAAATTTTTTGTAAAATTTTCCTTTAATTTGCCTCTGTTGCCTTGATTACTGTTGATTATAAGCACTTCATGTACCTATAAGTCTATTTAATCAATATCATAATTTTTTATACCTTCACATTTTTATTACTCTCAACCTACAAATTGCTACTCGCGGTATCTCCTCTACACAAAACAATGACGTAACATTATCTGCTGTGCACTGAAGCTGGTTAAGAACAATGTACCTCGTTTCAAATTGTTTTTCAACTTCATATCACACAGACGGAACTTCGAAAACGAGGCCACTGAGAGGGAGACTGTTGGTTACATTTCGATAAGAGCGTTCGATTGCAAGCTTAATTCTTTGCTTCTATGAAAGTGGGTGAAAACATTGAGTTTATCTGATATTTTGCTGAAATCGCTTGTGAACATAGACAAAATAAAAGTGGAAATAGGCTGTAAAAATAGCCAGCCCGCCGGGCGGGTAATTTGCAAATCTTACCCGCCCGGCCTGAAAGTTACCAGCCTCGGGCTGGCGGGCAGGCGGCCATTTCATACACTGATATATATAGTCCTATATAGAAATAAACCAGTTGTTTCCTTTCTCTTAAAATAAAATTTTCACTGATTTAAAATTCGAGACAAAGATCCTGGATGGAAGAGTAGAAGGGCTTTTAAGACCGTTTAAACAAGGTTTTAACCAGGTTTTTATAAAGAAATTCGAGATGCTTTATTATGATCTTGGACAATAAATGACTAAGGGCAGTGACCAAGGTGTGTGTGTGTGTGTGTCCTTGGGGGGGGGGGGGGGGTGAGGTCACAAAATTTTAGATCGAAGTTAGTCCTTACTTTTATAACAAACATTTGATCCATTTTGATCCGGAAAAAATGTGCATGAAAGATTGTAGATCTAAAACATGCTATATAATTCTTCTCATTCATCTCTTGTCAAAGTAGACTTAAATTGGTGAAGCAGGCACCATGAAGGCGTTATTTTCTTAGAACGAGTGTCATTGGGATTGAGCTCTAAAATGATATAAGTTAAAGCAGGGAATAATATCGGATATAATTCCCTGGTTAAAGCTAAGCTAAACGCCCCTCACCCTAAATAAAACACACACGCACGCACGCACACACACACACACACCAGCATGGGTCAAGCCATGTCGCTCACGAAACTATCGATTACCGTCTAATAAATTATACTTGATGGAGGTTAATTGCTGGACATAAGGAACATGCTGGTCTACCGGTGTTCATTGGATTCTTCAATGACCAAAATAACGAGCTATCAACAATGACCCTCATGCTAATTATTGATAAACGGTTGGTGCACGTGCTGACCGAGAAGCAAACAATAACAATTTGCATGATACAAACATATGTGCTTATTTCACTGATTGAAGGTGACCACGGACCAATGTTAACATCAAGCTTTTCCTTTTCCATTCATTTGAGCCATTGCATGCATGTACGTGTTTCTTTTCCTTTTTTTTTTCAGATCAGATAAAAGTTGCATTGGACTATCACTGTAATCGTTTATTACAAAAGAGTTTGATTCACCGAAAGAAAAGGGGAATATACAAACGAATTAGAATTTTACAAAAGATTTTGTTAATTTTTTTCTTATTTAGATAAAATCATTTTCATAAATAGGCCTTCTTTTCCCGGTTAATACCGGCTCCCAGCAACCTTACTATAGGCCTATACGTGCTTGCTGATAGCTTTAACATTTGCCTCACTTTTTTTGTCTTCGTAACTTTTTTGTCCTGGTAACCGCGCGGTAGGCCTACTTGGCATGTTTTTTGTAAGACCGAAAACTGCAGCAAGCTTAACTTATGAAACGCAGCAATTATTTTTCAGTTTATATAGCCTTACTCTGCTTCATATAGGCCTACCGCCAGTCGACGAGTAAGGCCTTACACTGAGAAAAGCCAATAGATATCTACTTCCTTGGCCAAAGCAATCACCGCATCAATCGCAATCATAGGGCTTAGCCGCGTGCTTATTCATTGAACATCACGAAGAAGTATGCTTATCAAAGCTTCACGCGCGTCGCTCTCTACTACATTTCAAAGATGGCCGATCAAAGGCTGACAAAATATATTTTGCGGATAATTTTTCTTGGTCTTGTCATATTTGACGAAAGTAGGTGCAGGAATCACACACTGACGATAAAGGTAAATGATTTATTTGTGTGATATGAATTTAAACGTATAGTTTAACACTGCAGATAGAAGAACGATTCAGACTAATTCAACTAATTCAACCTCCAGCTGCTTCCGCGTAGAGCATAGTGACAAACGTGTTGCGCTGCTGCCACTGTTTTCTACAGAAACAGTACACCCTGTCATCACCCCTAGCTGACTGGGCTATGTCACTGGGGCTGTCTCTGATCTTCTGCAGCCAGCGGGGAAGAACTCGGTCACGACATGGTTTAAGGCGGTCGTGATTTGTAACAAACACTGAATTACGTACCTTTATGCGGAAAACCGCTCCAGAAAGCTTTCCAACAATAATCCCGGGGCCTCTCCATTGAGGAGATAGCTTTTTACACTTGCCTTTTAATACAGCAGTGTCCAGGATGTACACAGGGTCCCCCACCTGATACGCGCGTTCCAGCAGACGCAGATCATGGTCCCTTTTCATGCGGTTAGAAGTGGCCTTCATGACCATCCGAGCTGTCTCATGTGCTCTCTGGAGAGTGGACTCCAATTCATTCACATATGCCTCAGGTGATTGTGGTTGGCTCGCCTTCAGGGGGAACATTAGACTTGCAGGCGTGTTAACCTCCCTACCCAGCATCATCATGTTGGCAGAGAACCCAGTCATACGATTAACAGATGATCGCAGGGCACCAGCAATCTGTTGCAGATGTACGTCCCACTGCTTCTGGGATTTGCCAACAAAACACCGTACAGCATCCATGAGGGTGCGGTTGTAGCGCTCTACCTGCCCATTCGCTGACAGCCTGTAAGGGGTAGTCCGGGTCTTGTGAATTTCAAGGACTTTGCACAGTTCAGCGAACAACCTAGACTCGAAGTTTCTCCCCTGGTCTGTGAGGATCTCCATGGGGGTTCCAAACCGAGAGAAGAAATGGTTCACTGCTGCTTGTGCAGTTTCTTGTGCTGATTGTGATGGGACGGGAATGCACTCCACCCATTTTGTGAACTGATCCACAATCATCAACACATATTCATTCCCCTGAGCTGTCTTTGGCAGGGGGGCCAGGAAGTCTAGGTGGACCCGCTCCATGGGGGCTCCTGCCTGAAATTCTGTCAGAGCACATTTGCCTTGTCGTGTTGTCTTTTTGTTCTGGTTACACAGAGGACAACCGACCACATACCTGGACACATCACGACTGAGGCCATACCAGAAGAACTTCTCTTTAACTCATTCCGTGGTACGGGCCACCCCTTGGTGTCCAGCAGAGGGCAAGTCATGGTGTAAGGCTATCGCTTGCTCTGTCATGCTCTTTGGAAGCACCAAGAATTTATCTTCTGAGTTAGGGTCTGTGCGATACAGCACCCCATCTATTTGGACCAATAATTCCTTATTCAGCCAGTAGTGCTTAGCAGCGGGTCTAGCTCTAAACAAAGCTGAGGAATCTGGTACAGACCCATCCTCTAACCATTGCAGCACAAAGGTGAGGTCCGTGTCTTTGGACTGGGCCGCCTTTAAATCCTCAACGCTGTACCCCCAACTCGTACGGAGTTGTCCATTTTCAGCAGATGAGGGTATTGGACCCGACCCACCCTGATTACCACTATAACTAGAGCTCCGGGTGCCTACCATGTTTACACTAGGAGTATCCTCGCTAGTTTCATGACCCCAGGGAATGATATCCAATGCATCGATCAATTTCCCCACACACTCTGAACCATCTACAGGTAGCACCTCACCAAAAAGCTGGGTCTCATCCACATAGGTGGATAACTCCTCACTTCCTTCCTCTTCCCCATGGACGTTACCCAGAGGTCCCTGACAGACCTCTCTAACAGCCCTGACCTTCCCGTCGTGATCAGTGAAGGAACCCTTGACTGTGAACCCATGTTCCCCAAGGGAACAACCTCGTCCACCTCCTGGAAGAATGAGTGCCAACTCTCGTGGGCCTTGGTGCAGTACTTGCACCCTCCACATGGCAACTCTTCTGGCCTTACACCAGCATGGAGACCAGAGCATGCCTGTCCCCCAAGGGGGGTTATCGACAATGCAGTGTCCCCATCTGTGTCCCCAGACGTAACCACTGGCAACTCTTCCAGTCGTGCTCCCGCTCGGTCAGCTGAGCATGTCTGCTCCCCGCAGGGCATTCTCGACAATGCGTCAGCATTACAGTGCTCACGACCCGCACGGTACTGCAGTACCATATTGTACTGAGATAGCTCCTCCAGCCATCTCGCCAGTTGCCCCTGTGGCTCACAGAAGTGCAACAACCACCTCAGACTAGAATGATCTGATCTTACTATAAAAGGTTTGCCCAGCAAATTATGGCGGAATTGTCTGGTGAATCTGACTACCGCCAGGAGCTCCCTGCGTGTCACGCAGTATCTTTTCTGCTCCTTCGTGAGGGCGTAGCTTCCATAAGCTACCACTCGCTCTTTGCCACCCTGTACCTGGATCAACTCTGCCCCAATAGCGTGATCCGAGGCATCAGTATCCAGGATGAACTGATCTTCCAGGTTAGGCAACGCCAGAACTGGGGACTCAGTCAGAGCTTTCTTAAGGGGTCTAGGATATTAAAAATACGTCTAAAACTCGATTTTTAGTTTTTTATACGTTAGAAATAATCAATTTTGTATCTAATACTCAATTAAGTTATATTTGTGAAACACGGACTAAAAATATACATTTGGACGAGTTTTTCTACCTGTCCTGACTGGTACGGGTGGCAGGCTTTAGGCTCCGCCTCCGTTGTCAAGCACCGTTACTATGGGGGGCGGGGCAAGAATGGTTGTCTAACTTCTTAAGCTGTTACGCGTGCCCTGGCAGCTCATAAGTCTTACGTCAGCTAAGCAGAACACAGTTATATAAACAGTCATGGGAAGAAAGAAAGTCGTGAGAAAACGGATGAGCGAGGAAAACAAGAGAATTTTGAAAGAGAGTGTACGATATATTAAATTTTCTACTATAGAGTCTAAATCACGTCTAGGTAAAGACTCGAGATCACACTTGAACTGCTGAGTATTCGTACAACGTCTGGGGTTGTCAGAAAAAAATCGTTAGGCAATCATTTTATGCACAATAAAGATTGTAATAGCAAGCAAGTTTTTAAGTAATATTGCCACCCAAAACATTTTCAAATTCGCATATTACGGTCTTGGCACTCTGTGGCATCATGGCATATGCGTACCCACATTCGGCCATTTCTCGGAGTAAATCTTGCTTTGCTTTCTCAATTTTCGTGTCTTGGTGTGTAGAGCGGCGTCCACGCACGACGGGTGGCAAATTTCCTCTGCTGGCACACCAAGTAATCCTCTTTTTGTTTGTAAGCGCTTCCTTAGACACTTCCTAGGCAGTGCACAGACTCCTACTGCGTCAGGCACAATTATGATTAATTACGTCAGTGAAACGAGAGAAGGTAGACCTACTTAGCTGTCAATCATTTCTCAGGGAAGAGCGGCTTTCGTGGTACGAATAAGTTTGCGTACAAAAGTAAGATTTTCTGGCATCTAGATAGAAACAAACAACCCAATTTTAACACGTAATGGTGTATAGACCTTCCCGATCAACAAGATGATAACAGGTAAGGTGGAGGTGCAATTATTTTGCTTAAATAGCCCAATTACCTGAGCAAAATGGTTTAGGAGCGATTTCTCAGCTTTGAAGATTGATAACATAGTCTAAACTTCAATACCCATATCTCATTCTGTAACTGTCAGATTGACATGAAATTTGATGTGTCTCTGTTTCAGTATAATATCTAGTCGACTGAGTCTTGGTTTTTGGATTGACCTTTTATTTTTGAAGTTATTAATACTGAAATTGGAAGGTCCATATATATTTCGTAAAATTCACGTTTTATCAAAATAAAATCAAAAGCAAAAATAAAAAGAGAAAATCCTGACAGAGATCACTGGAGTTTGTGCTAACTTTTAGATAGCTATTTCAATCGTATTAATAGGCACACGTGGGAGTTGGCCAATCACGCACGACCGCAATATCATTCTCAGACATGGACAAGCTGTCCGAGCTCACTCGTCTGCCGAGGAACTCTACTTCCTTCTGGAAGAAGACACACTTCTTTGGTTTCAGTTTCAGCCTGTACTGGCGAAACCGGGCCAAAGCGTCCCTGAGATTGGACATGTGATCCTCAAAACTCCTCCCCAACACGAGGATGTCGTCTAGGAAGGCAAGAACTGTTTTCCATTTCAACCCCCGGAGGACCAAATTAATAGCTCTAGCGAATGTCGCGGGAGCCCCGCATAGGCCGAAACCCATACGCACATGTTCAAAAAGACCATATCGCGTTATGAACGCAGTCTTTTTGCGATCCTCCTCCCGGATCTTTAACTGAAAATAGGCGGAATTGGCATCTAACTTTGAAAACCAGACACTACCTGCCAGCGTGTCTAGGCAGTCATCGACCAGAGGTAGGGGGTATACATCCTTAACAGTCACCTCATTGAGCGCTCTATAGTCAATGCAATAACGCACTGAACCGTCGCGTTTTCTAATCAGCACGGGTGCCGATGCCCAGTCAGAGGTCGACTCTTGTATTACCCCCGCCTTTAGCATCTTTTTCAGATGCCCCTCTTCCTCCTCGGCAAAACACGCAGGCGTCCTGCGCATTCGCTGTTTGACTGGCCGAGCGTCCCCCGTGTCAATACGGTGCTCGATCTCGGTAAAATTACCAAAGTCAAACTCGTCTTTTGCAAAGACGTCTTGGAAGTCGACTAGAATTTGAGCCAACTGTTGGCACTGTGGCTCGCTTAAATGCGTACATGAGCTCTCATACAGCGACTAGAGGTGCTCTGGAATCACCAGGCACTCATCACAGTCACTGGAGACCTCCACTTGACAAACAGCGGCACTGACTTCGTTGCACTCCTCAGCGTCCTCAAGAACGCTTTCAACTGTGACCGCCCTCCCTATTTCACACCCCTTACGAAGGAGGCGAAACCTGTCCGAGGGGTTGATCACGCAGACAACGGGGTCGGAGAATTCACTGCGGAGAACGCTCGGCACAAGGAATTTATCCTGTGCCAGAGGCTCAATTACGTAATCTCTCATTTCCTTGTCCATAGTGCATGAGATCTATACCGCTGAATGGGGCGGAATGACGCGCCGCTGGGCGACTTTCACCCGAGCCACGTGGACCCCCTCATCAGAGTCCACGTCCAGCATTATCCGCATCCCATCAAAATATAACATACCCTTACTCATGTCGAGTACCGCTTGACCTAAGTCCCGCAGCATGTCGAATCCTAAGAGCATATCGTGTTCTATGGGAGCGACGTACGCATTTTCGCTATACCATTTATGACCGATCCTTAGCTTAACGGGACCGGCGATGAATGCCGACATTGCCATTTCACGTCCGGCTGTAAGCAGATTAACGTCTCTGACCCGCCTCGGTTTTCTACTGAGAGCGCGATACACATTATCGGAAATAATGGTGACCTGAGCGGCTGTATCTACCACCGCTCGAACAGAGACGTTACCGACCTGGACTGGCACCGCGTACTGCGACGCTGATCGTACCTGGCATACAATTATACTGCCCCGTTCATGCCCATTACCTAAGGTCCCAGCCAACTGCGGGCTCGGGGAGCGACCTCCTACTTCCCCGACCCGTTCTTGTTTAACGCCTTCTTTGGGCAGTTGTTTCTAAAATGGCCAACTTCGCCGCAGTTATAACAAGCCATCGACCTATTTTTGGCCTGATACCGACGGCCGTTGCCCGACTGGAGAGACTTCGTCAGTCGCTCCTCCAACTCTTTCAGAGCTTTAGTAAAATCCACCGATGTCGGGGCGCTAGCGCTTGGCGCTGCAGCCGCACATACTCGAGGATCCTGTTCATCATTTCTGACGGGGAGGCGCTTTTTATCCCTCTTTTCTCCGAAAGCCGCGTGCACCTGTTGAAATTTGCGCACTAATCGTATTGCGTCTTGAATAGACGCCGGCTCGCGGAGGCACACCTCTTGACCTGCTTCTCTATCCCAGAGGCCCTGGCAAAAATTGTACACGTTTTGCCGGGAGACGAACTCATCCGGCAACCGCGTAAACGCCTTGCAGCCCAGGGTAATAACCCTGTCTGCCCACTCCTCCAGGGACTCCCCGGCTAACTGTGACGCCTGCTGAAATCGCGTCTGGGTCGACACCGGGGCATCGACATCCCCGAACCGCTCCTTCATCCTCCGAAGCAGGGCCAGGTACGAAACCACACCCTGAGTGTGGATTAGCCGAAAGAAGTCAAGGGCTTTGCCATTGAGGCACCATATCAGCCCATCCAACCGCTCCTCCTCAGTCCAGTCATGAGACTGGACGAAACGCGTAAACTTTAGTTCGAACGATTCCCAGTTCGAACTCCCGTCGTAGTTAAGTGATTTAGGCAGTGACCGTAGGGGGTCACGCGCCCTGCCCGTCTTAGGTGTTACCACCGGACTGTCTGGACCCCTGGGGCCTTCTGAGCTACATAACTCCGACGATACGCTCTCAGGTGGGCTAAAAATAGGCTGCGATGTTTTTCGCCCCTGATCTGGCCGTCCCACGGTAAACGCCGCCGGGGTCAGCAACAACGGCTTCGGGGCCGGTGCACCTCCGGCAGGCACCACCGGGGGCGCCAACGACGTAGCAACTATTGGTTTAGCTGTTGCAACATTGGGTTGTAAAAGGGGCGCCCAGTCGCTACTGCTCCGCGGTGGAGAAACCTCTGTTTTGATGCCAGACGCGGGGCCTGCATCGTCGCCCTCCGCGTCCTGAAAGCTGGAGTTAGGAGCAAAATCAATCCCCTCCAGCTCGACTGCCGTGAACGTGCGACGGCACAAAGTTTCCAACACGGAGCGCGTGATGTTCCCCGCATTCTCTCGCACTGCCACGAGGGCTCTCGCCAGCCTCGCCCCAACTCCGGGAATCGCTGCGAGCTCCTCCTCGCTCGCGAAATTCACCTGCACAGCCGACACGGCAGGCAGGGAGAACGACGGGCCGGACACGCGCGTCTCACCGAACTCACTCCTTTCCCCCTGATCCCACATGATATAGAAATGAAAAATAATAACTACACACACAGATAAAAGTATTGTATAATACTTTATTATGAAGAATAACTCATAAAAACACCCACACAGATTAAAATATTGTATTTTATTAAAATGTGCGGAAATAAAACCAGCTGGAAAAGAAAATAAACAATGCAGACGTACAAAACACCAAAATAATACACAAAAAGACAGAAAGAGATTTAATTAAGTTATTTATAGAAAGAAAGATAAAAGTTGGGATCGATACGTGCGTTAGTGTGTACTTTAGCAGACGAATTTCGAGCTCCGCTAAAAACGCTATTATTATGGCAATAACTGCGTGCGAGCTCAAGAAATTACACCAAAAGTTGCCTTAGGTTGTTACCAGCACCGCTGCCACCAATATTGTGCCGATGTGCAACTTAAACACACGATCGGGGAAGATATGCTTACCTAAAGGTTTTCTCTACTGCTACAGTGTGACGCTGACGTCGAGAGAGGGGGCGCTCGCTGCGCATGGGCCGACCCCACTACCGGTTCCGGGGTCGGCGCCACTACATATGAGTCATTTTGTTATGATCAGTTCAAGAGAAAAAGAAAAAAAGTACATAAACTCTTGAGAAGAAAAGGAATTAAGAATTATTTGACAGCTTGCAATTATAATACTTATTAATTCAGTTTTCAACATGGGCATATATCTGTATTTCCTCTTTCGTTTAACAAAGTTTTCAGGTTAAAGTTTTACAGTTAATCAATTTTAACGCTCTTGAATTTTCATTGATTGCACCTAATTTGTTGTAAATATAGCCTTTACCTGTAGAACTGGTTGATACAATTGAGCAAAGTAAATGAAGCGAGTCAGTTTTCTGTTAGAATGTTGGTACTTTTGTAGTATACCCCTCCCCCCCCCCCCCCCCACCCTGTAACTTTCTGTAACTTTCACTTTTCAAACAGTTTTTTACATTTTCTTGTTCATCTGTGTCAAAGCTGTTAAAATAAAATGCTTTTATAATTACCTGTGGTATTTTTATTAGTTTTAATCACGTTTAATCCAGTCCAGTGAAATACTATGTGAAAATCTACAATGCACTCGCAGTCAATAGCTTGCCGCGTTTTCGTTGGCTAACTCTAAGGTAATTTTATGTGAACATAAGGTTGATACATTGTATACTTCGACTTCTTCTGTGAAATTTATTGCTATACTTGTTCACATAAAATTAACTTAGTTAATGACTGCGGGTGAATTGTAGATTCTCACTTTGTATTTCAATGGGCTGTATTAAACGTAATTAAAACTAATAAAAAGACCACAGGTAACTACAAAAGCATTATATTTCAACAGCTTTGACATTGCTGAACAAGAAAATGTAAAAAACTGTTTGAAAAGTGAAAGTTACAGAAATTTTACAGGGTGGGGGGGGGGGGGGGGTATACTACAATAGTACCAGAATGTTCTCTATCAGAGGGGGTCTCTGAAAGTCATCACAATAAAAACTTTGATATCAATTAATTGAGCCATTTGAAAAAAAAAGAAAGAAAACAAATTTTAAAACAAGTGAAATTTCCTCTTACCAAAGTGTAAAATTGAATTCTCCTTTTTTACTCAAACTTAATATTTAATACCCCAACTGCCACATGTGTTGCCCAGTTACCTGTGGTATTTTGCTGTAAATAAACTGTTGTTTCAGAATGACAAGAGAGCTCAGTTTGTGTCCAGCACTTTTGAGTTCCTGCAAGGTGGCTACCTCGACGTCAACATGACCACCTTCACCTACAGGATGGACAGCTCCTTGAAGCTGCAGGAAGGAACAGTAAGAACTAGCGTTGTTTCCTAAATCATAGGACTGATAGAATATCATGTAATATTTTTTGCTGTTGTAGGTGTCTTACATACTTGATATGTGGAACAATTTTCAAAGAAAAAAGCTTAAAATTTTTTTCCTACGTAATTTTGAAATCAAATAAATACATTCTGTGTTCTTGAGTAATTTATCATAGTTATTGATTAAGTTGACCTGGATACCCAAAAAAATGCCATGAACACTCAAACTTACTTTGTATTTCAGTTTGGCTTTATCCTGGATAAAAGTAGCAGCAGTGGTATCTCCAGTTACTGGGTAAGTTAACACATATATTAGGGCATTCCCAGAGATTAAGATCGGTCTTACTAGATCGACATAACTCCCTGGGGGTTAACGCTAAATTGCAGTCAGCCGACCGCGCATGGAAGTTAATTACCCCCCTACAGCTTGTAGTAGGCAGGATGGACATTTAAGCTGGATTATCTGACAGTAATCTAGAGAGACTCCACATGGGGATAGATTGATCTAAAATCTATGGGAATGCACCCTATAGGGCACTCTGTGGTATTTCTTGCATGACAGATGGAATCTTTTTAATGGCATTTTATGGGGAAACCCTGATACATACATCTATAATTGAAATTTGGCAGGGGCATTGTATATATCAGCTCATGAGGCTGTCATTTACGGGTGTTTTAAAAAACTTGTGGTTATCACAAATGGGGACGTGCTTAAATGATAACAATACTTACACTGAAATATCAGTGGAACAGTTTAGATTTTCTTTTTTTTTTCAATATGAAAATGTCATTAGCTATACATCAAACCTCCTAAATTTCCAATTGACTATATTCATAAGTATAAGCAAGTATAATGTTCAAAATCAAAGTCCAATTTATTAATAATACTGTAAATATAGGAAAATTTATATGCCTTCTCTGTTTGTGATAAAATGATAATAATTCATGTTTTCAGGAAAAACAAGAGCAAACAGCTTGTATACTAATGGATAGCACAGATAAAGAGGACAAGAATGTGGCCGTCACCTTCTTCAAATTTGACTTGGATAACAGAAGGTTGGTTTCAGTTTTTAAACTTTGAATATAAAGCCAGGCAAAGTTGATTTAAGTTGATTAAGGAGTGGTAACTCTAGACAAGTTTGGTAGACTTAACTTATTTGGTAGACCTAACTTATTTTGTTTTAGTAGTAAGCACATGGTTTTAAAGGAGCATAGCAGGTACATTGTACTGTCAGTCTTTTCATTTCAGTCACAAGTGATAATTAACAGTCCTGGAGGCTTGGAATCAGGATTCCCCTTTTCCACTTCTAGGTAGAATTAAAATAAATGGGCATGTTAGAGCCATTTTATTAGATAAGTTTTATAAAATTTTTATTTCATTTTCAGAATCACCATACAAAGAGTTGGTACGGATGTACAGAAGTTGAACATCAAGGTGACTTCTCCAGGGGCATCCTCCTCTCCAGGGGGGTCCTCCCCAGGGGAGTCTTCCCCAGGGGTGACTACACCCACAGGTTCTCACAGCAGAAAAAGAAGAAAGGTAGAAGCACAATTAAGGAACGACAAAGTTCCCTGACAGAGTTGGTAATGACACCAAGACAGTTACTGGAACAACAAAACATGCTCTTGTTAAATCCACCCCAACTACCAAGAAAGTATTGATAACCCCAAGTCCCTCACCCACCACAACCCCTGCTCCCACTCAAAGCAAGGCAGTAGCATCTAGCCTAAGTATCTTCACCAAGTATAATGTTCAAGATTATAGTCCAAATTCAGTCCTGTAACTCTTGGAGTTATAATATCAGTGACTGTTATATAATATATAATAATTATCAAAATGCACTTCAAGTTTCATTTTTGTGTAATTTCACTAATGAAATACATTGCTTCATTTCCACTACCAAGAATATTTTCTTCATGGATGGATGCTAACTGTATTAATATCAAACTTTCAGGCAGCCACTGAAGCTCCCAGTGTAACAGAAGCCAGCAATGACACAAGTGAGAGCACTGCTGAGACAGCAGCTAAACTGATCAACTCAATACCTTTGAATGAAATAGAGAATGAGAAAGGAGAAATGATTTGGCAGGCTTCTGTAAGTATTGCATTTTTAAAAGAATTTATCTTCTACTTATAAATAATTTTTTTTTTGGCAATACATAGTTTTGTGAATAACATGGGTGGAAAATAATAAGTCTGATGAAACTGAGAATTGTATTTCAAGACAAAGACATATATTTCGTTATATTTGAGAATTCATTTTACCACATTTTGTTCATATTTATTCCAGTTCCGTGTTGAAATCCATAACCCTGAAGAAGAGGGACCGTATAACTTGTACTTCCACAGCTGTCCTAACACTAATGATGAAGACAAAGCTGCGATCAATTTGACGGTTAGTTAGATGAATAAAATGCCATATGGAGCACAATACACTTTTTATAAATCACTGAAAAAACAATGGTGAAAATTTCCAAAAATTTAAGAAGCTTGAATTACATACCCTGAGCTTCATATATGATGCGTTCCATCTTCTATGTTTTTCAACCTCCACATGCCCCCCTTTATCAGACTTTCATCAGTGTGTGTCACTGAATTTTACCACGCAGGTCACATTTGGACAGCTATTTATGAGGTTTTACAGTTGGAAATGTGCCACTTGGTTACACAGAAAGGCATGTGTTGTAGTAAATAGACCCATCCAACATTTGATAGTGAGGCAAATTACATTCAATCACCACCAAAATTTGGATTTGACAAGAGGGGATTCATGAAAAAAATTTAATGTAAGGACTGGAACCGAGGATCAGCTTTCTTAAGGGTGCCCCAATCTGTGACCCCCTCCCTGCAGCCATTAGATGTATTAAAATCTAATTAGTTAAAACTAAAACTAGCTATTCTTTTTCAGCTTCATATTGTGGAGAGGAACCCGGATAGTTTCCTGTCAGTTGGGAATGTGCCACTTCCTACTCTCTACTTCTCATTCTGTGTGTTGTACCTATTGACCAGCTTTGTGTGGCTCTACATGCTCAGGAAGTCCAAGTAAGTAGAACACGGGCTTTTATCAAGGATTCTGCATTTTATGTAGAATATGACAACACAACTTCATGTAGCTTGCTCTCTGTTTCTGAAGATTATTTTCCTTACTACAATCATCCCTTTATGATTTGTTATACCAAGATATTATATTTATTTTACTAATTTTTCTTCATATATGTCTGTTATATTGATTTGTTTCTATAATAAATTTCAGTATTCAATATTTGATTTATATGTATGCTGGTGATGAACAATACATATTTTTTATACTAATTTGTTTTATTCCCTTTTATGTCAATTTATCTATTGCTGGTAAGACAAGTGTTTGTATTGAATGTTTGAGTTATATTTGTTAATTATTAAAAAGATGCACTGCTTTGTTTTGCAGGAGTGAAGTGTACAAGATCCATTACCTGATGTTTGCCATCATGACTGTCAAATCTGTCTCTTTCCTGTTCCATGCTGTAGGTAGACATGAGTGGACGGTATCTTTGTCTTTATCAGAAACTGTAACTGTGTCATTTATAAAGGAACACAATATGATGCATATATATATGTTTAATATAAATTAGCCCCAGAAAATAAGTTACTTTCTTATAGGTCAGAGTGTCTGAATGCTATTGCAGTTCATCTTTTAAGATATTCTCTGTAGAAATTTATGTGAAATGACCAAAAGAATCAGTGTAATTTTATATCCAGTCATATAAGGCCATCAGATTGGCAATAAGTAATTGACATGAAATGCATACCATTGCAAATGACTCACTTATATTCATGTTTTTTTATTTTGTACTGATTAAACACTATTCTTTCAGATTAACTACCATTTTATTGGTAAACTTGGTTACCACGAAGAGGCTTGGGCTGTATTGTACTACATCACACACCTGTAAGTAACATTGAACTTGTACATACAGGAACTCTGTACGATTGTTTTACACTCAGCACCACTAGGCACTAGCCCAAGACAATTGCCTAGCCAAAGAGACACTGAGCTAGTAAAAAAGTTAATATAATTATAGATACTACCAGCAATTAAACTTTTAGACCCTGATTGCCCAAAAGGCAAGTAGCATCACTCTTATGTATCACAGACTGGTATTACAAAATAATTTTTTTTAATAAAAATGTAATAGAGATTACAGGAACATTTATATATTATTTTTTGTAAACAATCTACCAGTATTTGTTTTCTTTTCAGATTGAAAGGTGTCTTTCTGTTCACTGTGATTGCTCTGATAGGCGCAGGCTGGGATTTTGTCAAACATATGTTGTCAGACAGAGACAAAAAAATTATTCTGGTGGCAATTTCTTTACAGGTGAGCAAATTTTTAATTACTTGTTACATAGTCTTACTTTTATACTCTGCTTGTGATACTCTGCTTGTGGTTTGCATAATGATAGGAGAGGATTAAGTCTACAACCTGCAGGGGTTTTCCAAGGGTCCTTAACAATTTTTAGTGCTGTTTTCAATGTCACCAATATCAAACCCCAAACTCTGGTGGACTCTTAATTTACATTTCAGAAATCTATTTTTTTTCTTTAACTGATAGGATGTATATCTTATTCTTTAGAGCTTCACACACAAAAAAATGAAAGAAACAAATATGAGCAGGGGGTACTGATTATGTCACGAGAAAAAGATGATAAATCCAATGGTATAGGCTATCTAATAAGAAAATTCTGATTTCCAAGACAAAAAAAATTCCCTCCTACTGTCTCTTTAACTATGCTCAGTATTGTACAGTCATCATTTTCCATAAATGAAGTCATGCTTTTTACTATATGGAGATATACTGGTCTGTGTTTCAGGTTTTGACTAATGTGGCACAGATTATATTAGAAGAAACTGAGGAGGGCTCTCAAGTGTACTCTTATTGGAATAAGATACTCATCATAGGGGACTTACTGTGTTGTGGAGCCATACTTTTCCCTGTAGTATGGTAAGTTGATCTCTCTCTCTCTCTCTCTCTCTCCATGTTTTGTAATACAATACAATTTTTAAAATCACACATGATATGGATCACATGGTCTCTGTGTGCACCTTTTAAAAGACGCTCACATTTCATTTCTAGGTCAATTCGTCATCTGCATGATGCCTCACAGACTGATAGAAAAGCAGTCACGAATATTTGTCATCTGTATGATGCCTCACAGACTGATGGAAAAGCAGCCACGAATTTAAATAAACTTAAATTATTTAGGCATTTTTACATTATTGTGAGTATACCCATCCAGGATTAGCTAGTTGACAATTTACTGTAATTTAGTCAGGTATTCAACCGTGAAAAGCTCTTCCCATGCAAGTTATATTTAGAGAAATTAGAGGTTGAAAATTTTACGTTTGGTTTTTACATATTATTACTGATGTTACAACTATTTATATTTAAATATTTATATTTAATTTTTATGCTGATTTATCACTTAATTCTACCTTTCAGGTTGTCTGTTATATTTATTCCACCAGGATAGTTGCATATCTATTAAAGGTAAGAGTTCACTTCTTCAGGTAGCTGTTATTTGGTTAAAAGTTAGAAATAGTATGATTTTACATATATGGCAGTCTTTGGAATTTTAAGGCAAATTGTTTTATGAAAATGGGTATAAAAAGGAGTTTTACCCAGTGGGAGGTTCTCATCTCTAAACAGTAACACTCTGAACTTTGGGGTCTGGTGGACTTGTACTTTGCTGGTTACTTTCAAATTATTATGACATTTCAAGTTATTATAAATGCCCGATATGTAGACTGTTTTACTTTTGCCAACAATACATATCTGTTGATTTTCACAATTATGGCAGTGGTTGTATTTTTAGTCATGAGTTGGTGTCAGAAAGAAATTTTCCATGGTGATTGATTTTAATATGTTTCCTCTCTGTTTTAAGATCTTAGTACCATTCCATTACTCATGGTTCTCAGAGTTGTTCATTGAGTTGGCCACATTCATCTTCTTTGTGATCACTGGCTACAAGTTCCAGCCAGCTGATAACAACCCATACCTACAAGTGCCAACAGAGGAGGACGAGGAACAGCTGGAGATGGAGGAAGTGTGAGTATGGAGCTCTTAGAGGGAGTGGGGGTGGGGGGGTTAGTTTGGGTGGTTGGGGGAAGGTAAGTGTACTTGCAAGTGGGTGGTATTCTTAATTTGTATAAGGCCAAATGAAGAGTTACTTCTGATGAGGAGCACCATGAGTTTATGTTTAATGGAAAGATGTCTGTGGAAACGATAAAATTTGGGATGATTTTTTCTTTTTTTTTTTTTTAAATTTCAAATTACATATACTTTCTACAGTTGAAATATATAGTTTTAAGGAAGTAAGAGTTGAGCCCTTTTTTCTTTTTTTACATCACAGAGTGCTCTGAATAAGACAGTGCCTCTTTTTCAGTCTGACCCACACTGGAATGTACGACACTCTTACCAAGGTCAACATAAAACACTCCGACAGAGAAGAGCACGAGGTCACACAAGACAGGCCCCAACCCAAGCAGAGAGAGGCCAGACTAGTAAAGGCAATCAGCATGGTATATCCAGCAGTTTTAGTCAGTATTCCCCAGTGTTGACAGAGAATTGGATGCTAGACTGAGATGATATGTATTGTGTTGAAAAGTAAAAGTAAAAATTGTGTGCAGCAGCACCATCCCTGTCAGGCTGGATGATGTGTTAACTTAACACTTGATGTATACTTGATTGGAAGAATTGAGGGAATGGTAAAAGCCCAGTATATAAGGCGTTGTAAAAGATGGGTTTATCAGTCTTTATGGAAACATGTCAGTCAGTTAATCTTTATAGTACTTTTATATATAAGAAAATTGTATTTAATTTAATTTAATACAATTTAATTTAATTAAATTTAATAGATGTCTTTTTTTTTTATTATTTATTTTTTAGGGATGAAAGTCTGCTAACAATAAGAAAGAATGTTCAGAATTAAGTGGAAGCAATGTTCTCAAGTTTGACAGTGGAAATCATGTCCCATATTTTACCCAGCAGGTGACAGAGAATCTGTGGCGGAACTCATACCTATTTATTCCTTAGTGTTATTGTGGCAGGCTTAGGAGGGAATGGCAATATATATATATATATATATATATATATATATAACTGACTGAGGGCTTGCTGTGTTTAAATGTGATACTTGTAGTAGTACATGAAATATTAGACATAAAAGGAATTGTTTGTTTTTGAGTATATTTGAAGGTACACATAAATCATAGTTGTTTGTCATGGTTCTTTCTTGATACCCAGAGCTGTTGGAATCATTGTATGTAAAAATGTAAAAATCTTGTATGGCATAACAGGAGACATTTTAACATAATCAGAAGCAACTGATATATCAGATTTTAATTTCTCTCAGAAAATAAACAAGCTTGTTTTGTTTTACGTAAAAGTAACGCATTTTACATGGTTTCTTTCGGAGTCCCAGCAAAGCCATGCCATTAGTCTGTGTAAATGAATTTGTACTTGAAAGGTTCAGGCAGAGTTATTCCCATACCACAAGTTTTACCCACTCTATTTGTTTCTCTTTGAAATAGCAAAACTATATTGAAACGGTGTCTTTGTTCATGTTACTCTATCCTGAGAGTCAGAATTAACTAGAAACTCACGTCTGTCATCTCCACGCCTGTCTCTGTGTGTCTAGATACAGTACCTTGCTAAATTCAGGGTATATCAATAGTTTGAGAATACCTTTGCAGCATCTCTAAGACCCCATTCCCATAGATTTTAGATCGATCTATCTCTGTGGGGAGTCTCACTAGATTACTGTCAGCTTAGCCGGCTTAAGCGTCTGTCCCGCCTTCTGAAAGCTGTAAGGGGTTAATTAACTATGGTGCAAGCTCGGCTGACTGCAATTTAGCGTGAACCCCGAAGGAGTTAGGTAGATCTAAATCTAAATCTCTGGATCGATCTAAATCTCTGGGAATGTACCCTAAGATACCAGCCCATGCTTCCTGCCACCCTGTTAGTCATCAACATATTTGAAATGAATGGCATATGTTTGTTGGATAAAGAGAAGGGGGTGGTCTACGCTATGTGTTGAGATCAAGTTCCCCTGCCTGTTGCCCATCTATTGTTTTGTTTATTTATTTATATATTTTGTGTCCCACCAAGGTGTTTGCAGAATGTACAGATTGTTCTTAGATAAATATGGTAAAATAAACTATAACCGATTGAAAGCTTTTATTTTGGTTGGTCAGATGTTTACGCTGGTCATCAAGCCATTTGGTCAGACATTGTCGTTACTGTGAAAAGAGTTGATGGGGGTGGGGGGGGGGGGTGGAGGGATGAGTGGTGCACTCTCAAGTAATAAGAATGCATTTTCAACCATGAGACTTATTATATTCTAAAGGAGTGTAGACAGTATATGCTCATTTTTGAAGTTTTTAAGAAATGTTTGCAAGCAAATAATGTCAGATTTTTCTTCCCTGGTCCATCACAGATAGTATTGGGGTACACACATGAACTGGTCTGCTACAACTGCATGTTCATTGTTGACAAATATTAGAATTCTTAGTTCTCTCAACCTCAACAGAAACAAACACTTTGAAGTTTGAAATATTATTTAATTACATACATTATCTGCACCTTAAACATTCTGTACAATTTCAATCATAATATAAGATTTTCTTAACAGAAGTACTTGTTAACTTAAAAAATTTCTAGTTTAAAACTTGACCACTGCTTTTATGATTCATCACAGCATATGCTCCTGCATTACCAGAACTTATTTTGGCATGTCTGTTTGCACCTTTCTTAAATTATGCTCAGAACTGAACCAAAATTCAGGAATGGAATATTTGTTTCTTTACAGTGGTTAAAGTAAAGCATTTACAAACAAAAAATTTGGATTATTATTTACATCAATAGAAGCATAAAACGAGCTAATTCTAAAAGATGAGATTCTATAAAACCGTTAATTGTGATAAAGTGAATTAAAAGTGATGAATTGCGATGTATCTGACTCCAGCCCTAATTACAATTATTATTATCAACCTGATGATACATCAAATATTGAAGCAAAAGCAGTTTCAATGGTTTTCACGACAAAATTAATGAACGCTATGATTAGTGCATTCACTGAAATGAAAATGGTTATGGCAAGTAAATATGATGATTTAAGTAGCATTGCAAGTATTGCTTAGCTAGGGCATTTAGCACACGTCTAAATATTGGAGTAGCAACTCATAATAAGACATAATATGTCAATCCAACCCCTAGCGTCACTTTCCGCTACGGCAGGACAGACTGTAACCCAGCTACAGTCGCCGCGAGGAGTTTTCCCTCCAGTATCGCCAACCTGACAAAGACGCTGCAGTTCTTCGCCAGTGAATTTGGCTTCACGTCTCGAGAAACGGTGGCTCTGTTGGGGGCCCACACCCTTGGGGAAGCTCACCGAGAAAACTCTGGATTCCGGGGCAGGTGGGTTCCTAGGAAAGACTCCTTTGATAACGACTACTTCGTTAAGCTGGCTGATGGGGGTGGTGTTAGCTGGAGTCAGACGAGTTTGCAAAGAGGAACCCTTTACCAATGGGACGGAGACGACGCAAGTGGACGCGGGCACATGATGTTGAACAGCGACATGGTTCTGTACAGGGATATCAGCCCAGATGCCACTACAGGCCAGACCCTGACTTGCCCTACGAACCCAGCCCTGTGCCCCTATGCCGCTACCAAGGACATTGTAGAGGAGTTCGCAGCCAATAACGCCGGGTGGATGGCGGAGTTTTCCGACGTGTTCGAGAAGATGATCGAACACGGGAGTACAAACCTGCAGCTCCCAGCATAGGGGTTATATATGGCGTTAGCCCTACCAACGCCACATATACTAAATTATTTTGCTGCTGAAAAGATACTTTATTTATTGAAAAACTAGAAGGTTGGTTATCAAAAGATATATATAGTTATTATGCACAAAACATGACGTCGTGGATTAATCTGTCAGCTACAATAATTTAACATAAGTAGGCCTATACTATATATTTTAAAATTATTTTCATCGTTTAATTGCTAATCACCATAATTAATTCCATAAAGTTTTATTTATTCGGTTTATATACTAATCTTATCAAGTAGATTGATCAATTTTATTTTTGGTTTACGTTTCTTTTATCACCAACTTTATGTGGTGTCATTGTTACAATATACATTCCTCTTAAAAACAAAAGTTAGCATCTGGTATTGTTAAACATTTATACTTAATGTTTTGAAATAAAAACCGTATGGGTTACATTAACTGAAAAGTAAAATTATATGAATATATATATAGAAATAAACCAGTTGTTTCCTTTCTCTTGAAACAAAATTTTCATTGATTTAAAATTCGAGACAAAGATCCTGGATGGGAGAGCAGATGGGCTTTTAAGACGGTTTAAACAAGGTTTTGACAAGGTTTTTATAAAGAAACTCGAGATGCTTTATTATGTTTTTGGGCAATTAATGACTAAGATCAGTGACCAAGGCGTGTGTGTGTGTGCGTGTGTGTGTGTGTGTGTGTGTGTGTGTGTGTGTGTGTGTATGCTTGGGGGGGGGGGGGGGGTCACAATATTTTTTTATCAAAGTTAGTCCTTACTTTATAACAAACATTTGATCAATTTCGATGCGGAAAAAATGCGCATGAGTAATTGTAGATTCAAAACATGCTATATAATTCTATTCATTCATCTCTTGTCAAAGTAGACTTAAATTGGTGTCAAGTTAAATTTCGACCAACTTTTGTTTGGTGGCCACGGACCAATGTTAACATCAAGCTTTTCCTTTTCCAGTAATTTGAGCCATTGCATGCATGTACGTGTTTTTTTTTTCCTTTTTTTTCAGATCAGATAAAAGTTGCATTGGACTATCACTGTAATCGTTTATTACAAAAGAGTTTGATTCACCGAAAGAAAAGGGGAATATACCAACGAATTAGAATTTTACAAAAGATTTTGTTAATTTTTTTCTTATTTAGATAAAATCATTTTCATAAATAGGCCTTCTTTTCCCGGTTAATACCGACTCCCAGCAACCTTACTATAGGCCTATACGTGCTTGCTGATAGCTTTAACATTTGCCTCACTTTTTTTGTCTTCGTAACTTTTTTGTCCTGGTAACCGCGCGGAAGGCCTACTTGGCATGTTTTTTGTAAGACCGAAAACTGCAGCAAGCTTAACTTATGAAACGCAGCAATTATTTTTCAGTTTATATAGCCTTACTCTGCTTCATATAGGCCTACCGCCAGTCGACGAGTAAGGCCTTACACTGAGAAAAGCCAATAGATATCTACTTCCTTGGCCAAAGCAATCACCGGAAGTAATATTCTAAGATGGGCTAGGGGATTTTGCCAATAGAGGGCTTCGTGTGAATACTAGTTATTTTACATACCACTTGGTGCGCTGTATTCCCATTCACAAAATGATGACGGCGTATGACCCTTTTAAGCTCAAGAAAATATATGAAGAAAATAGGGATAATTACGTACTGCTCAAGAAAATATATGAAGAAAATAGGGATATTATGTACTTAACAGCAAGTCACAATTAAAATATACCATTATGTTTACGTGTTTTCTTGTGTGTGTTGTTTTAAGGAATTGTACATGTAATATGAGAACAGAATAACTCATGAGTTGAAACAGCGCGTTGGAAGGAACAGATATATACTGTATGCACTATGTAAATTAACGTAGACCCTGCGTTTATTATTATTTACAATGAAATTACAAGCATTTTCACGTGATTATTTAAAAATGAATGTTTAATACAGATAACATGTTTCAGGGTGTCGACTTTGGCAACTGAAGAAGGTGGGGGGGGGGGGGGGCTCACATCATTATGAATAACATAAAATGTGTATTATATTATTTATAAATGAGCAAAACAATCAGCATTATCAGCCGAGTATACTGTATAAACTACCAATTGAGAATTGTTGAGGGTAATTAGTACCCTCTCACTCTTTTGCAGCTGAAATTGTCAATTACATCTTAGAGCATAGATAATTAATCTACGGATAATTGAAATTAAACAGATTATAATTACACTTTATTAATCGATTTCTAATGAATAACATGTAGTGGTGGATGGGGGGGGGGGGGGGGTGCGTGTGGGGGAGGGGTCTTGACCCCCCTTTCGATTTCTGCAAAAAATCACACCAATGCATTGGTCTCTTTTAAAATAAATAGCACTGTTCGCCCTATAGAGGTGGAACGAGGGTCAGCTTGTCAGGAACCATAATATAGAAAAAAAGTGTAATTAGTACTTTGAAAACTTTCCTACATGATGTTGCATTAACTCAATCAGAGGAAGCCATTGTTACATAAAATTCAGACATGGGAAGCCAAGTTGTAGCCAAGTTGTACAAGTTGTTCAGATAATGCTTCACACCTTGCAGTTCAAATTTTTATGTCCTTTGTTCCGAAGCCAGTAATCTGTTAAAACTAGATTACAGGGTCTTATTAGGAATGCCCACCTGGACGAAGGTGGCCTTGCGTATGAAGTAACCAATCAGTTTCTAAGCTAGGTGATGGATGATAAAGTTTAGCATAAAAACCCTGTAAATTTTAATATAGGGGGTTAGGGGTAGAATAGGTAGTAGAGGAGAGTAGTATGTTGAGAGTAATAGCTAGAGGAGGAGTAGAGAAGTCATACTTGTATCATGTAACTTTTAGTGTAGTAATTAAAATATATTCTGTTGAAGTTACAACATGAAGTCGTTTCATTCTTTTCCGAGTGCAGAATTTAAGACGAGGAATCTGGGAATCTCTGTAGCAGTATTGCAGATAGCGTTATCCAAAGTTGTGAGCCCATCGAGCCCAAACCCTGAGGGTTATATCATAAAAAGTTATTTTATGTTATGTGGGGCCCCGGGATGGTCTTAAGGGGGTTCCCCACAAGCTTTGCATCTGCAACCTGTCATTCCAAAAAAGCCAGATCCCCCTTCAAATAATCCTGGATCCACCCCTGACATGCATGGATTATTTCTAAGTAGTAGTATCAATCCTATGTTGAGAAAAGTGGGATTTGTCCTACGTATATATAGTTTATAATGGTAAACCTATAACTTGCTTCTTGGCCCCGATTTGTGAATTTAATGCTAGCCCAGGAAGAATAAAAGCAAATGCTGTATATAAAAAAAATAACTGTTATTTTTCCAATTTATTGCCACCAACAAAGTATAATTTAACAATTTAATTAATCCATTCTTACCAAGACAAATGTTAAAAGAAAATATATATATAAATTTACAGTTTCGATATGAAAGACATTTGTGGATGGATTATGGATATTTTTTGATTAAACACTCCTTCGTTCTTTATTAATTCAATTTTTTTGTTTCTTTTTCCTGTTAGGAATCTTGTAACTGAAGTCGTAGAAGTGAATATTTTATTCACTGTGTATTTTTTATTTTACTGAGCTTTGCATGATATATAATCTACTGAGTTTAAACCTGTGAGACATATTGGGTCGAGAGTTTTGCACAGGAATTCCCACTTTTAACCAATGTCTTTGGTTACTAAAAAATTGCAAAAAACTGAAAAAGTGTATTATAAAAATATATTTATTCTCATAAAACTTATAGTACTTTTAGCATTACCATGTCACCCACAGAAAAAAGTGGTTTAAAAAAATTATAAAGAAAAAGATGCAGTTGATAAAAGGGAGTTTAATAAATCTCAATTAGGGAATATATTGCATACATACTTATTTACATACACACATTTATATAGGAGATTCATATTTCACTTAGAATACTTTGTAAACAACTCAGAGAAATATAATAAATTCAATTTTACTACCAAAATGGTGGTTCTTGCAATTATTCTGGAATCTGTGCTTGCCACTTAACCATGTGACCTTCACAGATGACTAACCTCTGATAATCTCTTCAGAGTTGGGGGAAGCATCTGAACTTATTTGTTCTCTTGGGTAGAATACTTTTTCTTGTAAATAAACAAAATTATATAAATATTTGGTCAACATTTTATCATTTAATGTGATCTATTCTTAAAATAAAATTCACACTTGTCTTTACTAGTACACAGTACAATGTACATTCATTTAAAATAAGATAAGAGGAGAGCCTCATCTTTTAATATATATTTTACAACAATCAGTAGGTTAACCATTTTAAGTTACTGTTGCACAAGTATATTGATTTCTCTTAGATAAACTGCATAAGGTGTGTTTACTGCAGGTAATAAAGAGACCTTGGGTTTGGAAGTGAAAAAAATGTTGCGAACCACCCAAAATTAATTTTATTTTAAATAACAATTTAACTGTATTCATGTATATCAATATTTTCATTACTTCACTTGTTTTGTTCAGATCTAAAAATGATTTTCCCACAATTATATAAAAATAAGGACATAAATAATGTACAGTACATATTATACCCCTAATTCAGTGCACATGACTCTTTAACAAGTCAATCACCCAGACAACATTTTCAACACAGCATCCCATCTGCACCTTATAGAAATAGTAACAATAAAAAAATGTAATGGACCCCCCACAGTTAATGCAAAAGTTTGATTCAATATTCTTTATATATATATATATATATATATATATATATGACAGTATATAATAGTAAAATTATTTCCAGGATTTGGTAGTAGTGGTCTCTTACAGAATTATTCTGGATCCATTATTGTTTTTGCATTAAATAACGGCATGTCACAGTTATATTCACTGGGCCAGTTAAGATTCCCTTTTGCACTTGTATAATTTAAAAAAAAACTGTCACAAGTGTTGCATTATGACAAAATTAATCTGCTCTTATGCCGATAGGTATTATTTTGAAGTGGCTTTTGTCTGCAACAACTGAAAATCAAGAAAAAGATACTATATTAGTTATTAGCATTAAACATCAAACCAAAGGGACAACACAGTGACATTTCCAGACAGACAGGTGGGAAAACATGACCCCATCTATTTTGGAAGCTACAAGAGTCCAGGAATTTTAAGTGTCAAAAACTGAGAGATCCTTAAAGGCTTTTTCAGGGCATAAAAAACTTTAAAGCAATCAAACGCATTAAATTCATAAATTTAAATATTAATACATTATTGAAAATAAATATGAATACAAGCTAGAATTACATTTTTTGTATTTTAAATCTAACATCCAACTTTTACTTAATAAATAAATAAATATCATAATTCTCATTATCATTTTTTTAACAAAATTAAATTCCATATTCATACCAATATTTCTTAAAACCAGAATGGCTACATTTAGCCCATTAAAAAGTCTGGATGGCACATCTTTGTTAATTTGCCCAAGCCATATTCCAACAGGTACTGCACTGCCTGAATAAAAATTAATAATGATTCTATTAATATACCAGGAAAAAAGGAAAATCCCTACACAATGGTTTAATGTATATATATATATATACAAATATGTCTACACAAAAGTGATTTTGATGTTCAATACATTACGGGTAACTGTCTGTGCTGTTCATAAAATGTTAATAAATTCACATTGGGCGTTTATATTTTTGCTCTGTGTTTATGTACATGGTCTGGTCATATTGAATTATGTTTAATCCTTGCTTGGGAGCTAAGTAATAAAATTTAAATCTAAAAATTATTTCATTGGCCTACAATCCCCTTGGGGACTCTTTAGAGGTGTACAAGTTTAGAACTTATATTGAAATGTGTGCTTCCTAGGTAGCATAACTCACATGTGTACACCACAGCCGACAAGTGTAGCCATTTAGTTGTTTTTCATGTTCAATGGTGACAAACTGGCACCCTTTTTTTTCTTCTGGAGAAGTTGCTGAAAATACATTACAAGAAAAATTATACCTATTAACCCAATCATAATATTGAATTGTCTGCACCTTGCACATATAATTAACATAATTTATATAAACACAGGGGCAGATGAAAGATTTAGACTGTCTTCAGGGTCTTCTGGAAGAAGGTCCGAGCTTACATTGGTGGGTATTTACTTTTTTCCTTTGGAAGACGGTCAAAAATGGAAGATGGATCGACAAAGATAATTTGGAAGACTCAGAAAATATCTCTGCATCCACCCCTGTAAACCAATTATTAATACAATACAATATATAACATTTTTTACATGACAAGACTGTTTTAATATTCAACTACCCCCAGTTTCTTGTGATAATGTCCTTTTCTTGGTCAGTATCTCCAAGGGAATTGACATAGGTGAATTTACCCTCCTTTCTTCCACAATTCTAAGCACAATAGACACAAGTGAAAAAAATAATAAGTCCTAGTCAGTTCAATATGTCTTCATGTTTAACAAAATACAAAAATTGGTGTTGGGTGGAGAATAAGTCAAATATCAGATCTAATACAGAATACTAAAATTCTCCAAATTATGTCTTTTAACTTATTTTAATACACAAACAAATGTAGCGATTTCTTTTATTAAAACAGGATTATTTTAAAATTATATAGATTTGTTATTGCCTTATGTCAAGCATATCTTATAGCAGAGTTACAGTTATTGCAGAGATAAACTGCCTTCATTCAATTTAGTAAAAACAACCCAAATCCAAAATCTAAATCTAAGAGAGTCCCATATAATGGATTGAATACTTACCAAGACAGCATAGTACGTGTCCTCATCTAATGCAAACTCTGTCACATAACATTCTCAGGTCTTTTTATATCACTAACACAGACAAAAAATTAAAATTAAAAGCAAGTGGAATTTAATTCAAATTATTCTATTCATACATTGCCATTTGGGATAAAAAACAATTATACAAACTAAATGCCACCAAACCTATACCTGTACGAAAAAAAAAAAAAAAAAGAAATTGTAGAAAAAGAAAAGTATTGAGAATTATTTTTTTAACATAAATAAGGAAACCTTTTTTAAAAAACTATTACATATATATCAATGTATTTTTAAAAGTGCCAGCACATTTAAAGGTGGTTAAAATAAAATTCAATTTTTTCATTGTATTATTTGAGGTTTAATTTATAACACCAACCACAAAAAACAATGTCCTTTGAGACATAATGGAAAGGAAAAAAATAAGTCAAAAGAAATATTATATATATAGGCAAAAAAAAGTTTTTTTAAAGCATATTCAGTTACCTATTCAAAGATAATATGGGTAACCTTACAAAAAATAAGTCATGTCTCCATCATATACAATCCTGAACATTACATGAAGGCTCACATGGAATGAAACACCTGTAAAAAGAATAGTAAATGATTATGTTTCTACCTCACATGACCAAATAATTCATTTTCTCTTAAAGATCTTGGAAACATCTTGATAGCTTTAAAATTTATAATATGCATTATTCAAACACGTAAATATCATATAATATATTCAAATAGGACCTTCTTTGCTGTCAAGTTTACCGCTATTTTCAGCTTAATATGTCTACGTCATCATTTTGTGAATGGGAATACAGCGCACCAAGTGGTATGAAAAATAACTAGTTTTCACACGAAGCCCTCTATTGGCAAAATCCCCTAGCCCATCTTAGAATATTACTTCCGCAATCACCGCATCAATCGCAATCATAGGGCTTAGCCGCGTGCTTATTCATTGAACATCACGAAGAAGTATGCTTATCAAAGCTTCACGCGCGTCACTCTCTACTACATTTCAAAGATGGCCGATCAAAGGCAGACAAAATATATTTTGCGGATAATTTTTCTTGGTCTTGTCATATTTGACGAATGTAGGTGCAGGAATCACACACTGACGATAAAGGTAAATGATTTATTTGTGTGATATGAATTTAAACGTATAGTTTAACACTGCAGATAGAAGAACGATTCAGTCTAATTCAACCTCCAGCTGCTTCCACGTAGAGCATAGTGACAAACGTGTTGTATGAGTCATTTTGTTATGATCAGTTCAAGAGAAAAAGAAAAAAGTACATAAACTCTTGAGAAGAAAAGGAATTTAGAATTATTTGACAGCTTGCAATTATAATACTTATTAATTCAGTTTTCAACATGGGCATATATCTGTATTTCCTCTTTCGTTTAACAAAGTTTTCAGGTTAAGGTTTTACAGTTAATCAATTTTAACGCTTTTGAATTTTCATTAATTGCACCTAATTTGTTGTAAATATAGCCTTTACCTGTAGTACTGGTTGATACAATTGAGCAAAGTAAATAAAGCGAGTCAGTTTTCTGTTAGAATGTTCACTATCAGAGGGGGTCTCTGAAAGTCATCACAATTAAAACTTTAAATCAATTAATTAAGCCATTTGAAAAAAGAAAGCATTATATATCAAAATAAATTAAATTTCCTTAACCATATTGTGAAATCAAATTATCCTTTCTTACTCAAACTTAACAATTAATTTTCCCAACTGCCACATGTGTTGCCCAGTTACCTGTGGTATTTTGCTGTAAATAAACTGTTGTTTCAGAATGACAAGAGAGCTCAGTTTGTGTCCAGCACTTTTGGCTTCCTGCAAGGTGGCTACCTCGATGTCAACATGACCACCTTCACCTACAGGATGGACAGCTCCTTGAAGCTGCAGGAAGGAACAGTAAGAACTAGCATTGTTTCCTAAATCATAGGACTGATAGAATATCATGTAGTTTTTTTAGCTGTTGTAGATGTCTTACATACTTATTTATGTGGAACAATTTTCAAAGAAAAAAGCTTGAAAAATTTTCCTAATTTTGGAATCAAATAAATACATTCTGTGTTTTTGAGTTTTTAGCATAGTTATTGATTAAGTTGAAGTGGATGTCTGAAAATGTTATGAATACTCATACCTACTTTTTATTTCAGTTTGGCTTTACCCTGGATAAAAGTAGCAGCAGTGGTATCTCCAGTTACTGGGTAAGTTAACACATATATGAGGGCATTCCCAGTGATTAACATCGGTCTTACTAGATCGACATAACTCCCTGGGGGTTAACGCTAAATTGCAGTCAGCCGACCGCGCATGGAAGTTAATTACCCCCCTACAGCTTGTAGTAGGTAGGATGGACATTTAAGCCGGATTATCTGACAGTAATCTAGAGAGACTCCCCACAGGGATAGATTGATCTAAAATCTATGGGAATGCACCCTATAGGGCACTCTGTGGTATTTCTTGCATGACAGATGGAATCTTTTTAATGGCATTTTATGGGGAAACCCTGATACATACATCTATAATTGAAATTTGGCAGGGGCATTGTATATATCAGCTCATGAGGCTGTCATTTACGGGTGTTTTAAAAAACTTGTGGTTATCACAAATGGGGACATGCTTAAATGATAACATTACTTACACTGAAATATCAGTGGAACAGTTTAGATTTTCTTTTTTTTTTTCAATATGAAAATGTCATTAGCTATACATCAAACCTCCTAAATTTCCAATTGACTATATTCATAAGTATAAGCAAGGAGTTATAAGAGACTTTCTCTTTATAACTCCTTGGTATAAGCAAGTATAATGTTCAAGATCAAAGTCCAATTTATTAATAATACTGTAAATATAGGAAAATTTATATGCCTTCTCTGTTTGTGATAAAATAGAAATAATTCATGTTTTCAGGAAAAACAAGAGCAAACAGCTTGTATACTAATGGATAGCACAGATAAAGAGGACAAGAATGTGGCCGTCACCTTCTTCAGGTTTGACTTGGATAACAGAAGGTTGGTTTCAGTTTTTAAACTTTGAATATAAAGCCAGGCAAAGTTGATTTAAGTTGATTAAGGAGTGGTAACTCTAGACAAGTTTGGTAGACTTAACTTATTTGGTAGACCTAACTTATTTTGTTTTAGTAGTAAGCACATGGTTTTAAAGGAGCATAGCAGGTAAATTGTATTGTCAGTCTTTTCATTTCAGTCAGAAGTAATAAATAACAGTACTGGTGGCTTGGAATCAGAATTCCCCTTTTCCACTTCTAGGTAGAATTAAAATAAATGGGCATGTTAGAGCCATTTTATTGGATAAGTTTTATACAATTTTTATTTCATTTTCATTTTCAGAATTACCATACAAAGAGTTGGAACAGACGTGCAGAAGTTGACCATCAAGGTGACCTCTCCAGGGACATCCTCCTCCCCAGGGGTGTCCTCCCCAGGGGCGTTTTCCCCAGGGGTGACCACAGCCGCAGGTTCTCACAGCAGAAAAAGAAGAAAGGTAGAAGCACAAGGAACGACAAAGTTCCCCGACAGAGTTGGTAATGACACCAAGACAGTTACTGGAACAACAAAACATGCTCTTGTTAAACCCACCCCAACTACCAAGAAAGTATTGATAACCCCAAGTCCCTCACCTGCCTCAGCCCCTGCTCCCACTCAAAGCAAGGCAGTAGCATCTACTGTAAGTATCTTTACTAAGGCAATATTATAGCTCAAAATCCGTCTTGTAACTCTTGAAGTATTACATCTAGTTATAATATTAGTGACTGTTATATATATATAATAATTATCTTAATGCATGTCAAGTTTAATTTTTGTGTAACTTCACTAACCAGATATATTGCTTCGTTTCCACTACCAAGAATATTTTCTTCATGGATGGGTGCTAACTGTATTAATATCAAACTTCCAGGCAGCCACTGAAGCTCCCAGTGTAACAGAAGCCAGTAATGACACCAGTGAGAGCACTGCTGAGTCAGCAGCTAAACTGGTAAACTCAATACCTTTGAATGAAGTAGAGAATGAGAAAGGAGAAATGATCTGGCAGGCTTCTGTAAGTATTTCACTTTGAAATGAATTTATCTTCTACTTATAAATATCTTTTTTTGGTAGCACATAGTTTTGTGAATAACATGGATGGAAAATTATAAGGCTGATGAAACTGAGACATACCAAGACAAAGACATATATTTCCTTATATTTTAGAATTCATTTTCACACGTTTTGTTCATATATATTCCAGTTCCGTGTTGAAATCCATAACCCAGAAGAAGAGGGACTGTATAACTTGTACTTCCACAGCTGTCCTAATACTAACGATGAAGACAAAGCTGCAATCAATTTGACGGTTAGTTTGATGGTTAAAATTCCTTATGGAGCACAATACACTGCAGTGCCTAAAGATCTTTTTTAAGATGTTATTTTATTAATCACTGAAAAAACAATGGTTACAAAGAAATGCATATGATTGATATATTTAATAGACCCATTTAACATTTTAGTGAGGCAAATTTCATTCAAACACCACCAGAGTTTGGATTTGACAAAAGGCATTTATGAAAAAACTGTCGGCACTGAAACCGAGGCCTGGCTTTCTTAATGGTGCCCCAATTTGTGACCCCCTCACTGCAGCAATTAGATGTTTTAACATCTAATTAGTTAAAACTAAAAACTAGATGTTCTCTTTCAGCTTCATATTGTGGAGAGGAACCCGGATAGTTTCCTGTCAGTTGGAAATGTGCCACTTCCTACTCTTTACTTCTCATTCTGTGTTCTGTACCTATTGACCAGCTTTGTCTGGCTCTACATGCTCAGGAAGTCCAAGTAAGTAGAACACGGGCTTTTATCAAGAATTCTGCTTTTTAGTTATGTAGAATATGACAACTTCATATAGCTTACTCTCTGTTTTTGAAGATTATTTTCCTTACTACAATCATCCCTTTATGATTTGTTATACCAAGATATTATATTTATTTTACTATTTTTTTCTTTATATATGTCTCTTATATTGATTTGTTTCTATCATAAATTTCAGTATTGAATATTTGATTTATATATGCTGGGGATGAACAACACATTTTTTATACTAATTTGTTTTATTCCCATATATCTGTTATGTCAATTTATCTATTGCTAGTAAGACGGGTGTTTGTATTGAATGTTTGAGTTATATTTGTTAATTATTAAAAAGATGCACTGCTTTGTTTTGCAGGAGTGAAGTGTACAAGATCCATTACCTGATGTTTGCCATCATGATTGTCAAATCTGTCTCTTTCCTGTTCCATGCTGTAGGTAGACATGAGTGGATGGTATTTTTGTCTTTATCAGAAACTGTATCTGTGTCATTTATAAAGGAGCACAATATAATGCATAGATATGATTAATATAAATGCCTCTGAAAATAAGGTACTCTCTTATAGGACAGAGTGAATGCTATTGCAGTACATCTTAATATTCTCTATAGAAATTTATGTGAAATGACCAAAAGGACTCAGTGTAATTTTATATCCAGTCATATAAGGCTGTCAGGTTGGCAATACCTAATTGACATAAAATGCATACCATTGCAAATGACTGACTTATATTCATGTTTTATATTTTGTACTGATTAAATCCTTTTCTTTCAGATTAACTACCATTTTATTGGTAAGCTTGGTTACCATGAAGAGGCTTGGGCTGTATTGTACTACATCACACACCTGTAAGTAACATTGAACATTGTACATACAGGAATTCTGTGTGATTGTTTTACACTCAGCACCTCTAGGCACAAGCCCACGGCAATAGCCTACCCAAGAGACACTGAGCTAGTATAAAAGTTAATATTATAATAATTATATACACTACCAGCCAACTTTTAGACCCTGATTGCCCAAAAGGCAAGTAGCATTAGGCTTATTTGGCACAGACTGGTATTATAAAACAAAGTTGGTCTTTTTTGAAATAAAATTGTAATAGAGATTACAGGAACATTTATTTATTTATTTATTTTTGTAAACAATCTACCAGTATTAAATTTCTTTTCAGGTTGAAAGGTGTCCTTCTGTTCACTGTGATTGCTCTGATTGGCGCAGGTTGGGCCTTTGTCAAACACATGTTGTCAGACAGAGACAAAAAAATCATTCTGGTGGCAATTTCTTTACAAGTGAGCTCATGTTTATTTACTTGTTACATAGTCTTTCTCTTATACTTACTCTGCTTGTGATGTGCAGTCAATGCTCACGTAATATGACTAGACATATATTTTGCAATCTTTTATCTACAAGTATATAGTTAGTTAACAAGCTTAAAGTCCTTAAAAAGCATGTGGCGGAAATAGCCTTGGTTTGCATCTTGTTAGGAGAGGATTAAGTCTGCAACCTGCAATGGTACAGGCTATCTAATAAGAAAATTCTGATTTCTGAGTCAAAGAAATTCCCTCTTACTGTCTCTTTAATAAGCTCAGTATTGTACAGTCATCATTTTCCATAAATTAAGTCATGCTTTTTTACTATATGGAGATATACTGGTCTGTGTTTCAGGTTTTGACTAATGTGGCACAGATTATATTAGAAGAAACTGAGGAGGGCTCTCAAGTGTACTCTTACTGGAATGAGATACTCATTTTAGTGGACTTACTGTGCTGTGGAGCCATACTTTTCCCTGTAGTGTGGTAAGTCAGTCTCTCTCTCTCTCTCTCTCTCTCTCTCTCTCTCTCTCTCTCTCTCTCTCTCTCTCTCTCTCTCTCTCTCTCTCTCTCTCTGTGTTTTGTAATACAATACAATTTTTTAATTCACACATGGTCTCTACATGCACCTTTTAAGAGATGCTCACATCTTATTTCTAGGTCAATTCGTCATCTGCATGATGCCTCACAGACTGATGGAAAAGCAGCCATGAATTTAAATAAACTTAAATTATTTAGGCATTTTTACATTATTGTAAGTATAATACCCACCCAGGGTTAGCTAGTTGGCAGTTTACTGAAATTTATTCAGGTATTCAACCCTGTAAAGCTCTTCCCACGCAAGTTATATTTAGAGAAATTAGAGGTTTAAGTTTTTATGATTGGTATTTACATATTATTGATATTACAACTATTTATACTTAGATATTTATCTGGGGTAGCGCTAGCTATTTTTTCACTTAGCCAAATCACTACTTTTTCATTACCTTTTTCACAAATTGGTTTAAATTTGACTAAAACAAGGTCAAATTAACCTATTTTGTTTAGCCATTTTAAGTCAGTTTTAGCATTTGACTAAACTTGCAAGTGTTAGCGCTACCCCAGTTTATATTTAATTTTTATGCTGATGTTTTGCAAAATCCTACATTTCAGGTTGTATGTTATATTTATTCCACCAGGATAGTTGTATATCTATTAAAGGTAAGAGTTCACTTCTTCAGGTACCCGTTATTGTTGTCACCTTGGTTAATGGTTAGAAATAGTGTGATTTTTAATATATGACTAAGTCTTTGGAATTTTAAGGCAAATTATTTTAAGAAAATAGGTATAAAAAGAGTTTTAGCCCATCAGGTTCTCAGCTCAGCTGCCTTCCTTGTGGCAGTAGTTGTATTTTTAGTTATGAGTTGGTACCAGAAAGAATATTTCCATTGTGATTGATTTTAATATGTTTCCTCTCTGTTTTAAGATTACAGTACCATTCCATTACTCATGGTTCTCAGAGTTGTTCATTGAGTTGGCCACATTCATCTTCTTTGTGATCACTGGCTACAAGTTCCAGCCAGCTGATAACAACCCATATCTACAAGTGCCAACGGAGGAGGACGAGGAACAGCTGGAGATGGAGGAAGTGTGAGTATGGAGCTCTTAGAGGGAGTGGGGGGGGGGGGGGGGGTAAGTGTAGTTGCATGTAGGTGGTATTCTTTATTTGAATACGGCCAAATGAAGAGTTACTTCTAATGAGGAGCACCATGAGTTCATGTTTATTTTTTTTTTTTTTCAAATTACATTTACTTGCTACAGTTGAAATAAATAGTTTTAAGGAAGTTTGAGTCGAGCCCTTTTTTCTCTTTCCACATCACAGAGTGCTCTGAATAAGACAGTGTCTCTTTTTTCAGTCTGACCCACACTGGAATGTACGACACTCTTACCAAGGTCAACATAAAACACTCAGACAGAGATGACCACGAGGTCACACAAGCCAGGCCACAACCCAAGCAGAGAGAGGCCAGTCATGAGTACGACTAGTGAAGGCAATCGGCATGGTATATCCAGCTGTTTTAGTCAGTATTCCCCAGTGTTGACAGGGCGTTGGATGCTAGACTGAGATAATATGTATTGTGTTGAAAAGTAAAAGTAAAAATACACCTTTTGTGTGCAGCAGCACCATCCCTGTCAGGCTGAATGATGTATTAATGTGAACACTTGATGTATACTTGATTGGAAGAATTGAGGGAATGGTAAAAGCCCAGTATATAAGGCATTGTAAAATATGGCTCCATCAGTCTTTATGGAAACTTGTCAGTCAGTTTATAGTACTTTTATATGTAAGAAAATTGTATTTAATTTAATTTAATTTAATAGATGTCATTTTTTGTTTATTTTTTTTATTATTATTTATTATTTAGAAATGAAATTCTGCTAACAATAAGAAAGAATGTTCAGAATTAAGTGGGAGCAATGTTCTCAAGTTTGATAGTGGAAATCATGTCCCATATTTTACCCAGCTGGTGACACAGAGAATCTGTGGTGAAACACAGCAGTATTTATTTCTCAGTGTTTTTGTGGCAAGCTTAGGAGGGAATGGCAACATATAACTGACTGAGGGCTCGCTGTGTTTAAATGTGATACTTGTAGCAGTACATGAAGTATTATATATAAAAGGAATTGTTTTTGAGTATATTTGAAGGAACACCTAAATCAAAGTTGTTGTTTGTCATGGTTCTTTCTTGATATTCAGAGCAGTTTGAAGAATTGAATGTTAAATATCTTGAATAGCAAAACAAGAGACACTGTGACATAATCAGAAGCAATTGAAATATCAGATTTTAATTTCTCTCGCAAATAAACAAGCTTTTTTTGTTTTATGTGAAAGTTATGTTTTTTAAACAGTTTCATTTTAACTCCCAACAAAGCCATGCCATTAGTCTGTGTGAATGAATTTGTACTTAAAAGGTTTAGGCAGAGGTATTTCCATACCACAAGTTTTACCCACTCTAGCTTTTTCTCTTTACAATAGCAAAACTATATTGAAACAGTGGCTTTGACTGGTTTCCCACAGATTTAGATCGATCCATCTGGATCCACCTAACTCCCTGGGGGTTCACACTAAATTGCTGTCACCCGACCACGCACGAAAGTTAATTACCCCCTTACAGCTTTTAGTAGGCAGGACGGACATTTAAGCCGGCTAATCTGACAACAATCTAGTGAGACTCTCCACGGGGATAGATCGATCTAAAATCTGTGGGAATGCAGTCTTTGTTAATGTGGCTCTACCCTGAGAGTCAGAGTTAACTAGAAACTAACCTGTATCATCTCCATGCCTGTTTCTGTGTGTCTAGACACAGTACCTTGCTAAATTCAGGGTATATCCAGAGTTTAAGAGTACCTTTGCAGCATCTCTAAGACCCCATTCCCATAGATTTTAGATCGATCTATCCCTGTGGGGAGTCTCACTAGATTACTGTCAGCTTAGCCAGCTTAAGTGTCTGTCCCGCCTACTGAAAGCTGTAAGGGGGTAATTAACTATGGTGCACGCTCGGCTGATTGCAATTTAGCATGAACCCCCAAGGAGTTAGGTCGATCTAAATCTAAATCTCTGGATCCATCTAAATCTTTGGGAATGCACCCTAAGATACCAGCCCATGCTTCCTGCCATCCCTTTAGTCATCAACATATTTGAAATGAATGGCATATGTTTGTTGGATTAAGAGAAGGGGGTGGTCTACGCTATGTGTTGAGATCAAGTTCCCCCACCTGTAGCCCATCTATTGTTTTGTTCATTTATATATTATGTGTCCCACTAAGATGTTTGCAGAATGTACAGACTGTTCTTAGATAAATATGGTAAAATAAACTATATCAGATTGAACGCTTTTATTTTGGTTGGTCAGATTTTTAAGCTGGCCTTCAAGTTATGTGGTCAGACATTGTCGTTACTGTAAGAAGAGTTGATTGGGGGGGGGGGGGGTTGGAGGGAGGAGTGGTGCACTCTCAAGTAATAAGAATGCATTTTCAACCATGAGACTTATTATATTTTAAAGGAGTGTAGACAGCATATGCTCATTTTTGAAGTTTTTAAGAAATGTTTGCAAGCAAATAATGTAAGACTTTTCTTTCCTGGCCCATCATAGTATTGGGGTATACACATGAACTGGTTCGCTATGATGCATGTTAATTATTTGACAAATATTACAATTAGTTCTCTTAACCTCAACAGAAACAAACACTTTGAAGTTTGAAATATCATTTAATTACATACATTATCTGCACCTTAAACATTCTGTACAATTTCAATCATAATACAAGATTTTCTTAATAGAAGTACTTATTAACCTAAAAATTTCTAGTTTAAAACATGACCACTGCTTTTATGATTCATCACAGCATATGCTCCCGCATTACCAGAACTTATTTTGGCATGTCTGTTTGCACCTTTCTTAAATTATGCACAGAATTGAACCAAAATTCAAGAATGGAATATTTGTTTCTTTACAGTGGTTAAAGTAAAGCATTTACAAACAAAAAATGTGGATAATTATTTACACCAATAGAAGCATAAAACAAGCTAATTTTAAAAGATGAGATTCTATAAAACCGTTAATTGTGATAAAGTGAATTAAGTGATGAATTGTGATATAAATGACTGCAGCCCTAATTACAATAATTATTATCAACCTGATGTTTTTATACATCAAAATAATGAAGCAAAAGCAGTTGCAATGGTATTCACGACAAAATTAATGATCGAAGGATATGATCTGTGCATGCATTCCCTGAAATGAAAATGGTTAAGGCAAGTATTTATGATGATTTAAGCAACATTACAGTTATTGTTTAGCTAGGGCATTTAGCACATGTCTAAATATTGGAGTAGCAACTCATAATAAGACATGATTTCCTTCAGCTTCCTTTGTCTGATGTTCTGCTTAGAAAAAATGTTCCAGTTTTCTTAACTTGTGAACATGAACCTTGATGTTGTTTGATCCAAAGCTTCAGCCCTGATGCATGCCAGCTTCTTAATTTCCAAAACTCCACATTTGCATGTTTACAGCATACTTGAAAAGTAAACTTTGAGGTGACCAGCATGGGGTCTGAATCCTTGACTGATAATAGCCTCATACTAATGAATTTAACTGAAGTCTTTTCAAATAAAGTGATGAAGCCCCATGTTGTGCACATCCATGTTTTTTTTATCACGTCAAGAGATATCAGCGTAGGAGTTTTATTTCACTGATCACATTGACAAAGAGATATCCATCAACCAGACTTGATTTTTTTTACAGATCTAAATGGGAAATCCAATTTTTTCTTGATGGTTTTCTGACTTGAGCTTCTGATCACTGGTCGAAAGGCTGATGAACCATTTCTTCCTAGTTTTTTCTTACAACCCAAAATCATGTCTGATCTATGACATTTTGCGGCCTAACAGTGCTGTAGGTACAGGCAGTTCCAGACATCTTTTCACTGTGTCATACGAGGCCATCATAGAGGGTCAGTGCTTGGACAATTGTGGGATCATTTTTGCACCCTTCCAGAAATTCTTCCATTGTTAATAAATTGTCTCTGTTCTGAAAAAAAAAAAAAAAGATTTCAAAGCATCCAATTTTCATACAAAACAGTGGTGCTTTAACCCATTAATACTGCATTTACTGATCATTGAGTTTAAAATTCCAGTGAAATGGCCAAAGATAAATTATACAAGGCATAATGTGTCTTGCAAAATTCTAATGTTCTTACCTTGTCCATGGCACTGAATATTCTGTTTACTCTTTTCTCTGGAGTGTTTTCTTCCTCTGGGAGCTTGGCCTGACTACCCTGAAAAGGAGAGAATGGGCAAATGACATAAATAGTTCTTTGAGGCAAAATAATTTCAATTTAGACGTTCAAGCCATTGATCCTTTGAGTTTATATATTGTATACAGAAATGTAAACCACCCTTTAAGTTTATATGATTTATACAAAAACATAAATCAAACACAACCTAAGAACAGCCTTCACCACCTCCCAAGATGAGTAAATGAGGGCACCTTCCCCAGAGGTACAAGTTTTTTAAATAGGATATAGTTCAGATATGGTGATTTATCAAAAAATATTGTTACGTAATGTGATGTGACCAGAAACTCTATTGTTTCAATCTCTGTACATGTGCCTAAAGTGGGAAACATTACGTCAAAGATTGAATGATAACAATTGAGTAACTTAATGGCAGGGTGGTGGGGAGACGGGATCCCTAAAAAATCAAAGGATCAGCAGCTTTATCAGCAGCATTAATTTTATCACCTGCTCCGGTACATACAAGGCAACTGCCCCAAACTAGAGCAATTATTGTATATATTTATTTTACATAATCATGATCAGGTAGATAATTGACTTCCTGGTCCACCTTTACTTACCACCATACTGTATATGGAATCCACTATAGCCAACATTTCCGACCTCGTGATGAAGCCATCCCCATCCAGGTCATACAGTTTGAAAGCCCCTGGAAAACAATTACATGTAAATATGTTCACTTTGCTTTAAATTTGTATCTAGTATTTTCAATACATGTAAACTAAAATCTGAAAAGATATGTATTAACTTTTACACCCCATGTAGTACTTATGGTTTTGGCAACAATTAACTAATACGGGCCTCTGAAAATTGCCAATATGTATATGGCTTAACATGTGTCAATTTAGACTACTGAATAGAGTGCAACAAACAATAATCTCAATATTGAAGATATAAAATAAACTACCCCAAAATGACAAAAAAAGTTAAACTTTTAAGGTGTGCCAACTTTTCAGAAACTGTGTATACATATGACAACAAACAAATGCTCTTTTTTCAAATTTCTTGGATTAGACCCTATATGCATGCTCTACCATTAACTTCTTTTCAGTACATAAAAAGTGAATGCAAAAATGATAAATAATATATCTGCCTTACATTCCAGTTTTTCATCTAGACTGCCTCTGGATGTGACAGACAGCGCACAGATGAACTCCTTGAAGTCGATTTGATTGTCCTGGAAAATAGAACACAAGAATTAGGATACATTCACAATGAGTCTATTGTACTAAGTAGTTCAAACGAACTCTGTGAGAACTATAACTGAATGCAATTTGAGTAACAGATCAGCTAGTAGGATATATTCATTGTGAACACACCCTGAAGAGAGCTGAAATCCATTCATTAATCTGTGATCAAAAAGCTTTTAGCTCACTCCCATAATGTAAAACTCGCACAAAAACTTGAAAGTTAATTTCTTTGCCTGGAAATCGGGATAATAATTCATTTTTTTTATCAACCTTATAACTGATTCACTTAAAAAAATAGTTACTTAGGGCTTAAGGGAAATAAATGGGTCTGTGATGCCAGAAACATTTTTTTTTCAAACAAACTTCTCCCCAAACTCTATTCCTAAATTTTGGGAGGAATAAAACTTCTGGAACAATTTATCTAGAATCATGAAGTGTGATCCTGTTGTAGGATGAAAATTTTGTCCAAATGATATTCACCATTGCTTTTCACTCAGAAATATACAATTTATTAGCCAAAGGCATTTTGTTCAATAAATACATGTAACTTAATTCAAGTTTACACATTTCTCTTTAAAGTTTCATTATTTTATTCATTGTAAGATTATGATTAAATGGGCTGCAATCATGGTAAAAATGATACCAGTAAATTAGAGAGCAGCAGCTGATATATACTAAATTTTCTTGTCACCTCATCTTTCAAAACCTCATTTTTCATATCAAACTTTTCCTCTCTCTCTCTCTCTCATTACTTAAATTATTTTTTCCAAGGTACGTATGACATCTGGTTTGGCATCACTCAGATAATTCATACCAATACATACCAACAACAAGCTAGAAATTCCAGGATATACGTCAGTACACTACTTAACGTGTCCATGTTTGGTTTATTGTATACACATGTTGTGGGAGCAGGTGGTCATGTTAATACACCTTAATGTCAAATATTCAGGTGTAGGTCTCAGGTGTGTAGTTAATAGGCAGAATCCTTAAAAACAAAATATAGCCTCCACTGATCTCTAGGGCAAGAGATCTGACAAGAAATTTACCCCTTGTGTAACTCAAAGTAACAAAACCGTAATTTCTTTTAGGCTTTCATGCTTTTCAACGGTAAGAATTACTCTTTACCTTTCTTTTTGTATATTTTGAGACATCACCCAAATAGAAGACACAAAATCTTCCCAAGCTATAATAAAATGATTGGAAAGTCTCTATAAGAATAAAACAATTAATGCAGCTCCTGCTTTTAAGATCCCTTTTACCCTGTGTGACTCCTTCTAGCTACCACATGCTGTAATACCAATCTTAATGACACATACATAATATCAAATATTCCACAAAAATAACTATGATTTACTACAAACAACGTCACTGCCAGACGCCCAATTTATTAGGAGCAGCAGATAGAACCAGCTATGCCACACATGTAGAAGTTTTGAAGATCAACTCCAAAGGTTAAGAATGTTGTAGTTAGTCACGCTTGGAAGGAGCATTGAATTGGTACACCTTTCAAACACAGTACGGGTTAGGGTATGAAAGTAATAAAAATATTGGAATCCAGCAACTAGAATGATTAAGGATTTTATATCTCCACACCAGCTTGTAAATATCTCTCAAACTTCTGAAGCGGATGCATTTTGACAATTTATCATCACAGCTTGATCCCCAACAATTCTTTCCAAGCAACTAGCTGCCACCAAGCAGTGACTTAAATGACTGTTTCAAAAATACTGAATATAAATAAAACCCTGTTTTCAGGTATTCAGGAAGTATTATTTTTCCCATTGTTATGTTCCTCATGGTTTGAAATGAGAATAGGAAATGATACCAAGAAAATGCAATTAATTTTCATGAGACGACCTGACTGAGTGCTTGCATTCTGACCATTAATATTTGTTGTGTGAATATGTATGTACATTTACAACTGAACTGCTACCTTACTGAGAAAATCATTGGGAAACATTCCTAGAAATGTCTCCCTCAGTGAGATGATGTGCTGAGATGATTCTGTGGAAATGGTTTGTATTGATTATTCTTGGAATTGGGGAATTTTTCCCTGTTAAACACGCAGACACCCAAAGTGACATGTCAAATGTGAAGATTCATGGTGCAATAAAAGTAACAAGGAGGAAATGCCAAAATTAAAATATAAAACAACCCTGTATTGATTTATATGAAGTACTATTTAGCTATAGATAGTGCAGTCAGTCACACATATCACCCAATGAGACTAAGATAACAAACAGGGTAACAATTAAACTCTTTAAAAATTTTTAAGAATAAAGTCTCACACATCAGGTTTAAGGTTTACCTGCCCTTGGCTAGATGCTGTTAAAATATTTAGTTGATATCTTTCATCGATTTGGTGAAGCAATTCAGGATGTCAATTATACATATATAAATATATTTTTTATTATTATTCAGATGTGTTAATTAAGCTAGGTAGTTATTTGAAAAACTATCAACAGGTTAATTATGCCTGCAATCACTATTTATCAGAATACATTTGCTGTTAATTAACCTCCCTGGTAAGATCTAGGGGCGGATCCAGAGATATTTTCTGAAAGCCTTCCAAATTATCTTTGTTGATCCATCCTTTATTTTTGACCATCTTCGGACAGAAAAAATAGATACCCATCAATGTAAACTTGAAAATCTGACCGTCTTCTGGAAGACCCAGAAGATGGCCTCAATCTGCCCCTGTATATCTGCATATAAGCAATTCAACGTATAATTTGCTGTCAAACATGTTGCCCCAAAGAGTCCCCCACTGCTGTGTGAACTTGGCTCCTTGAAGTCTCAATCCACAGGATAAGAACTGCAAAGATACCTCCTGACAGATAAAGTATCTTTTACTGTTCACAAGATCTTCTAATCTCCTTTTTAAGATGGAAGAAGATACAAATCTGACATCTGTTTTGTTCCCCTTGCTACCACTCAAGCTGCCTGAGCTGTCTCTCAACCAGAACAGATAAAGTACACAAATAATTGAAATATCCAATGCAAAATGTTCAGTTTTGGTAAAGATATGGAACAGATATTTTTAATTCCAGTGTATATTTATATCCTGTCTAGACTCAGCCAGCCCCCTTCATTGTTTTCTTAATATCTTGTACAGTACAGTTTATGTACAAAAGTCAAGCCTTTGATATATAAATACCATACAGTTAACAGTGATTGGGGAATAATTTGAAAAAAAAATCAAACTTGGCAATGCAAATGATTTATGATTTTTTGTTTGGAGTTGAAGACAATATTACTAAGAACCCTCACCAGACATAACAGAACAACTTTTAAATACCAGCATTTATCAAATGTCTGTGAAAGGTTTTATCTGTTGTGACTGTGTGTAATGGTCCTGCCAAAACAGGACATCTTGTCACTTTTACACATCGTTCAATAACAGGATTGGGCAATACTAGTACCTAATGGGGGAATACAGATACTGGTGATTAATTATACAGTCCATTAGCAAAGACAAATCCGTACTTCCATTTGGAAGCAGATGGCTTATCCAGTGTCCCCTCTTTTGCTCTCTTTCTCTCTCTCAAAAAAAAAAAAAAAAAAAAAAAAAAAACGGGAGAACATTAGTTTTTGACTGCCTCAAACTGACAAGAAAAATGCATTTTCCTTTGCCATGGTCTACTGCATAATTATAATGCCATTAGTCTTTGAGACATTGGCATAACGTTTTGACTTTGAGCTTTTATTACAGTAACTTACATTGTTTTCATCAAAGACCTTGAAAACGAAAGCAGAAAAGTTGGTGCAATCTCCATATGGGAAAAACTGCTGGTAGATTTTTCTGAAACCCTGAAAAAACAAAAAATACATTTCAGCATTTTATTTGATTACAAAGTATAGAGTACTACATTCTTTGATTCATGAGTACATTTCATGTACAGACATAGAGGCTATAATGTCAATTAATTAAGGCATTGTAAGTCCTATCACATGAATCTGTACCCGTTTCCAGAACTGGAGAGGAAGCCAAAGCAGACGCCAAAGCAGCTTCCTTTCACTTTTCTTGTAGCCTCAATAACTCAGGAGGAAATGATAGTGTTGCTGTTTTGTTTTAAACTCACCGGAATTATTAATGCAGGCTAAGTTAGAAAAGGGACATGAACTAATTATTCCTAGCTCATATTGCTTTGGCATCTAATGATTTCAGGCGAAAATCAAAATAATTAAGATACAGTAAAAAAAAAAAACATTCCAAGTGCAGGGGCAAGATTAGCTATGATTCATGAGAGGAGCTTTAATTACTTATCTATTTCTTTATTTATTCATAAGTTTACTTTTCATATTTTTTAGGAAAATTAGATTTGGCAGGAAAATCTTGTACAGAATGGCTTTAATTACAGGTGCATTTGTTTTAATAGTCTATAACTGACATGGGCTGTCTGTACATTTGTCAGCTTTAGCTGTCTTGCTGTTTTTTAGAAATATCACCAAGAGCTCTGAGATTAAAAAATAAAAAGATTTTCAAATAAATCCCAACTCTGAACTAAGCCCAATTTTCAATACCATATCAAAGAGATGAGCCATCTGTTAATGACACATTATAACATGTACGTAGACCAGACAGCAAGTGATCAGCTGAAGTGAAATCACCTAGAATTGTGATAAATCCTCCCTCATAATCAGTGCAAAGACATTTGTCATACAAGTTGAGTGCTTTCCATAACATCTCACTCTACTGGGAATACTAAGGAAGAGAAGTTAAAGCTCAAACCCACATATGTTGCAGTTGAAATGAAAAACATGTATATCTTGTCATGGATTTGCTATCAGAATGAAAAAATTCTACGAAGACCGCAAACATCTCATCACTCAAGCACATTGCAAGGATTGGGCATGAGTAAAGAGAAAATAATATTAAATCGATATTTTCAGTTTTAAGGGAAATATATTGCTATAGTGTCTTAATTGCCCTGAACTAGTTGATCACTAATTCACTTTTACCATGGGATGTTTTATGAAGGCTCTACACATACAGTTTAACTAAGGCAGTAAAGATGGAATGTGTTCAGACATTTGAAAAGATTTAACCTTCAGCCTAAGTATATGACAGAAAGTCGCAAAATTAAAATGGAACTCTCTGAATTTTTTTTCAATATCTCTTCAACAAAAAATTGGATATTTTTGAAAAGGATGAGTATATCCATGCCTATCAGTAAATTTGTTTTTGAGCACAACTTAAGAGGATTGAACAAGCAAGTACATTTCTTTCAAGTCGACTAAAATTTCAGTGCAATAAAATTACTGATAACTTTTTACTTTGCTCAAAAACAGATTTATACATATCATATGTATGTGTTTATAAAGGTAACTGCTGAAACTCCCAAAAAGATAATTCCTGATGTTAAACAGTAATTGTTAATTGTTTATTCATTTTTTTTAAAACTTTTATTGTAAGCCAGACTCCCTTTATTGCTGATTGACCCTGTGTAACACCTACAAATCTGACAAATCAGGTATAGTTACACTGCACTGCATTTAAATTGGAGTCCTACTAAACTGAAACAGGGAATGTTGTGATTGATAAGCCTCACACTGTGAATGAAATTCCAATTCTGATAATTTTTTATAATATTATTATGCTACTAAAATAGGAATTTCACAACTTCACTGTGGTTACTCAATGACCAAACATTTCATACATGTCCATAATCCATGTCAAGAAAACATCAGTCTAACAGTTACACTGTACATAACCCCTGTAACACTGCCCCTACATATCAACCTACTATTACATGTTTAATGACTACCCCCAGTCATAAACCAGAGGCACCTTAACACTTAAACCAAGACCAAATGAGTAATACAAACACTGTATCACCTGCTGGAACAGAACTCAGCCATTACAGGGGGTAAACATACCTGTAACATCACCTGAGTGAATATATGCCTGTATCAATGTATCAAACATTTTCCTCGCCTCGGGGTCAAGATATATTGCACTTGAAGAAGGCATTAAATTCAACTTACTCCACTGAACGATAATGGTATGGTTTTCTTTGATCTAAGTGGTAAAATAAGGAAGCAAACAAGGGCAATATATTGCAATAAGGATTCCTGTCTTGCCACAGACTGTTAAATATATAGCTACTATTATATGTGGCCTTGATTTCTCCTTGGTGTGGACACAGAAGTTGGTAAAACTGAACACATCGATTCACAGCTGAATTATGCAGTTCTGCTGACTTAGATATCTTCCTAGGAAAACAATATTCTGACTTTTACAAGGCATTATTCTCTAAATTGATACAGACGGTACAAATGTGCATCTTTTGAGCTATAGATTTGTGTATGTGTGTGAGAGAGAAATAGAAAGAGAGAGCAAAAGAGAGATGGCATCTGAAAAATCTGGTGATTATTTTTCCATATTTTTTCTAATTTCTATACCATTTTCAATTTTTATCTTTTACATAAATACATATACATTTATACATGATTATGGAATTATTTGTTTTATCAAACATGTGAGATGTTTATAGGCCAAAAATGCCTAAAACAGGTATTCTATCCAAGGGCAGAATGCTTATTTTTGTTTTAGCTGTTCTATTTTTAAATATCATTCTCCAGAAGAGAGAACATGGAAGATGAGTTTTAAAGTGTAAGGTTAAATGCATCCTCAGACTGACAAATGAGATAAGCAGAATGTGTTGATTACAATTGCTCTTAATGCTGTCTGAAAATACGGCCTTCTTCAAATGTGGTTTGTCTCCAGAGACACTGCGGAAAATTCACAGAGTGAAGTAAATCCTGAATTTATCAAGTTATGTCTGTTATAAACTTGCAAGCAAAAATCTTGAGCAAAACCATGTCCCTTTGAGAAAATAAAATAACAAAAAAATGTGGATGATATAATTTCTTTTGTAAACCACTAACACTTATCTATTTAAAATAAGAAATATTTCAGCTGAAACTTCCAAACATGATGAGATTATTTCTTTTGCATCTATGGTTAAACTACTAAAACTTATTCAGTTTAAATATTTTTTAAATTTTTTAAAGATAAAAGTTATATGCTTGAATGAACCCTGCGCAAAAACCCATTATTATTAACTCTTTTATGTATCTCTGTGCCAAAAAGCTTACACTGTTTAAAGAAGAAGTACAGATTTGCACAAAATTATGTAAAATATTCTATGTTCTGAATATCTATACATTTATATTTATATACATGAATTAATGTATTGCAATAACCCACCTCCTCTGTGAGCTTGCCCCCAGGACAGTCCTTCTTAAACGTGGCATACCTACAGGATAAAACAGATTGAAACTACAATTACAAACTGAGCTAAAGAAGAGAGAGAGCGAGGCAGGGATAAAACAGATTGAAACCACTATTACTAACTGAACTAAAGAACACACACACACACACAGAGAGAGAGAGAGGGAGAGAGATAAAACAGACTGAAACCACTATTACAAACTGAAATTAAGAACAGAGAGAGAGAGAAAAAGAGAGAGAATTTATATGAATCTAAAAATCTAGAACAAAGAGGGGGCACAGCAGAAGGATAGAAGGAAGAAAGGATGAAATGAAAGAGAAACAGTCAGTGATTAACAGATATCGGAAATATAACACCTATAAATGCTAATACAAAATATCAATATCTGGTAGCAATCTCTCTAGGTAGCATGCTGTTACATGTATTATTGATTACATATAACTCCTGACATACCACCATATTGGTACTAAAACAATAGATCAATATCTTCAGTTCTCTGAAGAATGCCACTGATACACATATAATCTATAATTCATGTCCCCATCTGAACAGGTCTTAGCTTTACCTCGCACATTCCAATTGTCAATTCATGTTTCTATAATTGGTTTTACTAATTAGTGAACAATTAGGATTCCATCACAAAAGAATATATTTATTTTGTTGCAAATATGTGTCCACACTTACCAACTTTCTAATTCCGTTTCGTTAACTAAAATAAAAAGAAACATGATAGGTTAAAGAGTTTCTATATACTTTAATGAAATATTATTAAAATCTATAGTTATTTAAATAAAAAATTTAACTGTGATCAAATTAACATCGATATCGCTACTACTTGTAGTTGTCCACTTGTGTATTGACGCAAAAAACAGTCTGTTATTCTTAACATGAATGACGCAATCCTAGGTAAACATCAGAGTTATAGAAATGGACCGCCTACGGTATCAATAACCGGTCGATTGATACAACATCGAAGTCGCTGCTCTTATTACTCACAATAGGTTCGTTCTTGAAGCTCCACCAGCACATCTAAAGGTATCAGCATTTTGCTGTTCTTTTTCCCCATCTTTTTTCTCTTTTTCTCTCTCTCGTTTTTTCCCCTCCGTCTTAGACATCTGCACAGCGCCACGGCGACGGATTATCTGAAACCTGTAAAGGAAATCAAACACAAAATTCCCACACTTCAAAGTCCGGTGCTCGTAAAGCTTGGTCACGTGACAGTGCGTTATAGCTCAGAAACGCTTGATTGATTAGTAACGTGCTACAGAGGGCGGTCGATGATCGATATAATACGATAATCTGAACTGTCAGAGGGCTAACACTGAACGGAGGAGCAAAGGCACGTCTGCGTCGATTTCAACAATCAAAGCAAAAATGACATCCGTAGAAGTTTTAAACATTACCTTTAAAATGTTTCAGAAACATTGGTACTTCCTTCGTTCTACCTCCTTCCATCCTCAACTCATTCCCGTTCTAGAGTCTTGCTCACGTTACCCGTTTTTAGCGGGCCTGCAGGTGGACTTATATGACCGTTAAAAAGATCGTTAATCTTCTTCGTTGACGAGTCATGACCAGTTTTTCTTGTTGCAACTGACCAAGTTACAGGTGTTACTGACCGTGCATGTCCGACTGTCATTTATCATTGTCTCCTTTCTTTTTCTTTATGCTATAAGTATAATTTAAAATGCAAAATTCCTAAAATGTGGCTCTTTTGTTTTTTATTTAGTACCTTGCTGTAGTTTTTAACAAAAGGTTGAATGACAAAAAATTATGTTGTCTGTGGGAAGTGACTTTCGATCTTGTTGTGATATAGCAATGGGGCGTGTCAAGGAGCGGTGAAAAATAGAAAACTAATGACAGACTAAGAAATTGATACCGATTAAAACTGCAATAATTTGAGATGGGATTGCCATCGTAGTTGGAGAAAAACTGATGAATGGTGTGCGAGCTACTTGGTGGGGCCCATAGGGTCAGGTAACTGTACTGGATTACAGGGACAGCACGCAGGAAATAAAATTTAGGTTAGAGGTTTGTCATTCACAGAAAAAAGGAAACGTGTGTGTGTGTGTGTGTGTGTGTGTGTGTGCATGTGTGTGGAAGGTGAGGGGTTCCTCAATCACACCACGCTTCCCGCACTTTCGACTGACTTGATTAAAAAGTGTGTGCGTGTGTACGTGTGTTTGTGTGTGTGTGTGGGGGGGGGGGGGCTAATTCGTTATGATATAACGTCGCCTGTAGCTATCAAACTTTTGTATCTAACATAAATTTATGTTGTGGTTACTCCCCTTTTGGGTCGCTGGGTTAAAGTAAAATAATATATAATATTATATACTAATGGTCATAAGAACTGCGCACAACACCATCAATACTATCGTCATGATTTATTGTGTGAAAGGGAAAATCAGATTGCATTTATCATAAATACCCTCGCTGTTATGAATTTCTTTCAAATCCATTACCATTTTCTCATAACTGTCTAAAAGAAATCATAGCAAACATCTGTCTCAAAGACAGCCACGAGGGTTTGTGGAGCGAATCAGGTTTGAGCACAAAAATTTCAGAGTAAATTTAAAGTTAACGAATAAAGCGTTAAGGATAAAAACAGGACTGAAAGAAAAGCGAAATTAAAAGACATTAATTGAATCTGAGTAGGGAGGCGTACCCGATTCAAGACCACGAAAGAAAGTAATGTATACTCATAAAGGTAAACTGAGGTGTTTATTAAAACAAATGAAACACTCTCAAGACATGCCCTTGCACTGCCAGGCATTTGATGTACCGAGATGAACATAAGATATGAATCAACATGTGTTTCCTGCGTCGTGTTCAAAAAGGTCTTGCCATTAAGCTACCTAGCTCAGTCATGCTGGAAAAAAAACCGTAAGCGACTTCCAACGCTTACGTCGAAACTGTGGCAAGGTGCCCCGAATTTGAAGGAGTCGGTGCGTTTGTGATCCGTGCGTGCAGTATCGTAAAGAGTGGATTGAAATTCTCTGAAATGTGGGCGTTCTGTAGCAAAATACCAGTCGATTGATTGATGGAAACGTTTTGATTTTCGAGAAGCAAAAATATTCCAAAACTAATATAAATCTATCATGTACATTGATTTAGGCTTACGCTGTGTGAAACTGAAAATAGAGGTGTATGTATGACCTCACATTTATATATACACAGACTAAAAGACGAGGTGAATAATAATCGGGAAAATGTTTTTTTTTCATTCTGGTGATCGAGGAATCCCTGGAAGTAGAAATCTAAATAAAATACAATTTAGCATGCAACTTAATGAGCGAGTGACGTCCGATACAACTGAGAGTGAAATATGGTCACAGTTGCTTGGTTTATATATTCTCGCCTTAATACTGCTTGACAGAAAAAAATTGATCGGAGGGATTTCTTGATCTCAATTTCCAAGAAATCACGAACGCGCTAAATTGAACAGGAAGAAGATATTAGCGTATAATGCAGACTGTGATTCAGAAAAAAAAAGACGCATTAAGTGCCAATACGTTTTCCCGTTTCAAAGCGCCACAGGTACTTACACAACTGTTTTTTTAAATATGGGGGTCAAATATTTCACAAACACCTACGCAGGTCCAAAAACGCTATGACCGCAAACTTAACCTTTTGGCGTGAGGGTCGCCCACTTCTCTCGTGGAACGATTTTGTTTTGTCAGTAAGTGCGCATCGAATAAACAAAATGTGGTATTTTTGTAATGACCTTTTGAAGTCCACTGGTCAAACGGTTAGTATCTTAACATAATTTAAGATGCAAATAAAAGTCTTACTGCCTCCCCCCATCCCCTTTTCCCATTCAAAATATAACCCTAAATAATTTGGATGGCTTAATATTGAAGTAGCCAATTGAAATTTATTGCCAGATGTCGATATTATAAAGTTCCTCAAATTATCTTTCAGTCTTTTTTCAAACAATCGTTGGGTTTTAAATGTTTCAGAAACTGCACTTGTAAGTCATGCAATGGTAAAGAACCACAAAGCCTTACTTTATGCGACAAAAGATTCGCTCACTTGGTCTTAAATGAATCGGGGAAGTGGTGCATACACATCCAGATGGCAGCCACTTCAACTGTGTAAATAAGTCAGAGCGGACGCTATAAATACCCACCTTCCTCTGATAAGGATTGCTACATTGCAAGTAGCATTTCATGTAGCTTTGATCAGCAAATATTAAAAAATTTCATTAAGCTTTTAGAAGCTTTTATAAACTGATAAGGAAAACACATCTTCAGAGAGTAAACGCATTCTTTATTAATTGCAAACGTTATCCATACATTTCCATTTTCTCATTCATTTTTGTCCTGGCTTTAAATTATGAACATCTGCTTGAAAACTGCCAGCTCAGTAGATAAAAATCATTCCACTGAAAGTGTGTCCTACAGAAAGTTTCGGAGGTATTGAATTGTTCACTTTCAAACGAGTGTATTGGCTGGTATCCAGCGTAACAATACCGTTTTTCTACACAAGTGTGGTCTCACCTAACGCAATATGCCCGTCTTCTCCAGCACAATGGCACTGTGGGTTTTGCACCACACATCCCAATAACACAATTTCAGATCTCACTGGTGGGGACTTTGGACATCCCTTCCTAAATTCCTGACACTCCCTGAATACTTGATATTAAAAATACCCACCTATTAAGGTAAGAACATTTTGACCAACAGCTGACTAGAGAATATTTTCTTGCCAGCACTGGCAATGCTAACGCAGCCATAGTTCTGATGGGTAGAACTCTACTTCCAATCTTAACAGACACCATAAATAGGCCTGAAAACATATAGCTTAAGCCAAATGTCTATTTTGCAGGTGTCATTCAAGTCTTCTCTTTGTGCTCTGTGAAGAACCTGGCGTACAGATGTCCCAGTTTTCCAATATTACTGTGTAGAATGGAGCGGATCACTTCTGTGTGCTCAGGGCCACATGCTGGAAATGTGAACAAATCAAAGGTTACTATTTCACAATACAGCACATCCTGATACAATACAACAATTAACTAAAACTGTTTCACAACTAACACAATACAAACATGTCACCCCTAACACACTGAAAACATGACACACCTCACACATTGCAAATATGTCACAGCTAACACACTGCAAATATGTCACTACTAACACACTGCAAATATGCCACAACTAACACACAGATTGTCTTATATAACTGCACTAACACCTATAAATGCCTGGTGTACAATGCAAAATCAGCACTTTGCATGATGTATAATTTTATATGCTACCAAACAATTTCCTTCTTAATGTAATATTCCACTACAGATCTTGCTCAATCCCTGACATATCTTAAACAATTCTGTCCACTTACGCCTATCCATAACTCCCTCATCATTGATCATAGGTATAGGGGGATTCTCCTTCATATACCTCCACACACTTAACAGCAGTAAGTTCACTTCATATGGAGTTAACAGGGGGAAGATTTCCCCTATATAGGACAGTGGTGGAGGAAGGAGGCCACCCTGAAATATTCAATAATTGAATTTTCAGTCTTCTCAAAGGCAAACAATACATTAGCTGAAAACGGAAAGCATTGAATCCACTTTACTTGGTCAAACTCTAATAAAAAGACAAGTTAAATTTACTTCTAAAATCTATTATTCACTCTGTGACAAAATACATATACAGGGATGCTAGTGGGGTCCGGAAAGAAAACCTGAACTTTTTTTTGGCAAAGACGGGGGGGGGGGGGGGGGGGGGGGGGGGGGGGGGGGGGGGGGGGGGGGGGGGGGGGGTACAAATTGATTATGAAACAATTACTATATTTCAAATTTTATTTAATAAATATATTGCAATATATGTCATCACAACTTCATGGTAATTTTCAACAGTTGTTTCCAAGGATAATCTTGACATTGACAAGATGGAAGTGCCATCAGTACATAAATACCTACCACCCATAGTAGACAGTAATGATCCCTCACGTAAGCTTGATAATCACCAGCATGATAATGATAGTCACTAAATGTTAATCCCTTTCATTTATCATTTTCAAAGATTGGTAATGGCTTTCGTGGTAATGCCCAAGCAACAAAAATGTGTAAAGACAACTACGTGCTTTGGCATGCTTAGTTGTTTTAGCATGGTTTTTCAGAGCTTTTTAACCACTGCTTCCGTACCGGATCACGTCGTTGCACCATACACACCAAGCTTCTCCGGGGGACTTTCGCTTCCGAACATAGGTAGAAAAAAAATCGTCATTATTGTCCTTTTCCTCCAGCCAACTCCAACTAAATCTATTTTTGACAGTAATGTCGATGTTTCTAATATCGTCTGTTCCCCTCTCCGCGAAATCCATTTAGTTTGGTTTAGTTCAAAATTCCGCGCACGCGGTGTCAAAACTTTCCACATGGGTGCCGACATTAAAGCCAACATTTCCAACCAATCAAGCGCCATAAATAAATCACGTGCTACAGTTGTGACTAGATATTGTGTTGAAACGCAGCTCTGTCGCAATGGTTGAAATGCGACGTTCCTCTGACGCATCGTTCGTCCAGTCCGCGACCACATTAAAAACGAGAATTCCGGAACAAAATATAGTACCAGAAAATTTTATAACTGGACGCAAAAAACCGGAATTCCGGTAAAAACCGGAAGACTAGCATCCCTGCATATATCACTATAAACAAGAACTAGAATAAACTAGAAGAAAAATCTTTATATGTTCTGTTACCTTCCCCATGACTTCTATGAGTCTACATGAGAGCTCCAGCTGCTTGGGTGTGTTGCTGGCCATCTTGTCTCGCGCACCTTCCCAGAATGCCATCATGGCAGCCGCCATACCACGCAGTACACAGGAACACTGACTAAGGGCAGAATAGTCTGAAAGATAAAAACACTGGCTGTCAAGGTTGTGCCACTTAATGGAGAAAATGTATCTTAATTAAAGCATCCAAGATATCTTATATGACAACTTATCATCTTTTAATAATCAACAACTTACCATATGATATGATGTCCAACATGTTCCATAAAACTGGGTAAGCTTCTATCTTTTTTCTTGTAAAGAGATTCCTAGAAATAGGGTTTTAAAAATTCCATTATTTTTCAAATATATATCTCTTAACTATATCTTAACAATTTCTTTTTTAAAAGCTATATACAGCCTCGGATTTTCATATTTTTACTTCTCCACAAGTCTTTGTCCTCTCTCCCCTGCACGATTTTAGGAAATTCCTCCCTCCCCCCCCCCCCCCCAGGACAACTCCCTACCCTGCTATTCCCAAACCCCATTCCCTCCCCTACAGCACAATGGTCTCCACCCACTCAAACCCACACTCACCCCTCACATCCACACCCGTCTAACACCCACCTGTTCAAACTCACACCCACCTCTCCACAGTGAATTCCATCCATCTCTCCTCTGGCCAGTGCAGACCATTGTACAGCACATCCATAGTTGTCAACTCCACCACCAGGAGCGCTAGTGTCTTCAGTGCCTGCTCTGTCTGCTCACTGACTGGTTTCCCCTGGACCAGAGTGAGATAGGTGTCTCTACTAGAGCTGCTGTCCGACTGGGGGTACAGACCCTGGGGAGTTGGTCCTTGGTTGAAACAACAGTCACAGATGACCTCAGAGAAGAACTGTCTGTTGGCAAACACCTGGGCCTAGAAGAATGAAAATACAGTAATTATGAAATTTTTTTTTAATCATTATCAACATCATTATTATTATAAGATATATGTTTTAATTGGTGTGTGTAAGGACAGTGGATCATAAGAAAACTTGTTTAATGTTGGTGTCTCTACATGTTACTTTATGCCCCTTTCTAATCTCATCAAGATGAACCAAGTGGGTAGTCACATATTAATCTTAATTTCACAACTTATTAACCTTGGTAAGTATAGGTGTATCTATTTGTTTCTTCAATCCTTTTCCGATGACTCCAGCATGGAACACAGAGGCATGTGACTGAGGCAGTGCCATGTACACAGAGTGTTTTCTATTGGCTTCCAATATCATTGGCTTAGGACGGGTTACTTTGACAGACTCGGCAGAGGTCAATGGGTCAAACTTCCCACCAAGAGCAGCAGAATACTCCTAAATTATAACAATAATTGTAGTCAACAGTAAATTTATATCAATTATGATTTTTATCAATTATAAGCTTTGGGACTAAGACCGCTTCAATGATTATGATGAACTGGGAATATTTGAAAGGTTTTCGTTCTCTTAATACAGAAATGTCTAAATAAACAGTCAGATGATAAGAGTGGAAATGTAAGTCGACTCTTGCTGTAGCAATATTTGACCAGAAAAGTTAGCATCAGTTTATTACCTGTGACACTGCAGCCTCCAGCAGAAATCTCACCATCATCTGTCTCACCTCTGGGTGCTGGCATAAACACTTGATGAATTTCCTACAGTAACCTAGGCAATGACCCTTCTTACTTGCATCTGAAATAGTTAAAACAACACCTCCTGAGGAATAAAAGAAATAGATGGTTCAAAATAGTTTGGGATAAAATATACATTTTGTTTCATATTGTCAAAGATACTTGAATTTCAGAGTTAGCATTACCCCGGACATCCTTTACAAAATCAAGTTATCATTTTTTTTTTCTGGCTCAAATTCAGCTTTATCCTGCATATAGTTGTTGCTTACCTTTTTCAAAGAGGGCATTGAAGAAAAAATGGACCACCAAACCAGCCAACTTAAGACTGACACTACTGCTAAGTGCTTTGGTTAACCTCAGGGTTGCTAACAGCTCAATGGTTGCCATGGAGATGCTCACATCGTGCCTTAGCAACTGAGTTGCCAAGTCAACCACATGGTTTTTCATGCAGCTAAACACGGAACTAATGAGGAATTTGAATTAGAAAGTGCATATCAATACCAAAATTTAAAAACTATCTCATGTAGATTTTTGCACTATTGTCCATCTTATTCAATGAGGTTACCTTTTTTTCATCAAGTTTGTAACTAGGCACATCTGTCATTATTACAGGATTAACAGAAAATTCCTACATTATCAACAACAAAAACTTCTTTCTTAAAAAGATTCATTTAGAGTCAGCATTCTAAAAGAACATACTTGTTTGAGTCCAACTCTAATCCTGTCTGTCTCTCCCACTTGATGATGCAGAGCAGGTTGTGGATCATCTTGGCTACATCCACGTCATAATGAGGCTGGAGGCGCTCCATTGCCTTCTGGATTGTGTTAGGTGTGACATCAGGCAAACGCGTCTCCATTTCACATTTCATTTCAATAAATATGTTCAACTGAATGAAAAAGTCAATATCATAACATGAAGACTTTATATAATAAATGAGAGCAATGAGTCTCTCGTTTCACTTATGTACAAATTTGAGTCTTTAACATATATATATCTACTCTGTGAAGACAGATGTGTCATTATAATCATATTATAAGGTCTGAGAGAGAAAATGCAGTTAAAGTGGAATGTCAGTATAACTCACCTTTTCCATGTCTGTGGCATTGACTACTATATGGCAGAGTATGTCTGAGGCACTGGTGATGCCACAGTACAACCCCACCTGACACAGCAGCTTGGACAGCCAAGAACACCTGGGCAGGGAAGTGAACAAAATATCATTGTCATTTATTCTGATCAAACAATTTGCTAAATGTTCTTTTTAGTAAACAGTTTGACTTTGTTTTGTTTTTTGAAAAAGTATTTTAAAAAATCCAAATTTTTTTGCTGTAGGTCAAGCTGATAATAAGATCCTTAAGTTTATGATAGTAACCATTACAATCAAGAAAAAAATCGCTGAAAATCATTCCATGATACGTTAATACTTAAATGCAAGTTACTACCATCAGATATAAAGTAGATCTGTGGAAAATAACACCAGGTAAGAAAGTACCTTTTACTATTGGTGTCAGCCATAAGTTTATCTGCCAGGTGTACTGCGTGGCCTTGGAGAGCTGCTAGGAATGGAATCTCAGTGGAAGGGTTGCTGCCTTTCCTGTGGATAATCTGCTGTAGGTCAATTACCAACTGGTCCTAATGTAGTGTGAAAAAAAATGATACTGACATCTGTTAATTTTTTTTAAATAAATTATAAATGGTGTTAAAAAATAGATAAAACAATAAAAGGAAGGGTTTAGCAGAATTTTGCTACCATACAATTATCTCACAACCAAACATGAAAGCTTATAACTTAATAATTTTCAGTTCATAAATCATACTGATTTTTAAAAGGGACCCATACTTTGATTTAACTCATCTTTGTTAATTAATTATTTTTCTTTTAATCTTTCACTCACCATCACCACAGAGCAGGTGTGTCGTACTTTGGCAGAGAGAGGGTCTTCGCAGTCCATAGAGTCTGAAATACACATGTACAGGATGGACAGTGTGTACAATACAATCTCAATAAGTACAGTCCAGTCAAACTGATCCATATGTTTATGAATACTGGTTGATTTATTTTGGTCCCTGAAGAAGGCACACAAGCTGAAAGCTTGGCACCTTTTATCCATCATAATTGATCTTTAAAGATGTGTTTTCAATATAGTTCATTTATTTGCAGAAAGTCTGAAACCTATGCAGATACTGATCCCCAAAATTAGTTTAGACTCTTGGACACAAGGCTATTACACCATACTGACTGTTAAATCAATTGTATTCCTACATCTCAAATAATAATAATAAGAAGAAAAAACAAGAACAACAACAATAACAACAACAACAGTAACAACACAAACAATAATATTAATTCACAGGAAAAATCATAACTACAATCAAATCCACAATTATTTTCAATTACCTTGCTCCGGGCTCCACACTGCAGAGTCCAGTAAGAACTGTAACAACTTGTATGCTCCCTCACTGCTCCTTGTGATTAGATGTACCACCAGACTTAACAATCTAAATACACAGGGGTACAGTTTTATATTACTGTTACTTCTCAGCATTAATCTAAATCTCAGTGGCAGTATTATAACATATCTACATGCAACATTATTCATTAAGTGACTGTTTTAGTTAATACACATAACTCTCAATCTAAAAAGAAAACACATGTCTCTAAACTACTTTCATTTCTCAATTACCACAAAAAATGTTGTCTCATGTAATATTTTTAAATTAAAAATCTGTGTGTGATCACTTTACCACCTGAATGGCTGCAGGACCATTAGCAATTTAAGCTCATTCATTTTTTTTATCACGAAGTGATCTTACCCTGCAGTGTCTTGCATGCTGGGAGATTTCTGCTCAGTGAACTGTTTGGACAACTTGTTCATTGCACTGGTGGATACTAAAACAGATATTTAACAAAACAATATACCCTCTGAGATCAGCATCAAACTTCATACTGGCAATTCCCTTATGGAATTTATCTGTTTAAAGTCAAGTGTACTTCCAGACGATTCATGAATTTTCTGACTTTTACTGAAAAATCTGTTTCTTTCATTAATGTATTGTAAATTTAAACAGTGAGCATCACAATCAACATGTTACTTAATGTCATTGCTGAATTTGCATGTTTGTGTAATCTAAGTTGCTAAAACAGTGACTTCATAAACTGACTTACAAGTATGGACAATATCAGTGGTCAGCACCTGTAACAGCATGTTGGACATAGAAGCCAGCTGAAGCAGGAATGGGACAGTGGACAGCTGCATGGCATCTGCATCAGGCCTCAGGCTTTCCTGGAGTATAATTCAACATGATACATAACTACATAACATGTTCATACAAACCCACACCTCCTTTTTATTCCATATAAATTCATATCTATGAGTTAGTTTTTAATGGACATATGCATCCGATTCCTGCATTTATACAATGTTATTTTCATTATTTAGCTTCGATGCGAAAAACTGCCAAACACTTACAGTCGGTCATTAAGTGCCTGCTAACAGTAAAATATACAAATATCTTAACAGTCTGTTAACAGTTAGTTATACAAATATCTAGATGAAGTAGTCTTGGGTAATAGTTTTCGTCTTACCTCAAACAGTCCCAGCAAAGCCTTCCTGATATTCTGGCCATGCTGCCCAGCCAGGTGTCCCAGAATTCCCACCACTGACGCCATCTTGGGAACTTTCTCGGAAGATGGCATGTCTGATTGGTTGCTGCCATGGTAACAGAAGTCCTTCAGGCCACACATGAGCACCCTGGTGATGATGGTCTGTGGGAAGCAGGAGCTGGTTGGAGGGCAAGGAAAATAAATATATTGATATACTCTAATCTATATCATCAATAAGATTGTGCATCTTTCCAAGGAGTTGTTTTAACTGATGCTTTAGTGACAGTTATCACTCACTTTGGAACAAGGTATAAGTGAAACAGTCAAGTTTCAATAACTATCCCAAGTGAGAATCCCTCACCAACACCCAATGACCTTCGGGCATTCAGCCTGATGATGATGCCTTTGTTAGAAGAACAAAGTGTCTATGTTTCACTAGTTTCACTAATATTTTGTTCCAAAATAATGGATAACAATCACTAAAACACCAGCTACTAAAATGTCAGTGTATACTTTTTTTCTTTCTAATGCATTACCAAGCTCACCTGTAATTGCCATTTCTTCTTATTATTTTTACTAGTATTTTTTTAGGAGTTTTTGTAATTAGCCCATGAAAAACATTAAGAGTTCTGCCTGTGAAATTTACTCACCCAAGATGAGCCACAACCCAGTCAAAGTGTGGAGAATACTTGACAGAAGCCTCTAGTAATGCACTGACACAAACATCTGCTGATCCACTGATCCTAATAAAATAAAACAAGTTGATGTTCTAGAAAAATATGAAATAAATTGCACAAATGAAAAATTACAAAAATAAATAAATAAATAAATAAAATAAATAAATAAGCGATTGTGTTTAAACAAATGAAATATGATCATAAGGTTATATAGCTGTTTGAATAAAAGAATAAGAGTATGGAGCTTTCCACAAGCAAAAACTTAGATTCATAATCACTGAAATCTGCAAAATTCTTTAATGAATACTTACATAGCAGCAAAACATTCAGATGCCAGCTCCATGAGGGTCTTGGTAGCCAGGCATGTCATCCACAGCTGTAATAACTCACTGAGACTGGCAGAGTGGGGCACAGCCCTCCTCTCCGAGTACTTGCTGCTTATCTGACCCAATAGGTTGATGGACCACTGAAATTAGCAATGATCACATTAGGCTTTTTTAATCTACTTACTTCACTTAAATGTGAGATATTCGTGTGCAGGCAAAAACATTGCTGGAAAAGGAGGACATTTAGATCCAATAGGTAAGTGAAATAAATACGATAGAAAATAAAAAGGATTTTAATGTTTGGAGTAACATCAGACATGAGCCCAGGTTAAAAAAAACTGAACATTTATGGAATCTCAGACAAGATGAATATCAAGAACCATCAGAACTGAATTAAAAAACGCGGAATTCTGGGTGATTGATGTCTGAAAATTCATCTAAAGAAGATTAAATACTAGTGTTACCTTGCATCTATTATTCTCTTCTCTGAACATGACAAACAATTTCCAAATATCCCAAAACATCATAAAATCATAAACATGAAAATTCTCAGACACAAGCCTAAAATTTTCCATACCGTTAGCTTACGGCCAACCTGGTCAAAGGCCTTCATCAGACTGACGTGAGTAGTTGTTCACACTCACTGACCACTAGGTGGTATAGCGGCCAGGACCCTCTTACCTCCCATACTAACCAATACCTAAACTTCTAGTCGCACCACCCATTACATCAGAAACTGGGGGTAGTAAGAACTCTAAAACACAGGTGCAACGCGATCGTGACTAATGAGAAAGACAAGACATTGGAGAACAAGACACTAGATGAGGCTCTCATGATGTGTGGTTACCCACCTTGGGCTTTGAAGATCAGGGTCAGTGAACACAGGAAATCAGTGACTGTAGGCAATACCAGCTCTGCCATTTCTGAACATGTAATAGACACCAGCCACAGTATCGATTGGAATTCAACTAAGATTCTTGAATCTGAATCATCCGACATCCCGCGAAAAATATGAGAGGCTATCAACATCAGTCGACACCAGCCACCCATGAATAGGGACGGGGGGGTTGATCTACCTGACATTTATAAGAGGGTCCTGGCCTTCAACCAGGTTGGCCGTAAGCTAACGGTACGGAAAATTTTAGGCTTGTGTCTGAGAATTTTCATGTTTATCCAACAACCAAGCTAATGAACATTTTTGCTCATTATAAAATTATATACAATAAAATAAAATTGAATTTAAAAAACATTTTAAAAATTAATATTCTGGAGATCTTACACCGATGACAACTTGGGTAACTAGAGATGTAGTATTACCTGTGATATGATGGGTGCCCAGGCCTCTGGGTTAGTTTTGATAAATGTGACCAGCACACTGCAGGCATCTTGTATGACAGCATCTAGGTTAGGCATGCTGGTATCTAAGAAACAAACAGGAGCAGGAATTTTGAAATTCTTCATTCATTGCAGTTTTAATGTTAATGTTTGTTTTAATGTTAATAAGCTTACATTCTCCCTCCCCATTCCCCCACCCCAAAAACACACATTGTCAAAAAATCATAATGATACAATTCTTTTTGCAATTAAACAGGAGCAGATTTGTTGTAGAACAGTTTCATTGGCTATGTGTTTTTAATAAACAAACAGTTTCCTTTGTCAAAAATTCAACAAAAAATTAACTGAGAATTCCAAGGCAGCCAATATTGCTGACACTCAGATTCATCAGGAAAACAAGGCCTGCAATAGATATTACAACCTATCGACATCCCTCAGGTGTACTGATTCAGTCTTTACCTTAGTTGTGGACTTAAACACTTAAACACTAAGGCCACTCTACCTGATACATTGGACCCTATCTCTAGGTGCAGTATGTGTGTGTTGACAGCATCATCAAACACAGTACACAGGTGCTCCAGGACGGCGTGTCTGGCAGAGGGAAGTGTTTTCAAGAGGAACAGCGCAGATTTGGCCAGCTCCTCACTGCTCACCTTGTTACGGAAGGTAGAAGACCCCTGGATGAAGTTCTTCACCTCTGTTTTGATGTCCTGAAATTCACTTTATGCTTTATTTAATTATGAAGCAGCATAAGGATTGTTTCTATTAAATTTTGGTGAGGTTCTGTAGCATGAAACACTTATATTTCATTGACTGGTACTAGAACAAATGCCTACATCAAGGAGGCGGGGGGGTGAACTACAATTAAGAAGTATTTTGAGACAGAAGGTAAGTCTCCGTCTTTCACATATTTTGCTGATCTAGTGAAAGCCCTGATTTTAGCCTGCTTTAAAAATACATCAAAAAGCGCACTAAAAGCATATGTACCGCATGTACACTACACGTAAGGTACCGAGCAGTGCGTGTACATGTACTGTACCACAGGAATAACACTGTTTGAGTTATAACTGAAGTATATTGTGTCTTTGAAAAGAGATGATGTAGATTTATGATTTCTAAATTTCTTATCATTTGTAGCGTGTTAATGCATCGCTTATCAAACAAGTGGTCTTCATTTTCGGCCTGATAAGTAGCATATAAGGCCGAAAACTGACTTTTCTAAGAAAAATTGAGGCATAGCTTTAGAACAACCCTCTAGTATTCCGTTAAGCGAACATGGAAAATGCATAAAGATTTAGCTTCAGATACATCGTTTTTAGACCTCAGGTAATATTTTAGCCTTAAAACTACAGCGGATCTTCGACAATTTACCTGAGAAGTGAAAGGGAAAGCGTGACCGTCGCTTGCCGCGGCCATTGTTTTGAAGCGGATTTGAATTGTAGTTGCGAAGGCGATTCTGTTTTCTAAATCATTGATGTTTCATCCAAAACATGGAAATATTTTTTCAATTTTTAATTTTATTTAATATTGAAAAGAAATAGGCTTTATTAAAACTTTTATTTTTAAAATAACAATAAAGCAGATACGAAAAAATATCTGCAATTTCTTCTAACTCTATATTCTGAAGGCCGTTTTGAAGGTCACGCTGCATTCTCAGAAAATGTGATAACGTTTATGTGCCCGAGATAGTTGAAACGAAACTCCCGTCAATTACCAACATTATTTATTGCTGAAACAGTACAGTATGTGACATAATAACCAAGGAAGTGTAAGTTTGCATTGAAAACTTTGTAAGAGTGTAATTTTTGTACTGATCATCCCGTTGAATTCAAGAAATTTGCTTTCCACTTGGAAGTTATTCTTACAGTCGGTTACCGGATTAGTGAACCCAGAACGAGGCTCTCATTTTGGACTAGGGTAAAACATTGGCTTGCGCCCATTACTCTCAATGTTAAATTGGTGAACTTTGATCGTTCATATCAAACAGACCAGAGGACAATTACTTGTGACAACCACTTGGTTATATTCACTAGGGTTTTTAGCGTCAGTCAATGGGCCTCAGGAGGATTTTCTAGAGCTGATGGTGATTTTATCAGTGATAATACCAACACTCCTCCAACGGGCTGCAATTTCAGTTTACACCAGATGCATGTTGTAATAGGCATATTTTATCGTCTGTATCAAGTATATCTGTAAACAAATACGCGTGACAACTGTTTGTTGATATTCACTTACGTATTTAGCTCAGGGAAATGGCCATCAAAATGATTTTCTGGCGTCAGTGGCGACTTTATCAACGATGGTGGTGTACTATTTTTAAAGCAATTTTTCCTACTGGGACACTATGACCTATACGCGCCGAGTTCATTAATATGCAGTCAGAATTCTTGTATAATCAAATCATTATCTAAACAAAGAAAACTTTTATATTCATATTGCTTTTACAGGTCTCAGTTTGAAAAATTTGATAAGCAAGAAAAGGGGGATTGGGTAGCATTGCTCACCTGTCGTGTTCAAAGCAGGTGTCTCAAGTAATGCAATTAATGTGCTTTCAAAAAGAATTTTAATTTGTCACTGCTGTGTTTTTCATTAAAATTTCTTTTTCTACTGTTGTCTGGATTACGTTTGAAGAGTCTATGGAATACTTTTTCAGCTTTTATAATTTCTGCAAAAATGTAAAAAATTTCACTAGAGGCCTGCCAAATTTATTTTTCATAAATAGATTCATCCATAATTATCCAATTAAACAAAAAGTTTTGAATGAAAGCCTCACTTAAATCTTTATAAGTTGTCAAAATCTACAAATCATTTTTGACTCTGATGCTAAATGAAATTCATGGTGTTTTTTTTTTAAAGAAAATTATATAAATTTATAAGGTAGTGATTTCATTTTCGTTTTTAGAACATCAGACTCAATATCACAATACAAAGTACAATCTATAAAAATCAGAATTGAATGCATATTTAACCGTCATAAATCACTTTGAATTCTTAAACAAAATGAAAGATACAATAAAACGACTTTAAATTTACATTTTATTTCTATCTATAAGGTATGCAAGAAAGGAGTTATAAAATTCCTTGACATATGCTGTAAAGTTGCATTCTGAATTAACATTTGTACAGTAAAAATGAATTAGAATTTCTATGATATAAAACACTTAAGCAAATATAACAGTAATGTCCAAAGGATAAAAACACTGAATCCATAACAAAAATTTGATTGCTGAGTGTTTTTTCTAATTGATTAATAGATTTTACTCAGCAAACAGCTCCACCCGCTTGTTTCTTCCAGTTCATATTCTGGAGTATGTTCATTGATAGCCTTTCTTGCGTTCTATCCTCTTGATGAAAGTGTGCAATATCACAAAGAAAAAGTATTAGTTATCTGTTCCAATAGCACATTATTGCCATTTACACACTTCATAGTACAATAATTAAATGATTTATTGAGTATGTAAAAATTTTATTCCTGTCCATGATCTCAATTCTGTCTGCAGCAACATGGGTATTAAAAAATTACTAGAAAAAATTGTTTAAATTCTCAAAATGGCATGTACTTTCAGTAATAAAATCAGGCTAGTAAATTGTCATTAGAGCTTTCTTTCAGCTCCCCTTTTCAAAGACAAATACAATGACCACACCTGTGAAGATCATATCTGTTTAAGTTCTGTTTGCTACAATGACACCAACTGATAAGATCACTTTCTTCCAATTAAGCCACCTCAGAGGGCTCTATGATTGTTTGAGGATCCAGGTAAGTTCTGTTCAATCGCTGTCAGTGGACAGATTCATCCGATAACAAAGCCATTGGAACTTCTTACCTGAAAAACGATCAGAACTGTAACTGCAGCTCATATAATTACAGTGTAAGAGAGGTGCATTTCAATCGCTGATAAAATCGGCATCAATGCTAGAAAAGGTCTTTGATGGCCATTTCCTGACACTAAATACCTACGTTAATATAATCAAACAGTTGTCAAGTTTAATTATCTACCGGTGTGAGAGATACAGACGATCAAAGTTGATCATTTTAACATGGGGAGTAATGGAGCTTACAGATTGTTTTACCCTAGTCCGGGCGTGGCGGCCATCTTGTGACGTCATGCCGACTGTAAGAATAGCAGAGATGCACAAAATCGGTGATTGATTATCGATATTGAGCATGTGATGTCATTTTATGTCCACTCAGGACAGGATGTTATTATATTCAAATGGAGAAGTTGTCTGTGAAACTTTATCTGACATCATGTTGGCTAAGCACACATTTCAAAATACCAAATTTCCTTTAATGTAAGCTATTGCACGCATGTTTTATTATTATATTTTTCATTTTGATATAATACCCCAAAAGGTATATTCCAAGCTAGAATATCTCAAGTTTTCAAATGCCATTTGATTGTCCTTCATTTAGTTGTGATATCAACTACAAATGGTCAACATCGGTATATTTTATTAGGCAATATCTGAAGCTGCAAATTTGCTTTATTAAACTGCATTACATTAACTACCTTCTTCGTTGTTTTTAGAATCCCCAATCTCAGCATGCCTAACTTCAGTAACCTCAAGCTGAGTGGGATCAGCCACCCAGTGAGGGTAACGGTAATCTCGGTGACCCTGGGGGTGGCCTTGATGGGGATTTTGGCAGCTTATTTCCGTCGAAGAAAGCGACCATCACCTCCAAGAAGACCGAGTGGTGTTTTGGAGAAGAAAGCGGTGCCAGCACCAGTGCTCAGTCCCAATGGAGGTGAGGAGATTGCCCAAATTTATTTACTGTTATCTGTTGATGTACTACGCTATTATCTACATAACTTAATAGCAGTAAGTCATTCCCTGGAGCATTGCCAGGGCCATTCTATAGTGTTTTTATTTTGTTTTAAATATGATTTAAATTCTTTGTATGAAATTATAATGAATCCAAATGTGCTGTATATATGTATTAGCACAGGTGATTGGTATTCTTCTTTAGATCTTCCCAATAAATCAGCCAGTGTAATTGTCAAGAGAAGCCAGTCCCCGAGATCTTTGGTGAGAGACAAGTCCAACTCCATGTCCAGCCTGGGAGGTGCCTCCACCAGTACACACTCCACTATCTGTAATACCCCAGTCCCTGTGGACACCAGCTCTATGTCAGCACAGGACCTCTGTCAGATTGGTGAGTAGATCATCAAATACAAGTCTTCTTCTTGATGTGATGAGAAGATAGATGATCAATAAGAAGTCTTATTCTTTATGTTTGATATATCTGAATTTTTTTTAGAAAAAGTATAATTTTCACTTTTTAACTCGCAAGGAAAAAATATCTTTGTGTTTATTGTCACAGAAAATATTTGCTTAAGATTGCGTTTTGATAGAATTTTGCAAAAGTTCATGAATAAACAGCATTTTTCACTAAGTAAACCCTGTAAGGTAGAGCTTAGAGCTTGAATAGAGTGACAGCTGTAGGTTGGACAAAATGAGTAAAAACTAAGTGGACAGGTGGGCGGTGTCTGTGTTTGAATAATAGTTTGAGTATCACCTGTTGCCCTGCAGCCATCTCTGTAGCCCTGATTGAGAGTGCAACTAGGTTGTATCTCCAAATCATGGGAGATAAACCACTGAAGAGGATTGGCTGCTGGCTTTAAGTCAATTTAATGGGTGGGTGCACTGGAGAAGTGGGTGGTGCCTATGTTTGATTAATGGTTTGAGTGGCACCCTGTTGCCCTGAAATTCTCTCTGTAGCCCTGGTTGACTGTGCACGTACAAGGTGTTATCTTTGAATCTTGGTGTGAGGTACAACTCGAGATTTGTCAGATGTTTCTTGTAAGGAAAGGATCAGCTGCTGGCTACTTGTACAGGGTTATGGCCCCTGTCATCGATATTGGGGATGATACATCATCTTAACATCTTACTCATAAACAAAATACGACCGCGTGATGTTGGCTTAACTTAGTAGTTGGAACATCTTCAAAAGTGACTGATGTTGAATTTGCTGAATTTATGTGAATATGAATGTGATTGTTATTGATACTGTCAAGTGTTTTAACACTACTGGTATGGGTTGTTTTTGTTGAATTAAGTCTTTTTTATTATTATTAGTTAGTTTTGGAATAGAGAAAATAAGTTTTAGTGCATCAGGGAGGTGATATGTTGAAAGCAGCGCAGGTGAGATTTAGTCATATGTTTTTCTTTTATTCAAAACATATTTTACCTGACATGTTTAGTATATGCCAGTTTTTGGAGATTCAGTAGTTTCAGTACTTCGTTTCAACATTACATTTTTGCCATGATACCAAACAGAAGTTCAATTTTGTTTCATTTTCAGTATTTATTACTATCATTATTATCATATCTATTCTGTAGGTATGGAGTCCCTGTCTTCAGCAATCCGAGTTTGGGAAGATGCCCTAGAAAAATTGGATGTCGACCAACAAGTAGACGATGTTGATGGGAATCAAGAACACATAGTGAGTTATGTCATTGTATTTCTAGTGGGGTTATCTAAATGTATTCTAAAGTCTAGATGAGAATGGGAAGAAAAAAGGTATTAGGAAGCAGCAGGTACTATCAAGAAGATGCATGTAGTAATTGATTTTGTGTAATACCTCCTATTCATTCCAAGTGAGGTACCTTGTATTTTTTTTTTTTTTTTTTGAAAATATATTGTGTGACTTGTATTTAAATAATAAATTCAACAAGTTTTAGTTTGCAAGTAATTTCAGATCTTTCAATCAAAATGAACTGTTGAAACTATTAAATACAGTGTTTAAAGATCTTGACGAAACAGGAATGTAGCCGAGTATCACAGAACAAAATCAACTATATATCATAAGGATCAGCTTCTTTATTCCTTCTTAAGTCCTGTACATGCATATTAATGTGGCATTGCGAATAATGACAAAGAATAGTGTTGGACGGGGACTTTATACTACCCGCTCATGTGACTGCCAAAAGACGTGACATGTGACTTACAAAGAATATTATTGAGCGGGGACTTTATACTACCTGCTCACGTGACTGCCAAAAGTGCGGGAATGCTGGAAAAAAACATCAAATACAAGTACATGGATGGGTCAAGCAATAGTTCTTGAGTAGGACAAAATGGCTCTTCATCCTACCAGTAGGTAAATCCATTTTGGCAGGAAAATCCTGTGGAGTGGCCCTTTGACATATCATTTTCACCTGTGTACACCTGCCAACTTGTAGCTGCAGGGTTAGGGCCATCACATCTTTATATTTATAGATATCTTTTGTTGTTAAATTATGCAATCAACGACTAACAGATATCAAAGATATCAATAGTCAAAACACATCAGAACATATCTCTGGCAAGTTGGTAACCATAATTGCCCTGAAGCTACCTGGCTTGATAGTCATGAGGATATGTCTGATGAAAACCCTAGAGAAGGGTCAACCAAGGATGAAGGAGATGTGACATGAAGATAAACTGGTTTATAATGTTTTTTTTCTATCACGTCTATACTTTTTACCACTTATTAAGCTGCCTTGTATTTAATTAAGTTCTTCCTTTGTATGGATTTTATGGGTGAGACTAGAAAACTTCTAATATTTTGGTAAACCACTTAGGACAAGCAGGGTTTTGAGGGTCGTTGCACTATTGTTATTTTTTTTTTTAAATATTTTACTTTGATATATGTCTGCTACATACAAACTGCCAGAGTCAAAGTCTACTAAAAAGATGGGAGAGGGTGGTGAGTTATTGGACACCTGTGACAGGATTTTGTGGTTTCAACTTGGCATCAGAGAGAAATAAATTAAGAAAGAAAAAATAAAAGGAAGACGTAGGAGAAGTGCCAGTGTGTTTGTATTCATGCACATACATGCATTCACGCATGCACGTACACATTATCCACAAGGTTTTTTTATGTTAAAATATTAGGAAAAGAAGAACTTATGATTAGGAAGTAAATGCTTTTTCTCAGTCTCGGGTACAATTTTTGCTGAAGATTCCCTCAAAGCTGTTGCCTTGATTCAGTATCTACATGTGGAAAAAACCTGTTATGAATATTTCATTCTCTTTCCTCATATATTCTAAAACATTAAAATATTAAAGGTACATTGGAGTGTTTTTGGAATTCCCAGTAATGCATATAAACAACTTTACTAGTTTCTTATACGACTCAAATATAGTCAATGAGGAATAAAACTAAATTAGTCCCTTGATCAGCCATTAAATGCACCTTTAAACAGCACCTTCTTCAAATTTTTGGTCGTCAGTTTGACCCCATTTATATACAGCACTGAATGCAAGCAGAAAAATCCATTCAAATATAATTTTTCACTTAATATGTAACTATGTCTTTCAGAATTTTAATGAAATATTTCTTAATTGAAACTATATGGTGGCATTTGGTCAGCTTTTGTGGCAAAAAATTGACTTCAAATGGATTTTATAATTGCATAATGAATAAGTATTTGAATACTTGATGTTTGTTTCTTATTATTCTAGGAACTATCAGCCACAGATCTGAGACAGCAAATCAGCGACCTGCTGGACAAGGCGTATGGTATACAGGACGAGTACGAGCGCACGGTTGTCCGGCAGGTGGACAGCGCAGCACTGGACACAGCAATGGCAGCACTGGCAGATATGAACCGCGAGTATGAGCTGAAACAGAAGGCATCGCGGGGTGACGAGGGGTCCAGCGATGATGAAGATGAGGGGTCGTATTTCTCTGCAGCAGAGGTGAGAGGTCTAGTTGTTTTCTTGTGGTACAAAGGGAATACTTCATGATTAGAGTCAGAAAATTTTTAAATGTAAAGAATATCCTTGTGGTTTTTTTTTGACAACAGTTTTGTCATGCCAAGTTCATAAAGAAATATTATTTGAATGAGAAGACGGGTCTTGTACAGCAATGTGAGTAAATGATAGAACAACAGCAATAAAAAAGATTGTTAGTTTATTATTTCTGAGACGTTTTGAGTTTTGAAAAAAAAGTGGGTAGAAAAGGGCAAATATAAAAGTCATTTTGTTCATAAAATATTTATATAATTATTTCAGACACCAGACCTCTCCGACTTGGACACTTTGAGGACTTTACACCACAAACAAAGGGCACTGTATGAAGCTGGACTTTTAGAACTTAAATTTGGCAGCATTCCATGTAGAACACTGAGGTGAGATTGCTATAGGTGTGAACCTGAAGGAATGGATATATTTAATGGCATTTACTTGAAGCTAATTGATGCTCTGAGTAATTTGAATAATAATAAATTAAAAATTATTAAACATTTTGTATTTTAATTACAGTGAAATAAATCCATTTTTCTTGACGCCTAGAACTCATCACTTCATTGAATTGTAGTTGGATTTCAATGTTGTGAGCATTAAGTATTACTGGCAGCAGATAGTAAATATAATGTTATTTTTTATCTATATACTAAATCGTTCATTTCAGGACAAAAACATTAAATTGCAGCTCAGATGCAGAGTTTTTAGCCAAGCTCCACTGTGTCAGGCTGGCCCTGGGGGTGGGTTTTAGGAATTAGTTATGTTTTTTTCATTGATTTTTTGGTATTGTTCATTATCTTTCGCAATTGATTTTTTTAAATTGTAATTATTTGCTGACAAAGAAAAGAGGATGATCAGAATATTCTTACTAATTTCAATTTAAAATCTTTAAATTTAATTTTGAACTTAAAAATAAAACCCCAATAACTGGTTTTTACATTTCCATTTTATCTGTATATTTAAATGGTTGAGTATAAATGAGTGTCTTTGTTTCATTACAACAGGAATTATTAAAAGATCACAGCATACGAGAGTGGATAGAAGAAACAGGGAAAGAATTTATTAGTTCAATACTCATCAAGGCTGACAGGGTACGTCACACCCAACACAATGAGTTATGTCACACCAATAATGACCTCTGTCACACCTAACACAATGGCACAAGGTCTCTCGTACAGTAACCACTTAAACACATAAATATTGTGACTTAAATTGCATTGTGGTGTAAGACAGTGACCGACATGCCCAACAGATTGGCACATGCCCATTTTAAAAATCGCCAGGGGAATTGTTTAAAAAATTGATGTCACAAGAAGCAAAGTACCCCTATGAAATACTAACAGATCCAGCATAGTGTAACTTGCAGTCTGAAGTAGAACAGCAAACTGGTGCTAGTGATTCTTTGAACCATATTTAGCAAGTGCCTCTGTCAACAAACACACCAAGCCCATTCTGAATAAAAATTGCTCAGCTGCTGAAAAAAATATGAAATTCATTGTTTCACTTATGTTTGAAAAGGATCATGATTGGTTTAAAATTTGCTTTCACAGCATTAAAATAGAATAAGATATATGTATACATATATTCTTGGTTTCTATTTTGAGTTTAAAATTGCTTAAATTTATGTGTTTTGTTCAGGATCCAGAAGACTTTTACACTTCTTATGATGAAATGATGGCTTATATCAAAAATCCAGATAACATGGCCCAGGTTGAAGAGGAGCTGATGAAGGGACGAGGGGTAAGTACACACACATGCAAGCACACTTCCCTGCGTGCACGCATGCACACACATTTCAGTGACCTTGTTTTTTCTGGCTAGACATGATTTCATCTTTGTTGTTTTCTCTGTTTTTTTTTTTTAACTGTGGCACAGCCAAACAGGTCTTCAGGTTGTAAATGTGATATTTTTCATTTAACATTTTACAAACAGACCCTATTTCTGGACCTAAAACTTGCTCTTTTGACTTTCTAGGTGAGAGCCATCACATTTTATGACGTGGCCCTGGACTTCATCTTAATGGATGCCTTCGACGACCTCCAGAATCCACCCAGCTCTCTGACCTCCGTCATGGAGAACAGGTGGCTGTCAAATGGGTTTAAAGAGACAGCGCTGGCCACCGCTGTGTGGTCAGTGCTCAAAGCAAAGAGGAGTATGTTAAAGGTAACTGACCAATGTCCAGTAGCATATAGACATAACTGTCCAGTGGGCAAGTAGACCTAACTGTTCAGATAACTATACAACATAAAGGAGCATAAGCATAAGCAGAATATGAATGAAGTAGTCAAAACAGATTTGTTACATGAAAGAGGGTGCTTGGTGATTTATTAACTACGCTACACATGGGTATTATTAGCCTTCCATTAGAAATATGAGGAAATATACAACTCATTACCATAGTGGTATTAATGCTGCATCATTTGAGGTGGTAATGGTAGTGAGCAGGCAAAATGTGTCACTTTTGATTTACCCAGAAATTAACAATTAACTCTAGGTAGCTGTTTATATTCAACAGAATATTTTGTAGAAATTGAAACATTCCCTGAGATTAATAGCTAGAGTGTCAAACATTTACAAGTTATTAATCACTCCATTGCATCGTAAATTTTACAGTACCTTTTTGTTTGTCTGTTTTAGAACAATTTTATAACAGCTGTGCATATAATAATATATTTGAGCCTCATATGTATGTACTACTATCTATTTTTCCTCTGTTTCAGTTCTCAGACGGGTTCATGGCCCACTTCTATGCCATATCAGAGACAGTAAGCCCAGTGCTGGCCTGGGGGTTCATGGGGCCAGTGGAGGAAATGAGAAATCTGTGTTTCTTCTTCAAGGTACAGAATTAAGTTTTTTTTTACCCTCTTCTTTCTGTGGAGGAAATGGGAAATCTGTGTTTCTTCTTCGAGGTGAAGAATTTAGGTTTTTTCCCCCATCTTCTTTCCACTTAATTTTATTTGCTGTCTGTGGTCCATTGCCCATTAAACAATATTTTTTCCACATAATATTATGTGGGTTGAATCCCAACGGGTCAATAAGGAGGAAGTGAGGGGTATTTTTTTTAAATCATATGGGTTTAAATCATTTTTTTTTCTCTCGTATCATTTATTAAACATTTTAAGTTTTATCCATTGACATTAGTTAAAAAAAATCAATTGTGCTGTTTTAGTGTTTTGATACATAAGAATCAAAAAAAAAGTTTATTTGTTTTTAATAGCTTTATCATTGAAAGCATCACATGAATAATAAAAAGATACTCTAGCATATCGAGCTTATGCTCGCTCTTTAAACCTACACAATTTATAGAGATCACTTGAAATCTCTAAGCTGAAGAAATCACCGTTTTCACCGAATCACGTTGAAGATGTTTTCTATTTCTATTTTTCATGTAACAGGGCCAAGTTCTGGGTTTTATTCAAGACATGTTTGACTTCCAAAAGGTCCGGTTTAACACCGTGGAGGAGTTTGCAGACGACATATTGCGCCTGATCCGCGAGAGACGGGCGATCCTGGCGGAGAAGTTATTAACGTGACCAAAACTTTTCATGGGAAACGGGAGCATTTGTGAGGCATAATATCTGAAGTCGGAAAAATGACTTCATACGTAAAAAGGTACCTCGTGTGTTCAAGAATCTGCCAGAAAACTTGTTTTGAAACAATCTGTAAAATGTAAAATGCGCTGGGTTGTGATGATTGTTCTTTGGTAAGACTAACAGATCTGTAACTCAGGGTGAATTTCAATGTAACTTTTGATTCAAATCATTTATGATCCTATTGATCTGGAAACACTGGTGCTGTAAACAGCATTTTTACCACTATCTATCTCACATGTTGTTAACTTTAGTTGTAATGGAATTAATTTTTGAAGACGATAACCAGAAAGGTGAACAAAAATCTTCCTCAGGTGTGGTTGGCAAATTTCAATGTTGCAGAAAGTACATTGTAGGTGTCAGGATAATATCATACGTATCTAACAGCATTGTGAAAACAAACCATTGATATCAAGAAATTTCCTAAATGACATGTAATGTGTGTAGATATATCACAGGTTACATAACGATTGTGTTGTACATATATACATATAATTATGTATAAAGATATGTGATAAAATGTGTGTAAATAAAATTTTAGTTATTGCTGCTGTGCAGAAAGTGATTTTAAACACCAGCTTTGTTCTTAAAAACCTGCGTTGTGTTCCTTTTGTGTAAAACGATATACTGCAGCGTTCAAACGATGTGATACTTACCCCCTCTCAAAAGAGTTGATATGGAAAAATGTGCCAGTAAAAATTGACATTTTTTTGTGGATTATGCACGTTATTGTGATACACAATAAACAGTGTTTTGAAAGATAATTGAACGGTTGTTTTCGACTTACTCTTCAGTGTAATTTATAAGGAGAAATCCGTCTTCGGAAAATTTTGCGTTTTCTTGTGACATTGGTCCTTGCATTACGATCTAAATCTTATGTCAGTTTCGTAAAGACAGACTCTAAGTTACGAACATCCCAGTTACGAACTTATAACGAAACGAACATACAAAACCAGTCCACAAACGCCAGCTTTTCCACATTTTTAAAGGGAATGTGATTTTTAAACGTTATTAAAAAGCATTCTTGTTCAACACTGTGTTCGATGTGGACACTACAATACAAATTGTGCTTGTTTTAGAATAAGGAAATAATCGTCTCGCCAACAACCACTCAGAACTTAACTGAAGGTCACTGACCCAGAATCACTTAATCGAATCACTGAATATTAACGACCATCAGATTTACCATAGCACGTGTCCGGTTGTAAAATGAAGAGATTGATAAATTAAGAATAATAATAATAATAATAAAACTTTGATGCAGCCATCTAAAAACATGTTAATTACCCTTATATTTGAGGTACCTTTCCAATGCCAAAACGTCTTTCCAATTCATTGTCGATCTGCTTTACAACATAAACGAAAAAATAACATTTTGACTCATAAAAATCCAAGTGCCAATATTGTTCAAATCGAAATAATTTGCGGTGAAATGTCATTACGTCATGAAGTTATTTCATTATAAAAAGATTTCCAGGTAAAGCAGGTGAAAAAAATGAGAACGCCGTGCGTCCACTATCGATTCAGGTTGCCTGAAATAGGGAAATGGCGTGTATTGCTGGGACTTGATTAAATACGTTCAGGGAAATAGCAGGCACCCCAGCGATACCCCTGGTAGAGCAGAACTGTCAATGAACCAGTCACCCCCGTTCATAATTAATAGGCAACTTCACCATTGCTGTTTACGTTTTATCGTAATAAAATATCGTAATGGGTGTTCCTGAATTTCGGTTTTGTCATTTTATCCGCTAGCAATACTATTTCACCATTTATTTTCTTGCGTCTCAGATGCTGTAAACCAAGAGCCATGGTTAACTTGAACGCTGCGCTTTGTCTTGTCATATCTCTTGGGACTGTGAGAACAGGTGAGACTCTGTTGAAAATAGCCATAAATATCATTGGAGTAAAATGCTCTTAATTTCATAACATCGACAAAACATTATTTACTATTTTAATAGTAAATAATGTTTTGTCGATGCAGTCATTAAAATGACTGCTTTGTTGCTACAAATGTACCTCCAGTAGCTGAATGACGACGAACTCCTTGTTTCCAGGGTTATTTATCGGATTAAACTGTAATTGCAAAAATGTAAGCCTAGTAGAAAATCAGTCAAATATTTTAGCTTGGTAGAAAATCTTTGGAGAGGCGGGCCTACGTACGATGTATGTCATTTGATATATGCTGTAAACTGCTTATTTTCCTAATGCTAACATTATGTTATCGTTTAATTAACATATATTAAGGTCATATTGACTCGACCAAATTGAGTAAAATTATGAATTTGTTTTTGTTATGCTGATTGTATATATATATATATTACGTATTTTCTGGGCTTTTAAATTACTTCGCATTTTCTGCTCACGTTGGAATAAATTATCTATTTATCTAAGCAGTTTGCAGTTTTGGAACACAACTCTCTCTCTCTCTCTCTCTCGCCTTGCGGTATATATAGATGTTTCAGTTCCACTTGTCTTTCTTCCAGCGTACTCCGTGGCGTGTTACGTGTGCGAATCCGTCACCTACCCTGGGTGTGACGATCCCTTTGATGCAGCCAACACCAACATCCCCGCTAACGCCACAATAACCGGGCCTATTCCTACCCAGGAGTGCGACAGGTGCTACAAATGGAAAGAAGCAAAGTCAGGTTGTATGACGTCACTCATAGCTTTTCATGTGACGTCAGAAAAAGATTTACATGACTCATTTTGCGCCAAATTAAATTTTCCCCGAGCAAAAAATAAGGAATTTTTCTCCTTTTCACGAATAATTACTCGATCCGTTCCTGCACTTGGATTCGTTGTTTTGTTCCAATCCTATTTCCGAACCCATCTTGGTTTAAACACCCTTTCCATTCTTTTCATGCGGCTACATAGACTCTAACGGAGAGAGAAGTTACAGGGGGACAAAAGTGGGGGAGAGCGGGGGTAGCTGGTTTGGCGTTCGAGACTGGGAGAATGGAGAGCTGTGGGAGTGTTACTGCGAGATAGATTACTGCAACGCGGGGGCCATAGAGACTGCGTCAGCCTTGCAAATTATATCGAATGAAAGAATGACCATATACCTGTATAATTTATTAGAAACACTTCAAAATCTGTGATATAGTGACAGGCCCCGATCATGACGGCACCGTCATAGCTGCCAAGTTGAAGACACAGATATAATTCCCTGTTTGTATAGTGTTGCTCACATCTTGAAAGTGCTACGACACCGTCCAGCACTTATATTCTGGCAATAACGTGCCAGATAACGTTTGGATTGTCTAAGATAATTTCAGGATTAAAAAAAGCAATTTGTTTCGTGTATATAGTTTTATTATATAAATATCTCTCTATGCTATTATTATCACGCGAAATTTAGAGGAAGCCTCTGAATGCGGCTTAAGCACCTTTTACTGTGGAATGTGTTAGATGAGAAGCCAATCACATTATTGCTTGGAGAGAATCGTAAGAAATGATAATTGTGAACTAAGGTCATGTTTATATCATGCTAAGGTGATATCCTCAGCCCAGTTTTGATGTTCATGATTGTATAATGGGAACCCTGAGTTTCCTGTTACTACATACGTAATACCGAGCGAGGAAGAATCGGGATAGAAGTCTTCAGGATTCAGAATAATTGCTATAACCTTTGTTTTGGTGGTAAAATGAATTGAGTCTCATATGAATGATTGGTATCCCTTTAACAACTTAAAAAGAACCCAATCTCAAATTAGAATTAAATTGTCATGTAAATTCACAACACTTCTAAAGCCTCTTAACCTTGGCACCAACCCCCTTAGCCATTCTAGGTGTAACAAAACTGAGGGTCCGTGTGACAGAAAGTCCGCCCTCCATTTAGTTATAATGGTTAGGGTTAGCCTGATCTAAGTGGGTCTAAATCTAGGGCGAGGCTTACCTATGCAAATAAATGGGAAGCGGCTCTCTGTCACGTTACAAAGAGATTGCTAAACTAATAATAATAATAATAATAATACTTTGATGCAGCCATCTAAAAACATGTTACTTAGCCTTATATTTGAGATACCTTTCCAATGCCAAAACGTCTTTCCAATTCATTGTCGATCTGCTTTACAACATAAACGAAAATATAACATTTTGACTCATAAAAAACCCAAGTGCCAATATTGCTCAAATCGAAATAATTTGCGGTGAAATGTCATCACGTCATGAAGTTATTTCATTATAAAAAGATTTCCAGGTAAAACAGGTAAAAAAATGAGAACGCCGTGCGTCCACTATCGATTCAGATTGCCTGAAATAGGGAAATGGCGTGTATTGCTGGGACTTGATTAAGTACGTTCAGGGAAATAGCAGGCACCCCAGCCCGACCCCTGGTGGAGCAGAACTGTCTGTGGAGCAACAGCGTTCAAACTTCAGGGAACGCTCCGCGTTGGAGGGCAATGCACTGTGCAGACGAACCAACACTCTTTCGTGTTTGAAATACAATGAGAGCAACTTACTGTAAGTGTTTTCTCAGTACTTACTTTTAAAAGATCATTTTAATTGTAGCGAAAAATGGGTGAAAGTTAGAAGCAAAACAGAGCTTCATTTTTTTCCATATAATTTATATATAATCAATGTCAATGTAAGCATGATAAGAATCCGTTGTTTTTCTAGGCAAACGTCTTTGATAAATACAGTCTTTCTAAAGATATATTTTATTGTGCGTCATAACATTAATTATATTGTGTAGCACAGACATTTCAACTGTATTTCGACCACGCGCCTTGGGAATACTAAAAATACTTGACGCCTAATTTACGATGTCTTCAATGAACCAGTCAGCCCCGTTCATAATTAATAGGCAACTTCAGCATTGCTGTTTATGTTTTATAGTGATAAAATATCGTAATGGGTGTTCCTGAATTTTGGTATTATTATTATTTAATCCGCTAGCAATTATTTCACCATTTACTTTCTTGCGTCTCAGATGTTGTAAACCAAGAGCCATGGTTACCTTGAACGCTGCGCTTTGTCTTGTCATATTTCTTGGGACTGCCAGAACAGGTGAGCCTCTGTTGAAAATAGCCATAAATATGATTGGAGTAAAATGCTCTTTATTTCATAACATCGTCAAAACATTATTTACTATTAATGACTGCTTTGTTGCTACCTCCAGTAGCTGAATGACGACAAACTCTTCGTTTCCAGGGTAATTTAACGGATAAAACAGGAGTCAAATCTGTAAGCTTGGTAGTCAGTCAAATATTTTAGCTCGGTACAAAATCTTTGGAGAGGTTGGCCTACGCACGATGTGTGTGTCACTTGATGTATGCCGTAAACTGTTTATTTTCCTTATGTTATCGTTTTATTAACATATATTAAGGCCATATTGACTCGACCAACTTGAGTAAAATTATGAATTTGTTTTTGTTATGCTGATTATATATATACACACTGGACAATAGAAGTGTCACCCCCTAACTCAGAGTAATAATAGTAGGCAGATCTTGGGTAGTTATAATGCCTGGTCTACTTATAATGTGACTAATGAGTATAAAACCGCTATACCATGGAATTGTATTGTTGGTCTTGTACATGTACACCAAATGTTATTCCTGTCTTTTTCCAATATGGCAAGATACAGGCAATTATCTAACGGTTATAGGTGCAAGTTATAAACCTGAAGAGGCGGAATATAAGCAATGTCAGAATATCGATACAATTGAATTGTTCAGTCAGAACCGTGCAGAGGGTCAGGTCTTGGTATAGAAACACTGGATCAAGAGACAAATTGCCTCTGATGGGTCGTCCAAGAAAAACTACTGGCCGTGAAGACCGACGACTAATTTTGATGTCCAGGTTGTCAAAGTTTGTCAGTTGACAACACAGTAGAACAATTTCAGACATTATAATGTGTGTGTGAAAATTGCTAGGCGTCGGTTACATGCTCATAGAGTGTACAGCAGGGTAGCAGGACTGAAACCTCTTATATCGTTACAAAACAGGCAGCGTAGAGTGAACTAGGGTCAACAGGACAGTCCATGATAATTGGTCCTAAATATTTTTTCTGATGAGTGTCGCTTTGGTCTGACCTCTGATGACAGACGGATACGATGCTGGCGAAATGCTGGTAAAGCATTTGAACCACATGCACTGAATTTTCGAACCCGGAGCAGCATATTCATCATGGCGTGGGGTTGCATCAGCATCCATGGCGTGGGCGAATTGATAGTGGTTGATGGAGACATGAATCACTAGAAATATATCGATGTTTTGGAGTCAGGCTTGCTACCATCTATTACTAACATGTTTGGTGACAGGAATTATCCATTTGTTCACCAGGATGACAACGCTCCTTGTCACAGGCCCAGAGCAGTTGATGATTGGTTTGACCAACAGGACATTCGCAGGGGGATGTGGCCTGCCCAGAGTCCGGATGCAAACATAATAGAAAATGTGTGGAATGATATGTCAAAACTTTTGACAAATGCCCGTCTAACCAGCAGAGAAACTCTGTTATATTCAGTGTTTCATGCTTGGGCCAGCATAAGCCCTGAACGCATCAGACAATTATATGAATCCTTGCCTCATAGACTGGCACCTATTATTAGGTCACGTGGCTATGCCACTAAGTACTTATTTTGGACTTGAAACTGCATATTTTGGTAGAATGTATATTTTGTTCTCATTTTGTGATTTTTTGTGAAATTTGATGTTAATAAAATAATGCCAGGAGCATATCATTCCACAGTCATTTATCTCCCCCATAGTATTGGTTCAGTAGGGGTGACAATTCTATTGTCCAGTTTGTGTATATTACGTATATTCTGGGCTTTTAAAATACTTTGTACTTTCTGCTCACGTTGGAATAAATTATCTATTTATCTAAGCAGTTTGCAGTTTTGGAACACAACTTTCTCTCTCTCTCGCTCTCTACTTGCGGTATATAGATGTTTCAATTCCACTTGTCTTTCTTCCAGCGTGCTCCATGACGTGTTACGTGTGCGATTCCGTCACCTACCCTGGGTGTGACGATCCTTTTGATGCAGCCAACACCAACATCCCCGCTAACGCCACAATAACCGGGCCTATTCCTACCCAGGAGTGCGACAGGTGCTACAAATGGAAAGAAGCAAAGTCAGGTGTGTATGACGTCACTCATAGCTTTTCATGTGACGTCAGAAAAATATTTACATGACTTATTTTGCGCCAAATTTAATTTTCCCCCGAGCAAAAAATAAGGAATTTTCTCCTTTTCACGGATCATTACTCATCCCGTTCCTGCACTTGGATGCGTTGTTTTGTTCCAATTCTATTTCCGAACAATTCTTGGTTAAGACCGCATTTCCATCCTTTTCATAATCATTTCATAATACATTTCATAATCAAATATCGACGTCAGATACTTTTATTTTAGCGGCTTTATCTTCTTTTTTTAGTCTGAATTGGGAAACAATGTTTGTAAGATAGTTAGTCATAAAAATATGACTGGGGCATTTTCAAACAGAACATGGTATATTTTAAAGAATATGTAGATTATAATATATTTTCTCTATTCTTAATCTAGGCGGCGGAGGAGTGAGCCGCGGCTGTGACGTTTTCACCAGTTACGTCAGTGCGGAAGCATGCGGCTACATAGACTCTAACGGAGAGAGAAGTTACAGGGGGACAAAAGTCGGGGAGAGCGGGGGCAGCTGGTTTGGCGTTCGAGACTGGGAGAATGGAGAGCTGTGGGAGTGTTACTGCGAGATAGATTACTGCAACGCGGGGGCCATAGTGACTGCGTCGGCCTTGTTGGTTTTCAGTATGCTGTCCTTCCATTGCTGTCAGTTTAGTTTCTTAAAGCATTTGTGAGGGAAAGATGGAGCAAAGGCAAACGAGCAATCTATTTTTGTCAGTCACAAAATCGTGATATACGCTTTAGCATATTTGAGTCATTCAATCGTGATTTTAGAAATGGTATGATTAATTTTTTATAGAAAAATATTTTCCTACGACAGAAACATAAAAATGAAATATAATTACTGGGTATTCAGGGGTATGTATGTTGTACTGTTACAAATATGATATGACGTTCATAATGAACCGATATCAATCTCAAAAGTGACTTTGACTTTTGAAGGAAGTTAATCGACAAGAAAAAATATAAATATCAGTCACAAAATATACAGTGCCATCCTAATTGAACACATCTGTCTGTGCACTCTGTTTGGTCTCGTGGGAAATAATATCGAATGAAAGAATGGCTATATAGGCCTACCTGTGTAATTTATTAGAAGCACTTCACAATCTGTGATATAGTGACAGGCTCCGATCATGACGGCACCGTCATATCTGCCAAGTTAAAGACACATTTACCAGTAACCTAGAAGCACCTTCAGAACAAGTTGATCCTCGGACTAACAGATCCGCGGACTAAATTTGGCTGATGCACTAAAGAGTGATGCCGCTAAATCCCTGATGACCCCCCCCCCCCCCCCCCCCCCCACCGTCGCCTCGACATGCACCGTCGCTGCGGGGGCCTAGCAATTAAAACTCGGGGACGAGATTTATTCGTTTAATGGCGCATGTGGAAGCGGGGAGACCATCAGGGGATCGTAACTGGCTTGCTTTTAAAGGGATTCTTCCATATTTATTCTGAATGTACTCTTAAAAATCCTTCATAACCTGATGTTTTCAAAAAAAAAAAAAAAATGCCCACTGTTTATGAAGATAAATGGTTGAAATATTGGAAATAAGTAAAATTGCTTTTAATGCACGGGATTTTTTGTCTGGCAAAATGAAGTAGTAGTGGTGATAACCTTACTTTAACAGTATATCGTTTGTTCACGACAGATGTGAGTAAAAATAAGTCGAACCATCTCTTAAGGTTCCTTCTGACGTCATCAGGTATATCTTCTTCTTCTTATTATTATTATGAAAAAAATCTGACGAAGGACCAACAGGTTTGAAATTCAGTTTTGTTAAGTGTGGTTTAATGTCTTAAACAGTCATTGTTCCGATAGGCAAGATTTAAAAGCAGTATTCAAATCGATATATAGAGGAGCACTTGCCTAAACCCGCCCATACACTCATGCTTATCAAAATTAATGTCATTATAGATGGAAATGAAAAAAAAAAAGAACGTTGAATAGACCCAGAGATTTAGTATTTGAAATTTGGCAGAATTTTATCACCATAAGAATACATTCAGTTTAAGTAATAAAAAACACTATTATCCTTATGAGCATTACTGTTGTCATTGGCACCTGCTATGTCTGTCAAAAGAGTCCTCTATCTAAAGATCTATGGATCTTAGATTAAAAGTTTAGGTTTTTGAATCAGAACGTCTTCAAGGCAGTTTAGTCTCTCTTTTTAAGTACTGCTGCATTTCGCTTCCCTCTTGCACCGATATAACTCTTCAATAAATGCAGGTAAACATCAAAGTTTCTGCGAAAGCACGCGATGGAGCTACCTTGGGAAAAGGCTACCTCGGTCGAACCCATCAGGTCACGTATCTTACGGTTTCATAATTACTGCTGTTTTCATCACACTATTTTTCAATTAACTCGCAACAGAGACAAAGCTATATACAGGCCGCTTCGTCCAGCGTCTGATATTCACAAACTGGCGTGTGGGAATTACCTCTTAATTGATTACCAGCAGGGTTACTCGCCAATATGTATTTATTGATGAAATACAGGATTGCAAATCGTTCATTATATGTATTCAAAAGTTCGAGAATATATATTTTTCTTCAATTGGTTTCCTTCCTTCACAATATATGTTCACATTAAAGGTTAATATATTTTTCTTTCCTAGTGAATTAGATAGCAAAACTGTGATTTCTCCTGAAATTGTTATCTAATTGTTTGTACAGCGAAAAGAATTTTTACGTCTTTCCTTATTTAAGAGTATGGGAGTGCTAACGGCAGTATGGTCTATTAGGTTGGGTGTGAACAGACGGTCATTAACTTTAACATAATTGCAGCTTAAGAAGGATGCTCTGCAAGGAAAATACATTTAAAAAGATTCAACTAGTATGTCAGCTGTTTTCTCCATTATACGTAAGCATTTCTGTAAAATATGTGAAGACCGTCACTGACCTTAAACTGAAATAGGGAACACATCGGAAAGGTCAGTAATCTTATTTTTTCAAAATTAAACACTGCTTGAAGCAATTTTTCAAATTGTATTGTTAAATTCTTAAGACGGCTGCCGTTTGTTATAGTTGTGGTTAAATTCAAATATTCTGGAGGCTTTTTTGACCTAGGTGGTGAGGTTACGTGCTCTTGGGAACTTCGCGGTTGCTAGGTCACAGAGAGGAGCGCACCGTACCTGGTGCCGACTGTCCGGCCATCTTAGGGCTCATTCACAATGGAACTATTGTTCTACATAGATCGATCCAACTCCAACGGGAAGTCAGATTAACGCGTACGCCTCCTCTTGGCGTTGTGTATAGAATAAAGAAAAGCCTGTGATTATACGAGTACATTGAGAACAATAGGAAATGTGTTAATCTATTAATCTGATTGCATTCAGCGAGAGTTCACGTGGAGTTGGGTCGAATTATGTAGAACAATACTTCCATTGGAAATGAACCCTTACGCTCACACTGGAGTACTTTGAACATATAGGCACTTATATTTCTGTAACGTATAGAAATGTAAACACTCCGAACATCAATTAAGGAATTAAAAAATTCTTAACGATAAGTATTAACTAAACTATTTACACTCCTACTTTCAGTATGTCCCCAGGATCGTCATGTGCGTAAAATAGGTTGTTCTGTTTTTTTTTTTTTTTTTTTTTTTCGATTGACTGAGAATGAACATTGGTTGGACTGACTTTTTTATCAGCCCATCTTTGTAATCATGAAATGTCATATGTTTATATAAGTTTCGTGAATCTGTTGTACAGTTTACGCAGTTTGTTGTAGCGGGCAATAGGCTCATTCTTTTGTTAATTTAAACGGCTTATTTGTGTCTTCGTTATACAGCACCCGACTGCACTGTTATATCTTGCTGTTTTAACATTATTTTTTGATAAAAAGTGTGTTATTTTCTCTCTCGTGGGTAAGCACCAAGTGAAGGATGTAGATTCTGCACATAGCGCGTGGGGTCCATTCTTTCTCCATTCCCACACGTTTCTTTGTTTTCCTAAAATCAACGTCCAACCTTTTTAATTTAATTATGGATTTAGTTCTCAATGGACTATTCAAGCATAGGAAAATTTTCCATGCATTTTTCCCCTAAAATTAGAACATCGGATTTTTCCATCACCGTAAGTGTCAGGAACAGCCTGTACCCCATAGTAACTGATAAAATGTTTTGTAGCACATTTAGTGCCATCTGAGTCTCATACATATTCCTTTTTTTGTGTGCAAATAAGAACAAAGCTTATTCTGTTGGAGATCAGAGACAACTTGTGAGAGCAGGACGTCACACTGCGTACCTTCTCGGCGACTGCATTAAGGAGCCATCTTGGGGCTTTAACGAGGTAAAATAGTACGTTGATCAAACGCGAGTCATTAAAATATATAAAATGCATATATTTTTAATTACTTTTTAAAATAATTTCGGTTTAGAAGGTTTAAACACCTGTTGTAACTGTTGAAATTATGTTCCTTTCTTTAAAATGAACCTATATCAATGAAAGGCGCATACTCTCGGACATATAGTTGTCATAAAAATCGCATTTATGTCCAGTAATTGCCATTAGGTAGTACTATGTTTTCACTGTATTAGAAAGGCTTTCGGCAGGTGTACAATAACAGTTAATTTACTTTTAAAAATCATTTTGGTTAAGACGGTGGTTCTTCTTTTCAAGTATATTACACCTGTTGTAACTGTTGAAATTATGTTCCTTTCTTTAAAATGAACCTATATCAATGAAAGGCACGTACTCTCGGACATATAGTGGTCATAAACATCGCGTTTATGTCCAGTAATTGCCATTAGGTAGTACTATGTTTTCCACTGTTTTGGAGAGGCTTTCGGCAGGTGTACTATAACAGTTGATTTATAAGTAGTTACCAAGGACATGGTGCATTAGTTAGGTAACTATAGGTAACATAGGTAACATAGTTCGGATGTGCCGAATGCATGCTCCTATTTTGTGTACAGGTAACACTCCGGCAATCACGAGCCAGACAATTTCTCTGCATTGGCTCGAATGGGATGTTGTATGACGCAGCCCGTCGGACGCAAGGTACGTTATATAGCCAATTCGTTATAGCCAATTCTTTATCTAAATGTTTTGACACCAAGATTGATCACATTACATAGCACTCTTGATTTACAGAAATTACTGGATGTTGCATCTGCGAAAAAGTTAGCGTCTAGTTTGTATAGTGTTGCTCACATCTTGAAAGTGCTACGCGCAGTCCAACATTCAGATACTGGTAATAACGTACCAGACGACGTTTAGATTTTCTAAGATAATTTTAGGATTAAGAAAAGCAATTTGTTTCGTGTATATAGTTTTATTTTATAATTAAATCTCTATGCTATTATTATCAAGCGAAATTTAGAGGAGGCAGCTGGATGCGGCCTGAGTATCTTTTACTGTGGAATGTGTTAGATGAGAAGCCAATCACATTATTGCTTGGAGAGAATCGTAAGAATTGTAATAAATGATAATTGTGAACTAAGGTCATGTTTATATCATGCTAAGGTGATATCCTCAGCCCAGTTTTGATGTTCATGATTGTATAATGGGAACGTTGAGCTTCCTGTTACAACATACGTAAGACCGAGCGAGAGTGAATCGGAATAGAATTCTTCAGAATTTAGAATAATTGCTATAACCTCCGTTTTGGTTGTAAAATAGAATTTCTAATATTATTTCTAAGTGTTGTTCTTACAATGTATTTAATGTGGAATTTTGAGTCTCATATGAAGAGTTGGTATCCCTTTAACAACTTAAAAAGAACCCAACTCTCAAATTAAAATTAAATTGTCATGTAAAGCCTCTTAACTTTGGCACCAACCCCCCTTGGCCATTCTAGGTGTAACAAAACTGAGGGTCCGTGTGACAGAAAATCCGCCCTCCATTTAGTTATAATGGTTAGGGTTAGCCTGATCTAAGTGGGTCAAAATCTAGCGCGAGGCTTACCTGTTCAAATAAATGGGAAGCGGACTCTCTGTCATGGGGGGCTCTCTGTCACGTTACACCGTTCTATCAGTAAACGGACTCAAATTTGTCACCCCGAGGTGCCATTAATGGCAGTTGCGATGGAAGAATGTTGATAAACGGCAAATTGGTGGCAGGTTTTGGCTATTGAAAACAGGGCTGGTGGATTGCACCTTATGCCGTCCAATGGTTAGCCTGTTTGAAATTCGAAGGTGACAGTGTTTGATTTTATAATATTAAACCAATGGCTTTACCTTTAAATGAATGTTTATCAGGATTGTGACAACACATTTACATTGACCTTTCCAGGCATTCTGAAGCGAACAGTTTGTATTTTTCCATTCGGTTGACGCATTCTCGGACAAGGTCTTTGTCTATAAATGACTCCAGCGTGGTGAGGGCGACCACAAAACACGAGACGCGTTACACTCAACACACATCTAGACGGCATCATGCATCTGGACGATTTTCTGAAGATAGTCGGGGAGTTCGGGAGATACCAAAGGCTGCAGTATATCTCAATATGTCTGATCAATATGTATGCCACTTTTAACATGTTGGGATCAGTCTTTTTTACGGCCACCCCCAGTTACCACTGCAAGGTACCGCAAGTCTACGAGAACGTCACACTCGCGCCTTACAACAACCTGTCCTCGCGACTCTTCCCGCCAAACACGTCATTTCCAACAGACCAAGATGTCAATAGAGTGGTACCAGGCACATGTAGCATCGTGATTCGGAACGTTGGAAATGATACAGAAGACTTCATTTCGGCATGGACGGGCCAGTCTGATGGGAATCGCACAGAGCTGCCTTGCCCTGAAGGGAGGACCTACGCTAAAGACATCTACACGTCCACGGTCGTATCTGAGGTAATTTTTAATGCAAGCCCCGTGTATGCAAACTCTCTATTGAACGATTATGAACCCAAAAAGTCACCCATTATATCAAAGTATTACACAATATTATCAAATGCGACATAATGAAAGCAATTGTTTGTATCTTTTAGATTAGTTCAACTAGCAATATGCTTGGTATAAACAGGCATGACATTTTCCGACCGTCGGTGTATTTTTGGCTTTATGGGGTTCCAAAAATATCTTTAGCCTAGGCAGCCCATGAAACCCACGCCATATTTTCCGACCTTTTCATTAAATGGTGATCTCATCCTGTATAACTCCTTTCATCGGCCCTCATGTTTCGAACCAGCATGTGTAAAACAGGTTCATTTGACCAACACATTACAATGGGAACATTGAATATTGTCTGCATGTTTATGCTACAGTTTTGCATATCAAATGAATATTTAGAGAATATTGTTGTGCGCATTGCATGTATCATTCCATTTGAACAGTTAATCTCATCAATAGATCACATTTAAATGTATTAACAGTACTCAGAGATGCACATAAACGGAGAGGGGGGATACGATTATTTTAAAAAAGATCTGGAACAAAATATTTAACGTTTTCTTTCTTTTGAATATCTGTTGAGGCAAATAACCACTTTACTGGAGTTGTTCTTTTTTTCTAAAACATATTCAAGGGTCACACCATCAACATTACTTTCTTTTAAGAAAACATGATTTTATCTAGATCTGTCTGTGAATTATTTTCAGTTTGATCTAGCGTGCGGCAGCGAGTGGCAAGTCAGTACCAGCAAGTCAGTTTTCTTTATAGGGAAGCTAATAGGGGACATCATATCAGGCGTTATTTCAGACAGGTATGTCTTCAAAAATCCACTTCCAACGCCTTAAAACTATAGCAAGAAAAATAATAAAAGAATAAATAAATTAAAAAGATTACTCCCCCCCCCCCCAAAAAAAAAAAAAAAAGAAAAGAAATTCGTTTTTGGGTTCCATAAACCGCAATGAGATTCGTGCGTACTTAAAATGCATTAATTTGATACCAAATCATTTTCTATTTGAGAGGAGAGCAGGTCGAATTCATTTAGGTTTCAAGAAAAAAGTGAAATTTTCCGGTATGAGAATATGTAAACGTTCAAACCTATACTTCTATGTAATCTGTCTACTAAGGAAAGGCACACAGGAGTGCGCACATATTTGAATGGATTGTACTATTTCAGGGAAATTCATGAAAAAAGCAAACCTTAAACGTACTATTCTTTTTTCAAAGGTTTGGTCGTCGCCCCTCGGTGTTGCTGGCTCTGATGGTTTCCGTGTTGCTGGGGATAGCGACGGCGCTCATTCCCAGTATGGTGGTATATGTTGTATCTCAGGGTATCCAAGGCGTGCTAAATGGGTTTTATTTTAACGTGGCTTACACCATAGGTATGTATATTGCATGTTTAAGTATACAGGTATTCTAACGATTTTTCTCTTCATTACTGCAGGCATCATTTGTTAGGGAATAAGCAGAGGCATGCATTGCATGGTGTTAGAGAGAAAACTGTTCGTATGAGATTTATATTTCACAATAAAAACATTGTTCACAATTCATAGAAAAATAATAAAACCCATTTTACCACCAAAACGGCAATGATTCTGGAATCTGAGCTTGCCATCAAACCACATGGACCTTCAGAGATGTCTATATCTCCGTAATTATCTCTTAAGAAATATTTACAAAAATATTTTTTAGAAAAAAAAAACATAGACAAACTTTGAATGTCCGAAATAGATTTATTAACCATTGGTAAGCATGGGAAATTGTCGTTTTCCCCTAATATTTTTTTCCAAAACGAATAGTTGTTATCCCTTCAAGCTGGTGTTCTGGAAATGCAACAATTATTTTGCTGTACTTCAGTGTATAGCCATTTTTGCCGCCTTCCAAAACAACCTATAGTCGTCGTAAATGTCAAGACATAAGAATGTTCATATCTTCTAGGTCTGTCCTGCTTCTGTATTGTTTTGATATTAAAACACACATGATGTTTTTATTACCATCTGATATAGGTTGTGTGACAGAGCAGGGGGATTTTATATAATACAAAACACAGCACACGCAGAGTAGTTCATGCCCTATGTAAATCTCACTATGCAACACCATATTATTGTTTCTCTATTGGTCACACGCGTTGGCAGTTTTCAAATGATAGCCTATTTATTGGTTCTAGCACAATTTAGGTTTACTAAAGTATAGGCCGTGTCAGTATTTTGTCATTTTAGGCAATCCAAGCCAGGATTTTAAACGCATTCTAAATTCATGGATAGCTTATTGTTGAACTTATCTGAGAACAATAAAACTTTTAAAAATAGGTCTATAATGACATATATATGACCTTTAAAAACTCCTTGTCCCCCGTCCAACCTGGTAGTCAGTCACAGTTTGAAAAAAACGCAATTTTAACTAAATCACGGCACAATTGTCTCGGAATATCCGGAAGTAGAGCCATTGGTTGAATGGCGTATCAGGAAAACCTGCGCTTAAGCGCAGCTTTGACCTTTAGCTTTTTTTTCCAAAATTGTTACAGAGTTATGGCAAATGTCAGAGAAGGAAGATTAAAGGTGGGTAAGGAGGGGGAAAATGCTATTACCCCGAAAAAATTCGTTAATTATGAAAAAAACTGTTTTGGAATGCTTAAAGGTACAGAAGGGGCCAGCGTGTATCTTCTCTATAGACAGGCAGACGGAATACTATTAGAAACCCAAATTAATTAAATATATCCTATTTTAATTTGTAATTGAGCAGAATGCATGACTATTTGAAATTTTCTCATTTCAGCCGTTGAGTTCGTGGGTCCAAGCAAGCGCAATTCAGCGGCTATTTCAATGACCTACTTCTTCACATTGGGCTATTTTGTCCTCGTTCTCTTTGCCTACTTCATCCGTGACTGGAGACACCTTGCTCTGGCCCTGTACGCACCTTGTATATTATTTGGATTCTTCTGGCTGTGAGTATTCGCCTTTCAGTGGGTGGTTGATAATCAAAAGCGTTGAGAACGGGAATGCGTATATTTGACGACCAGTGTTCGAAGGTCTGTTCCAGAGACCCATGGCATCATACTGCTGACGCAGTATTTTAACTGGGAACATTAACTTTTCAGTTCCACTTTTCAACTATCACAAAATGACTGTCCGATTCAAAATTAATGTAGCTTTTACAAACATTGTACTTCTTCAATAATGCATACATGTATGCACATTTCTATATAGCTTATTTTAGCTTTGGCAGGTTACAATGAAATTGTTGGTTTTTCTTCAAGGACGCTACCAGAATCGTTTCGCTGGCTATTGTCTAGAGGTCGGCATAGTGAGGCTGAGAAACTGCTTCGAAAGGTGGCAAGATGGAACAAAGTCGACGTGAAAGAGGGGGACATACAGGGGGTTTTAAAAACCTCTAGAGACGCCAAGGCGCTGGCCGAAACCTTCACTCCGTTAGACTTAGTGAGAACAAGGCGTCGACTGGCGATCACTGCGAGCATGTGCTTTATCTGGTTAGTGTTGTCTTACCCAGTATAATCTATACTGCATTGCCTTGTTGATTGCCTATGCGTACATGTTCTTCCTTCGTGATCTATTCTAGGATGTAAAACGTATTTTTGGGCCCTTATTTTTGTACAGAACGCTTCAGTGATGACATATAACAGCTACTGCACCAATATTTTTGTGATGGTTGTAACATAATGTGTTACACTGACATTTCTGAGATAACGAAATCTGATTTTTTTTTTTTTTGCGATATTCACGATTAAATCATATGAGACATGTATTCTTCTTCTCGATAAAACTAACAAGCCATCGATATTCAGGTGCTTAGATAAATGACTCTTTTGTCTCTCTTATTTACAATGGAATAGCTCTCTTACTGCCCAAATTGCGAAGAATGCGAGATTTGTCAACCATGTCGCTTAATTAACCTCTTATTGGTTACTTGTCCATAGATGGTGGATCGAAATGTCATGTTTGACTCATGATACTTGGTCTCTAAGTAAAAGAATAGTTCCTATCTATAGATCACAAAAACATATTTCATAAAAAGGCCTTCTTGTTCCAAGGATGGTGAACGGCATGGTCTACTACGGTGTTTCTCTGGGAACGGAAGATCTCGGCGGCAACCTCTACGTTAACTTTACCCTGATGGGCGCCATTGAGATTCCGGCGTACGCCTTCGCCATATATGCCGTAAACAAGATCGGAAGACGCACGACGCTGATTGGTACCATGTTACTTGGTGGCATTGGCTGCTTGGTGTCTGGGTGCCTAACTTCTGGTGGGTAGGCCTACACATTTTAAGAACATTCGTATTTAGTCTTGCTTCACAAAACGAGAAAATTCTAATCTAGATTATATAAGCATTTGTTCAAGTAATGTAGGTTTTATTTTCCAAGTACATTGTTAATAAGATTTTTTCCTTTTTGTGTTGTTCAAGTTTTGACAGTAGATTTGTATTTCAATTTTATTTGATTATATCTGGCGTGTCTTTACAAGGAAGTCAATAAAGCCCCCATCCATATCATATACATCAGAAAATCGAAGTGTCCAAAGCGTTTAATTAATAATGGAATACAAAAATTGGCATTAATGTAAATTAAGAACAGGTCATTTGATGGATGACGATGAAGCGATTATAGGCCTACCACCGGCTTTTCTGTTTATTAGTCATATGGATTTAAACCATCCCACCGTAGCCACTGATGTACATGTAGTTTGCTTACGTCACAGACAAAAACTTGAGCAAATGAATTGTTTTGTAATTTGTAATTTCGAAAATTAAATCAAAAACTATCTGCCGTTTTCACGCTTTTTTGCTCTTTATACTGTAAGTAATATTGCGTGAATATCATAAGTTTATGTTTGGTAATCAAATAACGGGAAACAATGTCTTGTCATTTTATGTCTTGTTTTGAGCTATCTTTTAAACATCCAGACGTCCACTGGTTAATCGTGACCTTTGCAATCATTGGGAAGATGGGAATCTCAGCGTCCTTCGTGATCATCTGGCTGTTCACGGCCGAGTGCTACCCCACAGTGATGAGGCAAGGCCAGGGGTTGCAGCATGCTAAAACATAACATATACATTGTGTAACGTAGAAGGAGCAATTATAGCAAGCCTTAAATTGTTAATGAAATATCAGCGATGTTTAAAAACACTCCCTATTTGCGATTTTTATTTTGTTTTATTTTCTGCTTCACAGAACGTATCAGCTTGTCGTATTTTGCTTTGTCTGTGTGCTTAATCTATAAGTACGGCTGTCTCAATTTTATTAATTTTTTGAAGCAAATTTGTTCGCATTTTTTTTTTTGGGGGGGGGGTTTGGTTTGGATTTTTTCACAGTGAATTAAAGGACACGTTTTGTGGTGTTTCAGGATCATTGCTATTGGTATGGGATCTGCCTTTGCACGATTCGGCAGTGCTCTTGGTCCACAGATAATGATGCTGAAGGATTTAGTCTCCTATCTGCCTATGGTAATCTTTGGGCTCAATGCTATTGCCGCTGGCTTTCTGGCCATGCTGCTCCCGGAAACAGTGAACCGCAAACTTCCTCAGAACATAAGGGAGTTTGACACGTTATTGAATTCAGCTGGGTAAGGAATACGACCATATCTCTTATCTCTACACTCATAATAATAAATTTTGTTGAAGGTCTTGCCCTTGTCTAGCGAGAGCTGCTGAATAACGTACATTGTACTGAAAAGGTGCATCATAAATCTAAGGTTGTATTTATGATTTTAAAAAATCCATAAAGTTGCCCTTGGCAGAAAGGGATGGGGGTGATGTTTACCGTGATTTATTGAATAACATAGTTATATTTTGCAACAATGCTGTTTCAGATTGTTTGGTCACTGTAAAGCTGCCGCCACTGATTCCGATAATGGCTCCGAATCATTTCCTACAGAAGACACGCCGAGCGACCCGGATGTAGATGCAAAACTGATGAAAAATGGCACTCCTGCTCACTCTGAAGATTGCACTACATCTGCTCCCAATAATGTCTGAAGACGTGGATCTAAGTGATGTTTTATGTTGAGCTAGAAACAACGAAAACTGCAACCGAAAACCATTATTGGCAATTTGTTGGAGACATCGTTTGGGCCGATTCTATGCAATATCTCATCGAGTATCATTCTCTAATTCTCAGGTCCGACTGCCACCTTCATCGGTGAGCGAAGCTCAACTCCCATTCGCCTAGTGCCAAATAGTCCAATGAAAGATATCCTTTCTGGGATCTTTGCTCCAAATCGAATCTTCCTTCAGAAAAAAAGCAATATTTTTCTACTCCCGAATCATTGTGCCTCCCATCCATGAACTTGGACTCGATGTATTATGTCATTTCTGATTAAATGATTTAGTTTCAAATGTCTAGATACATGTATATAGACAGAGAAGTTACGACTTAAGGGTATTTTTATATACGGATAGCATACCTTATATAAAAATACCCTTAAGAATGAAGTTAAACTATCAGTTTTATCGTATATGGTTAAACATAGCCAACTTTGTCTTTTTTTTTTCATGAAAAGTCTTTTCATTTGTGTGTATTTGACAATTGCATTTTATGTTACACCAAGAAGTTACAACTTCTTGGTTACACATTTTTTGAAACGCATCGAAATGACAGTATATTGTGGCTTTGGTGTGTGTAACCATGGTCAGGGTATCAGCAGTAACCAAAGTCCCGTGACAACCACACAAACCACGAGACGTCAATCACGATCTCGCGTGACCACAATTACTCTGACGTATCGTAATGGTGTCATGTCACTGGTGATAAACGGTAGTTCCAGGACATAACGGAAAAACAAAAATTCATTCTTCTTATGATTTATGGTTCTGGCCTTTTATACACTTACTAGAAAGCTTATACGCTCACATTAGTAATTTCCGGACGACTGATTTTTAGAAATGTTTCTATTCCAGGAAAAAAATGTTATGAAATAAAAGTACATGTAATCTACATGTATGTATGCATGGCGAGTTTTGTGCATTTGCTTTATTTGTATGCAGAATAACCAGGCACCATTTTACTATATATTTTGCTGTGCAATAAGAAATGCACACTTATATACACAGTGCGCTAGCTTGAAAACCACATCTATAAAATATTAAAGCCCCAGGCTACCTCTCCGCCTTGACTCCTTCAAAATTAGGAGATGGACATGTGATAAAAATCAAAACACCAGGGGATCTCCAAAACACGTGTAATTGATACAAGTTTAAAGGGGGCATGTTTGGGCTCACGACTTACTCCCACAATAACCATTTTAAAAGTGATCTGACCCATCTGAGACCTCCCCGACACACGCACAAAGTTACCTTCTAAAAACTACGGTATTTGCACAGGATTCTGTACCTCTGGGATAAAAAAGCTCTGCACGTAATGCAGATATTAATGCCGTTCCCATTGATATTTTCTTCGTGTGAATTATAAGAACTAGTAAATAATCTGTAATAAAACAATTTTCTGTAGATGGACCTCTGGTGTAGGCCCTATCGTTTAATTCTTCAGTTATCGCACCATTTGAAGAGAACGTTTCACGCAGTTTTCCTTTAGGTTCGTCATTTGACCCAAGTTCAAAGTTCCAACATGTCATAGTATTGAATAGAATAAGACAATAATATCTCAATTGAAAGAGTTTGGTGCAGGTGAAGAAGCCTAGGGTTTATATTTTCGGTCTACCCCCCACCACACACACACACACACACAAACACACACACTTGATTTTTAAAATTCAGTTTATTTATTATTGGTTGATGGGGAAATGGGAGTAAAAAAGAAAAAAATAGGCCGTCTCAAAATACATTCACGGTGATTCAGTTCGTCGGAATGCCTTAGAAAAGATGAAAACGAAACACTCTGTTGCACTTCTGTTTTCACAACAAAAGCATTTCCAAGTCGGTCACTTTCAGAACGAGTAACCGCATGGTATCGGTGCACTTCCGGGTCACGTGACTACTGTTATTCAAACTGTGCGTACTACATTACTCACGTTGTTATATATACGAGGAACGAGGGCCATGTATTTCATCGCATGACTAACGGGAAATGGTCCAAGGATGGGTCTTCAGTTCAGAAGAGATATAACATTAACAGGTAGGTGAAATCGAGGGAGTACTTTATAGTAGAAAGGGGTAAAATCAAATCGGCCACCGCAGGCTGTCCTCTGTACTGTAGGCAAGTGCCCTGCCCAAAAATGGCTGCCACCGTAAACAATGATCGGTTCTTCTACCATCAGCTACACATGTCATCTTTGGAGCAATATCTACTTCTGCTGGTTTGGGATCGTGTCTGGTGATCACTTTCTTGGAGTGGTCGTGATGGCAACGGCTGTTATTCAGACCAGTAATTGCTGTGTTGACACATATTGTCTCACAAAGTTCCGCACTGAAACTAGTAAATGGGAATTACTAGTCAGTTATGACTTGTACGAGGTGAACCGAATATTGAACTTCTTTGATCAGGAAAAGGAACAGGAGGTTCTTTAAACTTTCTCCTCCCTGTTTGCCCTATAAATGACTGATAATGTCAACGGTGAACATGTTCTGACTTCCATTCTTCTGGCGCAATGCTTCAGAAATCATGGTTAACAAAAAAACATGCAAATACTGGTACCTATTTTAAATACAGAAGAATTAATTATAGAATTTAATTTTAACTGTTATTTATTATAGGAATAGATAAATGCCCCAGTTCACAATGAATTCTATATTAAACATGTATTTGACTAATTCTTAACGAAATACTGAGATATATCACACAGTATTGGCATAATCTCCCCAATCATTTGCAAGGAATTCCTACAGCTACAGTATAATGTACACATATGTAATGTAGACGCATTTGGTTATAGTACACTGTGTGGTCTGGTGTGTAACCTCAGCTATGATTTGTATGTGGGGGATGGGAATATCCAGAGACTATTGCATTAATTAAATACAGCTTGGTCATTGACTCAACTAGCTAATAGGATTGCCCTTATAGTAAACTGTTTGATCCCCGTAACAGCTGGTTTACTGATATTTCATCAACAAAGCTCTTTATGAATGGGAAGTGATTTAAATTTGAAAATAAAAAGTGTCCTAATTTGTTGCAGTAATGTATATATATATATTTTGGACCCCCCCCCCCCCTCTTTCAAGAAAAAAAAAATAATATAAACAACCAAAAATAAGTATATGTGGAAAAATACTTAAGGCAAAGTACCTGGCACTCTCTAAATGGAAAATGTTGAATGATAAATTCTTTAACTAGTAAATAAAGATAAATTCTTAAACTATACATGGAAAAATGTTTGTCAGACAGTGCTCTGTCTTATTCCTCGTCTAAAATAACCAAGGAACCTTACTGTGCCAACTGCTAAGGACAAGATACATAAATCACTCCAGTCTTCCATCCTCTGTATTTAACCTAAGGAGACCTCTGTGACACTGCCCTTGTTAAATAACATCACCCGTAATAGCTGGACCAACTATGTATGCCATTAATGGTTCATGCTTAAGGGGAAAAATGGATTGTTGTTTGTACATATCAAGTCCTTGTTGAGTTATCTAAAGTTGTGTTTAGGTTTAGACTATGATGATGTTGGACTGGAGATTGGTCTAAAATCTGGCATTTGAGAATAGATCAATTTAGATCTAATGGGTTATAATTTTTCTCTGGATGTTAGTACATTTTTGATGATAAATGATTATAAACGGTAGTAGAAATAATGGATTATAATGAAAAATTTGTGGTCTGCTTGTCTGAGGGTGGATTTTGAACTGAAATCCATTCCAGGTAAGTCATGGTCTGAATGTGACGAATAATAACTGAAAATCTACCATATAACCAATGTCCCTTTAGGACCAAGCAAAGCGAAGACAATTAACAGCTATATTATCTGTATTAAATGGCCAAATGGTATTTGGGATGCTGTCCAAATGGGCTGCATGCTCCCTATGCCCTCATCAGGTTGTTAATGAAGGCAGTTAGAGAAATTGGCCTCATCTTTGCCACAAAGTGGTGCCCTTGCTTACTTCATAATTCAACATGTGCTTGAGATAGTCAGATTGGCTGCTAATTTTGTAAAGATTTGTCACAGGTATTTTGGACCTTACCTTTCAGGTCAGTTTATACCTATAAAAATCTTCCTGTTACATTTGCACTTTTATAATATTGAAAATTATATAAACAGCCTATTTTCCAGTTTCATTTCTGTATCTTGGTGTTTATATAATCACTTGTTATACAAACACTTTGACAAAGATATTATTCTGTGTTCAGTATGATAGGGTTTTTTTATTTGCCAAAGAGCTGGGGAATTTTAGCTGAACCACAAATTTGAACCAGTTTATCAATAATAAATTTTATAATTTCCTTGTTCAAACAAGGAGTTACAACTGTTGTAACTCCTTGGTTTAAATTAGAATTTATTAATTTCTTTGTTTAAATGTAGAGTGCTAGTATGTGGGTCTAAGTACATTATACTGGGCATTATGGCCCTGGTGGACAAAAATGACCTTTTATAACATATTGCCACATAGTTCTGATGCCTTTTTGCACACAGCTTTTTTTCCCTTATATAAATTTTTCTTGGCACTTTAAATTCCTGACCAGTAAGTCATAATGTGCAGACAACATTTCAGCTCACTTTATTCTGTGCAGCATCCATGCTGTTTCTAGTTTATTCCAGGCCAAGTTTTACACCATGTTGAAGTGTTTTTGTAATAAAAGATGAGATGTGTATCCTGATATTTCCACTCATATTTTACTTTATTTTCTATTGGCTCTGAAAGCTATGATGAAGATGTTTGACCTTTAGTCTTCCTGTTCTGAGTTATTGTTTTTTTTCCGAATCTTGAGAAAGCGTCATGCTTTGTTTTCAAGTGACTGTGAAATAAAATAAAAAATCCTATCAGGCAAGTCTATGTGAAAGTCTGTCACATTATATGTTCCTTAAAGAAAGTTGTTCAGTTCTCTCTTTGGATAAGAAATTAGGTTCCAGTGAAGTTTCAAAATATTTGTAGATCATGATAAGTCACTTCTGTAATAGTTAATCTTCTTGGTAAACATTGCAGGGGAATGGACCTTGTTTGCATCACAAGTCAAGTATTGTATTAAATACTTAGTCAGGAAACCGAGAAAGCACCATATTTGAGGTCATGTTCACAATCTTTCTAACTATACTCAATTCCACTTGAACCAAACAACATATATTCACAACTGGGTATAGCTTTTCACTATAGATTATCATATCCATGCTATTATTGTTCTTCATTATTATTAGCTCAGCCCTGGTCTTTTTGAAAGAAAGGAGTTTTGGACCAATAAAGATCGGTGTTGAAAAAATTGTCTGCAACTTTTCTGACAAATGTCAAATGATATATGATATCAATCAGCAGTTTCCAGCCAGGTTTTAGTCAAATAAATCACTTGTAATGCAATTGAATGTTAAACAGTAGACTTTGTTCTGGATTTTAGACCCCATTTCCAGAGATTAGATCGATCTACTTTAGATCGACCTAACTCCCTGGGGGTTCACGCTAAATAGCTATCAGCCGAGCGGACACAAAAGTTAATTACCCCCTTACAGCTTGTAGTAGGCGGGAGGGACATTTAAGCCAGATTATCTGACAGTAATCTAGTGGGACTCCCCGCGGGGATAGATCGATCTAAAAGCTCTGGGAATACAGCCTTAGTGCAGAGTGAGTGTTTGATTTGAAAGGTATAGTAGTATCCTGTGGCTAGGAAAATAGTAGGCATTTGAGTAAGAAGGCTAGACTCTGCGCAAGAGACTAGCCATTGTAAAGAAGTGCTCTTCTGGTTTAGAAGTCTGAACTCTACACAAGAGACTAGTTATTGTAAACTAGTGCTCTTCTAGGTAAGAAGTCTGCTCAAAAGCATACCTATCGTAACATAGTGTTCTTCAGTGTTAGATGTCTTAACTCTGCACAAGAGACTAGCAATGGTATTATTTTCTCTGCATGGTATATTATTCTAGCAGCCACCCAACGCTTATATAACGTGTATGTGATTATTGTTTAGAAAGTTGACTGGTTTCACAATCAGTGGGATATACCCGCATGCCTTGATTGAAGCCGTGCAGATGTACTCTGTTCATAAAATTGCTGCCCATGTTGTTAGGATGTGAATGTAGAAAGTGAAAATATTAGTTTTTAATTTGCTCTGCATCTGTTAGCTGATGCTACTTGTAGTGATAATGAGAAACACAAAGAAAGGGATGTATATTGTATCAGTTTGGTTCTGTAGTGGTTGGATTGACTTTAGCTTATAATTTTCTTTGGTTTAAGGCAAAAGAAGAGTTGGTAACTTCCTTTTAACAACCTTTTTAGAAGGCATTACCATTGAGGAAGCTATGTAAAAGCATTGCAAGAGCTGCAAATTATCTTGGGTGTGGCTAAGAAATCTGCGTCTCACAGATTGGGTTACTGGCAGAACGATTGGAAATAAAAATCTGGTCTAAAGTACTCTCTCTTCTTCTCTTGGCATCCATTCCAAGTCTCTGGCTGTCTTCATCTGAATTTGCTAGTCTGAAGTGCTCCTTCTCTGAACAGTTGTGCACACTTGAATAGTTCACGTTATCTTATCTTTGTTGACAGGTTCACTGTGACATAGGACCACTGGGGAGTCATAAATGGTTTTTACACATCCGTTGTTAACTTATTGGGTGGATATTATGTCTATTACAAGTTACTAGTATTTCCTACCAGCTTCTCTCTCTCTCTCTCTCTCTCTCTCTCTCTCTCTCTAATTGAATTGAGTAAATGAGATAACACATTTCATGGAAGATTAAGCACATTACTTCACAAATTAATCTTCTGTACTCTGTGAAGTCCCCATATGTTATGGCAATAAATCATTCAAATTGCATGAAATTATAACATGAAAATCAATTGCAATTGTGTTACACCTGGAAACTTGAACATGACAAGTGCTTCCAGAATTTGCACTGGATGCAGCCATATAATTAATTGTATTTCTTGTAATTTCGAGTCAATGTGTAGCAGGTTTCTTCCAGATTTATTGTGAGAAAAAAGTCAGTCACTGGTCAGCAAGAAAGCAGCAATGTCTGCCCAGAAGAATGTTCCCTCTCTTCAAATTTTGACTATTATTAGGTGATGCATGTTTGCTGTTCACATAGCCATATTTCTAATAGGCAGTCCCAGAATTCTTAGAAAATTTTCTTTTCCTGGAAATATCATAGTAAGGGTTACCCCACTGCCCGCCACATATAGCCTGGGTGTGGTAAGAATCTCTGTGCTGGCATCCGGAAAATTTACCTCTTAAAGTTTATTTCATTGGTTGCCAAGGAGTTCATCTGCGTACATGATAAAGAGAAGATCATTTGCTCCTAGGTTAAAGAAAAAAAAATGAAGAGATTTGTGTTTAAATTACTGCACAGATATTCTTAAAAATACAAATTCATCAAGAGTCATTGCACTAGCCATGTGATGCATCAAGTGAACGTGTAACATGCTAGTTATAGTATACAGAGTAGGTTGGAGGTGAAGTGGCTTAGTTTGGTCTAGGTACTAGTAAAGTGTTTCAGTCCAGTCTGGTATGTGATCAGCTGGCTACTGGGTGTCAGTTAGCACATACTGGTAGATAACTCTTAGGGACCATTCACACCCTTTCCCACTAAATGTGGATCAATCTATCTGTGAGGGGATTCCCACTAAATTGCAATTAACTGAAGCAGCTTAGATGTCTTTCACGCCCACTGAAGCTGTTAGGGGGTAATAAATTATCGTTTAGCAGCTTCAGTAGGCGTGCCAGACATCTACTAGTAAGCCCCTTCAGCTGAAAGCAATTTAGAGAGAAACTCCTGGGAGATGGATCGATCCTGTTAGATCGATCTAGGTATGGGAACCCAGTCTAAGAGTGGAGCCCTTATATCAGACTGACCTCTGTCTGCAGCTGTTATTAGCTGTGCCAGCCACCGTAGTTCGTATTGGGGGAGGAGGAGGGGGGTCATGCTGTAAGACTTTTATATCCAGGTAGATACAAGCATTCAAATTCTTGTAGTCCTGTGTATTGGACTGACCAGATTTTGCCCTGGAGAAAGATGTTTTGCACCTTAACTTGTCAGCAGTTGTAGAACAGTTCACAAATAATATGTCTACTGCTTTCTGTTATCTAAAGTATCAAGCAATAACCCTGGGTCCAGCATCTTAAAACTATTCTCAACCAAATTTTTTTATTACAGCATTGTTTGCTAAGTTAATCCTTATCTGATATGTAGGGTAAATCAAATAATCAAGCAAGTATTGAGGAGTCTTTGGCTAGTAAAGGCCCTGCCAGACAGGTTTTTTATTTCTTCTTACTCATTTTACAGTGAAATAAATCTCCTGGCAGTTTCTTTCGGACTGGACAGTGTCATGTTCTATATCAGCATGTGCTCTGCAGTACACAGAAGTTTGGGTGTGTGAATTATAAGACTTCAGAAAGTGGTTTCTTTTTTAAAACTACTTAATCTGAAAAACAAGTGATTAACTACCCAGTCATGCAAGCTGCTATTTCTGGTGAAGAGACTCAAGTACTTTAATAGTGAGTCATATGTTTGATGAAGTTTAAATCATATCAATTTGGGAGAAGGGTAGTATTGTTTTATTAAGAATTACACAGCTAATAAATATAACTGGAAGAGATCATGTACACTACACCCATGAGAATCTAAATAACCCTAATGAAAAAGTCCTATAGGATCATGGGCCAATTTCCTATAGAATCCTGTCTGTCTTTGACATTTGTAGGTGATGACAGTTATTTTCACTTACAGAGACCTCAGTCCACTGACACAGGCTAGAGTTGTCTAACCTGGCTGAAAGGAATGTAGTATGCCATACTGAATTAGCCAGTTAACATAATTATATAGCTGAGATTATTTTCCACACTCAATCAAAATACCATATACCTCATGGAAAATGTCCATCTTGTAAACCTCAAAGTGGACATTATCCATGTGATGATAGCAGTATTTAAGTGTGAAGACCTAAGTGACTGTATGGCACGGATTGTTCATTAATAGGTATAAATAGCAGTATAACTTGGGACATTATTATAGGGCTCATTCCCAATGAAACTATTGTTTCACATAGATCGATCCAACTCTGCGGGGTGGGACTCTCGCTGAATGCAATCAGATAAACAGATTAACACACCTCCTTTCCAACATACCCATGTAATCACTACTCAACGCTAGGAGAAGGAGTGTTCCACTGATTACATTCAGCAAGAAATCCCATGGACTTGGATCAATGTACATAGAACGATTATTTCATTGGGAATGGGCCCATTTATGTGAGCACAACTGTATGGATATATTAGCAGTAGTGATATGTGTACAATAAGGATGCATTCAGAACAACATGATCCCCTGACCAACTGATCCGTGGATCAAATATGGCCGACCCACTTGAAAGCATGCAGCATAATCCTCCAATAGACACTGAATAGATTCCCCCGCGGGGATTAGGCAGGAAGCTTTTAAGTCAAACCATAATTATTTGATATGAGGATCTGTTAGTCTGTGGATCAACTGTGATTGTGAATGCGGCCCAACAGTGTGGCTGGAGTATTATGGTATTCAGAACAATGGTGCGGTTGTTAGAAGGCACACTGGAGAGATGTCCAGGCCTTAGAGATGCACTGGACTGGAGAGATGAGCCTGAGCAAATAGAAAGAAGTGAAAATGATTATTGATGTTGTGGTTTTGTGGTGGAGAATGTTTTTTTTTTTTTTTTTTTTTTTTTTTTTTCTTTTTTTTTTTTTTTTTGAGAATGGGTTTTTGATTATTGTAGAAATGAGAAAGCATCAGGTTGAAGAGATGGCAGGATGTATGGGAGTTTTCCATGTGTGTAGTCCCTGATCTCCAGTCCTTCTTAAAAATATTCAGGACTGTCTGCAGAGTGCAATTAAAGAAAACGCAGAAAGAAAACACTATTCAGTTCATAAAAAAACAAAAACAAACTAAAATAAACAGATTAGATCCCTAGTAGCCAGTTGAATAAAAATACAACATTTTCATGTGCTGCAATATAATTTCAAGTATCCCCTTTTTGTAGTCCAAATCTGTTGCATGTCAGTGGTGAAGACATGAAGTTCATGTTCACAGTTTTTGACATTTTAAAATAATTTTTACAAGGGCAAAGTGGTAAAGATTGAGCCTTCGTATGTTATTATGATATATTTAGATTTTCCTGTGCAATGGCCATAAGTATAAGGTATATATATATATATATATATATATATAGTGCCATTGTCCTTTGTTTCAACTTACCACAGTGTTTTATTTCATAATCTGGTCAGAGTCAGATATTATCAGTGCTATTTATCTGGTGAGGGTTTTACTTCTCTTATATTATATGCACATATATTTGTCTGTGCACAGTGTCTGCAGTGCAGGATTAACTGTTTAAAGTGTGAGGAAAATCATCAGTTATTTGATGCAGGTAGATGGAGAGTGATAAAGGTTTGAAATATTTTAATATTTCATGAGGATATAGGAGCCATGGGTATAGTGTTGTTTCCAGATGGGTGATACAAGTAGCTGGTCATTTTGGAGCTTGACATCGCTTTGTGAATTGAAAGAAAAATTACTCCGTTGTTAACAAAAGATTGAGGCTCTAAGGACCTTTCTTAAAAAAAATTCCTCTTATTGACTTAATGCAGGTACTAGTAATAGATATTCAACAGCTGGCTTGAAGATGTGAAGCAGATAGGATCAGTCGAGGGGGGGGGGGAGGGGGCGATGTAGGGCAGATAAGCAGGCGAAGAGGTGACGACAAATTTTCAGCTCTGCCACCCTATCACAAGATATTACGGATAATCTGATTAGGCTTATCCTGCAGCTAACTGCATTTCACTAAGAGAAGGGTTATTTACCTGTGCTGATCAAAGTAACACTAAAGGTGGATCGTTTGAAGTGTAGACATGATGTGAATCTTTAGCTAATAATGCCGAGCTGGGTCCTAGCATCGAGTCAGCATTTCAACCTGTAGACAGGTGTAGCCAGGTGAAAGGCAACTGTCCAAGCACACACACACACATACACACATACCATAATATTGTTATGTAGCCAAGCTGAAACATACCAGCAGCTCCTTTTGCAGATGTTATCAGGTTATAAAGGAGGGGGGTCAGGAGGACAAGGTGGTTAGAACGAGACTGGTGTGTTCAGGTTGACAACAGAGAGAGACCAGTTCTGGATGTAGAACTTGTGCCACCATTCAACTTAAGTTGTCGGACAGGCGTCAGCTCAGCACTAGGCCACCTTTGTATTAAGTAACTACACTTCACTGCTGCATTCAGTCATATATGCAGGTGGTTTTGCTGCTGAGCTGGTGACTTTCTGCTAACACATTACATAGAATATTCCTAGCATACTTTTACTATCAGTTTGACAAATCAAAGAAGTGCCCCAAAAGATTTTTTATTTTATTTTATTTTATTATTATTATTATTATTTTTTTTTTTTGCTTTCCTTAGCCATAATATTTAATTGTAAACAACAAGTGGCCAGTGTACACATGCCTATAAAGTCAGAATGTCACAGGACCCTTCAACCTCAGTCAACATGTATATACAGGTATTCTCTTCACACTGGGGCCATTCTTCTTGGTGTATGTTCTCATGTCACTACATAATAATACCACAATCCATGCTCACGGTGGCGTGTAGTCACCTAAACCACATCAGAAAAAGTTTTATGTTGGCTAAAGAAATATGACAAATATGTTGGTGCTGTTTTTTTTTTCTGGAACAACGTGTGTCTGTACAGTGTATATTTAGCAGAAAAGTCTTGGGCAAATGTTAATCATACTATTTAGTTTTCATTGCTGGGTCACAAAATAATTTATCATCCTTTATTGACAAATAATCTCAGTACATTATTGAGCTGCGTATCATTCTGTTGACTAAGTTCACTGATAACATATCTCCAGGTCACTAAATACCTTATAATGGTTTAACACATTTGCTTTCTGTTGTGATGGAGAAAAACGGGATCGTGTCCTAGAAGTGTGGCTGGAAGCCAGTCCGAGGAGAAAAAAGAGGGCAGTCCACAGTGGCGGATTTAGAGGGAGGTCATCGGGGTCCTGACCCTCCCCCTCCCCCCCCCCCCCTACAATTTCGGAAAATCCAATGGCCCCCTCTTGAAATTAAAATTTTGACTAGCTGAATCATAGAACTTTCTAAACCACCGAATGACCATTTGCCCTCTAAAATAACAAATATTTTCAGGCCCTGAACCCCACGCAAAGGGGGAGGGTCTGCTTCAAATAATCCTGGATCCGCCCCTGGTCCAAACTTTCTCTCTGCCTCTCCCCTCAACCCCCCACCCCCCAACCCACTTAATACACTGGGCTAAGGGTTCTGTAATCTCATAGGCCACTGTAATGATGGGGTGGAGCAGAAGGTGGGTTATATGGGTGTAGATAATATCATATTACCCACATTTAAGAATACACCACATACTTTAATTGAATAACTTGTTTCACACATGGATCAACTTCAGGACTTTTAACATCAATTTTCTCCCCCAGGACATACATGTTAAATAATAAGTGCTGCTGACAGGGGCATTAAGTTTAGAGGTGGCTTTTTTCTGCGCTCTGTGGAATGATAAATACTGTGAATGTAGATCTACAGTTTATCTCCCTCAGTTGTTAACCTCCCCTGTCTTATCCAATGAAACCTTTGACCAACTGCTAATTGCATTCCTTTGAAACCATTTCTAATGTACTAATTTTTATCTTCACCTCATATTATAGCTATTTAATCTATTCTTTTATAAGTCACACTACATGTTCAAAAATAAATAATTTAAATGCTCTATAAATTCATGAATTCACAATCTTTTATCAATCCCTAAACCTTAAGTCTTTTTTTTTCAGAAAATGTTATTTTTGTTGATTTTTTGTGCATTTAAAAATTTTCTCTCCAGGACACAAATACCCTGGAATGCCCTAGAATTATTATTGAAGTATTTTTCTTGTCATTTCAGAGATGTTGCTGCTGGTACTGTTGCTGGCCTGCTGTCAACTCACGCAGGCACAGTTCCAGAACAAGGCCTATTTTAACTCATCCGCATATGTGGAATCAACAAACACATTTGACGTGCACAAAAGGACTACTTTTCAATTTCGGACTTGTTCCGAAGGGCAACTTTTATCTGACCACGGAGCAAACGGGGACTCCATAGAATTTTATGTAAACACAAATGGATCTTTACTTTTAAAATGGAATGCTTCCCAAGATTCTGTGTCAAATATTTTAACAATCGGTCAAGATCTGAATAATAACAATTGGTATAAGCTCAGCCTAAAATACCAGGTGGGCAACGTCACATTAACAATCGAGCAGGGCTCGAATAAAAGATATGAACGCCTTATAGCCAATAGTACATATAACAGTGATTTTAAAAATTTGAATTTTACTGGAGGAAGTCCACTGACGATAGGAAGAGGCTATCTGGGCTGTATTGAAGGTGCTCTCACGGTGGAATTGGACAAGAATATAGCGGGTCACGCCAATGTAGACTGGGGCAACTGTCCACTGGAGTCACAGCCTTGTAGTGAGTATAATCAGGATTTGTGTCTAAAAAAAAAATAAATAAAAAAAAAAGAAAAAAAAAGAAAAACAAGAAAGAAAAAAAGAAAGAAAGAAAGAAAAGAAAGAAAGAAAGAAAGAAAGAAAAGAAAGAAAGAAAGATAAGTAGGCCAAAAATTATTGGAATTCTTCATTTTCTTTAGTCAAAATGAACCAATCCTTTTATTAGCAGTCTGTAGATTTTAATTTGTGGACCAAGAGTAACAATGTATCAGACCTAACAAGGCAGCTCAGATTGGGCAAGAAACATATGACATTGAGTTTGATCTGGTAAAATCTCCCTTTTCTACAAAAAGGCAAATTGTAATAATGTTAATTCAACAGACTTTATTTAGATGGAATAACTTCTTCTTAGATGGCCATCAGTGACTGGTAAGTCTGTTATAGCTGTCATTTTTGAGAAAAAAATTCCCCATCCAAAGCTTTTAACTAAAATTTGTTCTTGTATATATTCTGGCATGGTTGAAAAGCTTAAGGAGTCTTTCTGATGATATCCCAGGATGTTGACACAGTGTCAGATTTCATAGTTAAAATTAACACTCATCCTGTCCATGTATTCACTGCATTGATATCTTCCTGTCTGGGCACCTGCTTACTCTTGGGACACTCACCTGGTTGTAAAAATTGGTTCAAAGAAACATAGACTTCTGTAAAACTGATAAAGAGGCTTAAGTTGGGATAGAGCAGTAGGGAGCCTGAAAGGCTGCTAATACTTTTCATACACTGGAAACAGTCATGATTGCTGTAGTTGAGAAAAGAATCTTGTTAGAACTTCTAAAAATTTACCCATTGAAAATAGTTTTAACTGCAGCATTTTTGTAACTATGCTTGTAAATAATAAGTTGAAAAATTAAAAGATGCATTTTGTGGAGTTAATTAAACAATTAAGAAGGTACTCTTTTGTTAATCCTTAACAATTTTGGCATCAGTAACTGCCAGAGCTAACTTTATTAGAACACTTTTGTCTATCTTATTGCAGACTTGAGTCAATGAAATTGAAACAGAGCACACTCTCACTTGTTGCTTTTATTTATTTAAAATAAGTTAGTTATTTTGTAACTTTATTACCACCAAAATGGTAGTTATGGTAATTATTCTGGAATAACTTTAGCATTAGCAAGTGTTGATGAAAAATATGTGTTGAAGTTGACTGGTGAAGCAAACAGCCTGCCTCTACCCTACATTACATATAATTTGTCATTTCAGGTGACTTTGACATCAACGACTGCTGGAGTCAGCCGTGCCAAAATGCTGGAGTGTGTCAGGACGGATTCAAGAACTACACCTGTGTCTGCCCCCCTCCTTACAGTGGCAGAAACTGTGAGACAGATCTAGGTGAGATATATTGACGTAAAATGAAATAAAATGCCATCTAGAGTTCTTTGGATTTATGATAGAAAAATGCTCCTGTTTTGTAAACTAAGTAGATACAGTACTAAAACCCATAATTCATTCTATAACCCATAATTCCAGTTAATGTTTTAGTGATTTCTGGCATAGGGAAGGATAGGTCCTTATAGGAAACCAGTCCTTGAGAAATCTAAATCTTTATTCTCATTCATGGCATTTTAGTCTACATGCAGGGATAAGATTTTTCTGACTGTTGGCAGTTTTCGGACTTTAGGACCCAAAAATACCATTGGCATTGGCTGCCACAATATATTTTCCAGCTTTTTCACCAAACGGGGGTTTCATCCCTGTGCCTGTGAAAGGTCCAAGATAAGGAGATGCATTTAGTTTTCAGGGCAGGGTAATGTTTGTGTGTGGTATCTTAGCACTCACAAATATTTAAGGGACTGGACTGCAAAAGGAGATCCTTGGTTTCCAAAGTAGCAGTATGGCTGCCTTTAGATTATTGGATAAAATGTGCAATAACTATGTAGGTGGTTTCGTAAATAAAGCACTCTAGATTGTAAGGAGATTTGTATTGGAAGAGCTTCCTGCTTCCCTCCATTTGTACCAGGTGCTCATTCTCTTGAAATGTCTCTCTTGCCCTGTGGATAAAAAGAAAGTTTATCTTCCTTCTCCTCATTCTAAGCTGGCTAGACATTTCTCAGCTGTTGACCTGCTCTAACAATTTCAGGCTGAGATAGTGAAAAAAAGTTCAGCTGGGAAATTTCTGGATAAAAATAATTTGAAATTTTGAAGAACATCTAAGAAGCTTCAAAAAATTCCAAAATATTACTATAAGTTTAAATAATACAACTATAAAAATTATTTGTTTAAATATTTAAAAGCAGAATTATTTTAAATAAAATCTCAATCCAGGAACATCTAGTTTTAGTCAGCTTAGGAAATAAAAAGTCACCAGAAAAATAGAATTCAGACACTGAAATGGAGAAGATAAGACCAGGGAAGGGTATTCAAAAGGCACTGGGAAGCATGCTTACTTTCGTCTGATAAGTTTTTTTTTATGTGTCTCCATCATGATCCACCCACTTGCCCTGAGTTTCAATATGCTCATTTCTTAAGACACCATCTGTGTACATAGATCTTGCTTTTGTCAGTATATTTACCCTGTGTAGCACGGGGTGTGATGATTCATGGTCGTGTAGTTCAACAGCAGATGATAGAGGAGGTTCACTGTTGTCAGTATATTTACCCTGTGTAAAACAGGATGTGGGGAGTCAGTCACCAGACAGTCGTAGTCAAATAGTCAGTTCAACAGTAGATGACAGAAGAGGTTCACTGGTGTCAGTATATTTACCCTGTATAACTCAGGGTGCTATGAGTCAGTCATCAGACAGTCACAGTCAAGTAGTCAGTTCAACAGTAGATGGCAGAGGAGGTTCACTGTCTGTCTAGGTCTGCCCAAATACTTTATTTCTTAACAATTTGTGAGGGACTGTTCACAATGAATTTTGTCCACCTAGCTAATATATGCACTAATTCCAAGGGGGCTCGCTGAATGCAATCATATTAACAGACTAAGACTCCTCTTGTTTCCAGTGTAATGGTATAACCAAGGTTTTGTTGATGAGATTTGGAAATTGAGTACAAAATTATATTTTTTAAAAAGATTATTTAAATTTTTAAAAATGGGATTATGAGTGCAGTGTAGAAATAAAATAATAGCAGTGATTTGGTTCTGATTTTATACCCCCCCCCCAAAAAAAAAAAAAATGTAATGGTCTTAAAAAAATGTGCACTGTGCTTTAGATAATTATGATATTAATCTGGGCAATATTTGTTTTTCCGTTTAAGTTTTAAATGTTCTTATTTTTCTTTAAAAATGGGCCCTGGGAATATACATTAGTATCAGGATTAGAGTGTCACTGAATACAATACCTAAATTGTTTTTAAAAAAGTACCAAAATTGCTTTAAAAAAAAAAGAAATATGATGATGAATATTTGATTACATCATTCCATGAGAAAAGTCATTGGATGCATAAATATCCAGTAGCCTATAGTAAGAAAAAAAAAGATTTACAACATTTAACTCATTATGTCTGCAATTGTTGTTAAAAAGTTTTTTAAAAAAGTATGCATTGTAATTAATTGGTATAAAAATGGAGCAATTGTTTAATACCAAAGGAAAAAATTAGATAGAATCAAACAGTTCCCACATGCATATGGTGTGCAACTGTAAATTGAGCAGGTTTGTATACCAGACAACTCAGACTATAACACTTTCTGAAACTCAACTGAACTTATTTGTAAACATGCTTGATACAGACTGTGCCTTGTTATTATATCTAAGAACGTGTCTTATGTAATATGAAAAGGAATAATGACTAAGCAGTAGTCATACTCACAGAGAACTAATAGATGGCATGCTACCTGTAGTTATCTGACAAGATCTAATAGGAAAGGACAGCTCATGGTTGATAAGAGCAAATAGAGGAGGTTTCACATGGCTGCCTTTGGCTGTATTCCCAGAGCTTTTAGATCGATCTATCCCCGTGGGGAGTCTCACTAGATTACTGTCAGATAATCCAGCTTAAATGTCCGTCCCGCCTACTACAAGCTGTAAGGGGGTAATCAACTTTTGTGTCCGCCCGGCTTACAGCTATTTAGCGTGAACCCCCAGGGAGTTAGGTCGATCTAAAGTAGATCGATCTAGTCTCTGGAAATGGGGTCTTTGATTGCATGTTGTTCTCCCCGTGGAACAATCCCTTTAGTGTCTCAGCTGAGTAAACCTGTGGCAAATTACTCCCTTGTCAACAACAACCCATCCAGGGCTGGTTAGATGGGGACATGAGTAATGATCTGTGGACAGGGGACAATATTGAGTGAGGTTGTCACATTTGGTCACACAGTTACACCATGGTACAATGTCGCGTTATAACAGCGAAAACAACAGCATTACTGACTTTGTTGATGATTTTTGTGACTGATGGGAGCGCAGAGGGTAAGTGACATAGGAGTAGGAGTAGGCAGGATGGGACATTTTGTGATACTTGGTATGCTCCAGTAAAAGATCAGCTGATATTATAACTACTGTAATGCCTCGATCTTTTCAATGGGTAAAGGTTGTGAATTTTACAGACACTGTATTTTTTAAAGTCTTAATTTCTTAAAACAAGAGCTATCTTATTAAGTGGTGGCAACAAAATTGGAAAGCAGACTACCTTATAGTTTTAATCTATATATTAAAAGCACCACAAATGCTATACATGGTTTTAAAAAGATGTATCTGAAAGTTTGATCATTTTTGCCCATTGAAAAAATTGAGTGCCATGGCTGTCAGGGTCACCTAAAGCTGCTTGTATGAATAAAGCTATCAAACAGGAAAATTACTAGTACATAGTTAAATGTATTCATGGTCTTTGAAAACTTAACATATATTTAGAGAAAGTTACTGATTATGTTAAAACTTTTCTAAAAGTTGCTCATAAAATAATGGACTGTTGGACCAACTGAACAAGTTTTTACCAGTCCTTGAATTTTTTTTATGTCATGATAGTTAGGACAGACATTTTCAGCATGTCTGAGGCTGACAGTCAGCTGGTTTAAAACAGTCATATTATTAATATGAATTAATGTGAATTGCCATCAGTGAGACAAAATGAATTCTCTGTTTTATAATCAATTGTTTGTGAATTAAGTAAAAGAAATCTCAAATTAGAGAAGTTCTTTTTTCAGAGACATTTGTGAGTTTTGTCTGTCATATTTTAATATTTATATTTTAATTTTTTTTTTAATAACTGGTATTTCGGCCAGTGCTGACATCTATATCTAATCCCTGTATCCTTTCCATCTCTCCAGGTGCCAGTGGCTGCCAGACGGGGCTGTGTAAGAATGGTGCAACATGTGTGGATGTTACTGGTCAGACCAGGCTGTATGAATGCCGCTGTGTTCCAGGTAGGGAAAGATAGAAGAATAAAGTAGGAATTAGATAGAAGAATAAAGTACTATTTATTATTTTATGATTGTATGTGTTCTTTTATTTTAATTTTCATTTTTGTAAGTGTGTTTTGTTTTGATTGTTCTTTTTTTAAATTGTTTCACTTTATGTCATCTTATTTTATTTTTATTTTTGGACTTAATTATTTTTCAAATTATTCATTTATTTCTCATGAGTATGATGTACACTTATCTTTCAAGATAGCCTCATTAATGCAAGTGTATTTTGTATTGCAAGAGTTGACATATTGCATGTTGAAAAGATATTCATGAAGATGACTACAGAACAACTGTTTACCCTCTGTTTTTATATAAAGACTTTGAATAAGAATTGATTTCATAATTAAAAAAAAAAGAGATTTAGAAAGAGTTTATCATAAAAGCCATGCTGGTTTTCAGGCTACACGGGTACCCACTGTGAGAATGAAGTGAAGGAGTGCGATTCCCAGCCGTGTAAAAATGGCGGCCAGTGTACGGACCAGATCAACAGCTTTGTCTGTAACTGCACAGGGACAGGTAAGATGGAAGGGAGGGAAAGAGAAGAAAAGATGTTTTTAAAAATCGTTCTCCCTGTACAAGTTCATAATATGTATATACATCAGTGGTAGCAGGTATATGATGTCCAAACATTTACAACCACTGAGCGCAATCCTGTCTCATGATGAGGCTTTCCTAGGGGCAGATCCAGAGATATTTTCTGACAGTCTTCCAAATTATTTTTGTTGATCCATCCTCCAATTTTGACCATCTTCCAACAGAAAAAAAGTTGCCCTTCAATGTAAAAAGAAAAATTCTGACCATCTTCCAGAAGACCCAGAAGATGGCCTCTGACTGCCCCTGTTACCCAACTTTCATTAAGTTTAGTCATTTATAGTGATAAGCCAAGGAAAAATGTTGTATATGAGTTTCCTATCCATTTTTGTTCAATTTTCTCCCATATTTTTCTGGTAACAACTATTTCTCTCTGGTAATCAGGATACACAGGTGAAGACTGTACCGATGACATGGACGAGTGTTCCGCCTCTCCGTGTCAAAATGGCGCCACCTGTCAGAACAACCAGGGGACGTACTCCTGCATCTGTTCCCCAGGTTATGATGGCAATAACTGTGAGAGGGTATGTAAAGACTATATTTAGACTTTTAGGAATACATATACATAACTTAGCAACCCTCCAGCAGTTCATAGAAATTGTTGTGGTTTAATTTTAGACTAAGCAAAGATCTTCAGCTTTGACATAGCAGTTTTTCAACAGGTTGTTTTTCTGATTTTATTGCATACTTATATGTATGGAGAGAAGCTACTGGAGACTACATTATAGTTTTTATACAGTTATTATGTGAGAAAGACACAAAATATTTCCACACAGTTTTCATTTTAATGATATTAGTTTGCCCTTAAAACATTATGTATAATCATATTTTCTATCAGATAATATTTATCCACTTGAACAACTGAATTTTCTTTCCGTTTTCAGGAAGTCGACGAGTGTGCCTCATCTCCCTGTCTAAACGGTGCCACATGTAACGACGGCCTTAACACGTACACGTGCACATGTGCGGCGGGGTTCAGTGGAGAGAACTGTCAGACAAATCTTGATGACTGCGTGGGTGTCGTGTGTCCCGGAGATAACGTGATATGTGTAGATTATGTACTGAACTACAAGTGTGAATGCGCCCCGGGGTTCACGGGTAGGTAACCGATTTACGTACTGACAAAAATGGATCTGTGTATTATTGTTAGTCATATTGAGGGAATTATAAACTGTTCATTTTTTACACTAACTGAAAGTGTATGCGTACAAGTTGGGATGAAAGCATCATATTAAGGAAATTTTAAACTGTTCAATTTCTACACTGTAGCAGACCTGTAAAAGTTGGGACGATTTCTGTGCTTTCAGTTCGTGTAGAAATTCAAACATTCACAATATCTTAATATGAACTGATGCTGCAGGTGGGGAAATTTGTGAGTAAATATGTCGTAGATACGCCGTGAGTCAGTGAGTCATATGAGACATACACAAGTGTGAAGAAATAATAGATGCTACATATACTACGCTGATGAATGGTAATAACTATGGAACAAAAGACCCAAGCATGGTGTAACTCCTATTCGCGCATGGTGTCTGTATGCCAGATACACCATGTCTGGATCTTTCCTCCGCAACATCTACTGTAGCATAAATTGCAATATTGCACTTGGAAAATATCGATTTTTTAAAAGTTTTTTGCTTGACATTATGTCATATATTAGTGGACAGCAATGCTAGCTCTCAAAACTTCCATCTTTCTCTTAATTTATGAAATTCAAATGTGTCATGTGTAAGGTGAAAAAATATTTAAGTCTATGATATGCATTCATAATGTATCTTTACTTCAGGAGACCAAAGCAATTGTGTAGACATTAATGAATGTGCCAGTAACCCATGCCGTAACAATGCAACATGCGCCAATCTCTTGAACGCGTACAACTGCAGCTGTGTGACGGGGTTTTCTGGCGTCAATTGTGAGGTGAACATTGATGAGTGTGCTGGCCAGCCATGCAGTAACGGAGCCACGTAAGTATTCCTGCATCTTTGATATGAGTACACAGTATCTACCTGTATTTTTAACATTATTGTGATGGATGATATTAACAAAGGTGGAACATGGCATATGTACTAAATAAAGGTAAAAATTGAAAGTGAAAATATCTGTAAATTTCAAAAGTGTTTGTTTAAGTATTTTGTTTCATATAACTTTCAGACAGTGAGGTGCACAGGAATTACCTGCAAATTGTAACATGTTAATTATTTTAGTTCTCTTTTATGTCTTTTATACACACGCAAATTATACACAATTTATTTATACACAAGATCTGTTTTTAGATTTTATATGTCATATGTCAGTATTGTTATGTGGGCCGGTAGTCAGCAATTTCAAAGGGGGCATCTTTTCTTCTGAGAAAGTGGACCTTTTACCAAGAAACCTTTATGTACCTAGGTAAAATTTTACCCAGCGCAGATCTTTTCCCAGCAAGAAGGGGGTTCTTTGTTCTTTGAAACCTTTCAAATTCTCCTGACCCCCCCCCCCCCTCCCGGGTTGAAGACCCAGTAGCATAATTCTATATTCTTCTAACATAAACATGACTAGTTAAGTAATGTACTAGTATGTTCTCTACTTTTCTAGATGTGTTGATGGCATCAACAGGTACACCTGTTCATGTGCGGCGGGCTACACTGGCACCACCTGTGCCACCAACATAGACGAGTGCGCTAGCAGTCCTTGCAGGAACGGTGCCACATGCATGGACCAGGTAATGTCACAAATATCATAAAGGGGATACTAGTATGCATTTTTAACAACATTTTCACAAGTCTACAAACTGAAGAATGGGGGTTGTTAATGCTCTCAGTACGCTTTTGAAAAATAACAAGAATGATGATCCAAATTGCTGTCAAAGGTCAACAATTTTAGCTTTTCACCTTGTACTCTCTGGAGGGGAAGGGGGTAGGGAATTAGTCTACGCTTCGTGTACTTGTGAATATGATGATAAAAATGGATGACCCCTTTAGTGTTATAATAATGAGCATTTAAATCAGCTTTGATTGACAGTGATATTACTATAGAATTGATTATAACTGCGAATGATTTGGATGTTGGATATCCATAGCTCGGTGAAATCTCAGTTCTGCGTTTGATGAGATGAGTGATTTTCTGACTTTTTGAGGTTATGATTTTTCTTTTTTGGTTTGTTAGTGAACAGCCTAATTTAAAAAGTTATTAAGAGATTTAATAAAATTTTCAGAATAGGTCAGTAAAGGGCTAACTTACTACCAATAAGATTTTGCTGTTGATCCATTTCTTTTTTAATTAACAATAAGACAGATTGGGCTGCTACGGTGGAGTTCTACTCCCTAAGAGTGCTTTTCTAGCTATCAGTAGAATGACTGCAGGTCTGTGTTGTCAGCTAAACATAAGGCTAGTTTAATGAGTGAATAATGCGATCTTATTATTGTGTATACTTTCATCCCCAGGTGAATGGCTACACCTGTGACTGTGTTGCTGGCTGGACGGGGGTCAACTGTGAGGTGGACGTCGATGAGTGCCAATCTGACCCCTGCCAAAATGGCGCCACCTGTCAGAATAGATTGAACATGTACGACTGTGTCTGTAGACCCGGGTTCACTGGTATGTACTGCTGTCTCTGAGGCCAAATTCAGAATAGGGGACTAACAAGTCAAATATGGCAACCCACTACAAAGCTTGCTGTCCATTCTGCTAATACATACTGAATAGATATCCCATGGGGAAGTATTTAAGTGGGTTGGCCATATTTGACCCTTGGACTAGTTAGTCCCCTATTCTGAAGTCTGTTGTCTTAGTACTAAATCATGACCAAAACTTGATTAACAGTTATTTTTTACTCTGTCTTTTGTGTACATCCAAATGCTGTCATTGAATTATTATTGTCTTAATTGGATTTCTACAAGCACTACCATTATTACCACTTCCCACATCTTATTTCTCCATCTTCTCTTTGCACTATCAAATGCTTGGACCATTTAAGGAAATAATTTCCAAAACAAGCAAAATTTAATTTAAAAAAATGAAAACAAAATATTTTTTGACAAATCATGAAGCTAAAGCATAAAAACCCCACCTTTCTCTTCATTAGTGTCCATGAATTTCACCTGCACTTACAATAATCAATGACATATATGAGTAAAATATTATTGTACTTCACACTAGGGGTTCACTGCGAGACCAACATAGATGACTGCGCCTCAGGACCCTGTCAGAATGGCGCGCCGTGTGTGGACCAGGTCAACGACTACATGTGTAACTGTACCTCAGGGTGGATGGGAAAAAACTGCTCACAACCTTACGACGCATGCTCCTTCTCTCCATGCCAGAATGGGGCCACATGCACCAGTATAATTCCGAATCCTGAATACACGTGTATGTGTGTGTTGGGATTCACTGGTGCAGACTGCGAGACGGACATTGATGATTGTGTCAACCACACCTGTATTAATGGCGAGGTGTGCCTTGATATGGTCAACTCCTACAAATGTCAATGTCCAATAGGTAAGTTGACCATGGGTTAAGTATTTGATTTCATGACCATTTTTGTTTATGACATATGAAAACTTTAATGTCAATTGAAATGATTTATTTTATTTTATTTTGCCCAAGGGCAAAGGATGATGATGATGATGAGAATAATTAACAGATTAAGGATGACATAGGACATAAGATGTATATTTTATACGTTCATGCAGAAAAGATATATTTGATTGTTATGTTAAAAATTCCTTTCAGGTAAGAATAGCATCTGGCATGTACTATTTTTTAAAAATTTTAACTCATCAGTGCTATTTAGATTACATAATCACTATTGTCAGGTGATCATTGTAAATTTGTTTACTTATTGTCCTTGCAAAGTATGTTTATAAGTCATGTTACTTATTAAGACAAAGTACGCAAATAATTACATAGCCTACCTTTCCCTGTAGGTTTTGCTGGTGATAACTGTTCTGTGAACATCGATGACTGCGCCGACAGCCCCTGTCAAAATGGCGCCAGGTGTGTCGACGGTATCGCCAGTTATACATGTAACTGCACGCAAAACTATTTCAACCTCACCCAGTATACGGGGAATCCTGACATGTTTTATATCAGTGGATGGAACGGCACCAACTGTGAAAGAGACATTGATGAATGTCAGTACCAGCCGGGGATATGCCTGAACAATGGCATTTGTCGCAATAAGAACGGCAGCTTTGACTGCTATTGTGCACCGTCACAAGAAAAAGGGGCATATTATTCAGGTAAACCCTGTTTGATATGTGATTCAAATGTTTCTGTGTTTGCCTATGTTTTAGATTGAAATGCAGTGGGAATTGGAGTGAATTTCGTCATCAGTCTGGTAGATTTTGCACTACACGTTGTTAAAGCACATTAATTTATGTGATCTTTTGCCATACTTTTTAGCAGAACTGGAGAAATCATATCACACATCCATTTTTTTTTTAATGAATTCACATTTTAGGATCATCTTATTTAGTTATCATTGTGTTCTGGGTTTTTCACAGGTAAAAACTGTGAGCAGGTGACGGATTATTGCACTAGTGGAAATCTGGCAAGAGACGACCCCCCAGTGTGTAAGAACGATGGCGTCTGCATCCCCCTTGCAGCAGAAGCTGGAAACTATTTGTGTAATTGCTCTGCAGGATGGACAGGTGAAAATTATATTAGAAGGGCATTTTCTTTAAAATGTGAAATGTTTGGAGTGAAGATGGTGCTCCTGGCTCTGTAATCCATTCCTCATAGATTGTCTTTTTTTTTTTTCACCTGACTTACTGATAGTTGTTTCTTAGAGATTCAAACACTGAAGTTATCATTTTGTCAGGTGCATCTTATTACTTGTATTTAAGATTTGTTTTGTGCTTTTACAGGTATGCAAGAATGATTTTGGTTAAATCCACTAAAGATTTCTCGTTTACTGAGACCTTTGCAGTCTTATTAATGTAACCGTTCTTCTTATTGAAAAAAGAATGATAATTTTTAGGCAGAAGATGCAGAATCGACATAGATGAATGTGCATCTAACCCGTGCCAGAACAACGCAACTTGTGACGACCAGGTCAATGGTTACTTGTGCGACTGTGCGCCAGGATTTACGGGCATTCACTGCGAGACTAATATCGATGAGTGTGCCTCAGATCCGTGCCTGCATGGCGGAAGCTGTATTGATCTGGTCAACGGGTGAGTTCTAGAAATTTTTAGGGGTAAATAGGTAACATGTAAGTTCAGATGTTATGTAAAAGGCAGTGGACACATTAATTTGAAGTATCAACTGAGCAGTTTGCAGTTTTTAAGGCAATGCTGAAGATATGTTTGACGATACGTATTTGTATGAACTCCCTCCCCCTGTGTATTCTGCTGCTTTTTAGTTACCATGACTACATTTTATTATACACCATACAGCAGCCATTGTGGATCTGACAAAGTTAATTTTTGAGCTATATTCTCCTTTTTTTTGAGAATGAAAGAAAGTTATTTGCACATATGCCAGCTTTTTTCCCCATCCAATCCTGTATGGCATTTTGGGTGAACATGTATCAGTTGTCTGTTTTGTGCCATAGTTTCTCTCTTCATAGGTTTGTAAATGAACTGCACTTTTTATTCCTATACAGCAGCAACATGTATAATCACAATGATAAAGCAGAGCATTTTATATGACAAAGTTATTTCACAAGTCTGTATTAAATATTGCCAGATATAAATTCCGACTAAATTTAGATAAATTGACAACAGTCAAGTCCACATCCCCACAAAATGCTTATATTATTTATCGAACCACTTACTCTCAATTTTTAATTGACAGAAAGATGTTAGAAATATTGTCTCGTCGTCTAAATGTTTACAACTTCCTGTTATCGTCCTGGTCATCTTAAGTTTACCACTTCCTGTTTACAGTCCGAGTCTTCTAAATGTTACCAAAATCTGTTTACAACTTACTTGCGTGGATAATAACACAGGGTAGGACAGTAATGCATGGTTTTCAGATTTGCATCTTGGCAGCAGTAGTGACATCTATTATCAAAAATTAGCATCCTTGCTGCAGCAGTGACACCTATAGTCAAATTTGTACATTGGTAAAACATAAGTGGCATCAGTTTTTCAAAAGCAATAGAAGTATTTATACTCAGTGTGTATTTATGGAACCAAGCCTGAAGTTTTTTTGTTAAAAATGCAATGAAAATTTGTCAAGTCTGCATCCATGTTTTGCACAAAAGACAGCATTGTTTCAAAATTTACGAATCAACTTTTTGCCTAGATATTTTGATTGCATTTTTAACTTGCCTGCATTATGTTTTTGAATGAAACTGTGTACTATTAACATTTAATGTATGTCCATCAGCTTTAATACAGGCAAATTGTTATCAGTAACCCTACATACACACATGCATACACCTACACGCACACACACAGGCGCACACACTTGTTGACAGTAGAATGCAAGTAAATAACTGAAATCTGTGTTTGTATGTGCATCAAGCAAACTACAGGATCGTTTTTTTTTTTTTTTTTTTTTTTTTTTTTTTTTTTTTTTTTGTACAGAAATACTTATAGGAATAAAATGTCACATTTTACCATTGGTAAGAACCTGAATCTGGTCTTAACTTAATGGTCATTCTATTCTAGAGAAAATGTGTGTGTGATATGTTTTAATATAGGAACAGAAACCACTTTCGAGTTATGGAAAGGCATGCTTAATAAAACTTAACCCTAGGCCTTTTAATGTACTAATCATTCATGATGTAAAAAGAGAAAAGAAATTAAAATATTTTGTGTTGAATTCATAGCTTTAGTTCAATTTATTCATATTATTATACTTTTATTTTGCTCTCCATTATCCCAAGGTAAAGAGGCCAATGCATTGCGTGCATGTTTCAATTTCTGTATTCCTAGATAGTGTTGGTTGTACAATACTGTTGTTGTTAAAATCTACTGTTATTATGTTTGTTCCTCCACAAACTGCAGCACTGAATAGAATACCGCTTGGAGCACAAACACATATTAAGATAAAGAGGCATCTTCTGTATGATGATTTTAATTAATACATTAATAATATTGAAATATCATCACTGAAAATGAGATCTTTGTCCTAAAACTAATTTAGAGAATAATTCAGGGCATCTGTATTGTAACGTGTCAAAGATGTCAAATCAGCTGTGTATTGTAACCCATTCACAAGACTGATAGAGCTTCAAAAGCAGCCTATCTACCATCATATACATACATATGCTATATATATGTCTATAACACATATTATATTATATTATATTCTTGTGTGTGTGACTGTGCATGTTGAAGTTATAGTAATCTGCAACCGCATGCATTTTGTTGTTTATTGTGTGACTGTTTATATAAGAAATAGGTTTAGAGAAAAATCTGTGTTGCACAAATGTTTCAAAAATATTTTAAGCATATAAGAAAGGGTGAAAAGACATCTTGGCAACAAGTAGTAGAGATTTCCAACAATTCTATTTTCCTACTTATTAGGTATTTTAATAGTTTACAAATCCTTTAAACATTTTTGATAAGTCGCTTTAATAAGAATATATTCTAAATTGAATTTAGAAAAAAACATTATCAAGCATTTTCAATCCATACCTAATGTTATCACAGTGGCATTTCCCTGTTTGTGTTTTAACGTAACTGGTCTACATGTGTTCTGATGTGTGTTTCTGCTCTCCCTGAATAACTCTTCCATCCCATATTTTAGCTATGTCTGTAACTGCACTGGCACTGGCTTCAACGGCACCCACTGCGAGCTGAATATAGACGAGTGCGCCGTGTACCATCCCTGTCAGAACGGAGCCACATGCACAGACGGGATAAACGTGAGTGTCATAAGCATAGTTCTCCTACATAAATTGGCAGATTTTTCAGACAGAATTTTCTTGCTTCCTCTTTGCAGTTTGGTATTAACACAACTGTAAGTTCATGTCATTTCATTTCATTTCATTCCTTCTTCCCTCATTTAAGAAGTGGTAAGTTTTTACAAGGCACTGATAAATTGTATCACAGTTATTACGACTTGGTATTTTATCAGGAACATTTTTTATGGGCATTTATGTCTGGGATATACAAAGTTTTCACCTTTTGATTTAAAAAAACATTTTAATGTGTTGAACACCAGTGTGATAAACATTCAGATCTTCCTTCAATTATTACATTGACAAATACACTTATTCTCTCTTTTCTTTTAAATTTTGCTCTTTCCATGGAACAACCTTCTAAATAAACCTTGGAATGTGTACTCCTCACTTTTAGGACTACAATTGTACATGCTGGGAAGGTTACCAGGGCAAGAACTGTGAGATCGACATCAACGAGTGCGAGTCCAACCCGTGTCGTTATAACAGCACGTGTCTCGAGCGCTCCGACCTCTCCCTGTACCAGCAGGGCTACCTGAACTTCAACAACTTTAACTTCTCCACTGCGGCTGGTTATGTGTGCGAGTGTGTGCCAGGGTCCACAGGTGAGCAAACACAATATGGAGATTTTTTTTTATCTCAACTACTGCAATGCAGAATTTTCAATTCACACAATGCTGTATTTTAGTCCACTATAAGGGTCAACATGTAACTTGACTGGTATCACTGAAACAGATATCGAATACCAATTTAAGAAATTTATGATATTGTGTTAATTATACATTATCAGAAGAGTAGTTGATATGTTCAAAGTTGTAAGATCAATCATCACATTTTAAAGAAATTGCCAACTTTTCTGTTTATTGTGATATTTAGTTTATGTTGCTGAATGATGATTGTTGGAATTCCCTCTGATTTTCAGGCGTGAATTGTGAAGTGAACATTGATGAATGTAATTCTAACCCATGTGTGCATGGCACTTGTAACGACAGGCTGAATGGCTACACGTGTGCATGTGAGGCAGGCTGGACTGGCACGCACTGTGAGACAGAAATCAACGAGTGCGACGAGTACCAACCATGTAAAAATGGGGCCACGTGCACGGACAAGCTGGCAGACTACACGTGTCAGTGTGCAAGACCTGTACAGGGGAAAGAATATGGTGGAAAGAACTGCACAGTACAGCTGATTGGTTGTGCAAATAACGCCTGTCAAAATGGCGCCACTTGCCGGCCATATTTGGTGACTGAAACTCCCGCTGTGCATAACTACACTTGCTCATGTCCGTCAGGGTTCACTGGGTTCTATTGTGAAGTTCCCACATCAGCCTCTTTCAATGGTACCTCCTACATGGTGTTAAATTCGACACAAAACTGGTCGAATTTCACCCTGGTGCTGTGGCTGCGTACCACGCTGCTCAGCGGCGTCCTGATGCACCACCAGTTACCATCTGGCGACAGCATGCTCCTGACACTAACAGGACACAACTTACAGTTCACCTTTAACCAGGTCACAGGCAATCCTGTCAGCTTTGCATCGGAGAATCAACGATTAAAAGATGGAGAGTGGCACCAGATCGAACTTGCGGTGAATTCAGCGGGGAGCACAAAGCTTCATATCTATGGAAATCATTGTCCAGGTGGCGTGTGTACTTATCAAGACAATATCAATGTAAGTTCCCCCCTCACCTTCGGCACGACCTACATTGGTAGTAAAGTGATGGCAGGGGCAATTGACCAATCAGAAGTCACATTCATTGGTTGCACCAGAGATATTGTGTTGAACGGCCAGTTGGTTGTTCCTCAAGATGTGCCGAATTCTTTGGTGGGAGTTTACCCAGGATGCAACAGGGAGGTCCAGTGTGTTCCCGACCCGTGTAGCGGCAAGGGTGTATGTGCTGACCTCTGGTGGCAGTATAAATGTCGCTGCCTGAGGAAGTATACTGGACCCCAGTGTAACCAGAGTAAGTGAGAGAAGAGTGCCGAGTGAGATGTCTATTTTCACTTAAGAATTTGTTGTTGTATAGAGTTTGAATGTCCAGTATCACCACTTGATTTCTAGAAAAAAAAACTTGTACAATTTCTTTATACAGTTATAACAAACAATTTTCTTGATTCTTTTGTTTTTGCCTTGAAAGTGACTTATTGTCATTTTTTTGATAAAGTGACTGTAATATTTTCAAGTAATAACACCCATAACATTATCTTTTCCAGCCTTCCCAGCTGCCACCTTCAGTCAAGGTTCATCGTCAAGTCTGGCACAGTTTACTATTCCAGCTAGAGACAAAAATCTCCTTCAGTATGTCAATGTCATCAGCATGTTTATACGCACACGCCAACCTGACGGCTTTATTTTCTACCTGGGCGGTGTCAATACCAATAGCCCAGGCGACAAAGCCTTCGTTTCTGCTGAGTTGAAAGGCACAAGTCTGCATGTCATTCTCAATCTGTACAACACCATGGAGGGAACATATGCAAGATATGAAGACAACTTGGGCAGCAATTTGAATGACGGTTCACAACATTTGATCGAAGTTGATAAAAACCGTGATAAATTAGAAATCCGTATCGATTCCGTCAGGTTATCAGGAAAGACCATGACGGCCACCATGCTGAATCCAGCAAAGATGTACGTTGGCGGGTTGCCCGGTTTGGGCTCCTCCTCCAGTGGGCGACGCAGGCGACAAACAGTACTTACAGAGTACAATCCTATCTCTGCTACTGTCCAGGAACCTTTCAAGGGTACGATCCAGGATGCTCGGCTCAATGACAAACTGCTGCTGTTTTACAACGTTTCCGTTCCCGACAGTTTCCAATTGAACGAGTCGTACCCGGTGACCCTGGACGGTGTGGTGGAAGGGGAGCAGACGGACGATCTCTGCGCCACTGGAAATCTTTGTGAAAATAACGGAACGTGTAATAATGTGTTCTTTAATGATTTCAAGTAAGTATAGAAAAAAACCAATGCCTCATACTACTTGCTTGGGATCGGATATTTTGTGGTTCTAATTTGAAGGTGAAATTATTTGATTGAGCTATATTTTACCTGATAAATTATGTACTTAGCTGTTTTATCCATTTGCTGCATGATTATTTTTATATCCTGCGTCATCTTCTGTGAGAGGTATTTAGATGTCAAATCTATCTGTCATAGAAGTCTTTTTATGTACAGACACAGATGTGTCTGTACATATAGCCATCATCTGCGTCTGTCGTCGCCGTCGCCGTCGTCGCTGTCGCCGTCGTCGCCGTCGCCGTGCACTTTTACCGATAACACGATAAATGGAAAACTGTTTTTTCTTTTGGTATGAAACTTACAGAACTGATGAATATTCATAATACGCAGGTCAAGTTCGAAAATCAGCATGATCGGGTCACTTTTAGGGAATTTATGCTGTTTTTTCACTTTTTTCAGCATATATGCAGCACCGATAACAGGATAAGTGAAAAACCATTTTACCTTTTGGCTTGAAAGTTACAGAACTGATGAATATTCATAATACGCAGGTCAAGTTCGAAAATCAGCATGATCGGGTCATTTTTAGGGAATTTATGCTGTTTTTTCACTTTTTTCAGCATATATGCAGCACCGATAACACGATAAGTGAAAAACCATTTTACCTTTTGGCTTGAAAGTTACAGAACTGATGAATATTCATAATACGCAGGTCAAGTTCGAAAATCAGCATGATCGGGTCATTTTTAGTGAATTTATGCTGTTTTTTCACTTTTTTCAGCATATATGCAACCCCGATAACACGATAAGTGGAAAACCATCCTACCTTTTGGCTTGAAACTTACAAAACTGATTAATATTCATAATACACAGGTCAAGTTCGAAAATCAGCATGATTGGGTCATTTTTAGGGAATTTATGCTGTTTTTTCACTATTTTTCAGCATATATGCCGCATGATAACACCATAAGTGGAAAACCAATTTACCTTTTGGCTTGAAACTTGTAGAACTGATCAATATTCATAATACGCAAGTCAAGTTCGAAAATCAGCATGATTCGATTATTGTTAGGGAATTTATGCTGTTTTTTCACTTTTTTCAGCATATATGCAGCACTGATAACACAATAAGTGGAAAACTGTTTTTTCATTTGGCTTGAAACTTACAGAACTAATGAATATTCATAATATGCAGGTCAAGTTTGAAAATCAGCAAGATCGGGCAATTTTTATGGAAGTTATCCTGTTTTTGTTTTTTTTTTTCAATTTTTTCAGCACTTTTATAACACCGATAACATGATAAGTGTAAAAATGTTTTTCCTTTCCTTGGATTGAAATTTACAGAACTGGTGAATATTTATTATACGCAGGTCAAGTTTGAAAATTGGCTTGATTGGACTATTTTTACAAAAGTAATGCTGTTTTTTTCCCTTTATTCAGCATACATGCAACACTGATAACGCATTTTAAGGAAAACCAATCAGCCTTTTGTCTTGCAACTCACAGGAGTGATCAATCTGACCAGTATACAGATCAAGTTTGAAAATAAGCTTGATCCGTTAAGTTTTGATGAAGTTATTAGCCTTTTTGTATATAAGTGGTTTTTCTTCAGATTTAATTCTTAAGCATGTTAACAGTCTCATAACGGTACTAATTGGATATGTTAAAGTGTTGTTTTAACATTTTCTGCTTCTTAACAATATTGTTAGTTGATTATATAAAAATGACGGTAAACCTATTATCCTGCATTGTGTAATAAAGTATCAAAAATGGAAAGGAACTCATCATTGCAGTTCGTCAGATTCAATCATTCACTATGTTCAGAATCTCCAAATGGAGCTAATTGGACATTATAAATTGTTCTATTGATATTTTTCCTATGTCAACAATTTTCCTAGTTGATCATTTAAAAATGACAGTTAATTGATGATGGTTTTATGTAAAAAAGGTGTTGAAAATGGAAAGAAAATCATTTCAGTACAGTTATCTCTTGTTAACATTTTGGCATTTTGAAAGTGTGACCCTAACTTCCATGTCCTTGGAGACCTTTCCATATCACATTTTCTGAATATCCATGATACTTTTATTTTTTTATAAAAAATTTGATGGTCATTATGCTGTTAAGTATTATGTTATATTGCATGAAAGTTAAAGAAAACCCTATTTTGGACACTGCTGCCAGGATAGCGATTAAGGGAAAACCATGTTACTTATGATAATCAACCTTACTGAAAAGAGTGAAGTGCAGCTTGTGTTGGAAAACCATCGTAATTGTTTTCTGTTTTGAAAGCAATGCAGTACAGTGCTATTTGGTGCAATAAATGTATATGGATAGTAGGCAGTTAATTCAGGGCCATAAAATAATTTGCTTAATTGATTTTCAAGTTATTTCAGGGTTATAAAATAATTTGCTTAATTAATTTTCAAGTGGGTATTAAATGAGATTACATAAAAACACATTGAGATTTCATTGTAAAGTCCCATCGGTTTAGCTTTCTTAACTGTGTCACATAATTAGGAATCGATGATTATTATGCAGGTAAATGTTATTTAATATGGAAAATAAGTTTACAAAAAAAAATTTGTGTAACGCTTACATTAATGCTAAAGATGAATAACAATTCAATTCAATTCAATTTATTTCTGTACTGGTACATAGATTGTCATGACCTTGTACAATATGATATACAAATGATGATACAATACAGTTAGTGCATTACCATCTTTATATAATGAAGATAAGTACTAGTAAAATCACTCATAGAATATTCTATCTAAGCAATGAGATAAACCTTGGTGTGATTATAAATTTAACATAAACATAGTATAAGCATGTTACACAAAAAGAATTAAATATGTTTTTTTAAAAACTTAAAACCACCGTTACATAGCTGTTTACATGGCTGTTCAAAGCCAGTTTGATGACATTGATAATTACGATTAATGACAATTACATAAGACAGATAAGTAAATAAGTTACACAGATATAAATATTGTGCCATGTTCAGTCCCACTGCCGAGTCACTTCTCACAACAGTGGCACCATACACTGACATTTTAAGGGATATGCTAGGAGTTACCAAGCAGAGCAACCACTTCACTTCTTTTCTTGAATGATTTGATTATAAAGTTGGAGATGGACACTAAAGTATCTTTGTTGGCACTGTTAAATACATGGCATAATTGACTGTCTGGTGACCTTGAATCAGCTTTTAGGGATGAGGTTTTACTGAAAAAGGTGACTCGGTCTGTTTTGTACATTGGGCATTGGAATATAAAATGGTATTCATCCTCAATTACCCCTTGTGTGCACAGGTGACAGATTCTGTCGCACCTTTCAGTTTTTGGCCTGGTGTGCCGCCCAGTTTCGATGTGGAGTTTATGGTCACTCAGACGTAGTTTAGCAAGGGTTGACAAGGTGTCGTAATTTGTTATTTTATCAACATAAGTTGCCCTTTCACACTTTTGGTTAAGTATACGGAAGAGAGATAATTTACTGTTGGCTTGAAGTTTGCTGTTGCATATTTGGGTAAAGTGGTCAGTTTGTCTTTGTTTGAAAATTGTGGTGAAGTTTTTTGGGGGTGACTGGCTAAGCCACACATCACCAAGGCCAAATGTGAAAAGGATTTTTCGAATACCCTCAGACCATGACATACAAGCTGGTCTGAGTGTGTGGACTGCGGGTGGGACATAGGGTGTCAGCAACTTGTAACTATTTATCTCTTGTATGTACGCTTGTTTCATTAGTGTAGCATCAGACATTTGAATAATTTTACACCATAGTTTGACAGATGCAAACTGTATTTTGGTATAGAGGGGAAGGCGGCCAAGTTCAGTGTATACACCATAGTTTGATACGTTTTGATGGAGGCCAAGGATTTGTTTGCAAAATTTTAAGTGCAACTTTTCTGTAGGGCAGTTATCCGTTGACACCGAGTAGCCCCATATCTCTGAGCAATATGTAAGGATTGGGGAAATGAGGGTATCAAATAATTTCTCTTTTAAGGATGTGTTAACATTACTCTGAAGTGGAAGAGACTTAGACAGACTGAAGAATGCCTTTGTAGCACGTTGTAGGAGATTATTTTTGGTTTCTGTAAAGCTTCCTGATCGATTTAGAAGGAGACCTAGATACATGTATTTGTTGACCTCTTGGATTGGTTTTCCATACAGAAAAAATTTTTCACTGTGAGCTTTTGATTTTGAGTTGAAAATAACTATTTTAGTTTTGGTGACATTTACAGTCAGTCTCCACTTGTTACAGAAATTTTCTACTATTTCCAAACTTTGCCTTAGCCCATTGGGGGTCTTGGACATAAGGATGAGGTCATCAGCATAGAGTAAACCTTGTATTGGTATTCCATTTATATCTGGACTTGCAGCACTTTCGCCATCAATTGATCTTAGAAGGTCATCAATAAAAATATTAAAAAGAAACGGGCTCAATGTGTCACCTTGTTTTACACCTAGTGTTGTATTAAAGGCCGGGGATATACCACTACTTGTCTTAACACATGCTTGGGAGTTTTCATACATGCTTTTAATGTTTTTGTACATAAGTCCTCTTATTCCTAGAGTACTTAGTTTGAATAGTAGTCCGTTCCTCCAAACACTATCGAATGCTTTTGAAAAGTCAATGAAACATGTGTATAATTTTTTCTTTCCTTTCATAAATTTTGTAATAATGGACTTAAATATAAAGATATTATCTGAAGTACCATGACCATGTTTAAACCCAGTTTGATGAGGTAGGGGTACCCCTTGTTGGGATGCGTGTGCTTGAATTCTGTTTAACAGGACCGAGTTGTACAGCTTTCCGAGGCAGCTTGTAATAGATATTCCCCTGTAGTTGTTAACATTTGATTCATCACCAGATTTGTGGATAGGGACTATATATGCCTTGTTCCATATTGATGGGTACTTAGCACTTTTGTATATGATATTGAACAATTTTACAATTACATCTTTAAGATAATCCTTCCCTGATTTTATCATTTCGTTGGTTACCTTGTCTTCCCCTGTTGATTTGCCGTTTTTCAATTTTTTTATATTGCTCATGATCTCATCAGCACTAATGTCATGGTCAAGTGCAGTTCTGTCTGGAGAATTCATTTCACTTTGCCTTAGTTTATTTTCTATTTTAAGCTTGAAGTCTTTATCAAAGTTGTGTTTACTTGATTCAGTTTCCTCACAAAGACTTTTAAAATACTCATAAAATTCACTTGGTTCAATAAATAACAGTGCCTTATTATTCTCAAACTCAATAGGGTTATTCATATCATGTTAGTAATTGTACAGCTAGATTAAAAGTTTGAATAGCAGCTTTATTGGTATTTTTTGTTATGTTTTATTTTACATTTTCTTTTAATTTTTTATGCTGTTTTTTCACTTTTTTCAACATATATGCAACATTAATAACACAATATAAGAAAAACAGCTTAGCCAATTGTCATTATACTCACAGGAGTGGTCAATCTTACAAAAATGCAGGTTGAGTTCGAAAATCAGTGTTATCGGGCCATTATTTTAGAAGTTGTACTGTTTTTTCAAATTTCCTCAGATTCAATTCTTAGGCATGTTAACAGTCTCATTATTGAACTAATAAGATACGTAAAAGTGTGTGTTTGATATTTCCTGCATCTTTACAACATTGTTAGTTGATTATGTAAAAATGATGGTAAACTTGTTATCATGTATTGTGTAATCAAGTGTCCAAAACGGAAATAAACTCATATCATTGCAGTTTGTCAGATTCAATCATCCACATCTGCCATGATGACCATGATGGGAAAATCGTGTTCGTTATGATTGTCAAACTTTCAAAAAAGAAACACAGGACTAAAATGCAGCCCAAGTTGGAAAAGCAGTCTAATGGGCTTCTTTTTCTGGAAGTGATTCATTTTAGTGAAATATTCATTATCTTTTTGGCATATTCATTGTGGGACTCGGAGCTCCCATGGACATGAAGCCGGATGGTAATCAAATTTTCTACATGTTCATGCTATTTATAGTCAATAATCAAAAATTGGTGATAATTATTCTATAATTTATTATGTAATGTTACATCAAAATTGACAATCTTTTTGCACTGCTACTGCAAACATTATGAAAAGAAAACTGTGTTATTTATTATTATATTTAACTTAAGAGTATGATTTTTAGGATTGGCATGCAGTTCAAATTAGAAAGCCAGGTCAATTGGGTTATCATTTATTATTGAATTTAATGCAATTTTGTGTGAAATTTCATTTTTCTCATTCTGGCACTTTCTAAGTATAAACTTGAACTCTGATGGGCCTGAAGCCTTATGCTTTTACTCTCATCGGTGTTACCTGTTGTGCAAAATTAAAATTTGATGTTGACTGTGCAGTTAAAGGTACATACGAACCGAGCATCGGTGGAGTGTGGATTCCGAGTAACACATGTAAACCACTTCTACTAGAATCTTATATGACTCAAATAAATTTGACAAGCCAAGGGATAAACTGAATAGATCACTCGATCAGCCAAAAAAGACCTTTAGACTGCTCCTTTCTTTAAATTTATGGTTGTAAATTTAACCTACTTCCGTGACCTACTTTCCTGCCCCATTGACATACAGCTTAGAATGCCAGCAGAAAAATCTGTTCAAACATCATTTTCGGGTAAAATTAAACAATGCTTTTTGGTAATTCTCTTAGTTATACTACTTGAAACTATATCCTGGCATTTGGTTGGTTTTTGTGACAAAAAATTGACTTTGTATGCATCTTTAAACATAATGTATTATTGCATCAGAAGTGGTAGTCTCCTATTTTGTGCATTATTGTTTTGTGCTCTTCTTAAGTTGTGACTTATGGGCCTGAAAGACCTTTGAGAGGGTCAGTCTATAAATTTCCCTTGGGTATCACTTCGCTAATTTCAGTTATAAAGTAATTTGCCTAATTGATAGGCTACATAAAGCACACTTGTGATTTGAGATTACATAAAGCACACTTGTTGATATTTCCCTGTAAACTCCCATAGGTTAAGCTCTCTGCTAGATTAATAATAAGGAAGCAGTGATAATTATGCAGGTAAATTTTGTTTAATATTGCAAATAAGTTATATATATATATATATATATATATATATATATATATATATATATATATATATATATATATATATATATATATATATATATATCAAACTGAAAGATTAAAAGTTTGAATAGCAGCTTCATTGGAATTATGTTTACCTCTGCCAAGGAGGTTATATTTTCACCCCTGTTTGTCATCAACATAACTCAAAAAGTTATGGACCGATTTTGCTGAAATTTTCAGGAACTGTCAGAAGTGGGCCAAAGAGGACAAAAATCAATAATAATCAACAATTGCTACCTTGGCAGAGGTCTGCACTCTCGGAGTGCTTTTCTAGTTTTGTTGTTTTCCTTTATAATTTTTTCTCAAACACTTGCATTTGTGACTTTAAACTCTCATCCGCCTGAGACTCTGACATTTCTGTTTTTCCACATAAGCAGTTGTATTGTTTTTTATGTCTTTAAACATTATGTTACTTATGTAATATTATTTTATGCACTGTCATCATTTTTCAAATATTGAGACTTACATCATGTGAATTTGAACTCTCATGGTCCTGAAACTGTAATCTTATTGAAAGGGTAGATTGAGACCATCTTCTGGGACTTCCGGAAGACAGTCATGCAGGTTATTAAGTTTATATTGCCTGGTATCTATTTTTTCTTCTGTTGGAAGACCATCAAAATGGAGGATGGATCAAAATAGATACTTTGGAATACTGTCAGAAAATATCTGTGGGTCCGCTCATGTTATTGACCATTTTACCTGTTGTGCATGATTAAAATTCAGTGTTGACTGACAGTGCTATTATAAGCATTATTTATTATTGCATCAAAATTGACAAAATGACCTATTTTGCATCTTTATTTTCTGTTTTTTGTCTGTACATTTGACAGCTTTGCTGCCTTGTTATATATTTCTCCATGTCTTTTTCATAGGAAGTTAAATTCTGCAGTTTTGTTGGTGCTTTTGGCATGCTTTTTTTATCCTGTAAAAATATTTGAAAAGCCAGTAAGGAAGTAGTTTGGTTATGATTTGAAAGAAGATATAAATATGGTTGTGAATTGCATGCCACTGGTGAAATTTTATTTCAATTTTTTTAAGAACTGTGACTCTCTAAGGGTTGAAATGATAAGGTACATTCACATTTCTTCATTGGCGTTTTTTCCTCATTCTCTCCAAGTGCTTAGCATGATATATATTTATGTTCTTTCTAAAGCTGTGACTGCCCCAAGGGTTACAAGGGTAAGAACTGCAGTGCCTTGGATTTCTGCATGTATTCCAAGTGCCCAGAAGACTCTACCTGCAGGGACCTGGCTGATGGTTATGAATGTAAGTATAGGGAGATGGTGGGAGGCATTGTGTTACGTCTGACAGGTTGTACACTGAATGTGTTTGGAACGAAGGTTAAAGTGACAAATCCATCCATCTTTTTGAAAAGGGTTCTGAGAAATGTGCCTAAGCTGCTGATTTTCAGGATTTACCTGCATTTTTTCTGTATATTGTAAAACCATAATTTTCATAAGCTAAATGTAATTGATTAAGTGACATTTGTTTGAGTTACTCTTTATCCTGTATGACAGATTACTTATGATGTATAATATCCCTGTGTTACACAATGTATATTTATATTTTCAGGTATAACAGAGGCCACATTCAATGGAATGGACAGTCTCCTCCGCTACAACAACACCATCAACTCGACCACCACCTTTAACCAAATGAGCCTCAAATTCCGCACAAGAAAAGAGAATGCTATCATCTTCCATGCTCGTAGCAATGCAGCTGCGTCAAGGTTCCTCACCATCGAAGTCTCCGAACGTAAACTGAATCTGAAGTACAACCTCGGTGAAAGTTCTGAGCTGCCGACAAACTGGGCGGTCACTGATGGTCAGTACCACAACGTGTCCATAGTGGTCAATGACACCCACCTGACTCTCGCTATGGACCAGGGTCAGGACGAGAAGTCCAAGTCCAAGCCCCAGCCCGTCCAAGCGGTCACTCTGGCTCAGGTGATCAGAGGCAGTGACATGGTATTCCTGGGTGGCATTGACGACACCACTGTCGCCATATCACCAAATACAAACACACAGTCTGCGTTGAGCAAATTCAAAGGGTGCATGGATGAGGTCCGACTTGGGCGCTACCTGCTCCCGTTCTTCTTCAACTCCGCACTGGTTAATGACAGCAGCTTGGAGAAGTTCCAGGTAATGACCAAGGCCAGCATAGTCACCCCCTGCACCCCAGACCCCGTCTGTGCTCCTAGCCCGTGTAAGAACGGAGCCACCTGCGTAGACATCTTCAACGACTTCACCTGTCAGTGTCCCCTGGGTTTCAATGGAAGGCTATGTGAGAACAACATCGATGATTGCCCAGGTAACGAGTGCCAGAATGGAGCTACCTGTGTGGATGGCATTGCTAACTACACCTGTACCTGTCAGGCTGGGTATACTGATGCCAGGTGAGTGCTGCAGTCTTAAGGCCTGTTCAGAACCAACTTGATCAACGGACTAACTAAGCCCTGAATCAAATATGGTACAACTCACTTAAAAGCATGTCAAGATGTAATTGCTCTGCCCCTGCAGGGACAGCATGCGTGGGAGGCGGGGAATTCATTGTCAAGTGCTTGCCATATGTGATCTCTGGATCAGTTTTGTTCTGATCAAGCCCTTTTCCTAAGTGCATGAAGATCATTAGACATGCAGTTTAGCTGATATATACACAACTGTAAAAATCTATTAAATGATTCACAGTATCTGTTACTAGATGGTTGCCATGACAACTTGACCACAAAGTGACCAGTTACCAAATTAACACCTCATAGTGAGGACATCATGTCACTGTAGTCATACTGATTGTCCATTTAAAGGCATTGAAGTCTGAATATGAATTTTAACATTGTCTCACTCGTCTTAGCTTAGAGAAAATTGATTTTTATCGTAGCCACCTGCAGTACTGTATACATTATCATGGTTCTCAAAATGCAAAGATTTACGTCTGTTGTTTGTCATGCTTCTTTCAACAGAATATACCTGAAACTAAAGGAATGTAATAGTAATAATACCTAGCACTAGGTTAGTTACTGTGGCAGTCTTTCCAGATGTTGCAGTCAAATCAATTTTTCATTAGCATAAAGGTACTAAAGAGATTTATTCACATGAATCCACAAACTATTGTTCACTTTTATGAAGTGTTCTTTTAACTATGATCCTTATATTTGCTCCTGGGATGTTTATACACTCAATACAAATGTTATTAAATTATTAACCGAACAATGTGAAAATATGACATAGACCATCAAACAAAAACAAAAAACTCCTTTCCCTTGTTGGTTGATTAAAAGCCATAGTTCATACATTGTCATGTATAAATATTAACTTGATATTACTGTATTTAATGACTCTCCCTACCTTAAAAAACACACAGCTACTTGACATGAACATGAAAGTGAACAAAAAATTCAACTGGGGGAGAAGCAGGTCAAAAAAATTTATACAGATAGATGAAAAGATTAACAGGAACTCATGAAAGATTTTGATGAATGAAGCACATTTCTATCTGATATTTTTTATCCAACAAACACAGAGCATGATTCAAATCAGAAGATATCAGAATCCCACCGTTCAATTTCTCCCACCCTACCTAATTAATTTTCCCCCCAATAATTTTGTACCAAGGCACCTTTATAGCTTTTTGTAGTGCCTAATTACCATGCACAGAGCACCTCATTGATTATACATGCTCAGGTGTAGTACATTTACAAATGCTTTCATGTAACATGGATTTCTATGCACGACCACCTGTTCAAAGACTGAGCAGACTATCACGGGCCCCAGGGCTGAATTCCAACCACAGGAAAATACATGAATAATCCCTGTTTGGGCTAGGGGTCGGGATCCAGGATTTATGACAGGGTCATTATGAAGACTTCACCTGGAGAGGAATATAACCGTCACCTGCAGTTAACAAGCTCGTGGGACAGAGCCATCAAAGCAGTGACATTGGGAACTAGTAAGTGAATTGTCACTGCTACATAGCAGAAGAAAAATGATGGATTTAAGAATCACCATCATCATTAGTGGACAATTTATTGGAGGACATTCGTCATGTGGAAGCATATTATATATCAGTCACAGGAAGTAGATCTAAGCACAGTGATAAAGTGTCCAGTGTGTTCTTTGTAGGAAGTCACGCCAGGCAGTTTATGGGAATGGAAGTGATATTATATCTAGAACAGGAGATGTGGACATTGTTTTCTAAATAACTTGCTGTGACTTATTTAAAAAAATGTTTTCAAAGTGGAAGCTATTTTCTCCAGTCTGATTGTATCTCGTGAAGAGGATGCTGGAGTTCCATTCCAACAGGACACACACACAGAAGGCAATAAATTGGAAACAAACTTGTGAACTTTAATAACCTTCAAGTGCTTTAAGAAGATATTGCTAAGTCGGAGGTGAAGAGAGGTGTGCGGTGAAGTCAGGGAAAGTTCACCAAGTTTTGTTGCCAGTTGGAAACTTTTGCTTAGGTTTTAGGGGTGAACAAGGCACCAGCAGGGCATAGGTATTGTCAGTGGTTTGTTTTGTGCTGGGACTCTAAAGGATTATCTGTTGGAGACTTTCATTTGAGGTGAATAAAATGGTGGTAGCAGGGTGAATATATGTTTGTTCTCTTTGTGCATTCTGGTGTAAAAAAACTTGAGTATTTCATGGGAGAAAACTCTTGTGCCAAAAATATGGCAAAGAAGAAGTTCACATCAGATTTTTTGCCACCAATTATAGGAATTACTGTTTTGCTGATTAGATGAGTTGCTCGAGTTGGGAGTTATGCTGAATATGGAGCAAAAATCGAGTTAAAATGCTGTCCTCACTCTTATTTCTTTGTGTGGTGAGCAGTTTCTCTTTACTTGGAGTTCAGTGAGTAGGGAAAGATTTAGTCTGCTAAACTAGCCAGAGGTGATACACGTATTTACGAAAATAATGAAGATAGAATTTGACTCTTATTGAATTATTGTTGTGGCTTGAATGGTACAAAAGAGCCTTTTATCTGTGATGTGTCTAGAAGTGTTCAGCTTAAGTTTGCATAAACCAGGTAGATTTTATCAGTAAAAAAGTATGGGTCGAGATAAATCATTTAATATTGACACAGAATAGATAATCTAGGTCCTTATGTCGGAGTGAAATGGTTGTCGGACACGGCTTTCAGCAAAGTTTTCAATGCTTTCTTGTTATTAGCTCTGAGGAATACAGCTGCACTGCAGCAGGCAGTGTAAAACCTAGCTGATGATAATGTCAGTGTCACCTTGTCTAATGTGTCAAAATATCAGCTTCAGGAACATTGAGACCTAATTACTTGTCTTTGTACCTGAAATAACCTGTCATCATGTCTTTACGTCTTTCATATGAAGGTACTTAAACGTGGAAATGAGCGGAAACTTCATGTTCAGACAGTGTTTGTTGTGTACTAGTGTTCTTGGGTTTACTATATTGGCTAGAGTCAGTTATTTGAAGTTGTGTCCCCCCAAGTTCAGCAGTTTTAGAATATTTTACTTGTCAGTACTTGTGTGAAAAAGTTTATGTGATCTGATATTTTGCTGTGATCAGTTGATTAATACTTTTGTTTTAGCTTTGAGTTTTTTATCTTGAAGTGATAGGTTTATTGGCCTTTGTTCTAATTTATCTATTTATGGGAGGACCACCAATGCCTATGGATTTATCACTGGCTTAATATAGCATCTTCAAGTAATCAAAAAAATGATATTTTAGTGTATTTTTTTTTTTCAAATTAGAATGGTAGTATCATTTCAAATGCATGGGCCATTAAGTGCACAAATAAAGTCAATATTGCATTGATTGAAAAGATAAACATCAGCGAGGCTACTTTGTATCTTTTATTGAACAGTTTTTTTAATCAATATATTATTGATGTTTTGTGCTGAAACAACAATATCTGATTTGGCGATCCTAATCCTGCGTGACTCCATTGCTAAAGTCAATTGATTAACAAAGGTGGCCAGATTTTTGCACTAGACTTAATTGACATGTTTTGCTATGAGTATGTGGTTCCCTTTTAGCAGATATGGAGAGAGATTCTAAAGACATATCAAGAAAAGCAACAGTAGAACTGATGACGTTCTGATCCTCGGGGTTGTGTAGAAGTAGCCATAGTGTTATATGATGTGGGTTTTCTCTGGTTGAAAAAGCATTTACGGAAGTTCACTTTATGGGAGTGTGGCAGAATGCACAATGTCAATATGATATCAATAAAAAGCTTACATATCTGGAGGGAGTCCTCTTAGACAAGGTGAACTGCATAAACAGTATAGGAAACGGTGTGTGCCTGTAACAGTAGAGTTCTAGACTAGTGTATGCCTGTAACAGTAGAGTTCTAGACTAGTGTATGCCTGTAACAGTAGAGTTCTAGACTAGTGTATGCCTGTAACAGTAGAGTTCTAGACTAGTGTATGCCTGTAACAGTAGAGTTCTAGACTAGTGTATGCCTGTAACAGTCAAAATAGACAGAGTTTGAAAGAGCTCAGTTATATTAACTATGGATTTCGCTGTATTTTGATCACCACAGTTCATTGAGGAGTGACTATATATTATATTCTGTCATGCTGTAGAAGCAGGTGTTTTTGTATTAGTGATAAGGTGAAGTAACATGATAGGGAAGATGTAATAAGATGTGAATGAATGAGATCACCTCATTATTATTTTATTGTTGTTTGCCAGATGACATTCTGCTGTGAATTTTCAGTACTGTTCTGGCAGGGTTTAAACCTTTATCAGATGCCCAGTCTGATGCATTAGTCCAAGGGGGGGGAGGGGGGGGTCTTCAGGGACCCTGTAGGCAAAAAGAGTTGTCTTGGTAAAAAATTTTTTTCAATAATTTTGTTGTGTTTTATAATATTCAGTGGTTGGATAAACTTTGTTATTATTGTAAGAACTTTCAGACCGGCAATTATTTTTTAAAAAAATAAGTGGTTTTCATTTTGGATTTGATGTTTAATTAGGAAAACTTCAAAAGTCTGATGTGGTCAGGGGCAGTAATTTTGATCTAGATCTGAGGTATAGTGAGAAATGAATTGGAAACTTAAGGTATTTATGTCAACATAATCCCTCCCCCATCCCTTTTGTCATTTTACTGCTGGCAGGCTTTGATTTTACATCCCTAATGCAAGGTGGCAATAGTAAGTCCCACCCTCCACCCCTCTTTAACACAGATCTATATGAAAACCACAAGAGTAAACAGTGTATTTCAAGGGCAGACCTGTTGTTTTCTTTGTATCCTCACCTTTTCTCTCGCTCTTTTGGCTTAATGTGTTACTTGGGAAATTTGTTCACTGCCATTAATAGAAACTGGCCTTTGGGTCTTCTCAAAGTACTTTAAGATATGTTGTTTTTTGATTGCCATTCATGATAATTCTCAGACTTTGACACCAGGTAGTAGATAAAGTGAGACTTCCGCTAATTAGTTATGATAACTTCATCACCTGGCGCCCTCTAGGTATAGGAAGCCAGTACGACAGGTGCCCTAGGACAGTTCAGCAAGTGCCCTGTATAGGTAGATGAGGTCAAGCTTGACCAGTAATGACCACCTGTAGTCACAGGCGAGAATATTACGAGTGGACCATGACTGGTTTTGAAGTCTTTTGTCTCACCCATTCTCTCCACCTATATGTATGGATGGCTATATTGCAGTGCTGTTAGAAGGGTATATGTGTCGTTTGGCACAGGAGGAGACCATACTTATTTAATGCATGGCCAGTTTCAGCAGTCAGTTTAGTGAGTAACCACAGCCTGGCTTCTCTCAGCTTGAGGGAAGGACCCGCTTGTCATCAGAGATGAATCATGCGGCGTGCATGCTGTAGGACCTAGGTGTAATTATCATTAGAATCACCTGTATTTGTGCCACTCAGCAGGCTATTAGCAGAGGTTGAGAGAAGGCAGGACACGTTGGGAAAGAAGACATTTTGTTACTCCACCGATCAAAGAACAGTAGTTTGCTGTTGATATAGTTGCTGGATCAAACAAGCAACAGTTACCATGAAAACTGCGACTTCCTGGTTGATTTGATGAATTTTTTCAGGTTGAGGTGAAGTGAGGAGGATGTGATTTTAATGCTGGAAAAATGGCTGACGTAGAATAACAGGAATGTTTTGACATTACAATCTCTGATCTTACCAGAAGTTGGAAGTTGATCGTAAAAGCGACAGGAAAGGAATGATGCTGTGATGTTGTGATCACCATGCACTCCCATGCTTCATATTAGTAGTGTGAGACCTTTTGTGTCAGGACAGATGTCAACCACACTCCAAATATTAACATAAATGTTTAGAGATAGAGCAGTTTTGCTACAGTGTTCACTGGAATTTTACCACATCTTGATTACACTGGAGTGTGACTTTACATCTTACTTAATAAATAGTGAACTATAAGCAATCAGAAGGGAAAACAGTAGAAATTGGATTTGAGAAAAGGGCATCCATTTCACTGGCTCAATATTAGTGGTTTGACATAAAGGAAATTAACGGTTACGAAAGAAACTGCCTCCTGGGAAACTGATTACCATATTACCTGGATGTGGTGCAATTCTCAGTAATTGATATTACAAGACTATTTGTGGTCTAATTGGAGGATAATGTGACAAAAACTCTTATTTTTAATAAACCCGACGTCACTGCACTGATTTTACCTGATACAGAATCTGTTCAACATCCTCAGATTTTTAAAAACATTTTCTTTACAAGGCCTGATTACTTGAGAAGTGCAGTGCATCACAGATATGGGTTACTCTAGATAGGAATTAACATGTTGTTACTTGAAGATACTTGACCTGCCTTTGTTGTGTGTTTGTTGAATAATTCATTGAAAAAGAACAATTTGATAAACAAGGAACTTGCTGGCTGGCAAGTTATACACTGGAAGCTGTAGGAGGTCGGATTTTGCAAGCCTGCATGAAAGAAGTGACCAATGTTCTATATAAGTCCCATGAAATGGGATTGATTCATTGGCATTGATTGGAACAAAAACTTAGATTAATTCTCTGTATTAGGAGAGAAAGAAAATCTGTGTCGATTTCTACTTAGAATATAACGACAAGTCAAGGTACATTGGAAGTGAAAGCAGAATTTGTCCATTCCAACTGGGACCGTGATTAAAACGACATTTATGGAGAAAATATATTGTAGCATGACAATGAGGACCAAAACGAGAACTGATCCAAAAGGGTCAGTGCTCCTAAAACTCAACTTTCCCAAAACAAGGACGTGTTCAGAATCAGTGAATCGCAAATTAAGTATAATTTCACGCTGGGATTCTTCAGTGAGAGGGATGCTGACTTGGTGCATTGTATTTGCATGTTTATTAGCTTTCATTCCTCAGGCCAGGTAAGCATGCTTTGCCATTTTAAAATCTAGGTTGGGTGGTTTTATGTTTTTGTAAATTGGCATTTCTGTACATGTATGTAAAATACCCCAAAAGTATGTGTGGAATGTTTCTACTTATGGTCAGACAGCTCTGCATATATTAATTCTATAAACTTGATTTTTTTTTATTTCACTTAAAAGACAGAAATGGTGTCTAAAAATGTAGCTAATAAAACATGTTTTCCTGATTTTCTGATGCTCACTGAAATTCGAAGTAGTTAAAATGATCTCCTTTTTCATCTCCTGTAAACTTAGAAAATTTAGGATGTGAGTTACAAACAACAACCCCCCTCCCACACACGCACACACACAAGGTCAATTCCAGCCCCAATTTTTAATCTATATTATTCACAAACAACATTTTCATTACAGTATTTCTCACAACACACAAGTGACTCCAGTTGACTTTTTTTTTTTTCAGTGAGTAACCAGACTAGAAATTATTTATGAAACATAAATATTCTTTATCATGCATATATCTTCCCAGTGCATAAAAACACCCAGACTATCACAAGGGCTATTTTAAACCCTATGGTATTAAATGACAATTTAATTTCACCTTCATGTTTTTTAATGGTGAGAAAGGTTTGAAATTAAAATGAAGGCTGACAAAAGATCCAGTTTAAAGGCTTTCCATTTGATAATGCTCAGTTGAAGCGAAGGACATTTCATTAAGATTTATATCCCAATAGCTTATTATTTGGGTGTTCTGAATGTGAAAGTTCATTAGTGTTTTTATTGTCCACAGACTATATATAAACTCTGTGGGGAGCAATTCACCCATTAATAATTATGTAGTCTACAATATCAGGACTTTGTTATTCTTTTCTTTTTAACCCCACTGAATAGAGCAGTGGGTTGAAATCAAAGGGAGCACCTGTTATTAACTCTTAGGTCAATACTATTGGGATGATTACCTGTGGCTGGTGTTAAGAACTAGATGTAATGGGGAGATTGCCTTCTGGTTAATATGGGTAATCATGGTGTCAGAAGCCCAGGTTTGGGGGGGGGGGGAGGGGCAAGAGGTCCATTTGCACATTGCTTTCACATTGTTTAATATACTGTTTAATTCTGAAGTTATAAAATTATCTTAATTGCGTATCTGTTATATATGTATTAAAATTGATCAAGCAAGTCTCTGTATGAAGCACTGCATTTAATTTAACAACTAAATGCAATTATATTATATTATAATATAAAGTCAGCAACCTAAAATGACATTTGTCTGATATGATTTCAACTTGGCTGCAGTTCAGTTTGAAGTTGTGGTATTGATATGAAATCTGTGCATAAAACTGATATGAGCCTTTTAGGAAATTACATTTAGATCTTGGTCCTGATTTACCCCAGATTTATCTGATATATTTTATCAGAAGAGATTAGGGCAACCAATATGTTTTTACTGCTAATTTTTGAAGTTTTGAAACAATGTAAATTGCTCTTATCTTTGATATATATATATATTCTTATATATATTTTATTCAAAGTCTCAACCTCTCTCCCACCCCCACCCCCAGCACACACATTCAAGGACACATGCCACATCCCCTTAAACTTTTATTTCTGATTGAAAACAATGTCAAAAGCCAGAAAATACTGAACAGAAAGGTAAGTGATAGATAGTAAGCAATCTTCCCAATAAGGTGTTATATTATATTTTAAAAAGTCTTTCGTTATATTACAGGTGTCAGACAGATATTGACGAGTGTGCCTCTAGTCCCTGCCAGAATAACGCCACTTGTATTGATAAAGTGAACGCTTTTGAGTGCAACTGTACTGCTAATTTCACTGGACCAGTATGTGAAACACATGTAAGTATTCTGTTATTTTATTTGTGTGTGACTTTCTTAAATGGGAACAACTCTTAGTATGAGATTCATATTTCATGAGAAATACATTGCAAACAGCTCTTAGAAATATGATAAATTGCATTTTACTGCCAAAACAGTGGTTATCGCAATTATTCTGGAATCTGTGCTTGCCATCATAGATGGCTATCTTCATAGATGGCTATACCTCCATAATAATCTTTTAAAAGATTATTACAAAAAAAATGTTTAGGAAAAAAACATGAACTAACTTTAAATGTAGGAATGAATTCAACCATTTGGCCAAAGCAAATAGATGTTATCCCTTTAACTAATTTAAATATGTTCTTTTTGTGTTGAGCAGAATTCTCTTTTTGCTAGCAAGGACTGTACATATGTCTCATACACAATAATCTTATCAAATTGGGCCACTTTGGTACAGTCACATGTTTGCAAGGCCTGTCAAAAGAAAATAAATATAAAAATACAAAAAAAGAGCATGAAATTGCCGTTAATTCCTAAATGAGCACTTATTTTTAACCTATTTCATTTTTTAAACCTCTACACCACCATAAAATATTTAAATCCAAATTTGTTAGGAAATTATTTATCAAACTCTTCTGTAAACATCCCTTATTATCATTATTAAAATGCCTCGTTGATAAAGAATTGTGCTTATTTGCTTAAATGATAAAGGAAAAAAACCAGCATGTGATACCAGTTAGACGCAACAGGTTTGCAATAGTTGAGGCGTGAATGATGTAATTGCGGTAGTTGAGACTGGATGTGCTGGATGTCACAATCCAAGCCTGCCTCTGTGTGCAGCAAGGGATGATTTCAGAACATTCTCACAGATTAATAACTACAAGTTGGTTGGTTTCAGCATAATACAGGGAGACGGATCCAGAGATATTTTCTGACAGTGTTTCAAATGATCTTTGTTGATGCATATTCCATTTTTGACCATCTTCCGACAGTGAAAATTAGATACCCGTCAATGTAAACCTGAAAATCTGACCATCTTTTGGAAGACCCAGAAGACAGCTTAAATTGGCCCCTTTAATATAATACTGTATCGAATGGTTTGAAATGTTTTCAAATGATTGTATGTTGTTCTGTCTGTTTCAGATCAGCGACACCTGTGCTTCTGAGCCGTGTGAAAACAATGCAACGTGTGTGGATATAAACCGCAATGAGACAGAGCCGGGACAGGTGAGTGTTCTAGTGTTAATAATATAATATTACCTGTCCTGATAAAGTATGCTATGGGAAAACACGGGGAGTAGCTGTTCTATGTGAAAACTATTGAATGCTATAACTAGAGATCAAGTAAGAAAAAACAATTCAACTTGATCATTGTAGACTAAGATGCACAGTGCAGAATTCTTTTCCTTAATTGGATAATAAAAAACAGATTATGCATGATGCACCATAAACACAATAATTAACATGTTACACATACGCACTTTACACAAAAGTCTCCTTGAAAGAGTAGTTTTTAGATAACAACTGACAAGAAGGGGCATCGCGATAATCTAAAGGTTCATTGGTTTGAAGGCTCTTTGGTTCGAAAAATCATATGTACACACCTCTGATGAACTAAATTTTATTGCCAGTTCACTATACACTTTATTCATGCAAAAATTTGGACTCTCGAACCTTCAACCTTTTAACTTTTGCCACAGCCCCCCCCCCCTCCCCCCAACAAGATGGCTAAGTTTATGTGGGTGTCCAGCTATTGTGGTCAAACTAAAATTATCCTTAGTATGATGGTCAGATGGATTTAATGACCATGTTAAGTCATGGCTTGGCAGTTGATGGGACTGTTAAGGGGCACATCAAAGCACTTGGACATTTTATGATCCAGTTCTACCTTTAATTGAAGATTTATGTTTAAACTGATATTAGTTGTTGTCACTCTGAAGGCCAGGTCCATGTCTGCGATTGACGTGGGCTGTTTGAGTTCAGACCATCTTCAGATTGACTATTTAAATGATGTACTGTTTATTATTTGGGCATTATTTAAAAAAAAACTATTGGATATAAATGTTGGGTATTGTGTGGATCAGTGTTAAACTTTACATAACTTCAGTCTTTCATGATTGTTCTCTAGAACCAGCATGATGTTAAGTTAGCAAATGAGCTCAAGTGAGACATGAATTATAGTGCATGCTATTTGTTAGAAGTAAATGTCATGTTACAGTTAAAAACTGTACATGGGAATTCAATTAGCGTTATGAGTTCACTTGCGTATATGTAGACACCGAACCTTGGACAAATTGAACTTGCATCGGGATCAGCCAGAGAATTCTGGTATTACGTATTTTAGAAACTGATCGGGACTCAACCTGACACAATAGTTGAGTCTTACTAAAATGAGTGAACAATCATTTGGATGTATAAATACCTTTTCCATTAGAAATAAGAAAGTATGGCAGCATTGAAATGTCCTTATTTCAATATATTTGCTGTCTGCAGATAATGTATAAAGCAACCAGGTATTAAGTGCCTGCTTTGAAGTAATTATGTGTTATTTTGTTCACACAACATATTAAAGCACACCGCATTTTAGAAAGATTTCTCTACTTGGTTCATTATTTGCATAAAATCTTAAGGTGCATGTTGCACTGGGAATTACGATGTTCCCTTCATAATTTAAGGGAGAACCTGACGGGACAACACAGAATTTCATCAGGGCACTCTTTCATGATGGACACCCATTGAAATATCTTTTGGTACTAGAGATTGGTGCTAGATATATCTGTTGTAGACATCACAATCTATGAAATGCATTCCTGTAGCTTTTCATGTCACCCTGCCATCTGTCAATCCCCACGTTAATCACGGCCACTTAAATTTGATCTATCTCCATCTTTGAATCTTGTCATCACATTTTTATGCCAGGAAAATTGGCCAGCTGGGGAGACATTATTTACTATTCTTATATTTATTAAGTAATCATGGTCCAGGGCCAGGTGCATGCATTGGGAGGGACCGTTGTGGATACTACATGGGTGCAGATGTTAGTTATCCTCAGTCAGGGCATAGGATAGTTAAGCATGTATGCCCTGTTGGTGTATAATTGAGAAATGCAAGCTGTCACCATGGTCTATGAGGTGGGACGTGTATTAGCTATCACACCCTTCGCAGAGTTCTCAAAGATACCAGGCTGTAGTTTCTATCATGAAATTTATTCTTCACTCTGCAAGTAAGTCTTATTGTAGTTGATTCTGTTGAATCATTTGTATGAATGTGGTACTGCATAATTATAGCAGATGTAAAGCAGACATGCAGGAGAAATGTTTTATTACCTTGTTTAGGGTTTTTTATTTGCACAGAATGAAGAATTTTCTGTTCCTTTATCTGGGCTGTTTTAGATAGTTTTCTGTCATAGATTGTGTTGTAAGCTTCTTAGGTAAGTTTTATCACCCTGAATAGACTGTAAGAGTAACATATAAATTGAGCTGAAGCTACGGATTACTGAAAACATTGTTACAAGACAAGGTAATGATGAAGCTAGGTTTTCTAAGAATGTGGACAAATTTGTTGAAACAATATTGAAAGTGTGCAGAGAAATTTACATCTCAGCTTCTTTGGCAGTATTTAGCATATTAGCAAAAACAGAATATATTCATTATTGGTTAGGAAGTACCTTTTCTTTTCCAGCCTCTATTTAAGTGCAGCTGTGTTCGACCTTTTGAGGGCCAACTGTGCGAGAAGATGATCGACTACTGCGAGGACGTGCCCTGTCAGAATGGAGGGGCCTGTATAAACGATTACACACTATTTACCTACCAGTGTAACTGCTCTAAAGGTAAGGACCTCGCAAAAACACTTATCTTTTGTTTATAGTTGTGCTTACAACTCCTTCTGAGCCAATATCGTGATATTTACCTCACTGTTTTCATAGAATCTTTTTAACATGGAGAACATTGTAATTATTTTGGTATGATACTTTTACAGAAATATGAAAATTCTTAATTTGAAATGCAAAGTAAAGGTGTAAAGAAAACTGCTCAGTCACTATTACGTATATGTATTGGTTTGAGTTTGTCTGCTCCTCAAAGTCTTTAATTTTGAATTATCTCAGTTGTTGGCAGAACAGACCTTCTGTGACAGAGTAGTTAAATCACAGGTGTGACTTATTACCTGAAAATTCTGGCACTTAAAACTAGAAAATGTCATTCTGCCTATTATGGTGAAGTGGTACTGTCAAAGATGAGATTTTGAATGGTCATTGCCTGTTGAACACAACTGTTTGCTCTCTCTCTTTCTCTGTCTTAATCCCTGTTTTTTTTTCCCCAAATCATTCTTTGGAAAGGACACACAGGCACAGAGATAGATAAATCAAGTATCTATGTGTTAATTTCTCTCTGTTCTCTGTTGTCTGCTGCCAAGGGATAAGTTGATCAGCACATTACACTTCATATCTCACTCTCTCTTTCTCCAGGCTACTCAGGTAGGAACTGTACAGTGAACAGGGACGACTGTCCAGCTAACGCCTGCAGTGGACATGGTCAGTGTGTGGATGGACTAGACACATACACTTGTAATTGTAATCCAGGTAAGTAGGGAAAATGTTCCAAAGTATGTCAGAATGAAGTTTAAAAATCTGAAATCAGGAAAAAAAACAGAAAAACCACATTCCTGTACTGTATCTTAATCTAACCATTTCTATCTGTTCTTTAACTATAATTATACAAAGATACCTTTCTTGGCAACCTTAGTAGTTTTCAACTTGTGGTTTCCACTATAGAAGAATATGGAGAGGAGTTGCTGCTGTCCGCATCTTTTCTAAACACCCAATACTAGAGATGAGATTTTTTTTTATTACCCGCAAAAGCATTTGTTGGCTTCTGCTTAGGAATGTAATCTTCTAATGTCTTTTCTGTGAGGAGTACCACTTGCTTAATGAAGTGAGACAAAACTGTTGCATTACTGAAATGGATAAGGTTGTATTGACAAGGTTTCACACCCTGCTGTTGTCGTGTTTGTGTAAACAGCCCTACTTAACAACACTGTTCTTAACTTGAGAATTTAACAAAAAGGTTTGACATTAAATGCTTTACATATTTGGAGTAAAAACTGAAATTACTGAGTGCATGATACGTGAATAGTTTCCCTGCTTTTCATTCTATTAAATTTGTTGAAAACAGCAGGGCTCAGTTTTATAAAGGACGTTTGGCACTAACCAGTGGATAAGCCTAACCAGTTGATAAATTCTCCTAGCACCTATTAAGTAAAAGATGGTTAAATTGTGTTACATATACAGTGTTCTGACGGAAAACAGCCAATTAGTTAATGGCCAGTGTTTAACTGGATTAAATGATTATTTAAAGGTCAGTTAACTAACAGACTATTTAGGTCTGGTTAGAGTTAAACAATGGTTAGTGCTAAATGTCCTTTATAAAACTGGGCCCAGGATTTTAAACCAGTTACTGATCCATCCATTTTATTCCTCAGGCTGGGCAGAGTGGAACTGTTCTAGGGACATAGACGAGTGTACGGAGATAAACCCCTGTGTCCACGGCACCTGTACCAATGCTCCAGCAGGAAGTTATACTTGTAGCTGTGACAAAGGATATCAAGGTAGCTCTCTCTCTCTCTCTCTCTCTCTCTCTCTCTCTCTCTCTCTCTCTCTCTCTCTCTCTCTCAGTGTGCAAGAACATGCATTCTGTAAGCCTGTGTGTGCATATGTCATATGCATATGTCTTTTTAATACTGTAACATATGCACTTGGTACATTTTTATTGACTAGTGCTCCAGCAGCTTCATTTTCATTCTTTTGACAGCTGTATTATTCATAGACTGACACATCTTGTCATAATCGCCTGGGGTCATGCTGAAACAGTAAAAAAATCCTTTATGGAACTAATTACATATGCTACACGAATAATTTACTTGTAGTTAAACACACTTGTTTGAAAAGTTTTATAGTGCTGTTATTTTAAGACAATTTTGTTAATTAGAAGTTTTGAAATGATGTCTAGGAACATATTTTTACAGGTAAAAATTGCTCTGAAGATGTCAATGAATGTGAAACAGAACGGCCTTGTAAAAATGGCGCCATTTGCTACAACCTGGTCGGCAGCTATTTATGCAACTGTTCCACCTTGCTGGGGTATTCTGGGAAGGATTGCGAGATTGCAAACTGCTCGTTCAGCCAGTGCCAAAATGGCGCTACGTGTGAAGTGTTCGATAACTCGACCACTCAGGCCCAGCAGTGGCTATGTGTTTGTCCTGAGTTTTATGCTGGTAAGTGCACCGAGAGCACATTCAGAACAGCGGACTAACAGAACCACGGATCAAGTATGGCGACCCATTTAAAAGTTTTTCGCTTAGTTCCTGATAAGACACTTAATGGATTTCCCAAGGGGATTTCACAGCAAGCCTTTAAGTGGGTCAGCCATATTTGACCTGCGGATGTGTTAGTCTCTGTTCTGAATGCGCTTCAAGTCTTGGAAATATCTCTACAAGTGCCCAGTCGTATATAGAATGAGTCATTTGTAATTATAACTGAATTATAACCTTAAGAGAAATAAAGATTAATTGCAAAATGGATATGAACTAAGACCTAAAGCCTAGTGGTGTACCTGATTTGAAGATAAAAGATAAAATGGAGGATTATTTTAATGGACAAAGATTAGAGACAGTTTTATTAACTTCATTGTTGAGGCCTTTTTCACAGGCCTAAGTAAAAATACCAGTTTTGACAACAGAGGTATACTGTTGTTAGTAAGTTTTGTTTTTTCATCGTGTAGGAACTATCTGTACATATCTGATTCTCATGTTCTGTACCACATATTCAGGTCCACAGTGTGATGTAAAGCATCCCTGTGCAGACAACCCTTGTCAGAATGCAGCCACATGTAGTGATGATGACCCAGCAAGATACCAGTGTATTTGTGGTCCAGGTAGGCAAAGGGCTAGGGTAGGATCGAATGACGGATAATCTTGAAGACATTTCATTTGTACTTTCTGTATTGTGATACCCCAGCATAAATTCTGAGGCTTAGCTGACTTAATTATTTATTTATTTGTTTATTTTTGCTTCTTCCTCAAATTTCCTAATTTTTTCAAAGAACAAAAACTTTAAATAAAAGTACTTTTGCTTTGTTAGTTAAAATGTGATAAACTAGCATGGTTGCTTAATAATTGAGCTTATTCATAACCAATCCCTGACACATGTTGAAACCATGTGTTGCCTCATGTATACCTTGTTAACACTGAAGTCTATTGTTCCTGATAACTGTTTGTCACAGCTGTGGCTCCACCTCCAGTTGAATTTGGCTGGGAAGTGGCTCCATCTACATTTTATTTTGAATTGAGGCTCTTCATGATAATGCGATTTTGGTGTGAAAGACAGATTTTGCTTATATTTCACTTCCTGCTGTTGAGTAATACAACTGTACAAATAACAATGAAGCTTGAAATTCTGATAAGTTCTTTTGCTGAATGCAAAGCGTATGATCAGATTTCTTTATTGGCAAATGATTATGTATAGCTTAAATCTTTGAAACAGTTAAGATGTAATACAAATGGGGATCTTGCAATCATGTCTCATATTAATCTTAACTTGACTGAGCATGACAGTGCATGACGCACTAACAGAAGAGCATGACTTCAACTTCCAGGTTGGGAAGGCGATACTTGTGCAGACGACATAGATGAGTGTGCCATTGGTCGCTGCCAAAACAACGCCTCCTGCACAAATTCGCAGGGTGGCTACGCGTGCGCTTGCATTCTAGGCTTTACTGGCACAAACTGCGAGACTAACATTGACGACTGTGCTGGCGACCCCTGTGTGCATGGCAACTGTAGCGATCTTGTTAACGAGTATTCCTGTCAGTGTGAGGACGGTAAGGATAGGTGGCGCCATGGTCACCAGCCTGTCTTGAATTTATTTATATAAATATATATCTTATAAGATGTCTGAATACTTCATTTATTAGAAATAAACCACCATTTGGTATTTAACAGCCAGTAGCTCAGAATGAATGACTGGAATAAAGTATTATATTTGTAACAGTTTTTGAAAAGATTTTTTTTTTCAAAAAAAAAAGAACACTTAAATTTTTTTTAAGCAAACTGATTGTATTTTATGTTCATAAAGTGTTATTTCAAGTCACAAAGAAAAGGAAAATCTTGATAGTTATTGTTTGTTTTTAGGTTGGGAGGGTGTCAACTGCAGTGAAGACATAAATGAATGTCTGAAGACACCTTGTCAAAATGGTGCGACCTGCAACAATTTGCTTGGCTCCTACAACTGCACCTGCACTGCTCAGTTCCTGGGTAAGTTAAAGGGGAATGTCTGTGGGCTCTATCCCAGTGAAATTATTGATCTACATAGATCGATCTTAGAGTGCATTCCCAGAGATTTTGAACGATCCATCCGGATCGATCTCCCTGAGGGTTCACGCTAAATTGCAGTCAGCCGAGCTCGCATGACAGTTAATTACCCCCTTACAGCTTTTAGTAGGCGGGACAGACGCTTAAGCCTGCTAAGCTGACAGTAATCTAGTGAGACTCCCCACAGGGATAGATCGATCTAAAATCTGTGGGAATGGGGGCTGAATGCAGTCAGATTAACATATTAACATGTCTCCTCTTGGCACTGAGTAGAATACAGAAATGTCTGTAATTATACATGTCAGTCTGTTAATTTGATTGTATTCGAGCAGAGTTGGATCTATTTACGTATGATAGTTTCAATGTGAATGAAACGACTGTAAATTTCAGGCTGTGATACCCTGCATATCTAAGATCAAGGGTGGGGTTGAGAAATGACATCCCTTGTGTACTTAAGCTCATGGTAATTAAAGATTTCAGAACATTTTATTACACAATTTTAATTTTTACGTCTCCTTGATCTAGACCGACTTAAATAACATGATATACCTATTAAATATTGCGTAAGTGACCTCTCACACGCAAGCCAATCTAAAGCTGTGTTCTTTGCTGCAGGTCCTAACTGTGAGTACGAAGACCCGTGTAAGCCAGGCGTGTGTTCTAATGGTGGGTCGTGTCTGGCCTACAGAGAACAGGAGGGCATGTACAGCGCCGAATGCACCTGTCTTGACGGTTACGCTGGAGTCAGGTGTGAGACCATGGTAAGGAAGATGAAGTATTGAACACTATTAAGAACTGTTTTAGCTTACTTTATTATTAATAACATCAATAGTCAGTTTTGTATTTATGTTTCATTCTATGTCTGTTTTTTCAGTTTCAACAAAGCCTTTCTTGTCCCTTATATATCAGTTTTATGACTTAATTTATCAATAAGATCAATGCTTATTTAAAGATGTAGAGATTAATTCTCTATAGCAGTTACACTATAGTTTCACATTCAGTTTAAAAGAATCAATATATTCATAACCTGTCTTAAGTGGCCTATTTTTTCCCTGTGTTTCAGAGATCGACCCAGGATACCCCCCTGGCTGTCATCATTGGCCCTGTGGTGGGGGGTGTGGTCCTGTTGATTGTCATTGGTAAGTTATACTTCATATATTGTCTTACTTACTACAGCTAATTCAATGTAATATCTAACACACTACCACACCTAACACACTGCCATGTGTACCACTTAATACAGTTACACCTAACACACTGCCATATGTACCACTTAATACAGTTACACCTAACACACTGCCATATGTACCACTTAATACAGTTACACCTAACACACTGCCATATGTACCACTTTATACAGTTACACCTAACACACTGCCATATGTACCACTTAATACAGTTACACCTAACACACTGCCATATGTACCACTTAATACAGTTACACCTAACACACTGCCATATGTACCACTTAATACAGTTACACCTAACACACTGCCATATGTACCACTTTATACAGTTACACCTAACACACTGCCATATGTACCACTTTATACAGTTACACCTAACACACTGCCATATGTACCACTTTATACAGTTACACCTAACACACTGCCATATGTACCACTTTATACAGTTACACCTAACACACTGCCCCATGTACAATTTTACACTCTGTTACACCAAACACACTGTAATATACAAACACCTGTTATATAATGATCAAAACTTTAGTGCACACATGCAGGAAAAAGAATTGTTTGGCTTTATTTCTTTGATATATGTTTCCCTTGTTATATTATTTCATAAGAAGGGCTTTCTTTTTTTTTTTTCTTGTAGCTGTAATAATCTTCTTGGTGATGGCCCGCAGCAAGAGAGCCACGCGAGGCACGTACAGCCCCAGTCGCCAGGAAATGCAAGGATCTCGTGTTGAACTTGGCAATGTGCTGAAACCCCCTCCAGAGGAAAGGTTGATTTAAACTTTCTCCAGCTGTGTGATAAAGGTTAACATACCACAAAAAAAGCAGTGTGTGGTATGAAGAGATAGATTTTTTCCGAAAATGACATCTATTTAAGGGAAAACCAGAAACATTTTGAAAAAAATGGACAATGGTTAAAGTGCCTTTACCAAGCACGATAAATGCAGCTGTCTGAAGCAGTGAAATTGTATTAAGAAAATAATTTCCCCAAAGGTTTTTTTTACTGTAATGAGAACCTACAGAAAGCCAAAATCATAAAATATCTTCACATCAAGTTTGCATGTTAGGCCTATCATGTTTCTTATACAGGGAAATATAGTCTTGGTATCTTTGGGGACAAAATAAATAAGAATAAGGCATTTTAATAAGAAAATATAGGTAATGATAGATTGTGGCTGATATGATATATTATAGCCAAGAAAGTGAGAAACTGTTTTTATTAAAGAAATGTGATAAAATGCCTTGGAATATCAACATTAAATAACTTAGTGACATCAAATGTGACAAGTCATATCAAAATGTCCAAACAGATCTCAGATAACATGGAAGGTTGTGATGCTATGCCTGGTTTTCCCTCCAACCTGTCACCCCTAAGATATTCAGTGGGTTGCTCCATCCATGTTATTGAATGCACAAGATGTGTCCATTAAAACAGAAATCAGGGGTGTAAGACGTCTCAAATGGAATATTTATTTTTTCAAGTTTTTGTATTGGGGTAAGATATCCATTGCCTTGAATGAGAAAATAATGATTTATTTTTATTCTCAGTGAAATGCAAGTAGAATAGATTTGGGAACAGAGTTCACTTAAGGGTTGTTAGTTAGAGTGACTGGAATTGAGAGTATTGCCATTCACACAGAGAACTTGCACCAAAAATTGAGTGGCACACATGGTGACACGTCCACCAGAATGGCTTGGCTTACATGGTGACACATCCACCAGAATGGCTTGGCTTACATGGTGACACATCCACCAGAATGGCTTGGCTTACATGGTGACATGTCCACCAGAATGGCTTGGCTTACATGGTGACACATCCACCAGAATGGCTTGGCTTACATGGTGACATGTCCACCAGAATGGCTTGGCTTACGTGGTGAAGTGACCACAGAAAACATTGTTTCCATTGAATTTTAATCTTATTTACGAAGCAAGTTTGCCACTACTGCTGTTCATAGAGGCTTTTTAAAGGTTATGGTCCAAATTATTTAGTGCCTAAAGTGACATATTTGTCTTTTTTTATAAAAGAAGGAAATTAGGGTCTTACGTTCAGGGATGTATTCAAAACAGTGTCTTTTTTCATGTACTTTAAAGATGGTGTGTGAATTTACCTATCAAACTAATCTATCTGGAAGATTTAAAAGAATATCAGAAATTAGCATAATTTGTAGTTAATTTTCAAGGTATTGTTTTATTAGCAGTATACATTTTATGTGTTTATGTAAGAAAATCATCCACATTATGCTAATATGCAAGGTCTTCACTTGTATTTAAGATTTTGCAATATCATTGTAGGCATTTAGTCTCTCACGTTTCTGATATTAGGAGAAAACAGTGTTTTATGAAAGTAATTCAGTTTTGGGTTGCGGAGGAAGTGCTGTGATTTTTCAGTCCTCCAAACGAAGATATTGTTAAATTGTGTAATAAGTAAAAGAGATCTTGAGCGAAAGTTAAGGATGAAGAGGACCAATAGATAGGATATTTTGTATGTAAGTCTTTGCATTTAATTCTGTCCAGTTTTATTTGCATGATCAGTTAGCAAATCTGCTTAATTAAAGAAGCATTATGAAGGAAAGGAACTTATAAGAAAAGATAGGTTCTATTCCCAGAAAAAAAAACAGTTCATTTACATGAAGTGTATCTTTTATCTTTTAACCATTGTACAAATGTAAACTGATGTAGATAGACATATAGAAATGTATTTATCAAAATCACATCTATATTTATTATTATACACATGTTAGATATTTAACTGTATTTCTATACTGTTCCCAGTAATTGTATATCATTAACTACTAAAAAAAAGTTCACAACTATACAGACCCCAGAGCTCAGCAGACAAATGTGAGGAAATTCTATAAACCACCTTAATTTTAAGATAAAATGTTCTTGGGATGACCATTTATTTTTCTAATGGGAATGTATTCGGTGGAACTGGCGATTACAAGTCAGAAATGAACAATCAGTAGTAGTTCATTATCGAGATGCAATTCTAGTCAAAATCCTTGCTGGATGATTCGCCACTGAAAACATTTAACACAAGTACATTAAAAATGCTGTTTCTAGTTTACATGTTGCCCAGAAAATTCCTGCCAATATATGTATGCAACATTTGTATTCTAGTGATGGAAGTACTACTTTACACTTGCAATAATTGTCCATTTTCTCATAGAAGTATTGTACAAGGACCAGTTTGTTCAAATCTTAGTGAATTGTCTAAAATGTTACCGATATTTTCACAAGAAGATGCATTGACAGCATTGTGATCAATTGATTACTGATAGCTATTTTGATATATTGTTATCTGTGAGTAAAGCACAGAGATAATATATAGCCATTTTTCTGATAAATTTCATATGACATTTCAAAGCATGTGCTTCTTAACTCTCCAGTTTGTTGTGTCCACCTTTAAGTACTTTGTATGTAGAGTAACCCATCAACTGCTGGGTTAAATCCTGGGAGCACACAGTTTACATAAAGAGCTTCAGTAGTCTGTAGCCTTGCATAGTACAAGTAAAGTACAGAAGAGATGTAATTTTATAACTTGGGGCCTTTTCACATCAAGCGGTACATTAACTGGACCAGCCCGCTTTTACAGGTCCTTTCATGTAATTATATCACAGGGTTTCTACTCCCGCTCACAACTTCTCCATAAGTTTGCCTTCTGCTGTTGTTTTAAGTGAATTGGCGTGGCAAGGGTGGGACATGTTTAGGGTACTCTCTAGGACTCCCTTCACATGAAAAATCTATTTTCCATTCGCGGTATCTTGTGTTCACTCCGAGCGCAGCCGAGAGTTAATTACAGCTTTGGAAGTAACTGGCTCCTGCTGCCAGTAATTACGCCGCGGAGTATTCAGGGCACATACCGTGATCACAAGATACCGCGAATAGAAAATAGATTTTTAGAAAATAGATTTTGCATGTGAACGGTCCCTAACGTAATAGTCACCCTGTTTGATTTTCAAAAATCTTTCAAAGTAGACGGGTCCAGTTAAAAGTGCATGCCAATTGTGAAAAGTACTTTTCTCTATTAATGCATTCTATAAATACTGAAATGCAAGTGTTTTCTGCTGATTCATGGTTACACATATATTTCATAAGAGTGTAGATAGCTAAGGTCAACTGGTTTTAAGAATATTGTAGAGATTGCATCGCATGTCACATCATTAACATAATTATACATTTTTGTACAGCACTTATAATGGATTCATCAAGAAAATATCAAAAAATAAAAAATATGCATATGAATTTTTTTCGTTTGTTTGTTTGTTAAATTTGATAACCTTTTTCGCAAAACTATTTTCATTGGTGCCTTTAATGAAAATAGTCATTTGAATGCAAAATTGATTATGATCTGAAGACGCTGACAAGAAAGATATGATCATTAGTCAATTCATCAATTTGCTTAACAAAGTCAGAATGCAATTTGATATTTCTGAGCAATGCACTTATCCTTTCTTTGAAGCCAGTCTCCAAACGATTAATTACGTGGCCGTTTGAGTGTTGGTTTTCATTTACCTCTACTTATACCCGTTGGCATGGCAACAAACTGGTATCCCTGAAGGAAAACGTGATGCCATTGTTCGGATTATTCCCTCCCGCTTTGATAATGCGGAAATAAACCTTGCAATGTGAAGTGATAATGCTGTCGCCTCAAAAAGACACCGCTAATGCGAGCTGATGACCCAACAGCAGCGTTTTTATGGCAAGGATCTTCTATTTCAAGCAAATCTCTCTCGCCTAAACGGCTATCAGCACCGTTTTAAGGCATGATTAATTAGAACAATAAGTAGCACAGTACCAGGAATTTTTTTGAAAGGTGTACTGATGATTTTATCAGTAAAGAGGCAAAACAATGCCTTTGTTGAATGGAACATCGCAATTAAGGGCCCATATCTTCGAAACAAAATCAATACTAAACGCTTGCACCGAAAAATAAGTCACACCCTAGCTTTCGACCATGCTGATTTTCATGATAACATCCTACTTAGTTATAGAGTTCGTTGGAAATTCGAACTGATCATCACGTATCTCATTACAGTTTACAAAGCAGCAAAAGTGACGATGAACTATTTCATGGGAAAGAACCTTAAAGGGAAAAAACCTTAAAAGAGATGGATTTTTTTTCTTTTTTTGCTCGTAAGCCGTCACTTTGTAAATTAGTGATGTGACGTGTTCCCCAGGGGAAGTGAAAGGTCACCTCTCAAGCACAGACATATCACGTGTATCCTTTTTCTTTCTGTGCCTCTTTGAAAGTAGTAGATAGCGCCTAACATTTTATAATTAAAGAATTAGCCACTTTCCTGTTGAGAAAAGAGGATACATCACCTATAGTTATAAGAAATTAACGCTAACCTACTTTTAAATTGGCCTTTGATCTTGTTTAACCTTGTTAAACGGTCAATATGTCCACTTTCTTTAAATGGCGCTCTTGTCGTGTACGTGCAAAGACAGAGGTGGCACTGTCTACGAGGTATAAAAGTACGCGCGTTCGCGTTTGTGTTTTACAGCAAGTGTGACGTCGTAGATCCAAGTTCCTTTTCTCTCTATCGTCACAGTTCTCTGATTTGGTGAACATTGTAACCGCTTTGCTGTGCTGTGCAAAAGCCTTGCTCTACATTAAAACACTCTCTTGATCTAATTTGTCCAGTTGAAGTGTGTTAATTATTTTATATAAATATGTACTTTTATTGGATCTCATAAGACAATCATCGAAATGCCTTTTGAAATGCCACTTTATCGATTGGAATTACGAGTAGTATTAGTTTTGTGATAGCATTTAAGTGATACCGGACATTGAGTGTTCGACCATAATCGGTATAATGAAAAAACTAAGATAATAAGTGTTAACAATTTATCCAGTTACGTACAATTGTAGCACAAAAGGGAACTCATTGTTGCATTGTGAAAATGCTAATGTTACGCCGGCGCAGTAACACCAGTTACAAGCTTTTGCACATTGTAGTTCAGAAGCATGAGCACTTAAGGCAAAATTAACCATTTTTTTCACTAATAGGAATCGCTGATTACATAAGCTAACACGATAAAATAGATTGAAAACGCTGCGAAGTTCATGATCCCATTACGTAGAGAGAGCCCAGAAGAAAGTATCAGTAATTTCCTTTAAATAGCTAATATAAGTACTAAAACACATTAACCGTAGAAACTTCTTTGTTTAACAAAACATATGCTATCCTTGGTATTGGTGCCAAATCACAGTTTTCTCTCTAAAAATTATGATAAAGATAATCATAAATAAAATAGAGTGATAATGAACACCAGTAAATGTAAGGCGTTCATCTTTGTCTGATATTCTTGAGCATGGTTTTCCTCAGCTATCAGATCTAAATCTTCAACTTTTTTTTTACTCTACATGGGGTCTTCCTAAACGCAATCTGTAGACAGAGTTTTTTGATGATGACACTCAGATATACGTCAACTGAGATAAACCTGCCTGATTATAATGTCTTGAAAAAGCCCTTGAAAAACTACTTGATGAGATCCCTCTGTGGAGGTTATATAGAAAGGTTGCTACATATGACAGTAAAACTGAAACTATCCGGATTTTGTCTAAGTTTAAAAGCATGGGCGTGCTACAAATGTTTGCATGAGTAACGTGTCTGTGATGGCATCTGACAGTGGAAAAGATTTCGGTATTTTTTTAATCAACTGGGAATTTTGGAAAAAAAAACAAATCAAAAATATTTGTAAACATATTTCAGCCGAATTATTTCACTATGGAGAACATGCAAGTACGTAATTTTTTACATCACACAGCATTAACCACAAAATAATTCCATGCTTTTGTTGCCTAAAACTTTGACTATTGTAATAGCAATCTTTTTGAAGTGAGTGAAGGTCAAAGAAAGTACAACTAATTTAGAATTCAACAGCTAGATTAGTTAAGGGGCCATTACACCGGACGGCGTCCTTTCTGTGTCCTTTGTGCGACCTTGAAACTGGTATCACCGTGGTCGTAAAAAGGAAGCACAAGCAGGCCCGTAGCCGGGGGGGGGGGGGGGGGGGGGGGGGGGGGGGGGGGTTCGGGGGGTTCGGGGACCTTTTTGCGGGTCCACTCTGGGTAAAATTTTATCTAGTTACATTAAGTTTTTATAGAAAAAGGTCCAGTTTTTAAGAAAAAGAACCCATCTTTTGAAATTGCTGGCTACGGCCCTGACAAGCATCACTTTGGTTGCAGAATGGATGCTCAATAATCGGTCAGTTGTCGGCACGTAAAGCATTTTTTAGACTCACAAACGGTGCCGTATTACGGGACGCAGAAAGGATGCCATCCAGTGTGAAGGGGGGGAGGGGTTAGACAGATGGGAAACTGGAGCTTTTGAGCATATTACTCCAGCCTTATAACAGCTACATTGTTACCGCTCCGGTAAAGTCTTGTGTATTTTTAAAAGCTTTTAAGGAAAGCACAAGTAACATTGCATATCTGATTCATCACATTGTATCCCGGACATAGGAAAACTAGTATCTAACCTCTTTTTACAATTTGTACTTTACCAATCTGAAATAGAGAGACACGCGCCGTCGCTCCAGGGGCTTAGCAATTAAACCTAGGAGCCGAGATTTAATCCGTTTAATGGCGCGTGTGGAGACGGGTAAACCATCAGCGGTATCGATTTTGAAGTTTGGCCGGCCATATTTAGTCGGCGGATCAGTTAGTACTTAAACAATCTACTCTGAATGGCCCCAATGAAAAATATTATGTTATTTATGTCCTAATGTTAAGGCACAGATTGACTATCTTGCACCTGGTAATGTTAACAAAGCAGCATAATTGACGATAAACACTTGGCCACTCTGGGTCCAGAGGCCCGTGCGGTGGGGTATAAAACAAAAAAAGCCATATTTTACTATAAATGAGTTTACTTCATATCTTAATAATATTTAAATAAGTATTTTATCTAAAAGCATCTTTCCTAAAGCAATTTTCCTAAATGTAGGCCTTTATAGCGTATCGTACCCACTTCAAGTGTAGCGAATGTGCAATTCTGATTCTGAAACAAATTTCCAATTTCGTTTTATGTCAACGAGATGCAACAAAAATGACCCGACTTGTCTGAAGGCACGTATCTTAATCATGGTATGTATTCTATCGTTGTTGTTGTTGTCCCTAAATGGTCTGTTGTAGGCGACGTCACGGAATGGCTACAATATCCGGCAGATATCTTGGCAGTGTATTATCGACCGAGGCTTAACGGACACGTACGTGGTCTGATGACATGCCTCTTTCAGTGGTTATTTTAACTACCAATGGGAAATTGCAAAGGGCTTGGGTATTATTGCATTTATTTAAGAATGATTTGTTTGGGAAGAAACTAATAACTAAAGAGTTGTTGAATGTATTTAGAAAGACTCTAAGTCAAAACAACTTAGAACAATAGAGTATCACTGTCACTTATCATTATCAATTTACTTCCCTTATATTATTACTACTATTATTATTATTATTATTTATAATAACCAAACTAAAGTGCAGATTGAGTCTTTTGATATGACGACGACTGCATAAACTGATTTTCTTTTAGTGCACGTTGCCAAATCACTTTTCCACACTCCTGCGTTTTATTCTTCCAGTTTGTGCAGAGACAGCGTAATCCGAATGGGGTTTACGTAATTCATTGTTTACCAATCTATTCGCATATTGTAAAAAAAACTGACTAGGATATGAGTTTTATTCCCCTTTGGTTGTATTGAATGTTTTGGTAGACGTAGGTGAGGTAGATTACCAATGCATTTTGCCCAGTGCTCACTTTATTTCCAGGACCTGGTGGCCAAGGACACTATTGTTCACAATGAAAAGCAGTTTATACCGCAAAAGCCAGGGAGATCGGCATGTTCGGTGATCCCCTGGTATTAAACCTGGCAAATCAAACGAGATCAAAGTAGACCAAATGTCTAAATGTAGCATAAACCCTAACCCCTTAGGCTACTAAATAGACTTTCTGGCGCATCCTTATGTTACAGGACGCCCAGGGGTTTGCGCCGAGACTGGCAGACAATCTGGAGGAATGAAATTTAGCCTGGTTTAGCGGCTCTACAGGCGTCTTTTTAATGTACTAGTGGGGATTCATACATTTTTACTTTGTTCTTAATGCAGAAAAAGTTTAGATAGCGTTGAAGGTTGGAGTTAACTGCAATATGAAAACTTTGGCACTGAGGGTTTTTAAGAAGCCGCTTGGGGTACCTTACCTTCTGTGTACTTTAACGTACTTTATTTTGAAATGTTGTGATATTTACAGGCGGAATCCACTTTTTATATGTTTAGCCACCGTTTCCCACCTTCAAATAAGGGAGAAAAGACTCGGAACCACACTAAACTTTGTTGTGCAGACTTATATCACCTTGAGGGGGTATCAGTGTCTCTGAGGACACCAACTACCTGAAAATTGTTTTTTCTTTAGAAAAACCCTATTGCACTCTCAGCACTTGTGTATTACACCCCATTTCCATAGATTTTAGATCGATCTATCCCTGTGGGGAGTTTCACTAGATTACTGTCAGCTTGGCCGGCTTAAGCGTCTGTCCCGCCTACTAAAAGCTGTAAGGGGGTAATTAACTATGGTGCCCGCTAGGCTGACTGCAATTTAGCGTGAACGCCCAGGGAGTTAGGTCGATCTAAAACTTAATCTTTAGATCGATCTAAATCTCTGGGAAAGCACCTTTAAACGCATCCCACCAGATAAATGCGCGAGGATTAGTTGTGTAGGATGAGGATTTCAAGTATGTATCCATTCATTTATTTGTAGAAAAACAAGAAAGAAACTATCTTTGATGGCGGTCACCCAGGACTATGTCTATTACCATCATTTCCTGTCCAGTCAAGGTGTTAACGGCAAGATAATCTACATAATGCTAACGCCTTGGGGAATTGGCCATAAATTTCCTTTTTGTCGAGATAAGCTCTTAATGAGAAAATCCATGCGTCCAATTTTTAATGGTACGATAACTGCATACTACACGTAGACATTAATTTACTCTTTTCAGCTACATGATAAACGTGGAAGACTTTTTTTCAAATGTGCTATGGGAAAGCCCATCACGTTTTTTTGACATTAATTTATCATTTTTCTCTTAATTCATCATTATCTTTTCTGTCGCCAGGTACCACAATAATAGAAAGAATTTATTTCAAGTCAACTCTCTGTGGCGTACCCAGATGCCCTGTAATTGCCTCACAGTCATCTGTCTATTCCAGGAGTCCTTGAAGCTGTCTTCACGTTTACCGTCATCAGAAGGAGGAGGCGCCCCATTGTTTTCTCAGTGTGGTATGTCAACTAAGGTCGTTACGTTGCCAAGTTTCTAAATGAAGATTTCGATTATAAAGTCGTGTTTCTAGATATATGAAGGAAATGGCTGTCGTGGGAGAAAAACATCCCTGTAAATTCTATCCAAAAATTATGCATCTTGTCTGTTACTTCGACCATACATCAATTGAAGAAGCGGGAGTTGTCGTTGGTCTTAAGTAATAAAATACATCTGCCACTTACATTTGTTCATGGTGACACTGACAGCATCGCTTGTGAAACCGGTGATCAACTAGAGATTATCTCATCGCATCACGCCATGTGCAATAAGAAAGCCATTTGTAGAAATATCGTTACATAATTCGCACAGCAACGTGAAGTATACTGACTATAGGTACCAATATGATGTTAACGGAGTACATGTCAAATAATCAACACACAGTCGGGATCTTCCTTATAGATTGTGACATGTAAGATATATGAAATTTGGCATGATGCTACATGTGCAGCATATTGTATGAAAGATATATACAATATGCTCCGCATGTAGTATCATGCCAAATTTCAAATATATATTGGCCTACATGCACTTCGCCGAATGAGTAGTTATCAGGATGACGTTTCGAAAAACGCACATTTGCACGGCTGGGAGACCATATAAGTAAAAAAAATTGAGAAAGGACACAAAAAGCCTTGCATGGCTTCCTACCCTTTTAAGCTGTTGAGGTTGAGTCTATACGTTTTCATTTTTTATGATTAGATTGCTAGAATAAATGGACAAATGGACTTTAGGTATTTTCAAAAGGAAAAGAAGCATAGGCCTAAATCAAGCACAATAAAGTTTTAACACTTAATGGAAATGTCTAAGCTAATGAATGACACTGATCTAATTCCATAATGTTGGCGCACTGCATAGTATCTGAAAGCTCACAGTGGAGCATTTTCCATTACATGCATCGTTTTCCCAACTGAAATTATGGCCCTGACCTTATTACAGGTCAAGTGAAGGTCACACGGATTGGATTGCAAAATAGATAGAAACAGATCAATTGTAGTCCTCCTTGCTAATCCATGAGTTACACAACCGTAATTAAATTTGTAATCAAATTGCTAGTCTGTAACGTATGACATGCAGGACCACTCTTCCATTATAGTTAACCGAGCCATTTTAATAGTTTTGTCTCCACCCAACGGGAATGTTTTAAATGAAACTGGAATGTCGCCTAACAAAAAGCCAATACAACTAAACGAAAAAAAGACTATGAGCTCACAAATTCCATCTCCAGTTTAAATAGATTTTTGTATGGAAAATACCTACAGTATAGTATACTTATCAGCTTGCGTTATTCTAAGAAAAGTGAACATCGAGGAATTGGTCTGTCATTAATTGTTCGACTGCGTTTTGTTTTACGTCTTTCACAGCCGAAGTTTCCATAGCAATATAGTTTGCTGACAAGATTCAACAAACAGTGATTATTACAAGATGTGGTTTGAATTCAATTCACCGTAAGTGTTCGATGCAAGCCAGGTCAACACATTGTCACGGGTGCATGCTGTTATTGTCTGTTGTCTAGCAGAAATTCAATTACCGACTGAGCATCTTGGTGCAACACTTTAATAGGGCCACAGTAGATATTTATCTTCTTATTTATTTGATATAGTTCGATGTAAAGCATGGCATGATATTAAATGTGGAGCATATTGATTGCACCTCATATGTGAAGGTGTTTATCAATTAAGAATACCATTTTAGCTATTCACAGATTTCTTTGTATCATTCAGCACTGTACTGTGAGCGAGAATTATTGCAAAGGATTTCAGAAACGACGTCATCACCCAGTTGGCTTTTGGTAGAGGACTTCTTGGCGATATCATATCTGAATCAGATTGGCAATCATCCCAATACTCGACATGCCATGTCAAATTTTAAAACGCATTGTTTATTTAGGTGAGTTGTCATCTCCTGGGAAATCCATGGGCATGGGGAAAAATCCTAATTGAGATGACAAAAATGGACTAAATATTTATTTATGCTTGTCCTCGGTCGACGGGATATCAAAACGATAGATGTACCCGGCTGGCTCATTGCTGCCATTTTTGTTTCGACATCAGAATAATTATGTGAAGGCCTCAACCAGGATATTTTTAAACCAAACAGATACATCAACAATCTGTCATTTTACTTCTAAATTTGTGGGTGTCGTCTTATAATAACCGGATTTTTCAGCGAAATGGACGCTTTCAATTGAAGCTACTTTGAAAATAGTATTGAAGTTATTGTCGATGAAAATTTAGCTAGGCGTTATTAAAATTTCTTTGAAAATTAATACAACGTGAAACGTAATGCATGCGCACTTGTGTGTGATGAAATGCGTGTGTGTGTGTGTGTGCAGGCCGGTAAAGAACTACTAATAATGAGATCAATAATAGTCCGTCGTAAATTTTACTCGTTCTGCATGGAAAACGTGTATACATGTAGAATTCGGCTATGCAATACGGCTATATCATCTCATACCAATCATATCATATAATTTCTATACCATCATCTAATAAAAGGCAAATAACGTAACGAAACTGAAATGCCATTTTGTCAAATTGTCTATTATCTGATTGGGATAATTCAATTTTCCTTTAGATTGAGCTTTGTTGGGGATATTCTTTTTGCGTCACAGCACAACATCAACGCTCATCTTAAACTTAAATCCCACTGTTCATATAGGCTAATGCGTTAATTTCTGCAGAGTTTTGGCTTAGTTGAAATAGAATACTCAACTGCAGATGATTTTTTTGTGTCAAAGAAAGCGTGTGTCGGCCTTTTCCCTGCTGATAAGCAATAGAATACTCACTTATGGATTCTGACTGTAAGCAGACGAAACATTGGCTTCTCAAGTATCAACTGATTTCCCAAGCTATAGACAAAAGACCATCTGTTTTTAGAAAAAAAAGGGTATTGCACTGACATACAGCAGGATAAAGTGTCCATGCACGCGTAATTTTGAGCATAGCAGTTTCACACTATTCGCAAAGACATTCACAGATTGCTTCTGCTATATGAGAAAACTATATGTATATGAACTCTCTCTGTCAGCTTCCGACTGATACTCAATTTATACTGTCGTCTTATTAGTCAGAATTACTGAAATGCTGACACGCTTTCGTCAAAAATAATTGTTTTGAGTTTTCTGAAAATTGGATCACTATATCCGTTTATTATTATCTTTATCTAATGGTATTATTAAAGTGAGCCTATTGGAACTCTTATTGTTATCTATCAAATAATTGATTCACGGTAGAGAATAAAGTCTGTGGAAATAAAATATACTTGGACGCAATTGCACTATACCTTTGTGATAGAAACCCATTACCCATGGAATTGTAATCAAAGCTGCTGTGATGACAAAGAAATCCTTGAAACCGAATGTGACATTTAGCCTATAAAACGCTGACATTACGTTAGTTCGTGATAAACTGTCAACTTACAAGTGCCTCTTGAAGATCAAAGACTTGGTGAAAGTTACCTCGAAATTTTATAATTACCATGAAAACCATGCTGCTATTCATTTCCTATGTCTTTCGGATATTTGAAGGATTTCCAGAAACCTGTTAGTGCTTACATTCTAAGTACAAAGTTACCAGTGATGAAAAGCTTGCACGCTACAAGCCAATCACCGCCACACTGGTGGGCTTGCGGGGCGGTTACGGGGGCAGGGGGGGGGGGTACCTTTTACGGGTAACCTTGACCTACTTTTGTAGGCCAGAGACATCATCAGCATGATTTTAAAGCGTTTATCTCTTGATGACAGATGACAAATCCACTTTACCAAAACAAATGGTCTGCATGTATGTTTCGGAAATTTCTTATGCTTAGTTTGTAAATGCGATACCTCGAGGAAGAACAAAGCCAGAGGAACATAATCCGACAGAGAAGGCCCTTACGGGGCTCTTGGATGAGTTCGAGATGGTTTCTCTTTCCACCCATCTTCAGTGCCCTAGAAATCATCTATGTTTTGAATCTAGCGACCTAAAATTGGCTTAAGGTTATAATACCACCTAAAAGACATACAGAACCTCTTATCAGCAATATTGGTCACCTTGACCTAGGTCACTGTGACACGTAACTGCGAACGTCTTGTTTTGCTTGTTGCCATTTTGTTGTTTTTGTTGTTTCAGATTTCCTTCGATTGTTTTCTGTTATTTTTGTTAACCAAACCACATGCTTCGAACCTTCGATTAGTATTAAGCACCTACATTGTACCTTAATTGCCCTCTCGTGTCTCGTAATTGCCCAAACGCCCTTTTCTCAAGTGTCGTTTGTCAAATCACACTTGTTTTCCACGCATACTGGAAACAAAGGTCAATTAAGCAAATATAATTAATAAGCTGGCACACAATGGCAAGTATGAACTGTTAGGTCTGAGTCAGCAGTCCCGTCTTTGCTTTTAAGGAAAGGTGTCAAAAATGCGTCTCGGAGCGTGAAAAAAAAAAAGAAATTTAAAACAAGAACTCGACTAAAGGGTAACTCCTTGGGATTTTCCCACCAAAATGGATTTTCTGAGGAAATAAGCAATTTTCTCGAAGTCACGAAACATTTATCCATCCCTCTGTACACTTAGATTTGACCTTTAATTAAATTCATTAAGGTTGATTTGGTTTAAAATGGCTGGCCTGTGATTATAACCAGCGACTATATTCCTATAACGCATTATGTAAGTATCAACATCAGATTCCAGAAAAAAACATTAAAGGGATTAGATTGTTTTCAACGTGTATGTAAGGTTTTATAAGAAGCTGTTGATGTCAAGATAGCCACTTGTGGATTTTCAAACCAATGGAGTGTGCCTTTAATTTTGGCATGCAAGCATGCGGCATCAAAAGGGAAGCATCAGAGAAAGTCTCATAACAAACGGTGTTTTGCCGGAGTTGAAAGAGAGCATTGTACTATGCCTGGTGTTGACGTCAATGGCCAATGTCGAGTTATTAATCAGACCTCGAATTCTGTGCTTATTTTGTCTCTCATTACCAATCCGTCAGTGCATGCCATTCATCACATTTCAACGCGTATCTTTAACTCCTCTCAGTGACCGGGTCTCAAGTTGTTAAAATATCGAAGTTAATGTGTAGGGATTGGTTAAGGCATTAATTTACAATGCTAACTCATCACTATTTATCTTTGTTTCTTGCATCTTCTCTCTGCCTTGATCACATCGGAAGCTCATTATTTTTCTTCATCGCTTCCACCTGAGACTCCAATGTGACGAAGGCAGCAGAGAAGCAGCACGAAATAGCAACCAAGAGAGGCAACCCAGGTCCGTTGCCAGCAATTTCAAATGGGGGGTTCGTTTTCTGAAAAAGTGGACCTTTTCCCATGAAAACTTCATGTACCTAGATCAAATTTTATCCAAAGTGGACCTTTTCCCAGCAAAAAGGGCGGTTCTTTCGAACCCCCCCCCCCCCGAACCCCCCCTGGCTACGGGCCTGCAACCAAAGAGAGGCATGCTGTGGATCCACAGGTAAACTAAATGTAACGTAACGTTCTTTCAGTATTACTACATAAGATCCATTGAAGTAATTTGGATTACAACAATTTTGTCCAAAACCGCCTTTCTGAATTTCGGGCAGCTTTTATTATACCTGGGCCAGACATTGGACATCTGTTCATTTTCTTTACCAATAACGCCATTTAACGAATTCATGATTCGAATTGTCTGTATTTACTTGTACGTCGCGCTGAAAAAAATCCAAAAAGCACCAATGCTCAGTTATAATTTATTGTTCATTCTCTCCTTCCCAATAAACGATCTCAGAAGTAAGCCTCTTTACGTTTTCACCAAAACAAAGGTAAATGTTGCCATGCAACTTCGGATTTACTAAAGTCTTAAAAAGTAAGCTAAAAGCTGAACAAGATTACAAATGACTTGGCTAAAGGTGTTACGTACACTATAAGTATATTTCGTCTAATCAACTGGCTAGTTTGTGGAGCGTGATAACTGGATTCCCAGTAAAGCACATAAATAACTTCTACTAGTGTCTTATACAACTCAAATTAAGTCGACATACCAAGGTGTAAACCGAATTAATCACTCAGCGATAAAAAGTTCAAAACTGCACCTTTTCAAATTTTTGGCCCTACTTATCTGCCCCTTTTATGTACAGTAAAAAACAAGCAATCAGTTCAAATATCATTTTTCGGATAGTATGAAACGATTTCTTTAGGTGTTTCTGAAAGTTATACTATTTGGAACTATATGGTGGCATTTGGTCCGTTTTTTTTTTTTTTTTTTTTTTTTTTTTTTTTTTTTTTTTTTTGTAAAAAATTTGACTTTAAATGCATCTTTAAGGTATTTGAAACACTGTAAGCAACTTACGTAAACTTACATGAGGGAGCAAAACTTACACTAGCTCTGACAAAACGATGCACCAGACTGATAGCAAGTTCTCATTATCATGATTTTTATGTTACTTGAATTTCGTTGACGTAAAAAATCTCATTTGCCTTCTGCCATGCATCATAATAGCTACGATAAACTGATATTGCCTAACATTTTAGAATTACTTTTGCAATTCGACTTTCTCGCTCTAAAATGACGTGACACATACTTCATTAAGTCCGCATTTCAAGTTCGTATCACAATGAAAACGACACGTTAATACGTCATCTCAAATCCCTTCAAACCTCGTTAGACGTGCAAGAGTTCGTGTTTCTTGCAGAGGTCCGGAGCGACCTCATACTGACCACAGTATGTCCGCTGCAGCTGTGCTCCCGTGACCTCATCACCGTACTCATGGTTTGGCGGAACGCTTTCCGGAACTCCTTGGAAACAAAGTTATATATGATAGGGTTAAGGCAAGAATTGGCCGAGGCCAGTACGATGGATGATATGGACGTCACAACCCAGGCTCGACTAATCCCCTGTACCTCCAACATCATGAGGATGAAGTTAACGTGGAACGGTCCCCAGCACAACACAAAGACGGCGGTCACGGCCACCAGGACTACGATGATTCTTGGGTTATAACCGGCGGCCACCAGGGTTTCGCTCTCCGGGGTAAACCTGCTTCTCCTGATGTGGCACACAATGGCTACCGTGGAGAGTGCGAGGAGGGTCACAGGTATAAAAAAATCTATACCGCTTATAATAGAGAAGAGTAGATAGAACTCCACGTCCGTCTCCGTGTGCATACTACATTGGCCAATCTCCCGGTAATATAAAGCCGTTGGTATGTTGAAAGCCAGCATAGCCAGCCATACGATCAGACTGACGGTAATGGCATGGCGTCTGGTTAGGAACTGAGACGCCCGTATCGGAGACGCTATCGCCCTGCAGCGGAACATGCAAATGACGGCAAGAGAATAGGCGCTCACTCCCATGGTGACATAAGTCGTGAAACGTAACATCTTACATAACACGTCCCCAATCATAAGGCGCCATTTTGAGATGGCGACAGCGCTCTGCAGCGGAACACAAAACAACAAGAACAGTAAGTCAGCGACGGCAAGGTTCAGAAACAACATGTTGGGGCAGGTCTTCATTTTCTTGTTGTTTAATATAACGTATATCACTAAACTATTCCCGGATATCCCAACGACGAGAACAAGGCCGTATATCACTGGTAATAAAATCGATGATATTTCCCTCAAATCCATCATAAACTTCATTAGGCCATCATCACCATAACCCCACACTGTGCCACTTTCATTCATGTGGCAGCCCGAGCCCTCCACTGCTCCGCCATCCAATACCGCATAAGTGACATTCCCGCTATAGTCACCATTGAATGGCATCTTTGCTGAAGAAAGATTCAATTGGTAGCAGTCCTCTTCCATTATTTCTTCTAGTTACCGAACAGGTGGGTTTCTCATTTGAATTATTTGTCTGAAGATCTTAAAACATTATTTACTATTGTGCAAAACCACAGCGCAAATTTACACAGCCTTTGTCTGTTGTTGCTTCTTTCCCTATGGCTTACCGATGTTTAGAGACCTGTTATCCCTGATTCAGCCGTAAGCATGTTCAGTTGGAAAGTGAAAATGACATGTATTTCTCATTCCGCAACATGTTGTATCTTCGCCCTAACACTAGTTGATCAGTTTAATACAAATTAAGACTGAGTGGGCACATTTTCCAACAGAAGAGATTAACAGCGGCCCATGGTTTATATCTGAAGTGTTTTCCGCCAGCTCTAGAGGCCGTTTAAAGTCTGAAACGCTTCTTACAGTGTTGTCATCACTTAGAACACGCGTCTGCGCCTACGGTTCTTGCCGAAAGGCTTAAATGTTGCGTATGACGTCAAAATAACGCTTGAATCTCCTGGGAGTGACCGTGTATAACGATGCAGACTTCAACAAGGTGCGAGTGAAATTACATTCTTAGAAATATAATATCATTCTTTTAGATGTTATTTCCGATAAGAGAACATCTGATCCGATGATTTTGCCACCAAAGCACCTTATGCGCAAGACTTAAAGATTTCCCCTTCAAATCAAAAGTTTTACCGCGTGTATTATTTGTTTATCAGCAGTCATGTTAGACGAGCAACAAATATTCTTGTGTGGGTGAGAGCTATGACTGTTGTTTTTTCCGATAAGAGCGGATTTCTTTCATTACATAAACACAGGAAACTCTGCCACTATGGATGGTTGTGTGCCTTATGACCTGCGTAAAAATGGGCGTTTGAAGTAGTTTTCAAATAATGAATTTTTGCAGCTTTATGATTAAAATTGCCCCGGACCTAGCAGATAAAATTAATTTGATATATTGAAATAGACAGAAGCATATATCTTGCAAAGAGGTCAATATTATTAGTAAGCACACAATAAAATGAATGTTGAGGACATACAGTGCGCGTTAGACTGCCATATACAGCAAAACAATTTATTTCAATGTTTTTTATTGAATTACGATGGCATATCCTATCCAATGCTTTTGAGGCAATTGCGAGCTTTAAACACGCTTTCGAGTTGCAATGTTGTTGTACCGTTAGGGGTGAAACTCACCATTTCTGCTGCGAGAACTCTAAATACGGATCGCCATTGTATGCAGTCATTGTGGCCAGTGATTTCCATGCACAAATTGCAAAGGCGTTTCCGTGGGTTCTTTTTTTTATTTGCATATAGATCCCATGGTTATCAGTAGCGATGAAAATTATCGCTTTAGGAAAATTCACTTCAGAGGGAGAATTAACGGCAGAAAAAAATTGCCTCGCACCTTCTATTCTTTATCTATAATGATAATATGTCTAGTGAAATTTCTAAAAATTGCTGTCAGTTTTCCTCCTCCCCATTGTGTCAATTGTCTCGTCGTGTCATTTAACGTGTCACTAGATATAATATAGACAAAATTCATGTACAATGTTAGTGTACGATGAAAAAATGGTTAAAATAGCACGCTATACAAATGAAGATATTAGGCTCTTTTCTACCAATTATATATTCTGAAATGTTTGTCAGCAGTTTATGATGAACTGAAACTTATTCATCCTGGAACAAATGCACAAAGGTTTTATTTTAATTATGCATCTGGAACTTCTTCCGATTACGTTGCGTTTCAGAAAGTATCGCTTACCTCGTTTTTCTGTCTTTTTACAAAACACCCAGACCCATTAATTATACTGTATCTGGTAGTCAAAAAAATTTAAAAAACGACCTAGATGTCTCACTTTAATAACTCATCAACCATACAAGACGTTTCAACGATTTTCAGTAAAAACTACTCCATGATATTGCTTCTGTTTCGAGTGTACTAGTATGTTCGTAAAATCCCTACAGCGATCAATTCAAAACCCATAGTCCAAAAGCCAGTTCCATCCGCAATCTCTGTGAAAAGCTGATTAGTTTTTATGATTATCTTCTGCAGTCTTGCATCCTGCTGTCAGTGTCTTGTCCATTGTAATACATGTATCTGTACATGATTTGGCCTCCGGTAGAAATACAGAGTATTCCTCCAGACTTCTGAAATATGGTCAGATCATAACGCCCTTGTTGAGACTATCGTCGCTGCACTTTCAAGCCTGGAAATGCTGTGACTTTGATAAACAAACATTCAAGTTTTATTTATGAATTAGCATGCGTTTTTTTTTCAATTTTTCCTGTTGCTAATTTATAAATATTGTGAAAGCTTCGTACTCCTTGCTTGATCTCCGCAGGAAGAAAAAAATTTTAGCGATTAAGTTGCGTCTGTTATTAATTAAAGGGTATTAAAGTGTTATATGATATAGATGTAATGTTTCTAAATAGTAAAGCAGTATTAGGTCCAATAGCAATGGGTCAACTAGGCAAGTAAACAATTTGTTTTGGGGATTGATTTCATCCTCTTTAATTCACAAGTATTTGTATAGATTTGTATAGTTGTTGTAAAGTTGTTATGACTAGAGTAGAGAGCCTGTAAAATGCAACTTGTAAACATTTTAGTGCTCAATAAAGATTATGTTATTAATTGTCTTTTTACTAATTAAAACATGTCTGAAAACAGCAGTCAATACTAAATGCCATGCCTTGACATCACGAGCACTATATACCAATTTACTTCCGGATATTAGTGATGATATCATTTTAATTCAATTTTGTAATAGATGTTACGATTAAATTCATGTTCATGACAGTATCACAGGTTGAGGCGTCACTGTTGTCCCGTGTGGTAACAAGTGTAAAAACATTAAATGAAGAACTTTTGATGTTTTAGTTACATTTAACTGCAAGTTACGTTTTATACTACCAGTAGATCTACCATATTATCATTTCATTCACACCTCACACAGAGTTTTTATCATTTTCTGTCTTGCCTCTGAGCATTATCTGCGGCTATCTACATGTAGTTCTCGGAAATTTAAGTGGAAAGTTAATTTCCCTCGCGGTGGCCATTACGTCTGCCCCGCTATCTGGACATGCCATTCCATCTCGCTTATTGAACTCTGGGTCACAAATTCTTTCTCCCCTCAAGAGAAAATGAGAGAATACTAATTGGAATAAGGAAAGACTTAATTGATATACAAGTAGTTGGGAAAATATAAGATGATATCTTACACCATCGGGTACACTTAACAATAATGGAAACTTGGGAATGGAAAGTAGGCTGCCAGCTTGTGATTTGTGGGAGGTGGAAGGAATTAGAGCAAAATTATGATGAGAGAGTAAGATGGGCATAACTTAATACGCATATACCCTACGCTGGCGAAACCGTAATTTTGCTTTGTAACTATTATTTTGAAATTTGTCTTTAAATTTTTCCTGAAGAATTAAGTTGTGTGCTTGTCAGTTGCGTTTCAGGAAGGTGATTAATTTTAAGCCACTTGGATTTTATAGCCCGAAGATAAAAGTTTAACATATTAGATATAATGTGAATGTTTCACAGCCAACTTTGTCTTAAAATAATCAGATATTTAACAATGTAGTCCACTCATTCATATGATATCTCAATATTCTGCTAAATTGATGGAGGAAATAGTGATAACTAACGTCACAAACAACAACAACAACAACAACAACAACAGCAACAATAGAACGATATTTTTTGCAAACTGTAATTGCTTTAGTGGAATAAGAAAATATAAGTCATCATGTCTTTCCTTTGGTGACTTCAGTCGCGTACGCACGAATACCAGACTATATCAAGCGTGCTGTCAGTGCTGTGTCACTGCCCTTACTACCATGATAATTCTATCTACTGTACTTTGCCACCGATACGATTAAGTTTTTTTCTGGTATTTAATCCCCAGCGTCACTTAATGACCATGTTGCTCGCGAAACCACTTTAAAGATGACCATAAACTCTCTTGGTTGAAGACCTTAAAATGTCACGAATGGCTTTCATGCAATTGTTTTGATATTATTGGTCATTCGCAAATGATTGTCGGGTAGCTTTCATCTTTCGAAGGACTCATTTCTTGATCTTTCGCGTTGAAAAGAAAAAATTTTAATAAGATTTTGCTTTTTCACTTCGTTTAACGTTTTTGATTAACTGTGTCTTGATTAAATTATCCAACTAGCTGGATTTAATATACAGAGTATGTGCAGACCAGAAGTCGTTCCCCAAAGCACATCTGACTTTCTCCATTGTGGTAGAGATGTTTACAGACTATGGCAGTCTATTCTCTGCTTTGCTGTAGCATCAATGATTGGTAATTGTATATTTTATGTATTCATGGATGTATAATGTTCGATTTTAATTAGCCAGCTCGTTCTTCTTATTTTCATTTTAGGAATGCAAATGGAAAAAAAAACGTACGAACAGACACAGACATACAAATGGCGGCCGCTGCAAGTTATCGGTGTTTAATTCTATCAGATAAAGCTTAAATGCAATGAATTATAATATGAATAATGCAAAATTTGGGGAGTTGCTATTGACGTTGGTCTAAATCTTCCAATTGAAGTCATAACAGAAACAGAGATACATGAAATATGTGTACAAGAGACTTCCACTTTGTGTAACAGTATATTAGCAAATAGTGTACGTGTTAGCCATCTGCATGTTGAAAAATATATCCTAATCAGACTGTTTTAGTTAGCACACTGTCAATTGAACTGCCATGGACAATAACGCTTTTATAAAGTGTTTAATCATTATCATATTTTTGTTGTTGTTTATTTTAGATCCGCTGATTTGTAGATACACTGTAATTTGGGCCTACCACTAAATTCAATGGCACGATTAAAAACGCGCAATTTCTCTTTCCTCTCATCCTTGATTAGAACAGAAGTTATAATCAGTTTTACATTTTATTGATTTATCGCATTAACTTAGTTAAGTTTTTAACTTAACCTTAACTTTCACTAAGGTAGAATAACATTCAAGAGCAACAAGACGCACGAGTGTAAATATTCTAACACACTTTTTATTAATTTATCCAGCGTTAACCACAGAACACAGCTACAAAATCTGTGCATCTACATGTATACATGTATAACTGTTTTGCCCAGTCGCACTTAATTAAAAATTATATTAGATCATTGTAGCTTGTAGTGAAACTCTCTGGGTGAGCACAAACGTCAATTGAGGCCAAACCACCACTTCAGCCCATGTGACATAACAATCATTCAAACAATTTTCTGAACATGATATCCATAGTTTCGTGATAAAAATTTCTTTTTTCTATCAAAACAGTGATACAAAAAGTCCTTACTAGAAAAAGATCCAACCTTCATTTCTTCTCCACTTCGATCTAGGTACTAGTCTAGGGGGCTTATTTCACATTTCTGAACAACGCAGCGATGGCGCATTATTTTTCCATAACCGTACACATACAGTAGTTATAGAATATCTGAAATTCCTTAATCCATCCTTCTTGAAATTCTTTACTAAATCTCCGATAACTTATACAAATTAAAGCAAGGAATAATCCTATCATTCTAAAATGGAAAAAATGAACAAGTTTAGATATTTCTTTTCTTCACAATAGGAGAAAAGGACGTATAATCTGATATAGTATTTCACTCTCTTGACATTGGAAAACAGTGGATGTTTCTATTTTCTATTATGTCTGGAAATGTGTCGTTTTTTATTTTTGTATATCATAGAAAAATTGGAAAAAACGAAGAAAAATCTCGTTTTTTCCTTTTTCATTTTAAAATGAAAAACGAAAATGTTTTTCAATTCATTTTGACCATTCATGACGAAATAGAAATCACCTTCCCCCCGTACAATGCTTGGACGGTCCGTAAAACCTGTTAAAATCAGATTTTTTCTTCAGCATTGGATTTTCTATAGCCAAAAGATTATCGCAGGATGGGGCACATGTAGTAATAAGCAGTAGAAAGCAGAAAATGTGGATAAATCACTTGTTCTCTTAAAGAAAGATGGTTTCATTGTCAGTGAAATGGTATGCCATGTGGGAAAATAGGAAGACAGAGAAAACTCATTTCTGAGGTTCTCCTTCATTATATGATATATATTTGTGAGAGTAATCAGTATTTTTTTTGACATTGAGCATTTACAATCATTACAGCAATTGGATTTGGACCTAGATAATATTAATCGTAAAAAAAGAAAGACCACTAAGACGTTCGATTATTTTGATTCAAGTTTCATTAGGCGTTCGTAATGTGCACAGATTGCAAAGTGCAAAGACAAAAGGAGTGGAACAGGTGACATTCCTCCCATGTACAAACCCCAATACTCCAATCAAAACTACTGCTTCATTTGAAAAGGGTCAGGATTTCCTGTAGATGCACCAGTAAATAGTGACCATTGCACAACATAAAATTATCTCTATTTACAGATTTACAGACACCAGAAGAAGCCTGGGATAAGGTACAACAGGATTTGAACATATTAAAAAATGATTATTGATGATTTTAAAAAAAGGTATTGATGTACATGTATTTATGAGTTAATTGATGCTGAAAATGATTGAAGTATGCTTTGCACAAACATGTACTGTAAATCATGTAGTCCATATGTACGTGTAAAAGGTATGTTCTTTATATGTACTGTTGATATACTATAGGCTACTGTTGAAAAACATACTAGTCCTAGCTGGTATACTAGCCCTAATATGGCTGCAACTTTTGGTTATTACAGGACCTTGCTGTTGAAAAAATTACTAGAGAAAAAAATTCATTTAGTTTTGAGAGCTGCAACCGCAGATACTGTGAAGTATACAGCAACAATTTTTGTTACATAGAATAGATTGCAAATGACTAATAAGTCTTTATTTTATTTCTCCTACCGAGAAAATAAGGAATAAAAAATTAGAATAGTTAAAAATTAAAATAAAGAATATACAGTACTTTGTGTAGGGTAGAAATCTGATATCATGTTTTGATATATGACAAAGTAAAAACTTTTTCACTTTAAATACCCGTATGCAAGTAACGCTTGATGACAGTCTTGCTGCTAAATAAGTACTTCTGGTTTATGATATGAGCCATCGGTGTGTTACTTAGTAGGATTAAAGAAGAAATCAAGAAAATACCATCAGCATTTGCCGCAGGGCATCGTGCCTAATCATAAGATAAGAGTTTATTCAGCCATTGATATATAAATTAAATTCACATAAAACGGAAATTGGATTGCTATATTCGGGTAAAGAGTATAAAGTATAACATAACAATAAATTATCTAAAATTTAGTTGGTAAAAGTTATATTTTTGTTGTTAAAATGAGAGACAGCAGCTGGGCAAAAACTCTTTAAAAACTCAGTCTCGCCCCCCCCAAAAAAACTGTTAATTATGCTGCATTTCACAAATCCCGTTGGTCTTCAAACTGAACCACTAGAACGTGGTGTGATTGTCCTGATAGTGTTTTCTGTCATTGGTGCCAAGGTGCCCAAAGTCGATTAAGATTTGCCAACTTTACTCATTGGTGGTCTGTCGTTTGTAAAACACATTGTGGAACAATACTACGAAACCTACTTAAGGTGCATGTTGTCGGTTATGCAAGTTAAGTCACCTAAGGTAGGCCCAAAAACTTCAATCTCTGCTGTTGAGACGAGTACCACAAGTTTAGTGTTCTCAGCTAACCTTTGTGCTATAAACGGTTGCAATCTCTGTCAGCAACTTACCTAAGCAGCATGGGTCACTTTGAGACGAAGAAATTCTGTGAAAGCAATTTACGGGATTGTGCTCGGTATCAGTTTTCCTTATTAAATGCCGGATGATGATAATTACAAGATTGTTAGACGGTACTTACAACCTACAAATACGATGTATGGATGTATATATATAAGCGTGATAATTTCAGATTCAGTTTAGATGCTTCTTGTATGAATACCTGAATTTCACTGGGACTCAGAGGTAAGCAGGAAATTTTTTAAAGATGAATGACACTGTGACACCAGTCCACCTTCCAAATATCAGTTCAAATATTTCAGAAGTAGAGAAAGGATTGGGTAGTGATGTAGACAACAAAGGGTTTCTATATTTTGTCGGAGGAATTTCGGCTTTCTTCACTGGTTTGGCTGGTCTTGTTTTGAACACGGTGTCTTTTGTCGTGTTACGAAATTTCAAGGTCCAGAATTCATCGACCTTTTTGCTCAGTTGCTTGGCAGTTGCAGACAATTTCTTCATCCTTTCGCAAACGTTTTTTATCAGCATCCCATCCATATTCTCGTACATTGAACTAATTCCAGGAACCCTTCCCTTTATTGCGAAACATTCACGAGTGCTTTGGTCATTAAACAACTGGTTCATTCTTATTCCGATTTGGATGAGCGTTCTTGTTACCGTTGACCGCTACCGTCTGATTTGTCGGCCCATTTCACAGCTCCTGGATACCACATCTCTGAAGACGTGGGTAGGATGGGTGGTCATCGTGGTCATTGCTTCTTTTATAAGTGTTATACCAAAGTACTTTTTCGTCGTTTCAGCCGCATTTCAGCCATGTTCCTTGAACAAGACCTATCCATTTTGCTTCAAACCACCCGTTGTCCGTTTTCCCGAGCATAAGATCTACTGGCTTGCTTTTCACGCTCTTTTTTATTTTTGTATTCCTTTTTTAATTGTAACCAAGTGCAATGTGCGAATAATACGCAGACTGCGAGAACTATCCAAACGACGCGCAGTGCTTTTCGCTAAAAAAAGACCACAGACCGAGAATTGACAAAATTGTAATAATGATCGCCGTTTCTTGTCTGGTATTTCATCTGTTTTATTCTTGCACTTTTATTATTGGGTTCTATCCAGGAGCATTGCCGCAGAATATTACACGAAATATGCCGTTATTCTTCCAAGTGCTTAACCTCGTAGCAATGCTTAACTCTTCTATCAATTTTTTCTTTTATGGATTGTTCGGTAAAACGTTTCAACGTACTCTGAAATCCATGTGTTGCTCTAGGTGCGCATAAGACGATGAAAGAAAAATTCACAAATTAGGTCCAAGGCGACATTTGATGATCGACTTAATCTTGAGCAAGACACATTCCAATTAACTCACCGATATTGAAATATTTGAAATTTATGTAGGATTGGGAAGAAAAAGAAAGAGGTCATTTGAATCGAATTAAAACCAGGGAGCTCTCATTATGTAAGTTGACTATCCCAGTAACTGTTTAACACCTAATTGTAAAAGAAAAAGCAACATTTGGCAATGCAACTTATAATTGCACGTATAAACTGAATTACTGCTGTTTATATGGATGTCAGAAGAAAGATAACAAGGTTTTCAAAGCATTTCCGATAGATTATTAACCCGCACGACTACGGGCAATCATATCACACCAGTTATAAAAGAACTACATTGTCTGCACTCCAAGCCAGGCTTTCCTTTAAATTTTTTGTTTACGTCCATGATGCTTTTATGAAGTGGCACCAACGTACTTAAAAGATCTCCTTGTTCACTAAGTTCCTACCAGAAATTTTCAATGAGCAGATCAACTGTTTCTGAACCTGTACAAATGCGTCTTAAAGCTTATGGGGCTATAAGTCAGCTGGCCCAGTGGAATATGCTACCAATTGAAGTCCGCTCAATTAAATCAAGTAATAATTTTAAAAAGGATTTAAAACACTTCTTTTTGTTATTTTTTTATTATCTGAATTGTTTTGTGTGAGAATTAAGATGTTTTTATCTGAATTCTAAATTTATTTGCATAATTTTTAATATCTTTGTCATTGTGTTCGTAAGTATTGTCTTTATGTAAAGTCCACTGAACATTTTAACGGAATTTATTATTATTATTATTATTATTTAGTCAGGACAATGAATTTCTGTCTCGCGGAACGAAATTCAAAGAACTAAACACTGTTTTCACAGAACCTGTGTAAACAGTGTTTGGAGCGGCAGGAAATCATAAAGTTGACATTCAGCTTCAAAAAAGAAGTCTAGTTTAATCGGGGATTTGTGCAACTTTACTTTGCTTGCTCTAAGCATGGAAAGTATATCTGCAACCAAATGATGATGATTATATTTTTAATATTTTTACATATTTTTACATATATAAGTAGTTTAGATTTAAAAGTACTTAAAGTAAATGATTTATCTCAGTTTAGATATAAAAGTTCAATTTTTGCTATCTGTATTTGGTACATTTTAATTTAATCAAACGTATAAATGTATACCACTCAGTACTGTAAAAGGTGTGACCTCATGCATAGATGACCAAAGCCTTACGTGGTGGGTGAATTAGAAGGACGAAGGGTGTAGGAAAAACAACTAATTTTCTTTAAGAATATTTCGAACCGCTTGGTTCATAATTGCATTTTTGGAATAGGAGTATTCATTGAGGGCAACTTTGAAGGTTCAAAATCTTGGGTAGTTAAGCTTTAAATCGACAGAGATGATGCCAAGCATCGGTATTCTGTGAAATTGCATTGAAAAACTAGATGCATATGTCAGTATCCGAGAGTGATTGCATCTTTGCATATCAGGTATAGGTTATATACTTATGGTGCATAATTGTAGTGAAGTGGAGATGTTTATTTAATCACTGTAATACTTTGTGTTGTTGATATCAGATGGCACTGACCAAGTGTATCATTGAAAAAAATGGAACGTAACAAATGGGTTAGGATATGAATAAAAACACTTTGATATGACTCTATTATAACTGTACTGAAATGTGCCGGTCTTTGACGGCATAAACAAATCTCTTTGTTGCTCCTTGCGCAAGAAGGAAGATTAGAAAACATTTATATTAAGCATATAAACATTAAGCAATGCAGCTTATAATTGCAAGTCAGGACAAAAAAATTCTGTCTGGCAGAGCGATTTTCAAAGAATGAAATTGGACATTACGTTTGAATACACTGTTTTTGGCGGAAAGAAACTGTAAAGTTGACATTTGAACTCCAAAGAAAAGAATAGAAAGTGTGTTTGAAGTCCGTTTAAATGACGTATTTTTGCAACTATATTTTGCTTGCTTTACTCTTAGTAATACGACACCGAATGACCGTACTTATTTTGAAAATATAACGACCCTTTTACAATAAAATTTCATAAATGTTTATAAAAACTAAAGAAAGCGGATCATTTAAGGCAAATATTGCGATTGATGATCATTCTATTCCTAATGAGATAATGAGAGTTACTGTTGATTTGAAATAGTTTAAACAGAATATAATGTGTTATCTAATGAATGATATAGTTTTAAAGTACGTTGACAATCAAAACAAGAGGTGTACTTTGAGGTTAAATACGTTCTAGTTGAAATCAAGTTAAGTACTGTAAGTTTGGATAAAGCGGAATGTGTGTTGTATTTTTTTAGGTTTATTGTTTTAGTCTTAATAATTATAGTGAAGTATTTAATATATATACATGCATATTACTGTAGCAGTAAATTATACTATCACGTTTATCAAAAGATAATCTAGTATTGAGACAGTCTTATATTCTTGAATCCGTGGGGATGATGATGAAGATGATATTATCAATATATATTCAAAAATAAGTAGCTTGATTTAAATTAAGTAGTTAAAGTATTTTTTAGTTTTAGTCATAAAAATTGTGCTATCTGTATTTGGAAAATTTTAATTTGATCAAACCTATACATGTATAGGCCTATCACTCAATACTGTAATACCCTCGACCTCATAGATGGCATAAAGACAACATGGGTAAATGGAAAAGAAGGACGAAAGGTGTAGATAATACAACTGACTCTCTTTAAGAATGTTTCAAAACGCTAGGGTTATTTATTTATTTTTTTTTTTAGCTAAGAATTTAAAGTGAGCGCTATCTTGAATGCTTAAAATTTTTGTTGAGTTAAACTTTCAAGAGACTGAGAGTATGCCAAGCTTTGGTATTCTGTGAAATTACATGGGTCTCAGTATCCCATGGTGAGTGTATTTTTATCTACCAGATAGAGGTTAGATACTTATGGTGCATAAATGTTGTAACTTTTATTAAATTGTTGTCACAATTTGTGATGTTGATATCAGTTAAAAAAGCACAGACGAAGTGTACTGTATCATTGAAAGAGAATGGAACGTAAGAAATGGGTCAAGACATGAGTAAAGACACTTGATATAACTCTATTATAACTCTATTGAAATGTACGGAAAACCGTCGTATAACAGTCTTCATTGGCCGAGGAATTTGACCCTAGTAACTTCTGACAATGTGATACATATGTTTCACAAATGAAAGCTAAGGACTGCGGTCGGCTCGAGACGCCGTCACATATATACAAAAACTTTTTGCCGAAGTGTCTTTTCACACCATATGTGACTTACGTTGTTGAGACTATTGACTTATTTTCCGCATTGAAGCCTCGGTACACTTCCAACCATCTGCATTCAGAACTTTACCAGGGCCAGTGCTAAATGAAACAACAATATGAACATCATACCATCACTGTCATGACTGTTCTGACGTTTGCAAGATGACAGGCCAAAGCTGTCAAAGCTGCTCTCAGGGCAGTGACGGTTCAAATAACAAGCCATCTTCCTTGGATACGATGGAGTGGGGCAAGTTCGGTGCCCAACGTTACGCAAACGTGTCCACTTCCTGCTACCACTGCCGTACACATATGAACTCTCAGTTACAGCGGCACGCCTGTTACAATCGACACCTGATAGATAATGTCCACAGTTTGCAGCATGCGGCAGGTGTAACCCTTTTTCCACGCATGGCTAAGAACACCAAAACTTTATTGGCATAACAAGGACAGACAGGTGGAGTTCATTTATTAGCGTCCGTGAAGGGTGTTCCCTAAGTAATCCAGAAGCCACTTTAAAAACATTGGAAATATAGGACAAATGCATGGCGCAAATCTGACCGATAAAATAAACTATGCAATATGAACGCATGGACGAACGCAAGGACCTACTTTTTCATTCTACGGAAGACCGTTGGAGATTTGAGGAGACTTGCACAATTCAAATGAACGGCAATAGACTAAAACATTTAAAACAGACATATGTTTTCAAATACTTTGATACTGTGCTTTATGATACCTACTTTACGTTGAACATCGGATGAAAATTTAAGAATAAGGCAATGCCATCTTGGTCGAAGGTCTTTGGGGTAGGCAATTTTTGTGTAGTGGAATTATTGTGCTCTTATTCGTTTTAAGTTCGTATTTATACATAATATATATATTTAGCATTTATTGTTAGTTTGGATTATTGTTGATTTGAAATATCATATTTAATATATATATATATATATATATATATATATATATATATATATATATTGTTAATTGAGTGATATATATTTGTAAAATATCTTGAAATTTTATTTGTACCATGATAACCGTATCAATAGTAAAAGTTAAAATTGATATTTATTTAAGTACAAGGGTTGATTAAGGTTCTGTGTGAAAAAATATTTTTCACGTAAATCTTATCATTTACGTGAAACAAAGATGCTTAATAGCACTACTATCTACCAGAGACGAGAGTGCCAAGAGCCACTCTTTTAGTTAGTTTGTGATGGTTGAATCAAGTATGATTACTAGCCTCAGGGAGCCAGAATAATAATCGTTTAACCACCGATACTGTGCACAGAGACCAATTTACATGTACTTATTTAAAAACTACATGGACTTGTGTCCAATTTCGGAACAGCTAGAAGAGCCTCTGGCTAAGAACATAGATCAACATGTGTTATTATATTGGCTTCTTTAGTCTACAGCATTGTTTTTGGAGTTCAGTGCACTGATTAAAATTTTGCTGAAGATCTTAATTTGACGATACAAAATGAAGAACAAATCTTATTGACTTTTGAAGCAAATAACATATACATGTATAATAGTGGATATTTCTTAACTGATTATTGTTCAATATGTCACTTTGCTAACTTTTGATTAAATATTTTTTCGTGTCATTTACACTTTCTTGTATTTTAAAATAACGACTGAAAGTATCATTTCAGCTGCTTTTATTTCACTTGTGTCTCAACATTAATGCACATTTCACCGTTTTTTCTCCTATTTTTGCCAAACATGATTCTTGCAATAATACATTGCTCAAGATGGGTTCAAGCTAAGACTAAGCAAACAACTTGTTTAGTTTGTCCTTAGGTCCAAGCAATAACACCATATAATTAAAATCCAATTACACTAAAATATTTAAGTTTTATTTTTTCTTATTCATATTTAGACTTTTTTATCATTTTCATTTTGCCGTTTCAAAACAATTTGCGCCAAGCAGCATGCAGTACATAAATGACCTAATAGTTAATGTCATATCTTACAGAGGTAGATGAACTCCTGGTGACTTGTGATCTTATCTGCATTATAGGATAATTTCCAATCTATGGGGATTAAAGGTACTGCGGTTTCACGCCGGTAAAACCAAGTTTTTGAAAGCGCCACATGAACACTGACAAGAGAAATTAGCCCGATCTCCTTATGTCTACTGAACTAATCATCATATATACTCTGACGTAAAAACTGATTCCCCTTTAACAAAACAAAAAAAAAAAAAAAAAAAAAAAAAAAACAGCGAAAGGCTCACTATTCAATACTCGATCTTTATCCAATATTGCATGATTCAGGTAGATTAATTAGAGACAACATTGCCATCAAGTGCCAATGTGTGAATCCTTTGTCATGGTTTGCGGGATTCCCCACATATCGTCAGAATGTACTTGAGCTAGCAACGAGTGAACTTTAAATGATTGAAACTGGTTATTGTTGTCGGCGTTGGATTTCCTTACACGAAATATTTTGACCACGAATCTGGAAAGTAGTATTAACGAGTTATCCAACCTAAAAGTATACAACGGTGTCCGTATTTCGAGTCTGTTATTAATTTTCAAGCATTGCTAAATTTGCGCGGTTCCGGATAGTGTGCGTGTGCGTACTTGCATCTGTATGTGAACAAATATACATGCATGCATGTGGATCCAGTGAAGTATTCTGATATGGGTTAAAATAAAACATACTCAAATATACTTTAAATGCTCCGATTTATACTTTGACCTGGTTGAAATACTAAATTGATTACTACTACTTACACTACCTTCTCGTGTCTAATGAAATTTCTAAAAATTGCTGTCAATTTTTCCTCCTCCCTATTGCCAGAGAGTGAAGTGGCGTTGATTACACCTGAAGGGTATCTGAATCTTAACCGGAAGTATGCTGTACGTATGCTCTATCAATTTTCTCTTCGTGTCATTCAACATGTCACTAGATTTATAGACAAAATTCATTAACAATGTGAGTGTACGATGAAAAAATGATAAATCAATAGCACACTATATAAATGAAGATATTAGGCTCTTTCCTACCAAATATATATTCTGAAATGTTTGTTGGCAATTTATGATGGAATGATACTTATTTATCCTGGAACAAATGCACCAAGATTTAATTTTAATTCTGCATCTGGAACTGCATCCGATTACATTCCGTTTCAGAAAGTATCGCTTACCTCCTTTCTTCTGTGTTTTGCGAAGCACCCAGACTTTTCCACTACATTGACTGCTGTATTTTTATATTTTTAAAAATGTTCAAAGTGTGTTCGCATAAGAATGTGCGTTCGTGCGAGTGAAGTTGCCAACAGTATACACTGTTAGTAACATATCATCCCTATCTAGTTGTCTTACGCAGTTGCCAAAATCACCATATGTGATCTTAATATTTTTCTCTTATGAAAGTGTACCCTTACGTACATCACCACGACAGTAAACTGTACTGTGTCTGGTAGACAAAAAAAATAATAAAATAAATAAATAAATAAATAAATAAATAAATAAATAAAAATAAAAAACAACGACTTAGAAATCTCACTCTAATAACTAATCAACCATGCATGACATTTTAACAAATTTTACTAAAAACTACTCCATGATATTGCCTCTGTTTCGAGTGTACTAGTATTTTCGTAATATCCCTGCAGCGATCAATTCAAAACCCGTAGTCCAAAAACGCAATTCCATAATGACATGAAGCGTTTTGGAGTTCCATCTGCAATCTCTTTTGATGATTATCTTCTGCGACCTTGCATACTGCTGCCAGTGCCTTGTCTACTGTAATACATGTATTTGTACATGGTTTGGCCTCTGGTAGGAATAAACAGTATTCCCCCAGACTTCTGAAATATGGTCACTTTATCAGCCCTTTTTTTTCAAGGCTGGAAAGACTGTGACTTCGATTGGTTTCCGAACAATTTTATTAGTTTTATAATGTTTTTAAAACCAGTAAAGTGCATTGCTTCCATTTTAATGTTAAAATTCTCAGATACGAGCTGCCACATGTGACAATAATCGTAGCTGTGACAAAATTTACTACTCGGCCAATTTCTATATAATAGTATAATTAAGGCTTAGCGATCGACAATAGGTATAATTTTCTCTCATTCCATGGTTTCTTTGCTGAGGAGCACGTAACAATATTTTTCTCAACTAGTCGTTGATCGATTTATATTCAAACATAGGTCATTCCACAAATATATTGCCTGTTGAAGCACTGTCACGCCTAGCGTATAGCACTAACGTATAAGAAAAATTGCCCATACGCAGACATACGCGGTTCGATAGACTTACGTCGTGTACGTCTCGAGTTCGCAGAAGGAAGGAGATTAATTGCTTTGAGCATGTTAAAAAAACAATTCCATATGCTGTTTTTAACTTAATTTCAATACGCTGGTAACGGGTGTTTCCACTCGCTCAAAGTTGTGCGTATAATCGATGTCCCAAAGATCCGTGTGAAATCAAAATAACAGTTTTCTCCTCACAAAAGCACTGCTGTTTTGCCATCAGATCGAATTATTATATTCACCACGATGTACATTTGATGTAACATCATTATATCAGAACATGACTACGTTTATCATAACACTTTAATCCCTTTTTCTATAACTAACTTTTAGAGGACTGTGTTCATTGCGAACCTAATTTGACTTAATGTAAATCTTTTATTTGATGTAAACATTTTATTTATCATTTTTATTCGAACTCATTTATCTGTACAACTTCAACCTTTTTGGTTGCAATGTTTCAATAAACATTATTATTATTATAATTATTATAAATTATCTCAACAGACCACGAAAATCCTTAAATATCGAAACCCCTCAAGACAATGTTTTTAAAGCACATTTAAATTAAGCTAACAAAATTCTAATTTGATTTTCAAAGGAAAATCCCACTCAAGTGGTTCAGCTGAAGCTTGTCTCCTGTCCGTATATTTTATAAAATAAATAGACAAACCTATTGTATATTCTCATAGTAATATTCTATAGATTAATATATGACGGGTGGTCCACAATAGCGGTCACATACCCCTCGCCATCAACCTTGAATACATATATATGTGGCGTTGGCAAATCCACCAAATATGCCTCACCAGGGTCGTCAACTTTCCTGGCGACATCTTTGGGGACAATAACGCCGACGATGTGGCCCTGGGCGTTTCTCTCTAGAATCACATCGTAAAAATAGACGCGCCCTGTTTGGGTATGCATCCAGAAACGCGACGTGCCCCCACCGAGGGAGTAATACTCAATCAAGTACAGGATTTGGTTGATGGACTCTTTGTACGATGGTAAACCAAGGAAACGTTCTATGGCAATGTCCATCAGCATCTTGGCGTCAATGGAGAAACACTGGGCCAGGGAGGCAAAGAACTCCTTGGTGTTGGTGAGGCCAACGTAACCAGGATTGGAGTTGGTGATGATCTGATATTGTGTTTCGGCAGCCTCTGGTACGTATTTTCCTTTGAAATAATTCTGTATTACCGTGCTCCAGTCATCAGTGCTTGCATCGTACCAGCCTCGATTCGTGAAATGGGTCTTTGTTTTCGTCTCGTCATAACGATCGTCATTCTGCCAGAAAATGTCAGGATTTCTCTGCAGAGCTCGACGTATCAAACTGAACTTTCTTGAACGCAGGCGAGCAGTTTCGACAAAGTTATGGCCAATCTCGTGAGCGATCACGGAAACAAAAGAGTTCCCATTTGGGTTGCCGTGTTTGTGACATACCTTGCAGCCAGGAAGCATTGCTTTTTTCGTCGAACTGGCCTCCCCACTGCAGAATATGCTGAGGCCACCCTTTCTCATCTCCTTGTAGGTATATCTGGCCCAGTCTATGTCTGCCGCGCATTGCTTACTTCTAATGCGCTCTACTGAGAAATATTCCGGACGCAAAGACAGTGTATAGTCTCTCAAAAGGCGAAGGGCCAGTTCCGAAGATTGATCATTGTCCAGAAACACTACTCCCCTCTCAACAAGAACGTCCTTTACATAACCTGTCTGATTAGTGACTTCAGCCAACTCCAGTCGATTTTCTCTCGTGTCGTCTCTTCCCTCCAGCATGATGATCCAGGTGTAAAAAGAAAAATAAGTCAGGTAAGGCGATGAAAAACGCTGCCTCTTCAGATATTGGGGATGTTTGTTGACGAGAGCTGCGAGTCTAGCGAAGAAGTTTTCTTTGAATGTTATGTGAGTTGGATGGTTAGCAATTTTCAGGAGAGCGTCCTGGATGACCTGGAGGTCGTCGCACACTTCATCACTGGACTCCATCGCCTCCCCCAGGTTGGTGCTGTACTGGGTTAAAATGGCGTCCAGCGCACCAATGTACTGCTGCGTAACCTTGTTCATGTCTTTACCCCAAAATATGACGAGTTTTCCAGATTTCCCGGATATAACTATATCGGCAATCCCATCTCCGTTAAAATCGGCAATGTCGGCGGAAAGCCTGTAACCCACTTTGTCCTGAATATCTGCGCTCCTGTCCAAAAGGCGGAGATCAGTCTCTGTCTTCGTGACAGTGTCAACAGTGAGAAGATTCACGCCGCTGCTAGCGAAATAACCACTGTAGAGAATTTTAAGATCGCCTTCGCCGCTCCAATCCACTACGCGGGGGAAGTGAGCCCTTATCGTGCTATAATGCTTCTGGATAAGGACAGGCAACTCTTTGATTCTAGGAGATGCTGCCGTCCCCTCGTTGGGATAATAAGCAAACGGCTGTTTATTCGGTCCCACTATGACGTCATTCAACCCGTCCCCGTCCCAATCCGCCACGTCAAACCTGATTCCGCTACCGCCCAACGTCCTGAGCAGCACGCGTGGTTCAGCAAAAGCGGGTTCTGTTGAAGTTCCGACGTTGATGAAGAGAGACAGGGGGGTGAGGGCACCATCCCACTCGGAGAGGAGCAGATCTTTCAGACCGTCTCCGTTCATGTCTTTGTATGCTGGAGCGCCACTCCAATACCCCATGTTAATTGTGGTTCCATCTGCTTTGGTCAATTTCCGAGGAGCTGCAAACTGACCCTTAATAAAAAAAATAAAAAAATATTGCGAACGCCCAACGTATTTAATGTGCAATTTGGCTCAGATACACTGAATAAATTAAGTTTATAATTGAATAAAGGTTCTCTTTTTTTTCAAATTCAGAAATGTTCTGCTACGCATAATTGAATTTTGAGGAAACACCTAACTATTAAACGTGACAAGAGGTGAAGAGAAAAAAAGCACCTACTTCAGGTATTTGTTTCTGTAGACCGTAATCGCTGTTTATACCTTTCACGTACCTTTTCTGCGTCTCCTTTATTTTCCAGCAGATACACATGTCCCCCATTACCAGCCAAGATGTCCGTGTCACAGTCGTCATCAAAATCTGTGGCCACAGCCCACGTCTCCCCCCTGGGGCCTAGCACCACTGTCTGCCCGCCGTCGTCTTTGACCATTGTAAAACTAGCTGGGTCAAATGTACTTCGGTTTGGAGCAGGGGCAGGGAGACAGTGACTGAAACAACGTTAATTAGGTGTTTAGGTATTGGATTCACTGATATCAGTGGCTCCTAAAATAGTATACGAAAGTACACTGTGAGCCATTGAACATTATTGTAATGCAGACTACTAGCAAACTCTGGGGTCACAGGGTAGGGTTGACAGTCGTGATAGGAAAAATGTGCAAAATTTCTGATACGTCCTCACATGTCACTATATGTATATTATGTCCCAGTGGCTATCCAAATCCATACAGCATGCCAATCTGCCAAGGTCGCAATGAAAATCACCCGAGATGGCCTAGAACGAGGCTGTCGGCACTGAGTGACGTCATACGCAACTGGAAAACGTGCGAGATTCTGCGTCGGGGGGGGGGGGGGGGGGGGGACTTTTCACGGGGGGGGGGGGAGGACCTTTCACGTTTAATGTCAAAATTTTTTTCGTTGGAAATGTCGTCTTACAGCGACTTTAAATTGATACAAAGGAAACACGCAAAACAGGATGAATTGGCACTGTTGCGTAATAGATTGAAATTCTACAGACCGGAGGAGATACATGTAAAAAACAGAAAAATATCCGCGAATAAATTTCGTCAGCTTGAATTCGTTACCGCAAAGCTTTTGCTAGTCTTCAGTCATTTCTGATTCTACTCTCCTCCAATTTCTGCGAATTGATTTTTGGACGATTCTAATTGAATACTCGGAGATGAGGATATTAAATGTAACTCATTGATGACATCCTTGAAAAAAAAAAGGTTTACGTTTTTTATTGTGTAAATAATTCTTTAAAAGACAATAATCATGTAATTCACAAAAATTGTTGGGAAATAATACATGGGATACTTAAAATAAACGGAATGGTATAACAGCTTTAGAGTTATAGGCCTACGTACTCGTATTTTCCGAGTCCTTAAAAAAAGCTCCCAACTGGCAGTGGAAGTTTTTTACATTACCCAAAACGAGCTGCTGTAATTTATTAAATAAGAGTTAATGATATACATCGCCTGTAATTTCCTTTCCAATATAATGTAGTGAGAGAGAACGGCTGACGCCCTGCTCTGCTCTGACTTGTCGTACAATGTAATGTACTCTATAAACATTTGTAGTACAGGATAATTTTACAGACTATATGAAAAGAATAAATTTCATGTAATATTCAAGAGCTGTTTAACAAAAATTTAATTTACTTCTACAGGCCCTACCCGTACTATGGTGCCAGTTATCAGCTACGAAAAAAAAATTCAATAAATGTCTGTTATCTGCAACTTAGATCCGACAAAAGATGTAGTAAAATGTCGCTTAATTTTATTTCTTTTACAAGTAAAAATCATGAACACGAGAAGCCACTTCGAGCGTTCTTTTATATAATTCACTGCTTTCGTCTTTCTCGCTTTCTTGTTCGCTCGCTTTCCATCCCGTCCTAACCAACACTGCGACTATTAAGTAGAATATTGTGCTCAACAACTTGTAAACCATATACACACTCTTTAAGCGACATTAAATTTCCACATTTTTATGAAGATGAAAAATTAATACCTGCAAAATCCCTGTCCAAGTTGTAAGCTCAGATATATCAGGTAGCTCCACCAAGCAGTGCTAGTCTTCATTTTTATCATTATTATATTCTCCTGCGAACCGACTAGAACAATTTCACGGTGCGCATACCGTTTATAAACATCAGCAGTACAGGGGCACTGCCTGGACACGGTCAACCATTTAACCTCAAACGCGGAAATTCCTAAAAACCAGTATTTACTAAGTGTCCTGCAGCTGTCACGATCTTTACGTTTTCTAAAAGTACATTGACTGTGCTACAGCTAAGCATAGTTTTTTCCAGTGCATTGCACAGTCACATTTATCATGGCACAGCTGTCCAGGGTAATAAAAATAACGTAACGGAAATGCTCTGTACATTGCAAGAGCTGGACATAGCATTTTAATGTCCCTGGAAATAGGTTCAGATGTACATATTTAAAATAAAAAATAACTGTTGCTCATAATCCATTTCATATAAACATTCTGCACAAAACCACAAAACCTTTTGTATCAAATAGCTATTTAAGTAATATTGCATGATTTATGATACCGACAAGAACATATAATAAATGTTTTTCCTTGAAACTCTCTCTAAACAGTTCGATAAAACGCATCTATTAGACAGTTTGTTCATTTGTTCAATTTGTTTTTTTTTCTTTGCAGGTTTCTTGTTCACTGCATTATGCGAAACTAGACTGGCGTTCTAGAAACCAGGTAAGAAATTCCTAACAAAAGGCTAACACATCTTATACTTCAGTCTTCAATGGGGATATCTTTAGCATGTAGCGGCGGCGGAACATTTTTCCTATATTCTCCGGGAAAGTTTCCGTTGCCAGGAGGTTTGTAATTAGCCACCACCACATGCTTTCCTGTTCCTGGAATATGTGCCACGCCCACTCCAACCTCGTGACTGTTCCGCCATATTAACTGACTGAACCGCTTGCTATCTGGAAAATGGATAAAAGTTTATGCCTTTCTCTCCTTCATTAAATTCTAAAATGGTAGTTATTAGTTACTGTATAACATTTAATAGTCAAATTTATTTTTACACAAAACATATTATAGGCGACTGTAAAATATTTAATCGTATACTGTATAATCATACTTTCTCCCTTCCCCTCCATCCCTCTCTCTCTCTCTTTCACACGCGCGTGCGCGAGCATAGACCTATAACACGCACACGCACAAACTCGCCCACAAACATATACCAGTTTTCAGACATGCGCACACGCTATGATGCACACGCATTATTAAGTGAGCAATGCTACCTTTTCTCCACCTTGGGTTTTTATATTCATATCCGTATCCTTCTGCGTACCAGTGTTCTGTTACAGCCTCTCCAGTCAGCTGGTCCTCAGAATCCACTAGGGATATGCTTTCCCCCACATCTGAAACAAGGAAATCGCCGAAATGGATTGATTTTAATTATAAGTCCAAACTGCCAATACCCCTAGCCTATAATGACTATAATCATGGTCGGTCCTTGCCGGTAGGCCTAAATATGAAAATCCAGGGTTCCTTATGATATTAGGGTAAGTCAGATTATTGGGGTTAGTATTTGTATATGGGGCGAATGCCACCTGAACAGAGTAATGGGGAGCAGCCTACGGTTATTAGCGGACAACCATTCCTGTCACACCGGCTGTTATAAATTTCTAGGCACAGTCTAATTTATTTTATTTCCCGTGATGTAAGATTTTAAATATATTATAACAAGGGCGCTTACTCGGGTTTTCGCTGTACTGGAGATATTTTTTCTCTGCCACCCTGTCCGCCCACTCCTGTGCTTGTTTGGCCAGGTCAACTGACCAGGTCAACTCCGGACACCCGTGGTCACTTCTGTAGGCATTGTGTGCACGGAGACAGGACTCTTGAAACGCTTGCAGCTCTGAAATGTCAGGATTGAGATTAAGGCGCATCCTAAAGACACTTAACGGGATGTTGTTTTCTAAGGAGACAAATGTGCGTGTGTGTGTGTGTGTGTGTGTGCGTGCGTGCGTGCGTGCATGTGTGTGTGTAATCTCCTTGCTTGGAGATGTTATTCCGCGGCTGTATTATGTGTTCCGAAAAGAAATAAAAAAATCGGTATCTTTCAAAGTGATTATAAAAATAATAATTAACACGCATTGAATCGTGATAGAGCGTATTTTTTTACAATCGTAATAAATTCTGATAATGACAATCTGTAGTACAAACAGTCTCCAGGTCTATCATTATTTCAGCCAGAATCCTCCAATTGTTTTGCACCCCCGCCCTGTAATCATGTCGCCGCGCAGACACATGCTGTAAATAAAACCTTGACACTTCTGTGTCACTGTGCCCGGTAGCATTAAGTAAAAGCGTGTGTTTGCTCATGCTTGTACCTGGATAAATGACACGCGATGACACGAACCTCTTGAAAGTTGGGTAAATAAAGTACACAGGAGATGAATGGTGGAGACAGTCTCGCCTTTCAGCAAACCCACGCTATTTATGTTTTGGCCTAATAGTCGTTAAGGCTGCTGTTCCTAAACCAACTAAATTAAAAACACAAGAATCAACACGCAAAGGAAAATATGGGACGGAGCAGGGAAAAGGACGCTCAAACTGGCATTTTAAGTCGTATCGTATGACACCAAAGAGAGAGAGAGAGAGAGAGAGTCGTACTGTTCCGTTCCCTTGGACAATGTTGATGTTCAGGCCTCGCTTTCGACCATCCTTCCAAAGGATGAGCACTTTGCACTCCAGTGTCACAGTATATACGTATTTTAACTCCCATGTTTCAGTGCCACAGCACTTGCTATGTCCAACTGTGACAACTGTGACTTAGAACTGCGCGTTACGTGTTCTTTTTGGTTTAGAATAAAAGGTCAACAAAACAAAGTGTTCTTCTACTGTTTTGCTCGTTTTAAATTCCTCTGTGGGATTGCCCAAATCTTTACAGAAGAAAGGAGTCGCGCCTTTCTGTCTTTATGCTTTAAAACGATATATAAACTAAGTGAAATTTCAAATATTTACAAATCCAATAGGCAATTCAGTGGGTTTTTTTAATCAGCACCAAAAGTCAATTTTCTGTGAAACTACGTATATGGAATTAACTATATCGGTTTATTCCACATGCAAAAAGTGAACGTTTGAGACATGTCAATGGCAACATTTTTGGGTAATATTTGCATAAGTTTTACTTGACCCATAATTTTCGCCGTTTTATACTATAGCACCCTCCAATATAAAGAATAATCAACAGTAATTTAAAAGCGATAAAAACAGACATGTAAATATTTCACAAAATGTGTGTGTCATTGACATGACTAAAATGGCCACTTTTTTGTGAGATGACCCTACTCGTAGCTGAATCATCCTACCTTTATCGTTCATTCTCAGCTCTGGACCCTGTGTCTTGTGATATGCACCTTTTGTAAATGATCTGAAGAATGTCTACTTTAAGTCGACCTTGTTAACGCCTTCTTAATCCTGCCTACCAAATCTTGTGCAAACATTATATATCGTGACCGAAGCTTTATATTTTGTCAATATTCATTTCAGTAAGCTTTGTGCGATAACTGTTTGTATATTGATATATTTGAAAGCGTCTTTTAAATCAAGCAGGGAGACGAGGACAACATTCGAATCCTGAGACAGGGCCTGTCAGCTTAATTTCTCCTAGATCTAATAACTTTTATCTTATTTCCTGTGTTCCTTTTCCTCCATGAACGCTAAGTTTTAGCTTCATATTAACTTCTACGCCCCTGTTGATCATTCTCAACGCAACTGCGAGTGTGTATCTTTGATGAAAAAAAATAGAAAATGTAGGAGAGATGTTGAGTATCCATCACCCCTACCCAATTCCCAAACGGCCCTTTGGTATTAAAATGTTCAAAAGTCAGGTAATATATCTTACGGGCGACACACTATGGGTAGGACATAAATCAAAACACCCACCTCAACAGGTGGCGGGGTTGGTCTGTCAAGATAAGCCGCGTCCATGGCAGTGACGAACGAGCTGCCATTTATCGCCCTACTGGATCTACGGCTACCACAAAATTGTCCATGCAAAACACTGCTGATAACTCTGACTGCACAAAGTGCGCCGAAGAATGGCCATAGTATATTAAAAACTGGCTATCAAGTTCATTGATAATACCGCAGACTTATTACACGTAACGAGTCATGAATAATGATTGACGTGCGACAGACGAGTGCATACAACAGTGTTTTAGCAGGGGCGGATTTAGGGCGTCTTCTGGGTCTTCCGGAAGATGGTCAGATTTTCAAGTTTACATTGACGGGTGTCTAATTTTTTCTGTCGGAAGACGGTCAAAAATGGAGGATGGATCAACAAATATAATTTGGAAGACTGTCAGAAAATAACTCTGGATCCGCCTCTGTTTTAGTGCCTCCGGATGATATAAAACGAAACACAAAAATAACTCATTGAAAGTAAAGTTAGAAATTTCCAAAATTGTATAAACGCGTAAGGTTAAATAGATAACAGCTTTTCATTTTATTGGGGAAAGTGGCATAAAACAGATTTTCCAGGGGTAAACGACGATGTTCCCACCTTTGTAGGGCCCTACATATACCTAGGGTTAACGAATCCGTCCCGACATTTAAAGTAAGTGCAAACTGTGTGTTTTTGTAATAATCTCTTAAAAGATTAATAGATTATTACAGAGGTTATCCATCTATGAAGGTCCACCTCTGACGGTAAACAGATCTTAGAATAATTGCAATAGTCGCCGGTGGTAAAATGGAATTTATTTTATTTCCATCTGTCTTTTAAAGTTTATTTATCGTGGAATTATGAATCTCAAATGTACATGAAGAGTTGTTATCCCTTATGATATTATGAAGTACAAACTCTGCATGCCGTCAATAAATCTTCATAACTTAATTACTTCATTTCTTTTTAAACTACGATAGCTTTACTCTCTCTTCATTTATCTACAGTATTTCCACAAAAGCACGCTTGTTTATAAATTATTGGATGCTTCAATGCAGCAAAGGTCTTATCAACGTTAACCGCATGTCAGCAATGTTAAAGGGATAACAACTCTTCGTATGAGATCCACATTTTATAATAAATTCACTGAAAACAACTAAAAAAAATTAATTCCATTTCACCACCAAAACGGAGGCTATTGCAATTATTTTCGAATCTGTGCTTGCCATCGGACATCGTGGACCTTTATAGATGGCTAACTACTCTTCGTTATAATCATATAAGGGATTATTACAAAAATCAAATTTAAAAAAGGACTAACTTTGAATGTCGGAACGGATTCATTAACTGTTGGTAAGTATGAGAAAACGTTTAAACCAAGAAAATGCGTTTCATGGCGCTTTCCCCGCCAATATGGGCACTTCTTATCCCTTTAAATGAAATAAAAACAACACCTTAAAACGCTGTTCGAATGTGCATTTCTCCAGGTATATTGTTGAAAAATGCTCTCGTAATGCATGTGGTTTATCTGATTTGTTAAATACATGTGTACATATCGACAAGAATGTATTACATATCAGTAGACTGTAATACATTCTTGATATCGGATGTATAGATTAAAGACAGTATTATAGTTACTCTTATCGGTGTTATATATTTGTAGACATCTGAATCAGATCTGCGATGTACGTGGAAAAAGACGCATTATCTTGTCTGGGAGCTGTAATATAAAAGGTCGAGGAAAGATTTGCAGTACATAAAACATAAATCATTTGTTTACATCCCCTTTTCGGTCACCGGCCTCAAGTTTTATAGTGCAGAATGTTCCTCACCTTCTGATGGCGTCAGATAAATTGTAACCTGGGTTTGTGGCTTTGCTTTGTCGAAACTATAAGCGAGTTTTGTGATAAATCAAAGGTAGATTAGTTATTAAAAAAAGCTCAAAACATACAAAATTATTATTATATTTATTATTATTTTTTTATTATTAGGTTATTTGTAAAACTATATGTAGTTGGTCAGGGAACATGATCATATATAGAAACTAGCGTGTCATTGGTGGCTTGGTGAGATAAGATAATCCCGTGATATGAAAAGAGATGAAATACTAGTCGGGCGGTACTGTGGCACGCAATAGGGCCATTTCACTTCCAGCGTGCGGTGCACCCACACTCGTGTTATTGTGCCTGGTATTTTACATATATGTTTAATAATATTTAGACATTATAATACATGAATCGTGCTGATCGTGGATGCTGAGACAGAGTATTAATTTTATAGGACATTTAACATGTAGATGAGCCGGAGCTTTAGTCATTACGTCCCTGGGCGCGAGGAACGCCAGAAAATAAGCAGGTAAAATCAAATCTTAAACGGGGAGGAATTGGGTAAAGGAATTCATTTTTAGAAGACTTGGGTTAAGAGGAAAGAACGGAATAGGAGAGTTGTGAGTATTTGGACATCGTTTTGGCCTTAAATGAAACCGTGGTGCGACCTATGCCATATTGACCATGAGGAGTATGCGTAACAAAGGCTGTGCTTTATGCGTAAACCCTTCGTCTGCATTGAAGTGCCATATGTAATAACTGACCTGCGGTGCGGTGCAGAGTTGAATGGGAGAAAGGACGTACATGATACCAACGGACGACCAAGGACAAAATATTTCAATCTTACATGTGCCTCGACAAAATGGGCAACTCGAGATCTAAGAACAGAATCTCCAAAGAAGATTTACTCTACTTGGCCAAACACACCCAGTATGACAAGAAACAAATCAGGCAACTGCACAAGAGTTTTTGGGAGGAAAATCCATCTGGGACATTGAGTCGGGGAAAACTAATGCACATTTTCTCGTGCATCAATCCGACGATCGACGCAAGGAAAGCGGCGGATTTCTACGAGCATATTTTCAGAGCTTTTGACGCCGATAGAAGCGGGGACATCAACTTCCGCGACTATCTGCTCACCATAAGTATCACTTCTTCTGGGGACCTCCAGAATAAGCTCAGCTGGACCTTTTCTATGTGTGATATCGACGGAAACGGTATGATAGGCAAGAAAGAGATTCTCCACATTATGAGAGCCGTCAGTAAAATCAGTCGCAAAGAGGGCGATATTGATTATGTGACACCAGAAGAGTGCACTGACCAAATATTCAGCAAAATGGACCTTGATGACACCGGAGATCTCACCAAAGAAGAGTTTATTAATGGATGCCTGAAGGACGAGTTCCTGTGCCGCATGTTGAAGGCCGACGTCATGGGGCCTTGATTTTCAATCATCTTCAGCCTGTCAGGAGGATTATTGCGTACAATACTAGATTAACTACCACGTCACATTTACGGCGATATTGCTCATACTTTGAAGCAGCCGTAGCAGCGCATAATAGGTATCATTATTGCATGAATTATCACGGTAGAGACAAGATGTGCTAAAACTTTCTGGCACGTTATAATTACCAGCAGGGCCTAATTTACATAAATTGATGTGGCACACCTGACATTTTTGTGAGATATATTTTTACTACCAAATCCAAGTTCAGCGAAATACTTGCACATTTAGCTTACAGTCAATCATTTGTAGCTGAAAAAAGGTTTGTTCTTTTACTGTACATCTTCCCGTTCACATCAACAAAGTCCTTTCTACCACAAGCAAGCCAGGGTCGTTTCTGCCGTTAGCAATTACTCACAAGAGAGCACGTCATTCTGGAGAGTCTCTTCTGTAGAATTCTGAATGCGATCGAGGCTCCCTGTATGCAAGCCGTAATACGTGACATTAGCTAAATTATTCGAACACGAACCAGGAGGAAAGTACGGGCGTTCAGAGGATTCCTCTGATACCAATCCAGAGAACTATTTTTATCAGAAAAACGCAGAAAAATAAGGCATATTGCATATCACTTCATATCTTAGTTCATTCATTTATTGATGAGTGGAAATAAATTAGTTGTCTGCAAGGGTTGATAGCAGGAGCGGTTTAATGACCGCCACAAAGAAATAAAATAAATGACAATAGAGCAGAAAGACGGGGACCACGCCATTGAATCACGTAACTAAAACACGTGGGTCGAGCACAGGATGAGACAAACGACACCTCCACAGGACGTACGTGTCAAGTAAAAATAATGATCTGCCGTTACTGACAGTTTTTCATAATTGAACTCATTCTTCACATTAAGATAAATGAAGACGGGGCCGTTTAAACATATCATTTTGTGACAAGCAGCATTTTATATATTAATCATGCGAAATGTTTATGATTTTTTGTAAATTAAACGTCTTACTGGTATAATATGCAAAGTTAATCACTGTGTTGGTTAAAAAAGAAAGCGTCTGCCATAGTTTGGAAGGTGTCACTCGAGGATTTCGCTAGACTGTCCACTCAGAGGTGCCTGAGGTACACGTAAGATAGTATCATCTCACACTCACCATCATCCTTTTGTCGGTGAAAGGGGAAAAAGTCAACAAAGAGATAGCTTGGCATATATTTTGATGTTTGTGTCGATAGTCGTCATAGATAAGCATACGTGTATGTCAATGTTAATTATTGCTAAGGCGTTTGGTGGGTCTTAAAAGTCTATATTATTAAGTGGTAGCAACAAAATTAAAAGGTAGGCTACTTCGTTTTAGTAAAAGCACCACAAATGCCATACAGAAATATAATGTTTGTGATTATGAAATTGTGTATCTGAAAGTTTGATAATTTTTGACCGTTGAAAAGATCGGGTAATTACCGCAAGTCGACCTGCCGAGATGGGTGGTACCACGTCAATCCAACAAGACCGGACATAAGCTAGAATCTATCAAACTAGAAACAATAACAACCTGCAACCAGTCCACTTCACTCACTGTAAGTCCCACGAAACAAAGTCCTTTCAGTTTCAGTGCACCAAAACGATATTGTGATAAGAGTAATTTATCGACATCTTCATTGCCAATGTAGAGATATTCAAGATAGGAGGGAACAAAAGCGGCACTTACCTAGGCTGTGGACGACAATAGTTACCTTGATGCAACTAGACCGTAAACAATGTGAACCTCTTTTCCCACCAAGTGATTTCACTAAGAGAGTGACCAATCCCCTTTCATAACACGAGGGCGAGTAACACACAGGTTACAATACAACTAGATCAAAGACAGCTCATGGCCAAAACGAAAAACATCACATGGTTCATATTTCCTACAATGGCGTTTTTGATAGATTTCTTTCGTTTTTGCAAATCTCCAATTACATAATTATTAATTTAATTTAATACCGGAACTCACTGTCACAGTACGGAGTGCATAAATCTAACAAAGAATCAATTTAGCAATTAAAAAAAAAAGAAAAAAAATCTATCGCTTAAAAAATTTCTGTGGATTTCATGTTCAATGTTAACTTTGGAATTTCACGTTCTTTTATTTGGCTTCTGTTTCTTTTTCCTTTTACAAGTTCTGATGAAACAGGAGGCTTAACTGACCTCCATATGTAGAATTGCAGTTATGGCAAATTTTTCTGCAGGAAACAAAGTCAAGTCATGAACAGAAAAGTTTTGTTTATAATAGCGAGATATTTTCATATTACATCTCCTGCCAGCAACTCTTGTTGGTGGTCTTTTTCTAGAGTCCTTGAAACTGCTGTACTTCTGCTGTGAGAAATGAGGCACCATGCTAATACAGAGCAACTAAAACAGCACTGTGTGTAGATATACTACAGTTTTACATGTGGTGCTTTTAAGAGAAATAGGCACAAGGGCAGTTGTTTCAACACGGATTATTAGCAAACTTGTTTGCATTACAGTGTTGCATATAAATTATAGATTAGGTAACTAGTATTAAACTTGCTTCTCTCACATTCTGTTCACTGTCCAGTCTCAATCATCAGACCCATCAGGCTTATTTGAAGATACCTAAAAGTACTTCTTCCAAGGCTGATTTGCAACATTTAAGATGCTTTAGTTTAAATATGCACATCAAACTGAATGCACTTTGCTGACCATAAATTATCAGTCTGGATTAATATTGTCTGTGCAGTTTGTTTCTTCTGTCTCATTAATGATACTGGTATCTTTTGTTCTCTCCTCAGCAGATGCAGCTTTCTCTGTCGCTGCAGTACTGGCTTCATCTTCATCACTTGATACACTGCTGTCACTGCTACTGTCACTGCTGCTGCTGTTACTGTTGTCTGTTTATAATGGAGAGAAAAATGTCCATTAACAGGAATAATAATAATAATAATAATAATAATTTTCTTTATTAGTTCAAGCCAGTTTTTACAAAGGCTATGACTAACATAAGTAAGGTAATTATAAAAGTAAATATTTAGTGTATATACTTAATTATTAAATTAAGCTACACAACCAGTAATGCATATTCAAGACTGATAATTATGATAATAAGTTTTTACAGAGAGGAAATTAATATTATCTGACATATTGAATTAAGCTTGTTAAGTTGCAACCATACTTATAATACAAATATCTCTACAATTAGGAGGGCTACGTTAATACTTTTAATCTAATCCGTAATCAAGATTATTTTCACTATCTCTGAATGAAAACAGTCTGTTCTATATCTTGACAAAACTGATGTAAACAATTCACTCACCCTCTCCAAGTATTGGGTATATTTTAGGCTGACTCTGCAACAGGACAAACACCGTAGGGTACTCCACAATCAGCTTCCCTTTAAGATTCTCGCACAGAGTTTTGTCTAAACACAATTTGTGATATCTGAAATAAACAGAGACCCTAGTTTTTTATGTGATGAAGACTGGCTCTTATTCTTGTCTTATTTTTCAACAATGAAAACCAAAATACAAACATGCAACTGACGTTAGTATTACACAAGGTCATGATATGTTAGATATGTTAAGTGGTGCAAGCTGGAACTCGTGTAAAATTGTTAAAGAACCACCCTTTATGTCCAGAAGGATACAAGTAGGAAAGTTCACATAACACAGAGTGTATAGTTGGAAAGCTGAGGATAATGTTTTATTCACCCAAAATAAGACTGACACTCTCAGTCATTTTCATGCAATCTAAAGTGTGAACTGATGAATGCTATCTTTCCTTTTCAACCTTCTGCTATTGCAAGTACTATGTGAATGGGCTTACTGGGAGGCAGTCTTCAAAATTGAAAAACAAAATAAAACGAAACAAAAAAACAAAACAAGAAGATGTAGTCTCCTAGAGAAATGTAACACCAAACAAGTAACTCTTAGTGAAGTTTGAAGATTTTTCTTTGTTTACCAAACAGCAAAATTTAATGCATTTTAATATATATTAAAATTTCCGATGCATTTTGTATCACAGTTACATGTCAACCTCACGTTACATTATCTATTCAAAAACACCATGCGGATATATTTAGTAGATAAATTTCCGAATTCTGATAGGAACAATTTCCAGCCATCTGCATGGTATACATGTACCTGACAGAATTAGCTGGTCTCCCTTCTACCTTCATGACCAGTGTAAGACTGTCCACTCCTGCTCTCTCATACTGTCTAAGCTTATGTCTCACCACAGGGTCTGCAACCCCTGGGGTCAGGTACTTCCCCAGGAGAGATCTCAAGGTCTCAATGTCACCAGCTCTGGAAAAAAAGATGAATATGTGTTGATGATTATCACACCTAAGGCCTATTATATCTATTTTAATTATTTTTCTGGCATATATTTCACTTACATTTTGGGCATGCAGTGTATCATTTTTTTGTTAACTCTACATGTTTGTGATGCACCTCCTTGCCTGAATGACTGTCCACTATATTTTCACACTTGCACGCATGCATGCACGCACGCATGCGCGCACACACACACACACACACACACACACACACACACACAGAGACAGATTTATGCAGGACTAATGCCAATGGTCAGTCTGAAACAGAAAAAGAAAACATTCTGCAAAACATGGGTGAGTGTTTATACACTACAATATACAGGACTGTAACCGCATTCAAAACTGTCCACATGCCATGATTGTTACCTCTTATCCCTATACTTGGCTTGTGCAGCAGGAAACACCCACTCTAGTGTCCACATGATGGTTTTGGTTCTGAAGATATACGACACAGTATAACAATCACTGCACTGACTGAAGTACACTCTTATTTCCACAGTCACTAGTTGCAATGAAATTATTTAATCATTCATCTTGTAACTGCCCCTATGCAAAATGTATGCTAGTACTTCACATTAAAACAAATATGTCTGTATGAAAATAATATTATGAAAGAAAAAATAAAAACTAAATTCATCCATACCTCTCTTGAAAGAATGTGGAATTGAGTTTTCTTTTTGTCATCCCAATAGGCAACAGTTTCAAATGGATTCCCCTCTGTCTGCTTTGATTAAGAACTCTTTTAAGCTGAAAATTATTGAGAATCATTACAATTTAGGTCTGTTTCACAATTCATCTCTAATTACAGGTTCATTCTTGTACGGAATTTATTAGTATCTCAGTTCTGTAATGAAAAAGTGTCGACAGTGTAGATTAAATGAATTTTTATTTTCTATTGAGGGCATTCCTCTAATCTCCCTATTTTACAGGGGTGTCAATCAAATATGAAATATACAATACCCAAAAGTTTTCGAAGAGCAAAATCCTTGTTGTTATTTTACAGTTAAGTGCAGTAACTTACATATCTAGGCACTTCTCTTCGCCGTGCTATTGTGTCTCTTCTGGCTGTGTCAGATTTGCGGTCTGCATCTTCTAGAAATCTGTAATCTGCAACAAATGAATTTTGAAAATGTTAAGTATGAAAGATCTAAATTTGAATGGTCTACAGGTGTGATTAACACCAAACAACTCATGCCAACATACTGAACAAAACAGCAAGGCAAATTTATACAAGTTTGGAAATGTTGCATATACAAGACATCCAATCCAAAAGACCTAAAAACCTATCTTTAAACATGTCCTTTTTTTTATATCTAAATATTAATTTCTTTACTGGCAGACTGCCTCCCTCTCCAAACATTCATAGCAAGTATAAAGGTACACCAAACAAAACACATGCTCTGTATCCTCTTACCACTGAGCAAATTCAAGTCTGTGAAATCTTTCATTGCCACGTAAGCTGTCTTGTCCCTGACCCCACTACAGTCCTGCCTCAGCTTGTGCTGCTTCACACAAGGTAAAGAACATGTCCTGATGGCACAGCGAGGACACTTGTACTTGGCAGCTAGCTGTGCACATACCTCACACCTGAAACTAAATATACCAATTATAAGTGAATGACAACAGTTTACTGTGATCATTTCAAAAACAGCATAAAAAGTATGTGTAACTGATATGAAAATAAACCAGTTATTTTTAGATATTTGAATTAAGAATTGAAGGCTCAGTATTAGGTGACATATGGTGCAAATATAAAGACTTCTGCATTGCAGTGAACATCTGTGATCCATCACCTCTAACACAATACGCACACTGAAGACTAAAAGAGCATGTACATTGAGAAGAGCCGAGGTCGATGTCAATGCCAATGAGAGACTATGAAAGGATTACGTGATCTTCCTTTCATGTTGGTCCGTCATATTTAGGTCTCGGCCTTGCTAGACCTTGGCTCTTCTCAATGTGAATGCTCTCTAAAAAAAAAATTACTGGCTCAAATCAATTAAGGAGTTGTACATTTTACAACTGTTTGCTCACACCAAGACTGTTAATTGTAGCTTTTAGATTTCAGATGGTCTTAATCCTTAACTGACTTCCATAAGCTAGCCTTTGGCCTGCATGACTTGAGAAGAAATGTTCTAGAAATGGTCTGCTTCCAAGGAGAGCTATTTTATTGATTGCACAAAAATGGATGGACAGCAATCTACTGTATTTCTCCTCAATTGTAATTAAGATTTGCTGAATTATTGTCACTCAGTGTTCAACTCTATTTAGTTTACCTATTTTGTGATAAATTCTTAGCTACAGCAGTAGGACAATGTTTAGGAGGTGGAAATCAAGTGGGTTAACTTTTGACTCATTTTAAGTAATTTATGGTGTTACTAAAACTTGAATAATTTTAGATCTACTCCCGTAAACTGAGGTCCCAAAAATCAAATGGTATATTCACAAACAAATATGCAGCTGCCTCTGTATGATTGTATCATATTTCAAATTTATATCTTTATTGGGAAAATTTGTGGGCCCTAATTATTTTACTGCCTTTTAACCGTAAATTCTACAACATCATAAAACCAGTAAAATTGGATGTACAATGTAGGTACTAATGTCCATTACCACACTTAGGTGTCTGTGGAATGGAAATTACGGGGAAGGAGAAAATGAACAATCTGATAAAAGTGATGCAGAGTCACACTGCTACAATTAAATTGCCTGGTACATGTTGAACGCAGCCAACGAGCTAGCCAAGCCGAGCGAGATTGAGGTGGATGTTTTGGCATTTGTGTTAAAAAAGACAAATAATATACAACAAACCTGTGTGCATTTGGTTCCTCCCTCTCCTCTTCCATATGAATATGTTAAATCTGCCTAAAATAAAACTAAAAATCGTCGTATTTTGCTCCTGCACGTGGACTTCCGTGCATGTGCATGTGTACTTACACACCTTTTGATGACGTCGCCGGAAGTGTCAATCACTAATCCAAATAACCACCTTTCAATGACGTATTTCGCAAGCACCTGTCAGATTGATTATGGTTACTCAAGCGAAGGCGGGCGGAATTTAACTCCAAAAAGCACGCGCACCGTAAAAAATATGTTGTAAGTCACAATCTGGAGGTTTGACTGTGTTTTGCATCAACTGACTACTCAGTGCTTGAATGGAGATGAACTAGAGCCGCTGATTTGATGCAAAGAAATCCACTTGAAATAAGTAACGTCGGGCCTGGTCTAGGGCTTTGAAGCGAGCAGTAAGTCGTGTTTTACAAACACCTCGGGAACATTAACACTTAGGATTATCGACCAACCAAATGGCAGTAATCATGACAAGATACCGTACAGTGTCAAGGATAATTCTTGTAACTCTGTTGCTGTTTGCCATTTCGGTCGGCAAAGGAAAGAATCAGAGCGGATTTGGCAACCTTTCTGGTCATAATTTCCAGTCGCCGGACAACTCTATACCGACCACCCCGGGTTCATTTTTGACCTCCATGGGGCCTGTGTTGACACCGAATGGGACACCCAATCTAACAGACACTACACAATATAGCCTTGAGAGACAGTACCATCAATATATCGCCCCTCCGTCAGGTAGCAGTGATGGTCGGGTCCTGCTGCACATCGGTGGGTTGTTCCCGATGTCCGGGGACTGGGCAGGAGGGCAGGGCTGTGAGCCCGCTGTCTACATGGCCCTCAGGGACGTGAACAACAGGACGGACTTGTTGCAGGGATACAGACTCGTTGTAACATTCAAGGATAGCAAGGTACTTGTATAGCTGTGTGTTTATGTTATTGAACACAGTGTAGAAGTGTTATGACAGGTGGTATTACAGGTATATGATGGATATGCTGCTGGGCGGGGGGGGGGGGGGGGGGTCTTAACTACTTCATTGCAGTCAGCCTTGGTACTTGTAAAAAGGCAGATCTAGAATTGGCATAATACAAATTTATATATTGTGCACACAGACTTGCCGCCCCCAATAAAAATGTTACTCTGAAATCACATAATCTTATCCATTCAGTACAGTATGCTGTTTCAGGTGTCAATGATTATAAATTCTGGTTTGTCTAGATGGTGGGTATATGGATTAATTTTGCTCCCTGCACTTCTTGAAATCCAAGGTTCACATATACTGTACCAGTATTGATGAAATGATGTCTTGATATATATTTAGTAACATTTAGACCCCTAGCTGTTGCACTAGAAAGCTTTTTTTTTTCTAAAGGATATGCTTTTCATCCTTATAGAGAATGACCATTTCTGCACTATAGATGTTTACTATAATATTTTTTTTTATCCTTTTCACCCATCCTCAACTTCTGAGGGCCTAAATAACCTATTCTGAATTTCTAGATAGGATCATATTACTAGTAGATTTCTGGAGCAGTATTGCCAGTAAAGCTGTATTTTTAACCTGTTTTTTTTCACATGTAGAACTTAATGAGAGTTTGCACAATGTGTGAGGAAAATTCTGAACATCCAAACCTGCTATAAAATTCTATTACAATTGACTCAATGCACAAAATATGTGTTAAACAAAAACATATTACATGCAGTTTTTATATAAACTCAGAACACTGATACTGGATTTAATTAGCAATGGGAAATATTTACAATGAAAAAAAATCCAAAAAAAGTGTGTTTTAACTCATTAATTTAGATTTGGCTAAAACTTAACTTTGGTATGGCAGTTTTTTTCATAAAGTGTGCTGAAATACAAATAAATATAGCTCAATAAGTTTACTTTTTGCTTATGAAATTTTATTAGTTGTGCACTATGGGGCTATTCAATGTTGAACATTTTAATAATACACCTATGAAAAGAAATAGAAAATGAATGTCACCATCAATTCAGTTTTAATACCATTTTGATTACCAGTATCTATATTTTTTATTGAAGTCTCCTATTTATTTGAAATTATCAGGAGCATTTTTTTCTCATCAGTTGTAGTTCCATTGATTAATGTTTTATTCGATGTATCGGTACTGTCGCACTTTATGAGGTAGATTTGTGATGCCTTGAGCACTCCATGTAGCTTGGCAGCTTTTCATATCCTGATCCATTATTTTAGTCTTTGCCAAGATCTGCCAGAGACAATAAAGTTCAGGATTTATCTGTTAATAAAAGCACAGATAGAGCAGAAGAGAGTCTAAGAGCCATTGAAATGTCAAACAATTATGAACAGTCTAAAACGGAAGAACACTTATACACAAATGAGAAAGAATGACATTGTAAGTTGAGGAAAAAATCGACCAAAGACAGAATTTGTTCTGATATTAATTGAAATAGCAGATGCTTTTCATGATTGATATACCTTATATAAAAACTCCTTCTTTAGCTGATTATTGAAATATTGTATGTAGAAAATCATTTTATATAGAGCGGTAACTGGGAAAATATTTTGATTTGGAGTCATTCCAAGTATTTTCACATTTTTTTTATATTCTTTTACTCTCTGGAAAAACTTTTTGATTATACAAAAATTGTGTCTCCCACTTTCAACATTTATTAATAAGAAATAGCAGTTTTAACAGACTTGCAACAATTCTACCAATAGACTGACTGTGTATTTTGAAAATCCACCGAAGCTAATTTTGTGATCAAATCACTGTTTAATTATAATTACTTAAAGTTTCACTACAGAAAATTTCTTAGCCCCAGATGGTAGTTTATTTCTGCCCTTCATCAGAATATTCTCACTCTTTGAGATAGGTAGATTGAGAAAAGAAAGCAGCCAGGTCAGAGCTTAATACAACCAAGCAGCTTCTTGTGATAAGTAGAACTTCTTTGCAGCGTTTGCTTAACTGATCAATCAGAGCGTATTTGATGAGAACTGGAGCTTTTTTGATGATAATGCCTGCGCTCACTTGTTTTATTGACCCACTACTTATATTGCTAAGGGTCATTTGTACTTGTATTTTTCAGAGCTGATAAAATATGGAACCAAACGTATTCCATTCTTTAAATATTTGCACAGCTATGCAATTCCAAAAGTGATCAGTTTTATTCATTTTCTCATTGGAAACTACAAAAGAATTGAATTTGGGTTAATCATGAAGGCATTGAACAGTTTTCTGTTTCTTAAAATAATCTGTACATATAAATTAAAAGACTGCAGACTGCATACAGTTTAAATCAAAAATGTATATTAAATATAAAAAAATACAATTGTGGTTCAAATTTAATTTGGAATTCATTTGTCGTTAATAATAATGTCAGTGTCAGTCTTCTTATTCCACGGAACACAGTATCAGGAGATCACTATCAACTGTCCAATGGCTCTGTTCTGATCACCTCTCTGTATTGCCAGTCTTCATTTCTAAGGGACATCTTTGACCAGATCCGTCACTGGACTGTGTTATGAACTGGCCTTAGTCTATGGCCACAGTCAGAACTGTGGATTAACTAGTCCGAGGGTCAAATATGACGACCCACTACAAAGCTTGCCATCTAATACCCTAATAGACGCTGAATAGTATTCAAGTCATGTGGGTAGGCCATATTTGACCCTGGGACTTGTAAGTCTGCCGTTCTGAATGGGGCCTATGTCACTATCCATGTGAATTGTTCATCGCTCTCCCATGCCAGTAGTTCATCTGTTAGCTGTAAAGATGATGTGATGGTGTAATCTAGCTTAAAGTTTTCATCTAATTAATAGATTATATGATGTGTGTTTCTGCATGCATGGACATACATATACAAGTGATATATTGTATTTTCTTTCTTGACTGACCTTGCCTCCCATTCTGAAAATTTTAGGCTTCTTACAAACTTGCTGCAAACTTGACATCATTACTGGTATGCTTTCACAAATTTACAGCAACAGTTTTTTTCTTGGTAACTCTTAATTTGCTGGAAACTTTTTGTTTTGCTAAGGGAAATCATTTACGATATGTTAGCCTGATCTCCTGAGGTTTTCTCCGTAATGGCCAGAAAAGCTCCAGAGGTAGAATGTCTTAACAACTTCTTTTAAGACAAATTAAGTTAATGTTGTCAAGGGATACAGAACTGCTAGAACATTAACACCAAGCCTGGCTTTACTGTCTCAGGTGGTTTACAATGATGAATCCAAGTGTTTCTGGTTTATGTCAAATTATTAAGGCACTTATGTACAATGTCAGTTCTTTTAAACACATTGACATGAATGATGACAGTTTTTTTATTTGATTGCCCCTCATATCCATACTTTATTTTATTCCATTTACCACTTTTAAAAACCAAACTGGATTTCCTAGGCCTTATCTATTTATGGTCATCGACATCCTCTTGCACTCAATGCAACATAATATTTCATCTTAACAATTGTGGGACAAATTATATCATTTATTATAAAACTGGTTGAATGATGCAGCCTTTTTGTGATTTAAAATGATCTATTCTGCTCACATAGCGTTGAAACCAAGCGCTGCTGAATGTAGAAGAGCTCCATTTGGACTAATGTGAAGTTTGTATAGCTGAAGACACAGCTTGCTGATGAATGAACTTATTATGACGTGATGATGACTTCAGATGATATATTACACAGTGGCCACCTGTCTTGTAAAATCACATGTGCATGGGTGGATTGAGGCCATCGTCTGGGCCTTCTGGAAGACAGTCAGATTGAAATTTTTCTGTTGGAAGATGGTCAAAAATGGAGGATGGATCAACAAAAATAATTTGGAAGACTCTCAGAAAAAAATATCTCTGGATCCACCCCTGATGTGCTCTATCAAGAAGTGGGAATGGGCCCCTTGTTCAGCTTTACATCATTGTTCGACAATGAAGTTCATGTAATACTGATTTATACATGGCAACAAAAGTACATAAGCAATCTGAGTTTTTTCCTTTCCTTTTTTTATAGATTATGAGATTTTGGCATATGATGCTGCTGAAACAATAGCAAAAATTACACATTTTTATATTCCAGTTTATCAACAGGCTGATACCAGTTTAGCCAACAAATCCCAAAGTGATAAATATAATATTAGGTGGTCAGCCTATTGGGACATGGAATTTGGTTAGGTAAATGGGGGAAATTCAGTCCATATAATGATATACTCATATACTGTAATACATATACTTATACATGTACTACTGCCATTTTGTAAAGTTTAACACCCCATTTCCATAGATTTTTAGATCGATCTATCCCTGTGGGGAGTCTCACTAGATTACTGTCAGCTTGGCCAGCTTAAGCGTCTGTCCCGCCTACTAAAAGCTGTAAGGGGGTAATTAACTATGGTGCCCGCTCGGCTGACTGCAATTTAGCATGAACTCCCAGGGAGTTAGTTCGATCTAAAACTTAATCTTTAGATCAATCTAAATCTCTGGGAAAGCACCCTAATGGTAGCATGCAAACCTAGATCTTTATCAAAAGTTGCTGTAGGATTTAAGTAAATTTAGATTGCCAGAACAGGAAAATTTTGTGTCGCTCTCTCAAGAATCTTTGGAAGTGGAGAGCTCCCCTCTTATTATTTTTTGCTCAAAGAGAAAATAACAGTAATGCTCTTGGGTCTGTTACAAATAGATCAATGCTTTTACTCAGTATCCTAGATCTACTGTATAGGGTTTAATTTTTTTTGCAGGAAAAAAAGGATAAAGGGTTACTAGAAACACAACATTTGTCATTTGATGAAATGATTAATGTTTTATGTCTTTATTAGTAAGATCAATAATTGTATTATCATAGTTCCATGACAGCAATCCAAAACATAATTGACTTACGTAGTATGATCATTCTTGACTTTTTGTACTTCCAGGTAAAATTCAATGAATTGTGACATCAAATGTAAAATCTGTATAGATAAATTATATGACATTAAGTTTACTGTTTTTTTAAAATTTTTATATGAAGCTAAATACAGTATTCTAATGTCCATACATGTAGGAGTGTCTTATGGATTTGAACGTATTCTATCCAAATTTCTGACAGATTATAAACAATGTACTGTATATAACAAGTGTTGTGTTAGCATTGGCCAAATTGAATGTATGACTGTGTTTGCTGTTTCCCCATCTTTGTACTGCATAATTTAAGTCATCTGATTTCACTAAGAATTGTACTTGCAAAGGTGATTTTAATTCACATAAAACAACTCACTTACAAGTAAAGGTATACTGTGCTTCAAAATGCCTTAATGTCATATTTTCTATCATGTCCATATTTCCTTTTTTTTCCAGTTCAGACCTTAAAATGATAAAAAAAAACCTAAAATGAAACAGAAGGTGGATGATATATTGATATTGATAATTTTCTTCTGAAACGTTTAGAAAGACATGTGGTCTATGTGGTTGTTCAGGCATTTCAAACCAAATCATTGAATTAGAAATGGTATAACACACTGAATTCAATGAAGTTTTTGCAGGAAAACCATGCATAGGATACCTTTAACCTGTTATCAAGTATACCTTCTTGCAGAACCTTACTAGTACTACATTGTAGTATCCCAGGGGCGGATCCAGAGATATTTTCTGACAGTCTTCCAAATTATCTTTGTTAATTCGTCCTCAATTTTTGACCGTCTTCCGACAGAAAATATTAGATACCCGTCAATGTAAACTTAAAAATTTGACCGTCTTCCGGAAGACCCAGAAGACGGCCTAAGGCTTCGTTCACATGCAATGTTTATTTTCTAAATTCTATTTTCTATTCGCGCTATCTTATGATCACAGTCTGTGCACTGAATATCCCGCCGCGTAATTACTGGCAGCGCGAGCCAGTTACTTATAGTAACTTAAAGTAACTGGCCCGTGCTGCCAGTAATTACGCGGTGGGATATTCAGTGCACAGACCGTGATCATAAGACATGCCGCAAATAGAAAATAGAATTTAGAAAATAGACATTGCATGTGAACGAAGCCTAAATCTGCCCCTGTATCCCAGATTCCTGAAATTATGATGTTGAACCCAGAGCATCATGATTAAAACCATGTATAAAAGTACTGCCAACAAGAGATTTTGTGAATGTTTAAGGAACTGTTCCCATAACCCTATCGTACTAGTTGGATCGATCTAACTCCTTGGGGATACTCGTTAAATTGCATTCAGTTTAACTACATGCCCCCTTGTAACTTAAAGTACAGAACTTGGGTAAAGTTGCTTTGCAAGGAAGCGTGCCAGAGAATTAAGCGCCTAAGCGCAAATTCCTGCTGAGGTACCAGTAGATCTATCCAGTTGGCATGATAAGGTCATGGAAATGCAGTCTAAGACAAACTATAGTGTGACCAAGTCCTCTGATGGCTTACCATTGCAGTCAAATAATTATGTCAACAGCCCCTCCACATGGGTGACAATAAGCTATGTACACAAAGATTTGTTCATTTTTGCAAAATGAAAATGAACAGTTGTATTGCTCAACTAGAAGTAAGTTTCTCCTGGATAAAATGTGGATAGATGTAATACTGCCTTGAGTAACAAATCGATCTTCTTAATGAAACTGCCCACATGCTGGCCCAGATATCCTTGTGTATAATCATTGAAGTTTGGGATAGCCTGGGTAGGAATCCGCTGAAACCCTCATCATTGTAAATATGGCATTGATTTGTTTCTTCTCACAGTTTTCATTTTAATGGGCAGAACCATTCTTACTCTCTGTATAATGTAAGGTTCTATGGTTTTTGTCCTGGGACTTTGGTTATATGTCAGTTTTGTTTTAAAGTAAATAAATAAATAAATAAATAAATAAATAAATAAATAAATAAATAAATAAATAAATAAATAAATAAATAAAAATAAAATCAAATAAATAAAGAATCAACCAATTGGCAATAATAAAAGTATAAGTACTAGTGTCAGTATATGTAAATTAAAAAAAAAAAAAAAAAAAAAAAAAAAGATTTAATCAATTGGCAAATAATATTTACGGAAGATGTCACATGCTTTATTCAACATGACTTAATATTCTTATTTGCTATTAATGCCAGTAAAAAGAGCAGAAGAAATTTCACTTGGAAAAGCTGGCTCCTGTATTTGCATAAGGTCACCTGTGTGCTGCTGAGCCAATAATACAGGCACTTAACGTGAATGTATTTAAACATTGATGTATACATGCTACTTGTACATACAAATGCACATGAATTCATGCATGCACATGTGCACCCGCATTTAGACACGTTGCACAACCACCAGCTGTAGCTATTAGATACAGAAACACCCCATGATGTCTATTTAAGTTGCTGGTCCATCCTAGGATCCAAAATATTTTGGATCCTAGGTCCATCCTAGATGTGATGCCAACGTGTTCTAGAATAAATATTTAATGATTTAAGTAGGCTAGAGAAAGTACCTGCCGTTGATGGAGGTCGTAGGGTGCACTGACATCACCTGAACTGGTGTGGTGGCGAGGTGGAGAATCGCGGCTGACTTATCCAGATTGGGGTGCCCTCTACCAGGGACAAAGAAAGAGATTTTTGCTCAGAGATTTAATAATGATGTAATATTTATGCTAAAAATAATTTATATTTATATGGGACATTCCATTTAAAATCTCAATGCACCTTTCAATTTAAGAACTAAATGTTACAATAAATAAAGATTTTAAATTGACAAAATTGAGAGCTAAAATGGCAATATAAGACTTAATTATAAAAATTACACAAAGCTTATTAAAAAGACCCTAAAATTTTGATTAAGAAAAATCTGAAGGATAAAAAGAAAAAACTGAAACAAAAATTCTGCTTTATCAATCACTGTACATTATGATTACAATTACTATAATATTGTTCACATACATTTCTTTGGCTTATTCTGTGCACATTTCTGTAGCATTTAGTCAGCATTTTTGTATAGGATTCAGAAATGATGACACCATCCAACTGGCCCCTGGTGCACAGTAAAGTTGAGATATTGACATATTGCTGCATGTGCATTATTGTCCTTTTTTAAAATGTATTTTTGGTTTATAACAAATGACAAAGAGGAGAACAGCACTATGTTTTCAGTTGTTTGGACAGCAATTGCTGGTAGTACTAATATTTAAATTTATTCTGTTTTATATTTATAATAAATTCTTAAAGTTTTATGCAGGGCAAGTGAATTAAATTACTATGGTTGATGCACGTAGCCATGTACAGGAGTAGCTTAATACAACTGTCACTCTGTGACTCTGGCTGCTTGAACTATTCTTGGTTTATTTTGAGATTTAATGGCTAGGATGAATTCTTTGCACAGTGACAGTCATAATTGGGTGTTATAAGATGTCCTTGGGTTACCTTTTATTGGCAGGTTCATGGGCAGATAAGCTACGCAGATGATTCTCTAGTCCATTATACTTTGAGACATTTTCTGAAAATACATTACTTGAAGACATTTATCTTCCCCTTTGCTCCTAGTATGTTTAAGTTTTCTTTCATTATATGCATTGCCCCAGGGCCGTAACTTAAGTTGACAGAATCTGATTTAAGCCATCCAATCAAAAAACTGACCGCTGAATAACCCCTGGACTAGCCCTGCACGACTGATCGTCCAGTTAACTTCTGTACCCATAATTCTCTTATCCTTGAAATCATCCAAATTTAACATGGACTATTTGAAAGCAACATTCCCCAAGAGCGTTTTATCTGTTGTAATCATATTTGCTAGAACATTTTACTCAAGTAGATGATTTGGAGTAATGGACCGATATTGATTAGGCCCTTTTACCATTCGTTCACTGACATCCATGTTCCAGAAATGCACGAAATAAACTGTAGGCAGGAGCAGAGCTTATTGGGTCCTCCTGCTTCAATTATTCATGATGATGGCAAAGAGGATTTAAAGTCGACTCAGAGAGAGGGGAATATTGAAAGGGGGTGAGAAATCTTGAGGGATTTAGAATTGCAAAGTACCCAGAGTACCGGGTCTTTATTCTGTTTGACAACTTGGGTAAGTTGATTGATTCGCAGACATCTTGATGTGCTACAGTATCTACTGCCTTCTGTCGATAATCTGGCTATAATTGTGAAGAAATAACATCAGTGTATCATCTTATGGCTATTAAATAAGATTGGATGATATTTTATTTTTCATCTTTGAACAGAGATTTATTGTCTTGGATCAGGGTATCACAGTGGTCTTTGCTTTTACTTGTGATGTATTGACTAGCTTGAAGAAGATGTAAACTAAACAAGAAATTACCCAGGCTAGATGTATTACTTCAAATTGACATATTGTTGGGGTCCACATACAGAGTGGGAAAAAATGTGGGATCTAGAATCGAAGTTACAATCCATAATTATCCTCTCATGAAGTGGATCAGACTTGTACAGTATATTTGTATATCTTCTAGTATCCAATTTTCTGGGTACAACAATTGTGTGGTAACATCACTGCCTTAATTTTGCCCATATATATCAGATCTTTTATTTTTCAATAGTGAGGAATGCCATGAAAGTATAGGTGCAGTTGAACAAAAAAGTAGTCGTAAACTCAAATAAAAATTTGAAGATGAAGTGCATGATAAAATTTACATTTATAGTGATCAAGAGCAGGGCTGTAGCTAGCAATTTCACAAGAGGGAGGTGAGGGAGCTCTTTCTTTGAAAGAATGGGCTTTTTTAGCCTCTTAGTTGACCCAACTTTAAAAATGAAATAGAACCTGCTAGTAGATCAAATTTGTATTCAGAGTGGACCTGTTCTACCCAAAAAGGCAATTCTTTTGAACCCCCCCCCCCCCCAACTCCCTGCTGGGACCAATATTGGGAGTGACGTGAGACAGACAGGGAATCATACAGTCATGCAACTTCTCATGAAATATCATTGTCTCATGTCTCTGACAATACACGTGTAATCATAAACCATTCAGTGATTGGATGGAGACCACAATTATACAGACACTTTTGGTGCAAGTAAACACAGCAAGTTCATTTCTTGACTTCACCCTGCGCACGCAGTGACTTAAACATTTTCTATTCAAAATTAGGTTTTTTAATAAGAAAACATACAAATTTTGGTTGTATGTATAATGTCAAATGTTAAAATACACTGGCTGCTACTCTTTTGCCTGTTATCCACAACAGCTTCGATCACTAATGTGTATATTGGGCTGGTGAGCAGTAGAATTGTTCAGTTCATACGATTCATGTGAGAAACGCTTTCTTTGCCATGGGCAGTCAGATCTCTCTAATGTTATTGAGCTCACCGGCAGATAATTTGATTGTCTACTTCTTCATTAACTGGCATATAGTGGCATCACCCATGTAAATATAGTGGTAAATATTGGCAACTCTGTATCAAGATTACACACAGCTGCGGTTGTACATGTAATCTAGGGGGAAGGAGCTAGGGCAGGTATTCCAGTCGGTGGGATGTAGTTCACAGCATGATGCCATGCAATCTGATTACTGCAGCATACACCTGATCTGAAGAGTATGCAAGACTCGATTGCTATCCATCAGTACCTCCCATTCTCCTCCCCCTCCTACCATTTTCAATTAGATGCACGTCTGCTTATGTCGTTTGATATTTTCCATTGTCTGGAAAAAAAAGAGTATACATATAGAGCAAATATACAGGTACATTGAATCTGAGTTGACAATGATTTATTTTCCCTTTTCACGTGAGAGAGTTTGGTATTGATTTTGTATCTGTTAGATAGTGGCATGTTTGTCTCCAATTACTGGCGCCAGAATGATTTCGATTAATTTTGCATTCTTCGTCAAATTTTTTTTGTTCTTTGTGTATGAGGGAAAAGTATAGTGTTCACATTATCTGTACAAATTCAATGTCATTTTGCACTTAAAACTGATAATTTTGTTATGAAATGTAATAAAGCAAAGGCAGAATAATATGTACAGTACATTGTACATACATTGCACATTTTAAAACTTGTACTAGATTAAAAAAGGGTCAACATAATCTGTTAAAATTGATATTCAAAAGAGAGATGCTTAGGTGATAGTCATGTAGTTAAAATTAATTACACATAGTTGTACATGAGTATTAGTAAGTTCAAAATAATTTCAACAGATGTAAGAAAAAATACGACATTGAGTAATTAACACATACATGTACATGTATATAGATGAAATCCTGATTGCTGGCTGCATGTAAGGATGAATTTATGTTTAACTAAATGAAGTTGTTTGTGTAAATCAGTCAAAAATATTTCACATTCGTGGACTTGGTTTAAAAAAATGCAATTTTCAAGTTGTTGCATTAATTTAAATGTATTGTCTACAGTTATTAGAACCATATGCGAGTACTATGGATAAAATACATTTGGAATGTAGGCTAGATAGCATATGTCATCTATAGCTACCTCCAACAAAATTACTAATTTTCTGGGAAAAAAAGAAGAAAAAATAGCATAACATTAGAGCAGTCCATTAGGCAATATATTTAGTTTATTTGACCAGTGACTGTAACTCGACTCCCGTAGTGTACAAATCAATTTCATCAATATGGGTTTTCATGGGAACATCATCATATTATTGCTAATGTAGCCCATCATTTTTGTAAGGAGCTTTATCCTTGAGAGAGAGAGTTATGTAACACAAGAGAGCAGGAAGGAATTTTTATTGGATTTGGGTATTAATAATTCAACCGAAGTTGATTTTGCTACAGATATTTCTCTATAGCTCGGAATTGTCTTTTCTCTAGCGCTTTCCTTTTCAGATCATTGACAAGCACACATCATATTGAAAATGGAAAAATGCCACTTATGTATTCTCGCACTTGATTCAACCTAATCATAGCAGTCATTGGTATTTAATATTTGATGCCTTTAGTTAAGCCAACAGAATACAACAGTGTTGGAAAACATCCATTTCTGCACAATTAACATGATTGCTATGAATGAATAACATGGCCAATTAACTGCAGTAGATTTGTTGGCCTTTGTTCAAACCTGACTGATGAGTAGGCTGTTCTCTTCTGTAGCTGCTCTTTGAACAAAAACTGTTGAAAATGTGATCTGGTTTGGCTGTAATAACCTCCCCCTTTGAGAGCTGAAGACATGATGGCATATATAGCAGAATTGATCCGTGGTATATATGGCTCTGATATCTTTGTTCTCTCTTACACCCAGCAGGAGAATTAAGTCACACAGAAAACACATTCTCACAGATAATTGATTGGAAGATACTATTTTAACTATGGGTAGTATTTTAAATAAATTCTTTCCATTGCAAGAATATTGATTTTAAAAAAATGATCTAAGACTACTGTGCTTATTGAGTCAAAAGTTGAATAATGATGAGATAATCACAGGGCACTGGGCCACACCCGTTAGATGTCAGAGGGATCTGGACCACTCCCCTTGTACCACAGGGATCTGGACCACTCCCCTTGTACCACATGGATCTGGACCACTTTCCTTTGGCCACAGGGATCTGGACCACGCTCCACTGACCACAGGGATCTGGACCACTCTCTATAGACCACAGGGATCTGGACCATGCCCCATTGACCACAGGGATCTGGACCACGCCCTTTTGACCACAGGGATCTGGACCACTTCTTTGACCAAAGGGATCTGGACCAATTCTTCGCAGGGACCTGTCTTATCAGCAGAATCGAACTTAAGTTCTTTGGTTTTTATATCAGCCATGACATTTACTGCACTTGACATCTTTATAATAACATGCTGACTGTGTATGATGCCACTGTGAGAAAAAGTTAAAAAATGATATTGTCGCCCAGGTACAGATTTATGGTAAATCATTCATTGGTATTGTGTTGTACTTGGATATAGAAGACAGGATAATAAATTGTCACTGGCAGACCTAATACATTGACATTTTAAATGTCAGGTCCCTACAATGAATCCCAATCATTTTGTGCAGGAGATTAGAAACCCCATACTAGTGTGTATAATAATTAAGGAGAGAGACTCGGAGAGAGAAAAAGGAAAAGGATGGGGTGGGAAGAGAGAGAGAGAGAGGGAGGGGGATTAAGTTCTTATATTCATAAAGAGAAAGATCTTGGTTATCTTCGGTTTCTTAACATCAAACTTGTACCTGGATATCCAGCAGTGCGCATCTTGTTTTCTCCACAGGTGACCTTGTGTATCCAGTGTCTTGACCCCGCGTTTGATGACATTTGATCTTTGAATTGTTTTCTTTTCATCAAGAAGCCAAGTTGATTGATTTTGGGATCTTCGGAAGATGATGTCATACTTATTGAGTAAAATCATTGGAATGTTGCCAAATTATTGTTTTAGGGTTTATTGGTACATTATACATAAAATGCATGTTGCATATTTTTTCTTATGACAAGCAGTTTGCTGAAAATAAGCAGCAGTGAAATACTGTAGATTTTTCTGTTTATATATGTTTTAGACTATATTATTGTTTATACAAATTTGGAGTATTTTGTAGGAAATCCTAATTCTAGAAGTGCTGTAAATCAGGTAATGTGGATGAATCCCCATGTCATCGGCACCACTTCACTGAGATCCTGTTTAACACAGTGAGATCTGTAACAGTATGTTTATGTCTGCTTGCAGTGCACCCCTGGGCTCGGCATGAACAAGATGTACGAGTTACTCTACAACCAGCCTCCTAAGATTATGCTGATTACAGGTTGCAGCGGGGTGTCAACATTTGTGGCACAGGCAGCTAAGATGTGGAACCTGGTGGTGGTAAGTTGGCACAATTTGACTGTCACAACTAACACAATTCACAACTAAAATTCACAACTAACACAATTCACAACTAACACAATGGCACAACCCTTGCCAGTAGTAGCACAATAGCACAATCAGCTGGAAGCGGGAACCATTCATTGCTACCTCTTTAACAAAACCTCATTTAAAGACACTTATTATGAGTAGCACATTTTATGTCAGTTTAAAGATAACTATCATGTACATGTATGCGTAATGCAGGTAGAAAATCCAAGACAAACGACTGCATTGCAGCGTGCACAGCACGGATCTTTATCTTTTCCAGGAAATGCAGGACAGAGCACTGACTGCTATTATTTTCGTAGGGGGTCTTGTTTACTGACTAACTTGAGCAAACAGTTTGTTTCAATTTAAAAGCAAATCCTAGTTTATTTTGGAACTAGTAGAATTTATTATGTTAGTGGCTTGTGAAAGAGGCCATTTGCTTATGGTTTAGAGAATTATTTTAGTGGCTTGCAATAGATTTTATACTTTATTGTAGTAGAGCAAGATTTTGGCTTTCAAAGAGTTTCTGCTTCTGGTAGTATGTCTAACAGAAGTTATCGGCATATTTTTAGGTAGTAAACCTACAAAGTATTTGCTTGCTATTTAATAAGAAAACAATAAAAGTTACAGCAGTTATGATAGTAAAATTGAAGCCATTCCAACATGGCATTTCATTGGTTGTAAAACTTCACACATGTTCTGTATATAATGCATACAATACTATCAGTAAAACTGCTGCGGTTAACTCTGCTCTTTACGACAAACAACATCAGTCTTAATTTTCTCACCATGGGGAGTGTGCGTTTCATACACAAAGTGTTGAAATTTGATTTAGGAAAACTGCTCTTTGTGGCATAATCCTCCTGGGGCTGCTATATTTACACCTGCCACCAGGTATGTTGATTGTGACCAGGTGCAGACAGGCTGATAGAGCAGGTGATTTTAGCTTCTTCGTCTACTAGTGTTTTGCTTTAATTAATAGTGACAACAGGTTACTATAGGAGATGCTAGCATCTGGCAGAGTCACAGAAAATTTTTTCACTGTAGATATTTCATCGGCTATTTCACTGCAATTTTCTGTACTGTCCAGCGAAGAATTTTGGAAAAAAAAAGGAAAACTCTGGTGGAGATTAGTTTGGTACCAAGGCTTGTGGTTGACCTGGCCAAGAAAGATGTAGTTTCATTATTTCTTTTAGTCACAGAGGATATATTTGTTATCAAAATAAAGTAAATTCTGCATATGTTAATCATTACATGACTTAGATATGCAGTTGAAAATTAAGTCACTTTTCCTTCACTTGTATTGAAAGTTAAAATTGCAGTTCATGCCCACATGGAGTCTTGAATTAATAAAACGATGGTATAGATGTTAGAAAATTTATGAAAAAGAAAGATTTGAAAAACTTAGTTTTTTAAATAAATGATTAAAGTGAAGGTGACTCTGGTCATCAAAGGAGAAGTATTGTGATTTTTATGAAACCAATAGCATGGAGTGTTAAGTGCCAAGGACTCTCCCTCTTTGTCTTCAGTTATTCATCTAACCATTTCAAATTGTTGAAATGAAATTTTGAACTTTAAAATTGTCAAATATCTAAATCTCAGGGTGTTTGACCTTGTTTATTAAAAATGAATGTATTACTCTAACACTGTGATGAGCTGGCAGCTATAAATGCTCCTCGATCGTATTATGTGATAAGATACAGCTGAAGAACATACTGTATGAGGATTGAATTTAATGCAGTTGGCTTCATAGTTGGTATAATTTTAATGCATACTAATGGCATTAGGTGTGAAATGAACACATGATTCATCTCAGTATATGTCAGGGATTATTAAGGCTAACTGTAGATTAATGCAGTTCACATCACTTCCCTTGATTTCTGATTTTTTTGAGAAATTTTACAGATAACATTTTCGTATGTGTCATAGAAATTGATAACTCCATGGACGTTTGTCTGTGTGATTATGGAAATCTTTCCTCCTCACAGTCAGAAAAATTCTGCTATCCCAACGGAATTTGCTAAATGTTTTTTTTTTTTTTTTTGAAAAATGGTTCAACAATCTACATTCTGTTGAAATTTGGGCATAATTGACCATAGAGCCTTGAAAAGACTTAGAATTGTCTGTCATATGATATTATTATTGTCAGTAACTGTGTTGTGGGCTGCATTTTGATAAACAATTTGGGAACTATTATGTTGACAGTGTAAAATGTTGATAACATTTTCATGCTTTTTTCTAAATTGATTGATTGATTGGTAAATTCTGATTCACAGGATATCGTACAGATGTATCTTACCTTATCAATTAGTTATATCTGTCATGGTCATTACATGGCTAAAACAACCTAAGGCTTCATTCACATGCAATGTCTATTTTCTAAATTCTATTTTCTATTTGCGGTATGTCTTATGATCACGGTCTGTGCCCTGAATATCCCGCGGCGTAATTACTGGCAGCGCGAGCCAGTTACTATAAGTTACTATAAGTAACTGGCTCGCGCTGCCAGTAATTACGCGGCGGGATATTCAGGGCACAGACCGTGATCATAAGATAGCACAAATAGAAAATAGAAATTAGAAAATAGACATTGCATGTAAACGAAGCCTAAGGCTTAGTGTAAACTTTTTTTTATCTAAAAACTTTAGATAATGATATATGCTATATTCTAATATGTCTAATAATAATCTTTTGGTCCTTATATAATGAGTACTCGTACATCCAAGATGTTTTTTTTTAATGAAATTTTTTGTGTCCAATTGGCAAAACATAAAAAATAAATAAATAATTAAAATTTAAAAATATTTAGAAAATAAAAAAAAGGAAACTGGCCCACTTGAATGCTTGTTGCGTAATCCCCGCGAGGAATCTGTCAATGTTTAATCGGGAGTTAAGTGGCAATCTTTTGAGTGGGTCGTCATATTTGATCCCCAGACAGACATGCTGAAACTGTCGGTCCGATTGTCATGACCAGCAAAATTTGTCTGGACCAGTAAAAAATTGGATTTAGTCAGTCCAAAGGACTGACAAGAGTTTAAGAGCTGCAATTTTGAATTCACAGCCATCATTCCACAGACTTTACTAATAAAATTATATAAGACCCAAAGCGTTTTCCCTTCTGTTTCAAACCTATCACATTCACAAATAAAGTAAGCTACCCTAATATTACTGGTAGTTTCTGTCTCAAAGGAATAGGGTGATTTTTGGTCCGACAAAAATCCATTTGGTCCAGTAAATTTTTCATTACTGCTGGTCCAAATGTCCAACCATTCCGAATAGTTTTCAGCATGTCTGCCCAGATCTGTTAGTTCTCTGTTCTGAATGCGCTCATAGAAAAATTTATGTGATCCTGTACAGTGCTGACCTCTGGTGGAGAGCAGAAGAGTAAAGTCTCTCTCGGTTGAATTATTTATGAATTGTGTAAGTTATTGTCATCTGGTAATTCCAGTGTCACATCCCTGGTGTTGTTGCTACGGAGATTGACAGCTCGTTGAAGTGATGCATAGCACTTTTTGTGACAGGATAATATGCTGCCGTAAAAGACCGTGGTTTGAGATGAATGCAAAGCTGTCACATTGATTTTTTAGGCAACTATGTGTAACCAGCCTCAGATAAAATACAAAACATCAAAAGAGATGAAAGGAAAACACAGAAAAATGCTCTGAGCATGCAAATGCAATAGACTAAATTGAAGCAGCCTGTGTGTTCTTTCATAAAGATAAGCTGCTAATGGATGACACCCTTGTCCCTCAGAGATAGAATATTCCCAGACCTTTTTTTGCTGGTTAATGCCTCTTTTTTTTCTGAAATAATATGTCAAGATTAACAAAATTTTTCCCTTTGTGTCTTTGATTTAAGGCATTTCTGTCACAAAATCATTTGGTATTGTCATGTATTTTCACTGCACCATTTTGTGTTGTATGGTATTGTGTTATGATGCATTGTATATGAAGTATATTGCAATTAATATTGTGATTGACATTAATTGATCACTAATTGTGGAAACCAGAAGTTGAATTATATATAATTTAGAATAGCGTTGTTGTAGACCCTGGAAAAATGATGCGCTAGCTGATGTATAGTAACTGATATATAGTGCTTGATGCCATTAGGAAAAAAAAAAAAAAACTTGGCTAGGATCAGACAGATCCTGAATTGAAAATGATTTCTTGGATAAGCTGGCACATATAGACTATAATGATTTTGTTTTGATTTAATAAATCTTACATCTGATTTTTTTCTTGGCATTATTCTACTCACTGTGGTGGCCCCCAAGCCATCATTTGTAATGCCCTAGAGACATCTTTCCAACTTTTTAACAACCTAAAATTGTGTCTGCACATGTTCATAGTACAGTAGCAATCTGAAAAAGAATCTTAGAACCGGTTCCCATACCTAGACCAATCTAGCAAGATTGACCCATCTCTGAGGGGTTTCTCACTAAATTGCATTCAGCTAAAGTGACTCTAATGTCTGGCATGCCTACTAAAGCTGTTGGGGGTAATTAACTATCGTTTAACAGCTTGAGTTGGCATGCCAGACATCTAGGCCGCTTTAGCTGAATGCAATTTAGAGAGAATCCCCTCGGAGATGGGTCGATCCTGCTAGACCAATCTTGGTATGGGAATGGGGTCTTAACCACCCTTCCTGCCCTCTTTACCTAGCTCCTGTAGACAAACCCAATGCATTTTCTACACAGATTCTGTGGATCTGTCACTCCTGTTGATTGCAGAGTTTAAGACAACCTCCAGTGACAGCACCATTTGTTAACATTTACCCAGCAACTGTTTGTATCTCTTTTAGTAATTAAAGTCCAATTTAGAGGATGTGATTCAAATAATGGGGATGAATGTTGAGACATGCTACACATATATCAGTATTAAGGCTGTAAAACTATTGGAAAAGCCTGTCAAATGGTGGGTTTGATGTTCTATTAATTCATGACACATTTTTCTTTGCGTGGTTTACTTTGCCTTTGAAGTCTGCAATCAAGCAACTGTCTGTGCAGGCCTGGAAATTGAGGAAATAGTCAATGGGACCAAAGGAATCTGATTTAGAACCTTTTTTAGATGTATGTGGAACATAGTGAACTTTTTTCAAACGTAAGTCGCATTCACAACAGATCATCTGCAGACTAACTGATCTGTGGACTAAAAATGGCCGACCCCACTTAAAAGCAATGCTGCCTAATCCCTTGCTGATCTCCCTGCCTCCACACTCCCCATTCCTGCAGGATCCTAGCAATTAAACTTAGGAGTCGAGATTTAATTTGTTTAATTGCTAAGCCCCTGCAGGGTTGAGTGGCGAGTATGGAGGCTGGGAGACCAGAAGGGTATTAGGCAGCATTGCTTTTAAGTGGGTTGGCCATTTTTGATCTGCGGATCTGTAAGTCGGCAAATCAAGTTGTTCTGAATGAGGCCATAGATATATGTACACTTTGCACATTAAAATTGATACACACAGGCACATTTGCATGTATGAACACACACACATACACACACACACACACACACACACACACACACACATGCACACAACACCTTATAAAACTATGGCACAATATGTGCCAATACAATGAAATGACTCGTCAGCACTTCCCTTCTCTAGCTAGTAATTGACATTTAAAGCAGAAGCTTAGTTGATATATCTGATCTGACACCCCTAGCTTCATTTGAAGCTATGATGTCTATTAAGAACAGAATACGTCTCTTTTAATTTCCTCTTTACTCAGAGCAGGAGAAGTGATCCTGCATTCTTAGAACTTGGGGCCATTGTACATTGACGTTCCCTTGTGTCAAGCTGCGAGTTCTCAGAGATACGTTTCCTCCATTTGACAGATGACAAAGCTGAGATTTAGCTCAGATTCAGAAACCTATGTTCACTAATCTTCTGTGTTTCCAGTTTTTTTATGAACTGATAATAAGGCTTCCTGTGAGCAGAGGAGACCATAATGTGAGAAGTTCATTTTCTTAGTCACGGTCTCCCTTTGATGTCATCTGAAAAATTATAGTGTAGGATTCGGCAGCAGATCAAGATGCTGTTGGGGCCTGCAGCAACATCTGTAGACCTGGGCCCTGTAAAGCACAGCGTATGGCGAATAGCGATATCACATAGAGGCTACAAAGTATTACATGGGGCGTGTATAGGTGAATTATGGAATCGAGACGCTTGCGCTCAGTCACAATGCAAAATGCTTTCAAGTTATGGGGCCCAGAACTGATATAACTTGATTATTGGTATTATAATCAGGGCTTTTCCCAGGATTGGGGATATTGGCCATTCAAAATGACCACCTTTAGTTTCCTACAAAAATTCAGGGAGTCCAAGCTGTTTGGTGATGCAGGAGGCTGTTCAAATGACGTCTGGACGGCTCACTGGGAAAATCCTTGATAATAAAATAAAGGAGAGTTTTAACTAGATTATGAGTTGGGGAGTATTTTAGGTTCATATTGCCTGAAAAAAAGATTGTGGCTTATTTCTTCTTCACTGTACATCACTTCAGTAGCTTCAAGTAAAACAGTGAAGGTCATTATATTCATGACTTTATCAATGTCCTCCCAAAAGTCATTGCAATATATTTGCAATATATTTAATTCCCATATAGATCAGAATATATTATATAATAGATACTGCATTATTTGCTTTTTTCTGATAGAGGGCCCTGAGGCAGATATTTACCCATGTACACAAATATCTTTTAAATATTTTTTTCTTTTTTCCTGGGGTTGGTATATTGTTCACAATATGACACTGAATAAATCTACACATTATTATTGTACCACCAGCGTTAGCGCTGGCGGTACACATGGTTTCGGTCCCGTCCGGATCGTTCCGCCGGACGGCTACCGTTACCGCTTCTCCTCCTAGACGGTAAGGGCCCCCGTACCCATCTCATGGATTTAGGTCACCTATAATCTCAACTCGTTCCACGTAAAATTTGGGCTTTGTCGGTATTGGGGTCTGGGTGTGGCACTCATTGCAATGCACCCTTGTCTAAAAATGGCAAAATTAAATGCTAATTATCTACCCTACGGAAGGAGTTATGGGAAAAATTTCTATAGACGGCTTTCCAAAAGTCATATGTGTAGATTTCAAATATACCCTTGGATTTGACCTTTGACCTCTACTTCAAGGTCAAATGGGCCAAAATTTTCAAAAAAATGAAATTTTTTACGAAAAAAAATTTTTTTGCCCTGTTATTCAGACACCACACAGACTTAACCAATAATATTATTGGAAAGTGTTACCCTTCAGGTCATCTTTCATCTCCATGAATTTGGGGTCAATCGGTGCATTTTCACGGGAGTAGCGGCCATAAGATACCGAAACTGAAAACTGTCTCTAATTCGGGAACCGTTAATGCTAGAGACCCATTCTTTTTTGCATTTAGTAGAGCATGTAAAGCCCAACACTGGAGGTGGTCTCGGATTTTTTGTATTCCATACGGTTTTCGAGTTACGCTGTATCAAAAAGAACATATGGGTGGTAAAAGCAAAATGTGCAGTACGGTAATGGATAATAAATTTTGAACTCTGGAAAAATAAAACATAAGGCTTGGCAAAGCAGACAACTTGTGTTCAAAAATGACATTATTTCATCAAATTTGAACTTCTGAAACTTCAGAGCACCTCCTATTTCAAGAATTTTGACCAAAATGACATTTTCTTTATTTTAATTAATTTTTTCTGTACGAAATTTAAGGCACATTATGGTAACTCCAAAATTATAACATCTAGTCCCTTATATCTCCAAAACTGGCAGAGATAGGTCCATAGTTACTATTGAAGTTGAATAGGAAGTCATATACTGGCAATCTTACTATGACCTTGAAATTGACCTTTGACCTACTTTTCACCATGAACTGAACTTTGCAAATTTTTCTTCCCTTTTATCTCCAAAACTGGCAGAGATAGGTCCATAGTTACTATTGAACTTGAATAGGAAGTCATATACTGGCAATCTATATGTGACATTAAAATTGACCTTTGACCTACTTTTCACCATGAACTGAATTTTGCAAATTTTGCTTTCCTTTTATCTCCAAAACTGGCAGAGATAGGTCCGTAGTTACTATTGAACTTGAATAGGAAGTCATATACTGGCAATCTATATGTGACATTAAAATTGACCTTTGACCTACTTTTCACCATGAACTGAATTTTGCAAATTTTGCTTTCCTTTTATCTCCAAAACTGGCTGAGATAGGTCCGTAGTTACTATTGAACTTGAATAGGAAGTCATATACTGGCAATCTAAATGTGACCTTAAAATTGACCTTTGACCTACTTTTCACCATAAACTGAACTTTGCAAATTTTGCTTCCCTTTTATCTCCAAAACTGGCAGAGATAGGTCCGTAGTTACTATTGAAGTTGAATAGGAAGTCATATACTGGCAATCTAAATGTGACCTTAAAATTGACCTTTGACCTACTTTACACCATAAACTGAACTTTACAAATTTTGCTTCCCTTTTATCTCCAAAACTGGCAGAGATAGGTCCATAGTTACTATTGAACTTGAATAGGAAGTCATATACTGGCAATCTAAATGTGACCTTAAAATTGACCTTTGACCTACTTTACACCATGAACTGAATTTTGCAAATTTTGCTTTCCTTTTATCTCCAAAACTGGCAGAGATAGGTCCGTAGGTACTATTGAACTTGAATAGGAAGTCATATACTGGCAATCTTTATGTGACATTAAAATTGACCTTTGACCTACTTTTCACCATGAACTGAATTTTGCAAATTTTGCTTTCCTTTTATCTCCAAAACTGGCTGAGATAGGTCCGTAGCTACTATTGAAGTTGAATAGGAAGTCATACACTGGCAATCTAAATGTGACCTTAAAATTGACCTTTGACCTACTTTTCACCATAAACTGAACTTTGCAAATTTTTCTTCCCTTTTATCTCCAAAACTGGCAGAGATAGGTCCGTAGTTACTATTGAAGTTGAATAGGAAGTCATATACTGGCAATCTAAATGTGACCTTAAAATTGACCTTTGACCTACTTTACACCATGAACTGAATTTTGCAAATTTTGCTTTCCTTTTATCTCCAAAACTGGCTGAGATAGGTCCGTAGTTACTATTGAACTTGAATAGGAAGTCATATACTGGCAATCTAAATGTGACCTTAAAATTGACCTTTGACCTACTTTTCACCATAAACTGAACTTTGCAAATTTTGCTTCCCTTTTATCTCCAAAACTGGCAGAGATAGGTCCATAGTTACTATTGAACTTGAATAGAAAGTCATATACTGGCAATCTAAATGTGACCTTGAAATTGACCTTTGACCTACTTTTCACCATGAGCTGAATTTTGCAAATTTTGCTTCCCTTTTATCTCCAAAACTGGCTGAGATAGGTCCATAGTTACTATTGAAGTTGAATAGGAAGTCCTATACTGGCAATCTAAGTGTGACCTTGAAATTGACCTTTGACCTTCTTTTTATCATGAACTGAACTGTGCTAATTTCTTTCTCTTTTAACTTCAAACTTGACAGAGATAGGTCCATAGTTACTCTTGAACATGAATAGGAAGTCATATATTGGCAATTTACTGTGACCTTGAAATTGACCCTTGACCTACCTTACGAAGAACTTAAATTTGATTGTACCATATATATTTTTTGCAATAGTTTAAAAATTCTTGTTGATTGCATTTTTACAGGTTGTCAAGCACAAAACTGGTGGCTGTGTCCCTTATTTTGTGTATGTGGGGGTCTATACGAATGCGTTTGCTCCAGCTGGTGGTACAATATTTGGAGGCGGTATCGCCTCTCTGATCCTCTAGTTACAGTTATGTTGGCAGTAGAGCTGCCAGGAATTAATTGCATTTGTTCATTTTCCCAGAGGCAGATGGCCCTGAACATATTATCACAATTCATCAGAATCAAACAAATGCCAGCATACAATAATTTGAATTATTATGTAAAAGTCAATTTCCTACATTGTTCCATTATCATAATTCTAGTTTGCCTATGGCTCTAGCTCTATTTCATTGTTTTATGATTATTGTTGTAATAAAAAAAATAATAATAATATTAAATAAAACTTATATCCTACATATGGCTCCAGTTCTGTGATATTTTGTTATTTTCATTGTTGTAATAATAATAATAATAATAATAATAATAATAATAATAATATTTACAGCTTGCCTATGGCTCCAGCTCTCCAGCGCTGTCCAACAGGGAGAGGTTTCCAACATTTTTCCGCACCCATCCCTCAGCGACACTCCATAACCCAACGCGTGTGAGGTTGTTCCAGAAATGGGGCTGGACCCGCATTGCTACCATACAACAGACGGAGGAAGTGTTCACTACGGTGGGTATTACAAAAATGACTCGAACCCTTAAGTGGGGGAAAAAGTGAATTTTATGCTCACTGTATTTTTTAGTCATAATTATATATATGTTTTTTTAACCAGAACATTCCAATTGAGAGGTAGAAACAAAATTGAAAAGCATGCTGATCTTTAATTCTATTCTATATATTAAAAGCATCATAAGTGCTGTATTGAAATATAATTTTTTTAATGATTCCAAAATTATGCATCTGAACAATTAAAAATCTTCCACATTGAAAGGATTAAGACATCGACTTATGTTGAAAGGTTGTGATAACAGATTATTCTCTTGTTGATCTTCCTATTTATGATCCTCAAAACATGTTTCTGTGTTTTTAAAATAAAGAAATGCATGAAACCTCATGGCTATATGGCTAAGTAAAGAAAATACTGATTTTAAAAGCCTGTACGTTTGTCTGACATTTCTGACTTTGGTTGAGATTGCTTAAAAATAACTTTTAATGGCATATCAATGATTCTTTTGCAAGGAATTTTTTAGCCAGCATAGATAGCTTAGAATGGTGTATTCATGATTTATTGTATAAATTTATAGTGCAAAAGTAAAACATACACTCTGTGAAATTAGCTGACTTCTATGATTCCTAGGCTCATCAAGCAGAAAGGAAAATATTGTCATGCTAAGAATTCTGATGCCTGATTATCTATATAGCTGGTTAGAGTTTGCATGATGATATTAGTGTAGGTCTCCACTGCCACATGCATGTAGCATACTGAGAGATGACACAGGCTCCGTTAAAAATTTACTTAAAGAGAATTTCAAACTAACCTGTTTAGGTATCTATCACAAACTGAAAAGGGGATTTTTTGTCCACTTTTTTAAGAACTGTTACAAAATGGTGTCTGCATACTCAGTAAAGTTAACTTCTGAGATAGCAGTAATTGTGTTTATTAAATTCATTGAGCAGCAAATTTGTTTGATAAGTTACAAGAAAAACACTTAAAGTGTGCAGACCTTTTCCAAGTCAGCTCAATATTTATTATTGGTTAATAGATAAATTAATTGATTAATTAATTAACCACAGCAAAATCTTTTGGGTTAAACATATGTAAGTTAGCCTATCTGACTTAGCCTAAAATTTTTATCATAATCTGTCTACAGATTTTTTAGTCAGTCTGTTAACAAATAAAAACCAAAACAAAGGCAAAAGTGGAGGCAATAAGATCGGAAAAGAGAACTACCAGTCTTCAAAATGAAATTGTCTGACTGTAAAGTTCAGTAAAGTTGAATGAAGCCAAACTCATTAACTTAGTTGGTGGTTAAGGGATTGCATGTAGATGACATAAAAAAACAAGTTTATAGATAATTATGCAGTACACTGATTGATTGTTTGTTCGAAAGTAGATGATAGCCTCATGAGTGTCTATGTTGAAATACACTTCAAGATCTTAGTTTTCTTTTTTTCTTGCAAACTTTAACTTTTACTCACTTGAGAGATTTCAGTTTTTATTGGACAACTTCATCAATCTCCGGTGAGTTAAAGGTTAGGTTTGTAAAAAGATAAGGTCTTATACTGTTATTGAAATTGCTGGCACTAATGAGAAATTCTCAGAGGAATATGTATGTTTTCTTTGTGCTGAAGCAACTTTTATTCATAGTGGAACAACTTCTCTTTGCATTAAGGCAGTTGCGTTTAAAACCATTACTTAAATTAGGAAAACATTTAAGATGGCAAATGTGTTTACTTGATATTTATCCAAGAACAGTGTTTAGTCATTAAAACATTTTTTCTACTTCAATCTTAATTTGGTTTTTAAAGGATCTCTGCGTAGAAGTGAAAGTTATCCCACACATTGCTGAATCATTCTTTGGGCTGACTCTATAATAATTATTGTTATTTTGTTCATCTGCTAAATTTTCTTTTTTGTGTCTGTGTATCTGTCATGGAAGGAAAGCATGATTGAGTGTAGGCATAAGATCATTTAATGATTTTTCCTGGAAAGTTCAACAATTTTCCGTTTAACACCAACTTTTAATATATCTAATTCAAATCTGCTGAAATAACAAGGTTTTGTATATCTCATAAACGCCTTTTTGGGGTGTAGATTTCTATTTTCAGAGTGCCACTAGTTCATGTAGGTGTGACAACCAATAATTCAAAACATTATAAGCATTATTAGCTCTAGAATGGGAATCTGGTTATAATTCACTAATTTAATATGAATAAACAAAAGTAAAATAGGGTTAGTTTTAAATGTAATCACCCTGTTTTAAATGTAATCAGTTGTTTGCATTATGGATACACTGGTGTCATGGAAGTTTTACTCTGTTTCTAACCATGCCTTTATAGTCAAAAGCTCATTGTATGTCTTTAATTTTTTCTAGTCTTTGTTTGTTATTCTGGTATAATGATTTGCCTATTTGTCTGTCTGTATGAATGTAATGAATTTTGTTGCCTCTTCTTTTTCCCCAACATACATGTATAATAACCATGTTTTCTTTATTCTACTCAACACCAGGAGGAGTGTTAGACCCCATTTCCATAGATTTTAGATAGATCTATCCCTGTGGGGAGTCTCACTAGATTACTGTCAGCTTAGCCGTCTTAAGCGTCTGCTCCGCCTACTAAAAGCTGTAAAGGGGTAATTAACTATGGTGCGCGCTCGGCTGACTGCAATTTAGCGTGAACCCCCAGGGAGTTAGGTTGATCTAAATCTCTGGGAATACACCTTTAGCCCGTTAATCTGATTGCATTTGGCCACAGCACCTGTGGAGTTAGTTTGCATTAGTATGGTCAACAAAATTCATTGTGAACAGTCTCCATGAAACTTCATGCATCACTCTCTTAGTACTTACTGTATAGTAAGAAAATGAACTAATCCTGTTGTGGCTGCAGTAAAGGAAATGCATGTTATCCAGTTCATATTAAGACCCTTTCAATTTATTACTTCTTTTCAGACTGTGAAAGATTTGGAGGAAAGGGCCAGAAAAGCTGGAATAGAGATAGCCATCCGGCAAGACTTCCTTACCAACCCAGCCGTTGCTGTTAGAAATTTGAAGGTAAATTACAACACTGAAAGTACAGAGAGAATAATGCAGAGAGATCAAAGGATGAAATTTAAGTTTGAAAAAGATGAAAGAGTACTGGAAAGATAATAGAGAGACCATATTTATTAATCACCAACCTTGGGCTCTGTTCACAATCAAGTTGAGTGGATCTGACTGAGCTGTAGCTCAAATATGGTGCGACCCACTTGAAAACATGCCATGTAATCCCTGCAGGGATGATGCATATGGGAAAGCAGAGAAGTCATTATGCAGCATGCACAGCATGTTTCAAGTGCACGGCCCAGTTAGGTTGCAGCTCAACTTGGTTGTGAACAGAGCCTTACTTCAGCAGCAAAACCAGACTGACAAAAGAGACATTGGGCGTATTCCCAGACATTTAGATCGATCTATCCCCATGGGTTGTCTCACTAGATTACTGTCAGATAATCTGGCTTAAATGTCCGTCCCGCCTACTACAAGCTGTAGGGGGGTAATTAACTTTCGTGCCCGCTCGACTGACAGCTATTTAGCGTGAACCCCCAGGGAGTTAGGTCGATCTAGTTTGGATCGATCCAATCTCTGGGAATGGGGTCATTGTGTCTTCTGTGTGTTCTGTGGTACGTTAGGGTTCTCAGGGTGATCTGTCAGCTTGCCAGAGGTATACACAAGGTGGCTTCACCAGATAATGACAATAATTCCAGTAATCAGACTTGTTTTCACAGTGACATTTTTGGTCTGATGACTTTTTTAAAAACCAATTCATTTAGGAAATAGTTATTTTTTCCTCGGAGAGTCGCAGTGGTTAGTGAGATTGATGAGGAAATTAGAGCCACTGTGTAATGAAGGCAGCTGAATTCCCACTTGGTGTTTGGAGGATCTTGCTGTGACTAACAAACTGTCAGCATAAAACTTGTCATTTGGACATGCTAAACTTTCTTATTTCTTTCTGATTCATTTCAGAATCAGTCGTGATGTGAGAAAAGACCCAGCATTTTTACTGATTTTACTGATTTCAGGGGGGTTGGGGGAGGGGTAGAACAAACCCTCCTTTTTGACAGAAAATGGTCTGCTTTAAAATTAAAACTTGTTCAGAAAAGACCCCCCTTTGAAATTGCTGGCTGCAGACCTGGATTTTGACTGGGTCCACTTCCTCCCCTTGCTGTTCTTATGTATTATAATCAGGCACTTCCTTGCAATAGTGATAAACATTGCTCCTAAATCTATTTATGCCTGATTCAGTATTTCTTCCTTTCCGTTAAAAGTTTTAAATGTCTTACGTGCTTAGGGTGCACTTAAAATTGACAGTCATCGCAGAATAGATGATTCAACAATGCTGAAAGCTATTGATCATTTCCCTCACATGTTACTTTGCTGTGCAATTGAATTTTTTTGGTGAGCTTCTATGGGCTTATTTCAAAACCAGTCAATTTTATTTTGTAACAGGCTTCAGTTTAAGCAACTTAAAGGCATTCTTTAATCTCAATTGAATCTATATTGTGCTTTGTTATGTTTATTTCAGAAACAGGACCCACGAATAATTGTTGGAGTGTTCTATGAAAATATGGCCAGGAGAGTGTTTTGCGAGGTAAAGATCACACAATAGTTGTTTAATTCTCAGTGTTTGCCAACACTTCTCTTCCTTGCTTGATTTTAGAGAAGTTTTGAAAAAAATCATTTTGTCTCTTGTACAGCTACATCCACATATAAACCTATGGAATAGACAGTGCTGTCATTGAAATATTTTATAGTTATTTCTATTATTATCATTTAAGGTCTACAAAGAAAAACTCTATGGTAAGAAGTATGTGTGGTTTCTAATTGGTTGGTACCCAGATAAGTGGTATCTTAAACCAGACCCCAATGTGAATTGTACAGCTGAGCAACTGCAAGAGGCCTTGGAGGGACATTTCACAACAGAAGCCATGATGCTGAATCAAAACAAAACTGTTGTCAGTGATGCTGGAATTGTGAGTAGTCAATGAGTGTGTTTGATGTGACATCAGAAGGATTGTGCCATCAGAAGTAGAATGTGTTAGGTGTGACGTCAGTGTGTCAGCTGCTTCATTTTAGTTTTCAGTGTGCAAAGTGTTTCAAAATAAAAAGTGAGGTTAAACTTTGACAAATTTTGAAAGTCCAATTGAATAATCCAGTTGAAAACAACTGTAACATTTTATCCTTTGTCTATTTCTATTGAAATTGTTCTAGATGTATTATTTAATTATTTATTTCCTGATATCATCTTCAGAATTCAATTGATATTTTACAGAGAATCAAAGTTATCTAAACAAGGTTTGTAAAATGAGATATTTTCACGAAGGATTATGAATTTGACTTAAGATTGTTGAAGTTTAGCTGGTGCACTGTTGTTTCAGACAGCTCAAGAGTTTGAAGACGAGCTGAAAAAGAGGATTGGAAAGGCTCCCTCTGACACAGAGGGTTATCCAGAGGCTCCCCTGGCTTATGACGCCATTTGGGCACTGGCTTTTGCCTTTAATAAGACAATACCAAGGTAACACATGGAACACACACGCATACATGCATGCATGCACGCACACACACACACACACACACACACACACATGTGTGAATACACCCACACGCACGCGTGCGTACACACGCACACACACACAGGTGCTGTTGGCTTATGATTTCAGGTGCATGCATGCACATACACATGTACTCACTTGTTTCCTTTGATTATAGAGCCTTGAATAGATAGTTACAATACTTGACTCTTTTCCAAAAGATCACAATCCTTTGATCAGCTACAGCATCATGTGCTTTTATAGCTTAATATTAAAAGTCACTTGACTACATATTCATTGCAACTTGAAATAGATGTTATCATTCACTATTTCAAGAAAGTAAATAGATACTATTTAATGACATTATATATAGCAAATAATATATTTATTCAACGTACCTGGTATGATAGTAAAAATCTGTCTGATGTTTAATCTTCAATTTTGAAACAAAAAATGTGTTTCCTAACATTTTGGACAGTCAGCGAATGGTTTTGTTCATCATAATGTCCATAGGCAACCAGTAGGTGGCAGCACAATATATGCTGATGTTGTTTGTTATCCAGGCTTGCTGCAAAGGGTCTGAAACTTGAAGATTTTGAGTATTCAAAAAGAGAAATAATGGAAGAGATTTACAATGCCATGAACTCTACTAACTTTCTTGGAGTCTCGGTAAGTGGAAGAATGAATGCTGGTTGTTGTTTTCCAAAATCAACTTTGTACAGTACATTTCACAGGAACAAGTACTAGCTGTTGTTGGCTGACTTTCAGATGATGAGTACATTTTCACGTAACAACTTGTCTATGGCCCAAGCATTAAGGGACTTAGTCTAATAGATTGTATTAGCTAGTTGTTTCATCATCAATGCTGAAAGAAAATTTGCAACAAATTGTTTTTCTTTTCAAGTATCACTTCAGTGTACATAAAATCGTATCATGAATAATATCAGTAGCAGTGATTGGTTTTGTGGGGTAATCAGCTGTTTTACTGTCCTTTAACCAATGTGAACATTCCATTCCAGGGTCCAGTCTCTTTCACCTCTGAAGGTGACCGAATAGCATGGGTCCAGATAGAACAGATGGTTGGTACGTAAAACAGGCTACAGAATTAGATGAAATTATGTATGAAAGAGCTTGAATTTCAAAATCGAACATAACTGGATAAAGTTTCAATTTCTTAAATTTGAACTCTCACCTGGTATTGACCTGTGCACAAAGCCCATTGTATTCTCCCTTGCAGGTGGTATCTACAATAAGACTGGTTTCTATGATTATGTAGCAGACAAGCTGATCTGGTACAATATCGAACAATGGATTGGTGAGTCACAACTTTTGATTTCATGGCTGACATATGGACAAAAATTAGGAAAGGGACATTTTAGGGATATTTCTTGTCTTAATATTTAAAGAATCCTTATTCATTGTAACTTTATGTTCACATATCATAAAATGTAAGAAACCAGGTAAATAAGTTAAAGACAATGGATGCGGTGTTGTGCATTTAAAAAAATACCTCCACGTTTTTATATATATATTTTTTTTATACTAAAGGACGGGCATAGTTGACATTTGGCACTGACTTTGCTGTTAGGCCTAATGTATTATTGCATCATAATAACCTTTTATGTGCATCATTATTTTCTGCTTTTTGTCTGTACATTTCTGTCCATTTGACAGCTTTGCTGACTTATTTTCAAAACTTTCAGATGGCCAGCCTCCTGCAGACAGGACACTATTGGAGCCCACACTCAGAGTGCTGTCAGTGGGGACGTATATCGCCATATCAGTGTTTGCTGCACTGGGGATCCTCGTGGGCGTCGGCTGCCTGCTGTTCAACTATAAACACAGACATCGTAGGTATGTGCACATGTAGAGCATTTAGAATGAAACTGAAAATCAAAAACAAGCAAAGACAAGCAGAAGGAAGCAAAAGAAGAATATTTGATGACTTTTTTATTCTCTCTCTCAGTACCACAGTAACTGTTATCAGTCTCGTTTTTCAAATGCTCTAGTGGAAATTATTTAAAAGTCTCTGTGTGAGTTTTTGCGCTGTAATGAGTAATTCACCTATTGTCCACCAGATGGCATTGGTGTCCTGTTTTCTCCATTAGTTGCTGTGTCTTTCAGGTTGATCCGTATGTCCCACCCAGACGTGAACAACATCACTGTGATAGGCTGTATGATCTGCCTGTTTTGTGTCTTCCTACAAGGACTGGACGGACAGTTTATTCCACCTGAGGTTTTCCCTCAGATGTGCCAGGTAGGGATAATACTTTTTTATACTGGAAGGATGCATTCATATACTCAATATACTTAATATGTAGCCTGAAACATGTAAGTTAAATTAGTCACAAAATCTTGTATTTGGAATCGATATAGGACCAGTTTATCTCACATGTAAAACAGAGCAACAAAAGTACTTTTCAGTCTCTATAATACTATTTTAGCTGTGATCCTCTTGTCTGCAGGCTCTGCTGGAAGTTATCTTAGAGCTTCACCTTTGTTATAGGCCCATGAGCCACTGACTAAGCAAATTAGTCAGCAAAATGCTTTTTTACACTGGAACTGCGGTCAGTCTATAATAACTTGGCTAAAGAATTGTTGAATCTTCTTTATCCCCAGGCCAGACTGTGGCTACTGTCTATTGGCTTCCTTCTCGGCTATGGCTCCATGTTCTCCAAGATCTCTGCAGTTCACAGGTGGACCACCAGGGGGAAGAAAGAGGGAGAGGTGAGGACACTTTGTCCTTGACACGTCACTTAATTGACATATCACTTTGTCACTAACAAACTGGTTTATGACACATGTTACACACATCTCCAAATGATTTAATTCTTTTCTTCTTATCCTTATTTGATAGCTCAGTGTGTCTCAAAACAGTGCTGTAGTATATAATGAGAAACTTTGAAGGCTTTATTTTATTAATTTGAACAACGTTTTTGACTTTACAAAACATAGATTGATATATTGGTACATTATCTGACCTTTTCAGTTCATGATAATCTCTTTCAAACAAATTATTTTAAAATTTGAATAATCTAAGATGATGTATGTACACATATAATTTAACATGTTTCAGTTAATGAAGGAGTGGGAGCTCCACATTGTCCTCATCGTCATCCTGGTTCTGGACCTGGCTGCTCTCACTGTGTGGCAGGTGCTGGATCCTCTGTACAGAGAGCTGGAAGATTTCCCCCAGGAAGACCCTCCAGATATCCACAAAGATGTGAAGATATTGCCACAGCTGGAGCACTGTGAATCACACCACTTTATGATATGGATAGGTAGGATATGATGTAAAGTGTGATTGTGTTAGGTGTGACAATGTGTTTGTTGTTACAGTGTGTTAGGTGTGACAATGTGTTTGCTGTTACAGTGTGTTAGGTGTGACAATGTGTTTGTTGTTACAGTGTGTTAGGTGTGACAATGTGCAACCTTCAACAACATGTTAGGCGTGGTAATTTATAAGGTATGACAATGTGTTTTATGTTTGCGATGACAGAGTGTTAGGTTTGACAGTTTGTCTGGAGTGATATTTTTTAGGTGTGACACTATGTTCATTACATATGTATGTTGTACTAAGTGTGTGTAGGGAGACTGCATTGAGATAGGCCGTGTTGGTAGTGTGTTAAGGCAAATTCTTTAAACCCTGAATTCACCACATGTAAGAGTATAGATATCAGACAAAGGAACAGATATTGAATGACCAACAGTATTTTCTTCTTTTGATATTTTGCACTTCAGTATAAGGCAGTGTTTTTTTTTTCTTTTTCAGGTGTTGTGTTTGGATACAAAGGCCTTCTACTTCTATTTGGACTATTTCTTGCCTATGAAACGAGGAGTATAAAGATGAAACAAGTGAATGACTCTCGCTTTATTGGAATGAGTATCTATAATGTTGTGGTGGGTAGACATGCTTCTCATTGAATTACTGCCTAATTTCATTACTCATTCTGACATTTATTCAATTTTATTAGCAGGCTATAATAAAAGTGGAATTTTTAATATTTCTGAACAGGGTAGCTGCTTCTACGGATACTGACTTTTTAAAACAGTGACTACGCATGAAATTGGTATATTTGATAAAAGTCTACTATATTTGACTTCATCTAAAATGATTGTCCTGTTTGTATTCACGATTCAGTGTATGCTGTGTTCTGGCTGTCAACATAATTATGTAGACTGCTTATATGTAGTAAATTATTTCAATAGAAGTAACAACAACAACAACAACATCAAAAAAGAAAAAAATAGAATTTTTAGTAACCATATTTTAATAAACTATATTGTTACCTTATACTTTATACATTTTATCTGAATAGCAATCTGATTTCTGTTATTATATGTGAATTATATTTGTATATCAATGGCTGAATAAACTCTTTATCCAATCTAGGTGGTCAGTCTTATCACAGGTCCAGTGACACTTGTCATACGTAGCCAGCCTGATGCCAGCTTTGCCTTTGTCTCCATAGCAATCATATTGTGTTCTTTTCTATCCATGGGGCTGATTTTTGTACCAAAGGTGAGCTTGGTTTTAAGGTGATTTCACTGAGTGGACATTGTTAGATATCTGATTGTTTTAATTTGTGGTGTAACTGTATATGGCATATGCAATGAAATTATCTACATGTACATGTGAAGTTCTTTACTGGTGGAAGTAACTTTAACAATTATCTGTTTTATATTAACTTTAACTGCCAGTTTATTGGACTGTTTCACTTGACAATTCATATATATTTGTTAAGTTTTACCACCAGAAAGTCAAATTAATTTTGCATTTTTTAAAGATTTCTTAACCTCATTCTCCATTTCAGTTTGACAATGATCTTTATGAATTTTTTACTTAAAATTTGTATTTCTTTTAATTCTCAAGGGCCCATGTGGAGAATGTTGCAAAAAAGTACAAAATTTTCTATGATGTGAATACTTTCTAAACATTCCGTTCAAAAGTCAGTCCAGCTTCTGTCACTTCTGTCAATTTTTCAAAACATTTTGCAGATTATAGAAATAATAAGGAACCCCCGAGATGGAGCTGAGAATGTCTCCTTGACAGATGCTACTGTGGTTCAAGAAGATGAGGGCAGATACAACCAGCTAGTCACAGATAACGAGGATCTTAAGAAAGCAATATCAGAGGTAGTCTAGAATATGGAACACATGTCAGATAAATTTGTCCTAAGAAGTGTGAAAAAAAATCAGCAAATGAATTTTTTTTTTCAAAAGAGTAATTTCTATTATGACACAAATTTAAAGCAGGGATTGATTAAAACGAGCATTACTATTCAGAAAGTTGCATCATATAATTGGCTTATAAAGTATTTGCTATATTTTGCAGAAGGAAGATCATATTCGTCAGCTACATAAACATCTGCAGGATAAAGCCAGCCAGTACCACCAGAGGTCACCACCTTTTGCTGCAGACGACACACCCCAAAATCTTCTCAGGCGAAAAACTTCTAGAAACTTTACTGCAAAAATGGGAAGCATGACTTCAGACAGCAGCCCCACCCATTACCAAAGCAATGGAGATAGTGTCTTTGACAGTTACAGTACTTTCACGACCTGTACAACGGCACCCACAACAGTAGCCATGACACATGACAATATCAAAACTGGCGGTGCCGCCAAGACCAACCTGAGGCAATCCCTGAAGGTAGAGGATGCCCTGACTATAGGGAATGATGGAAATAGTGACTCGGCCATTGTGGCTGATCTGCATGTGACCCCAAAAATAGACAGGAAAGATCAGAAAGTGAACAGCCTGCAGGAAAATGCCATAATGGAGATTAGTCTATGATACTGCAGATCTCTGTTTTTGTTTTTTCATTTCTTTAATTGATATTTACGTGGTACAAAACTTCTCTTTTATTGACTGTGCAATGCTCTGATTTCATTTATATTTTGGGTTTATGAAAGTTAACAATAAATAGCATGAAGTCGTAAATAGAAGACTATAAATAGAACATTGATATTTAGTGAACAGCACATATTAGTTGTGCTGTGCCTCTATACAAGTGGCAGATAGCACTTTCACTTGTCTTTATTATTTATACTGAGGGGATAATGGGTCATATTGGCCCAGGTTTACATTGGATTTCTAAGGAAGTTAGTTCCCTAGTTACTGGTAGTTAAAAATGAGTAGAATGGGAATATGACAAATCAAAATTTTAAATCTCCTTTGGACAGTACCCATACCATGGAATTGTCTGATGATGAGCTAATTCTTCCATGGTGATGGAAACACCCTCAGTGAAATGGTGACTTTTTAGAAGAGTTGGCACAACTCCAGGGTCATGCCAGCATGTGCATTTTATTTAGCATCCCCTGTTAGAAATATATCTGTATTTTATTTACCCATTTATAAGTGATGGATGAGTCTTTGAATTTGGGTTAAATATATGCAAAAAAAAAGACCACAGGAATGCAGCATTTTGTAACAACTGCGAGATTAGATGAGAAGAGATCATTTTCAGGGGCATTTAGCACCCTTGCAGTGTAAACATTATAATTATGAATTTCAGAGTGTAACTTTGGTTAATAATGCATAGTTTAGTATAATATACAGTATTATTTTATTATTTTTGTTCATTTTATATATACATTTTTTGTTATAGCTTTCACTCATTTTAATTAGATTAAAATATTTTTTTGTTTGTACAATTCTAAAAATACATCTTGTTGACTTATGTTTTTACTCTCCATTGGCTGTGATGTTAAATGTCCAAAGAACAAGGTCAGAAATCAAATTTTGTTATTTATCATGGCAATTCAATTCATAGTTGTTTCTTTTCTCAAATAAACACTGGTTGTCAACATAATATCTTTAATTTTTCATATTTTACTTAACTAAATGATTTTACTGTCACCAGTACAAAATATGATAATAATGATAAAGTAAAATAAAATAAAAAGGAAAGGTTACTAATAGGCCTTTTCAGTTAAAATTAGTAACTTTTATTTTCAGTACCTGAAGAAGGGCACCTACCAGTTAAATATCAACTCTTCAAACTAAATAGCTGAGGTGAAAAATGCCAGATAACATTATACTTAACTTAGATCACCATTTGCATTAAATATTTTATGACGCAAGTCTTGGTGAGAGAACTGTAACATGTCAAAATTCTTATGCAAATTTGGACGACATACTATCAAAACTTATGAGATGAAGTGAGGGAGTTTAAAATTATGGGAGTCATATCTGGTCGTATCATGTTAGGCATAATGATAAATGTTGTCCCTGAGGGGGAGCAAGAGCCACTTAAACAGGAGACAGTTCACCTCATCACTTCTGGTTTGACGCCATGCTATCAAATCCATATTTTACTTTTTTTGCTTTTTAATTACTTTTTGGTGTATCACACCACTTTCAGTTCTGCAAACCAGATAACTTTATTGTATTTAATGTGCATGAAGAGTACATCTTCCTCCTTGCCAATGATTTCCATATATTATCAATAATCCCCACTCACAGATTCATTGATCTAATGCAGTTTACTCTGATATTCAGAGAGGTTCCAATACAGGCTCTGAACCTCAGGGCGATCTGATCACACTCGCTTTCTCAACACAAATACACCGTGAATACCAGTATGAAACCTATAAATTTCCTCAAAGTTTGCCGTGAGTTGCTCGATACGAGCTTCACCGTAGATACGATGTGCATTATACTCCAGCGTCCCTTTTCTCTTTCCAAATGAAGCAGGAACACCAAGAAAAAATAACCCACCAGGCTTAAGCATGCACCATATTTGCGCTGCAGCTTCAAAATCACCATATGGATTAATAGGGTCGCCATAGCGACCAAGTCCTGAGTGTTCTAAGGAAGAAAATGATGCAGCAAAATCAAACTGGGGTGGCTGATTTTTTATACTTTCGTCTGCCAAGTCTGGCATCAGTTTAAACGATATCTGAGGATGCTCAAATATGACAGAATTATAATCTACTGTTGTCACATGCTTGACACCCATGTTTATGAGCATTACTTCTATCCAAGGACGAATACTCCCAATCACTATCCCAGACTTGCCCGTCAGTTCAGATTTGTATTTGCTGAGACCATTCTTAAACTTTGCACTCTCTTTTCCGTAACTTCCAATCATTTTTAGCTCTTTATCGTCTTTGATTAATTTGTTCATGTCCTCTATCTTGAACACGGAGCCCTTAGAAGCCGTTGTGCCATCCATGTAAAAAGATCCCAGTGCCATGTCTCCATTTTGTGTGAACGCATCCAAAAGCTCTGTAGGTGGCTCTCGTAGAGGTGGTTTATACACTTTTCCAGGAGGGTATTTAAGTCTCAGAAATATGTTACGACAATTAAAATTCTTCTTGACAAAAGACATTCCTTTGCTTTTGTGGATGGAAAAATCACAGACTTCCCCACAAGGAGGAGACAGGGGGTTGTCAATAGATGGTGCCAAATGCAGATGATCCCTTGAGACCTCTGTCTGATGCTGGTTATTTTTACTGGCTGGTTCTGGTAAATGGTTTGGTTCACCATTTGTCTTCAGCATTTCAAACTTCTTTGGCAGCTGAAAGAACATGAGTATTACAACTATTTTGAACACTTAGAATACTATGATATGTTTAGTAATTGAACAATTTTGAAAAAGTACAAAATCACTGCTTTTTTTCAAATTACTGGATTTCTAAACAAACATATATCTGAGCTCATTTCAAAACGTCACCATGTCACTTAAGTGACAACTATCCCATCTTCAGTTCACTAGAAGAAAACTTTCAAATAAGCCAGAAATGTTGTGACCATCACTTAAAATATAAAATATTTAAGCTCAAGGATAAAAAATGTGAACATAATTCCATTTTAAAATTTATCTAATCTGTGCATCGTTAAAGGTAACAAAAGATCCACTTGATCCAAATACAGTTTATAATCAAATTCATAATTCATAAGAAACTTTGTAAGCCTCTACAACCCAAATTTGCATACAAATCACACAGCCAACTGTTGTAACAATACACAGATCTGACTTCTTCTAACTTCCTGCAAAGTAACACCTGAATGAAAGACCTTCCAATATATCCATCACCAAAAACACCTTATCACCAGTCAAATAAACAGCCAAAATGTGGTGTGGTATTATCTCGAAAGAACTCAACATCATCTTCAGTCAAACTTACCCATAAAATCATCAAACATTGCACAAGAATCAAAAGTGATCTGAAAAGGAAAGGATGATTCTCATTCCACCAGCCAGAACTTACCATTATCAAGAGCGCCATCAGCACCAGTGCACCAGCCAAGCCATACAGCAGATTTCTGTGAACCATACTTCTATCCTCAACTTTTCCGAAAGTAATGGTCAGTCTACAGAAAATATGACTTAAAAGCATTTCTAACAATGTATATATATTATGTAGATTCCTTTGTCACTTAGGGCTCTTTCCCAATGAAACTTGTGTTCTACGTAGATCAACCCAACTCAGCAGGGAATTTCACTGCTTCAATGCAATCAGATTAAAATATTAACATGCCTCTTCCTGGTATTGAGTAGAATATAGAAAAGCTGGTGATTTTACGAGTACGTTGGACACAAGCAGATGTGTGTTAATCTGATTGAATTCAGTGAGAGTCCCCAGGAGTTACTAAGAATTACTTAGAACAATAGTTTCATTGGGAATGTAACCCTATATGTCCATACTGATATAAATCAATGTCGGCTTGAGGGGCGTTTGGCCAAGGTGGACAACTTTACACTGATACTATCATGTGCTGCCCTCTGGCCATCAGACCCATCATATTAACCTGCACTGACACTGTCTTGTACTGAATACCACACTGCTGATATAAAATCTGAGTCAATTTTTTCTTTATGTGAGAGACAATATACTGTAGTAGTAGATACATTCTGTGGAGTTGTTAAATGTGGGTATAGTTCCTAAAATATGTTAATAAATTCACTATCTATGATTTTTTTTTCAATATGGCATATAGCTCACATGGAGGTTGCTCGAAGGCTGCCAACTGGCAGATGACAAACAACTCAACCCCTACCTTGCCATAAAGTAGAATATTCTTAGCTTAATCAGTTAATTTTTTCTTCTTTCGTAAAGATTGAGTTATAGATAAACAATTCTATTTGTCTTTATTCATTGATTATGATTTGATTTTAAAACTATCCAACTGTAGATTTGTAACATAAAATGAAGTATTACACAAAAATCTATAAGTTTCAAAGTTTGTAATTTGTAGTGTTTTATTTCCATATCTCAAAACTGACACTTCTATAAAAAATATAACTTTTAAGTAACATTTTGTTCCATTGTTGCACTCTGATTAGTTTTTCTGATTTCTGGCAATGAACTGAGCCACTTGATTCACTTAATTTTAACAATTTAAAAACAAATATATAACAATGAATGTTGCAACTACATGTATCAGCACCGTTTCTTTGTTGACTTTTTTAGGCAATATTTAACAAACAACTTAAAACCCACCATCACCGCTGACAAAAAATTTATGTACATGAAATGCTAATTGTTTTTAAGACAAAAACATTAAATATATACAACAACAAAAACATCAGCAATGTGTGTGTATATATATATATATATATATATATATATATATATATATATATATATATATATATATATATCAACAAACATGTAAGCAAAATATACTTAAGCACAATTATAATCATACTTCTGATTATATTTTCATGTTAAATTTAGTGATTTTTGGTGAATTTTGGTAATTACAGGGCAGGGTCAGAAATGACCTGCCGTGGCACACAGAGTCAGAGATGACCTACCACACACATCTCCAGCATCATTTTGATAATTACAGGGCAGGGTCAGAAATGACCTGCCATGACAAATATTTAGCATTTAACTTGAAATACAGGTCCGTAACACTGGCTGGGCACAAGTTGAAGGGACATGTTGTCGCCCTTACAGTTATCTTAAATGTATCTCTTTGATCATAGGAATGTCTTTGATATTTGTGTATATAATCCCCTGCATCCTCACAGAGGGACAGAGGGACAGGGAGAGAGATAGAATAAAGTCAGTGGCAACAGAAAATCTTGTTGTTGGTTATTGCTGATCCCTCATTCTTCCACTGATACTGAAGTTCAACTCTGATACTGGTGGAGTAACCATAAGGGCAACAAAAATGAGACGGGCATCCCCCAGAACTTCCAACCAGCAGCAAGCAGCAACAGAACAGCAGGCTTCGAGTCAGCATACCCCTGAATTAGATGGGCAACAACCACAACGTACCCTCAGAGCAACATGAGCCTGGTCCTCAGCAACAACAGGAGCTGCAGCCTCTGGACCAGATTGAGAGACAACAACAAGCCCAGCAGACCAACTCTCTGATAAGATCCCCAGGGCAGCAACAGGAGCAGTCCCAAGCAATGATAGAGATGCCACCACCACCACCACCACCGCCACCTATGCCCCCCAGTGCAGCTCAACAAAATCAAGGGAGTCCAGTGGCAGCTCAGAAAAATCAAGGGATTCCAGTGGTAATCACGATGCCACAACATCTATCTCCCTTCCCTTTTAGGGGAGAGGATGGGGACTGTGCATCAGATTGGGTTTATCAATTTGATCAATATTGTGATATTATGCAATACAATGACAATATGAGACTTTCGCATTTTAGTTATTTATTACAAGGAAATGCCAAAACATGGTACCTAAGTTTGCAGAACAAAACTAGTTATCAAAGAGTAAAAATGTCATTTTTAGAAAGATATGGACCTAGTCCAAGCAAAATCAGATCCATGACTGCATCTATATTTTCCAGTAGACAGGACGAAGAAAAGGTAAGAGACTTCATTTCTAAAATGATGAAAATGGGACATCAGGTAAAATTGCCTGAGCAACACATTTTGGCAGCCATCATTAATGGCCTTAAACCTACAATAAGGGCAGCTGTAACCATGCAGAACCCTCAAAATTTGAGACAATTAGAAGAAGCAGCTATTTTGGCTGAAACTGCTACCACTAATGTGTCTCCAGATCTTACCGTGGCACCCCTGTCTACAGACCTGAAAGAGCATGACAACAATCATTTAATACTTAACAAATTTGTCACAATGCAAGAAAACATGATGGGCCAAATAACACAATTGATAAATAGAGTTTTGGAAGGGCCCAGTGTACAGGTAGTCTCAACAGAGAGAAGTAACAGAAAAGTATCATTCCAGCCAGCAGATCGATCTAGAGATAGCAGCAAGGAGAGGATGCGTGAAAGGAGTGCAGAAAGAAGGGGTGAATGGAGGAAGGAGAGAAGAGAGGAAAAGGAGAGGAAGTGTTCACGTTGTGGTAAGTGGACTTTTCATACGGAATTAAATTGTTTTGCCCGTAACATGAAATGCTACAACTGTGAGCGTATTGGTCATTTGGCTGTGGTTTGCAGAACCATAAAACAATAGGGGTGTCTGCGTAATAAGGAAAAATTGAAAAATTTACAGGAGAGTTGTTTTCTAGGGAATGTCATGGGAGGGGACCCTATAGAACACAATTTGATTAAAATCCATTTTAATACCCTGACAGTTAAGGCCATGATTGACACAGGTGCATCAATATCTTGCATTTCGGATAACATCATGAGAGAACTAAAACATGAAAAGCAATCAACAGTTAAGTTTTTAAAATCAGACCTGTTAACAATCTCAGGAGTAGGCGGAGAATCCCATAAAATTATTGGTTGTGCTTTAATTGACTTTGTCATAGGCAAAAACTCCTTCACTCATAAATTTTACATTTTGCAAAACCTTCCAAGAAATGTTATTTTGGGCATTGATTTCCTAAAGACAAATGGAGCTACCTTTGACATGAAAAATAGCATCCTGTCATTTAATGATAAGAAGTTCTGTCACACAAATAAACCAAATTATGTAGGCCTGGTGCGTACCAATCACAAAATAACTGTTGGTCCCAGAACTGAAAGCTTAATACCTGTAAAAATATCTGGAGCAAATAAGACCAATGCTAAAAGTCTACTGTTAGATCCTGTCGATAACCACTATTTGGTGGCTAGGTGTGTTATAGATAAGAATCGGAGCATGTGCAGAATATACAATCCCACTGACAAATCAATAACCATTCCAAATGACACTGTCTTGGCCAAAGCATACCCTGTAGAGACAAACTGTATTCTACCCATGGGTGAGGAGGGTCCAGCTAACATTAGCTCATGCTTAAAACGGGAACACTTTATTGGGACAACAGAGGCAGAGTCCATAGATAACTCACATTTCCTGAAGTTAGCTAAAGAAACGGGCTTATCTTTAGATGAAACTGACCTGACAGAAGAACAGAAAGGTGAACTATTAATATTAATAGGGAAATACAGGGATATATTTGCATCAGATTTATCAGAAATGGGAGAGGCAAAAGTGAAAGGACATGTGATAGAGACAGGTAACGCCCCGCCCCAAAGACAAAGACATTATAGACAGACAACTGACCAAAAGACTGAGATAGAAAGACAAACAGATGAGATGCTTAGAAATGATATCATTGAGGAGTCAAATAGTGAGTGGGCAAGCCCAGTGGTTTTGGTTCGCAAAAAAGACGGATCTATGCGTTTTGCTATAGACTATAGACGTTTAAATAAAGTGACCACGCCCATCCACTTTCCCTTGCCTCGACTGACTGACGTACTCGACATACTTGCTGACTCTAATGCCAGGGTGTACAGTTCTTTAGATTTATTCTCGGGCTTTTGGCAACTTCCCTTAGAAGAGACTACCAGACATAAAACAGCTTTTGTGACCCACCATGGTCATTTTCAGTTTAAAAGACTTGCGTTTGGCCTTCGTAACGCGTCGGCGCACTACCAAAACACAATGGCCCGTGTGCTAAAAGATTTAAATTGGAAAATGGTGTTGTGTTACATTGATGACATTTTGATCTTTTCAAAAAATTTTGAGGAACATCTCCAACATTTGGAATTAGTTTTCAAACGGTTACAAGAAACCAATCTCAAAGTGAAAACAAAAAAATGCAAATTTGCTACTAAACGAATAGCCTTTTTAGGTCATTTCATCTCAAAAGATGGCATTTCAGTAGATATGTCAAAAGTAGAGGCAGTCAAAAAAGTTTTGAGACCGAAAACTCGCACACAAGTGAAAAGCTTTTTGGGTATGTGTAATTACTATCGTCGTTTTGTCAAAAATTATGCTAAAATTGCAGCCCCCTTGAATGCATTAACACGAAAGGATAAACCATTTAGTTGGACAGACACGTGCCAACAGTCATTTGACAAGCTAAAAAACACCTTAGCGACAGCCCCTATCTTGGCATTCCCCGACATGAACAGAGAATTCAAACTAACGACTGATGCCTCAGACTTTGCGATAGGTTATATGCTTAGTCAAGTTGACAAAGATGGAAGGGAACATGCTATCTCTTATGGTTCTAGAACACTGCGTCCTGCAGAAAGAAATTACAATGTTACAGAAAAAGAATGTTTGGCTTTAATTGAGGGAATTAAGGAATACCGAGTTTACCTTCAACCCAATCATTTCTCAATCTTTACTGACCATAAACCTCTGGAGTGGTTGCAATCAAAACAAAGTGGAAACCAGAAATTGAATAGGTGGGCACTTGAAATTCAAGACTTACAGTTTTCAATTTATTACAAGAAAGGTAGCACGAACCCCGTAGACTGTTTATCAAGACAAACTGATGAAGCAGACGATGACATAGCTCTAACACAACCTAAAGTCAACATGATAGATGATGCTAAGGGCACGTATACCCTGACACCCCCATCAAAAATTGACAAGAAACTTCATACCATCAAATTCAATTACTGCAGACCAAATCCTCCAGTAGTAGTTGCAAGTGTCAATAAAACACCACTAACAAAATGGCCAGATAAGGTAGAACTAACTGACTTGGCTCAAAATCAAAGCGCTTCCCCTGACCTAGCTCCAATCATCAGACTCCTCCAAAGTCCTACTAGTGTACAATCAGAAAAGAAGAACCTGAAACAATTTTTCCTGATTAGGAACGGTATCCTGTATAGGCAACACATAAATAGAAGAAAACAAAAGGCAGGTGATGAAAACTTGATAGAGCAGTTAGCAGTGCCAAAACAATACAGGGCTAAGGTATTGAAAGCGTACCATGATGCCAGAGCAGGCGCTTGCCATCCAGGTTTTAGGAGATGCCTAGAAAAAATCAGGTTAAAATATTACTGGCCAAAAATGTCAAGGGACATTAAACGTTATGTCAAGTCCTGCAGTGTTTGTCAGAAGGTCAAAAGAGGTTATCACAATACAAAGTCGTTACTACAGCCCCTTCCCATAAAAGATGTTTTCAGCACATGGCATTTGGATATACTAGGTCCAATCACACCAACAAAGTCCGGACACAAGTATATCTTGCTAGCTGTCGAATCTTTTTCACGTTGGCCAGAGGCATTTGCCCTTAAATCACAAGAGGCTACTGAAATAGCAAATGTCTTATACAAACATATTTTTACAAGATTTGGTGCGCCTTCTGAAATTATTACAGACAGAGGCCAAAATTTTAGATCAAAGTTAGTACAAGCCATTTGTGACATTTTTGATGTAGAAAGACACTACACAGCATCGTATCATCCCCAAACAAATGCCACGTGTGAACGGTTCAACAGTTTTATATGGCAATCACTGCGTGCCCTATGTCGAGAAGATCAGTCAGATTGGGCAGATCATTTAGAATCAGTGTTAATGGCCTATAGAAGTTCTCCCACAGAAGGGACGGGTTATAGTCCATTTTTCATTCTTTTTGGAAAGGAAATGACCACACCTTTAGATGTTGAATTACTACCCAAGAGGGACCTACCCCATAATGTGGCAAAATATGTATCAGACAGATTAGATTCTCTAAACAAGGGTAGACAGGTGGCAGCAAAAATAAAACTGGAATCTCAGTGGCAAAATGCCAAATATCATAACCGAAATGCTACAAATCCAAAATATGCCGAAATGGACAAAGTTTTATTAAGAAATGAAAGAACCCCAAAAGGTTTGACATCCAAACTCGTTCCAAAATTTATAGGGCCTTTCTATATAGTGAGAGTGCTTGGCAATGCCACATACCAATTGAGAGAGTGTATCACCAACAAACTTGTGAAGGCCCCTGTTAATGCCAATAGACTTAAACCATACAAAGACCCCATTATCAGAACAAAGTTTGATGACATCACTCCACAAAATGTTCCAGTTAATGGTCCGATCAATGATACTGAAAATATCCAACCAGAAGCACAATTTGATGCTAATGTACCTGACACTCCTGTCCCATGTGAAGTTGAGATAGATAACCCACAGGAAAAAGAGGTAGAGAAAATATTATGTTATGAATGGTACAAAGGAGAAAAGCTATATAGAATAAAGTGGAAAGGTATAAAAACATCGACTTGGGTTAGGGCTGATAAAGTGCCAGATTTGCTAATTCAGGAATTCCACGCTAATAAGACGAAGAAAGGAAAGAAGAAAAAGCGTAAACTGGTGACTCGTCAATAGATTGTGATCAGATGTAATGCAACTCCTCAGTATAGAATTGGCAGTCTTTCTAAAATGTCTAGCGCTTAGTCCTTATGCCTTTTTATTGTACAGTCCTGTTCTCCTACTCCTTTCTGATCTTTGGTTTTGTACCTAATGCGCAATCTTCTTGTAGCCGGTTCTATAAGTAAGATAGGTAAAGGCCACTTCTTAAAATCTCATTTTTCTCCTCAGGACCCCAATACGATTGCATAAGTCTATGGCTTGTCATCTGGATGGCTGTGGCAATTCTGCCCCTTACCAGTGCTGAAAATCGGATAAACTACGGTGTTTTCTTTAGAAATGAAGGGACGATGGCAGTGGTAAACGACTATTGGCTACACACGATGTTTGTGTACTTGCCAGAAGTTCCGATGGAGCCTAACTTAGAGTATAATTGCGATGGGCGTTTAAATAAGAAAACATGTAAATTAATCGAAAGAGCAGTAGATGAAGGTAGAAAGTTGTATAGTCAAACAAGAAGTGAATTGAGAGCACTTCGGCATAGAGTAAGTGAAATATTTACCAATGATGATGTTGAGGAAAATAGACAAAAAAGATCAGCACTTCCATTTGTAGGTAAGGTGGCGAATAGTCTCTTTGGAGTGGCAACGGAAGACCAACTTAATAAGGTGATTGATCACATCAATGCATTGCAATCAAGGCAGCAAAAAGCCCTGACATCCTTTTCCAAATTTAGTTCTCAATATGGGTCAATTGTAAGTGGGCAAAATGAACGCATGATGAACATGGTTAAACAGATAGAAGACAATCACCAGTTAAACATAATGTTAGGAGGTGATTTAAAGTATATTGAGAATGAAATAGATTTTACACTTGGGTTATTTACAAAGTTAATGCATGTAAGTACCATAACTAACAAGCTCACCTTTGAAATCGAAAATACAATGATAGGTATGAATGATGTCTCCCATGGAAAGCTTTCACCAATTCTATTTCCCCCTCATATGCTAAGCAGCACTTTAAAGAAAATTAAGGCTTCTCTTCAAAAACAATTTCCAGGACTACTTATCAACCAAAATTTGCAGTATTACTACCGTTATGGCAAAATTGCCACACATAACTTAAATCAGTCAATAGCAATCACCATCAAAATTCCCATAGCATCCCACGATTTATTTACAGTGTTTCATGTTAAAGCAGTACCAGTTCCCCTCAATGCGACAAGTAAACATGCCACCCTCCTCCACAATGTTCCTGAATACTTTGCCAGTTTTGGGAACCACCACATTAGCCTGAACTATGATTTTCTGAAATCTTGCACTGGACAAAACCCCATGTTTTGTGCACTGGAAAATACTAAGGTATCCAAGAAACCTCATTGCTTAAAGGCCCTTCTACTAAATGATAAAACCAGCATCAAAGACCTCTGCGATTTCCAACTCCTACCCAATAGCATCTCCTCCACCTTAACGCCAGTTGGGAAAGATCAAGTTCTGGTTAACAGAATTCAAAATTTGACAATGCGGTGTTCATCCAATGTAACCAAAGTTGGTTGTGATTTTTGTGTTTTGAAGGTGCCATGTTCCTGCTCTATAGAAGGGGACTCCACATATATTCCTCCCCGTCGAATTTGTGAACATAATGAAACTACTGAAATTCTTCATCCCATAAATTTAGCACTTTTACAGCAACTTTTTGATGAAGGTAACTTTTCTGATATTTTTGGTCATTCCGTCTTTCAAACACCCCCCAGAGTAACAATCCCCACGTTACGCCTATACAATCATAACTTTTCACAATTTTTAACCAAGGATTCCTCCATTAAACTCAATCTGCGAAAAGTAATGTCAGCAGCAAAAAAGGGAGAGACTATATTTCAGTCGCTGACTGAGCCCCTCTTGTCTGGTGACTTAACATTACCCACAGGAGGACTGTCTCTGGATGATATAATTGGGTATGTAGCTTTGGGTGTTGCAATCCTAGCAATTGCTCTGTCAGCCACACTTACTTATAAAATCAAAGTTTTAAGCACTGCAATGTTAACTATGGCCCATGCCAAGGCAAACACTGCTCCCAATTTTATCTACCAATATAGCTCACCATCTCCGTCACCCAAAATTGAATTCGACATCTATAAAATTTTAACGCATGAAATTGCTCCTGCAGTTTACTTTTCAGCAATACTTCTTCTTTTTATCATTCTGGGAGTAATTATTTTGTGTAAAGGTAGGCACCAGCAAAATGGCCTAGCACTAGAAATAAACAATGCTGAAAAGAGCATGTTGATACACCTATGTCATCTTAAACAGTGTCCATTTGATATCAAAGCAATGGGAAATCAAATTATTGCTAACCTGATAGTAATAAAGGGATTAAGACCAAATTTAGTGCTTGAATGGGGAGATGTAACAATAAAAGTGACTCAAGGACAGGTGAACCACTTCATTCCATTGCCTACCAGTGTCCCCTTGTCCTGGTGGCAATATTTTTCTATCATGTCAATAATTGATCAGCCATTTGATGCGCATCTTGTAGTGTTGCATCATGAACGTTTAATGTACCTCCTGTGAATACCAATTTGACCTTATTACGCTATAAAGGGTAAAACAATTTAATGAACAGTCCACTTCTACGGAGTGTGAGTGTGATTATGTGTGATCCACAGTGATTTGTGTTGTATACTTGAGCGTGTACTGACAGTATACATGAATTATATTAATGAGCTATCATAATATAAGAAAATAATTTTTAATTTGATATTAATGAGACGATCAGTATTGATTATCGAAATTATGTAACCACATTGAAAAAGTTATGATAATTAATTGATGTAGCAATGACCAATATTTAGCAAAAATCTTTGATTTGATGGTGGAGGGTATTGATAATATAATGGATTATGATAACATTTATGATGTGAAATATAACTATACATGTACATGTAACTCTAAGATGTATATTTGAGTGTACTGACAGTATACATGAATTATATTAATGTTCCATCATGATATAATAAAATAATGACTTTCAATATGATATTAATGAGAAAATCAGAATTGATTCTGGAAATTATGTAACCACATAGAAAAAGTTATAATAATTAATTGACAAATATGAAACAAAACAATTGTTGATTTGATGGTGGAGGGTATTGATAATGTAATGGATAATGATAACTTTAGGTTGTCAAGCAATGCTACACATGTATCTCTTAAATGTGTAAACACAGGATTATATATTATATACTGTATCTGTCTGTGTAATGTTAAGGCAATCAAATTTGATTGTTACAGTGAATTAAGAGATGTACCATATTTACTGGTAGTTAAAAGAATATCTTTTTATGCTCAATAGCATTAATTATTTGTAGACATAGACTATTATAGGGAGACTTCAGCATTATTATCATTATTACTATGAAAAGGCATGCTAATGTTAAACTTTGTTGCTTATGGCTATAATAATTGCCAGCATAATAGCTTGCACTCATGTTTATCTTACGATTATGGTAGTCCTATTATAAGACAATATTTCTGTTTGTCATTACATTGTGAACAAAATTTGAGGCACAAATTTTATTGGGCCAGGAAGATGTTTCATGTTAAATTTAGTGATTTTTGGTGAATTTTGGTAATTACAGGGCAGGGTCAGAAATGACCTGCCGTGGCACACAGAGTCAGAGATGACCTACCACACACATCTCCAGCATCATTTTGATAATTACAGGGCAGGGTCAGAAATGACCTGCCATGACAAATATTTAGCATTTAACTTGAAATACAGGTCCGTAACACTGGCTGGGCACAAGTTGAAGGGACATGTTGTCGCCCTTACAGTTATCTTAAATGTATCTCTTTGATCATAGGAATGTCTTTGATATTTGTGTATATAATCCCCTGCATCCTCACAGAGGGACAGAGGGACAGGGAGAGAGATAGAATAAAGTCAGTGGCAACAGAAAATCTTGTTGTTGGTTATTGCTGATCCCTCATTCTTCCACTGATACTGAAGTTCAACTCTGATACTATTATCACAGAATAATATATTGCTCTTTTAATAAGATAACAAACAAGGCAGCAAAGCTGTCAAATGTACAGACAAAAAACAGGAAATAACTATGCACAAAATAGGCTACTGTCAATTCTGATGCAAAAGTACATTATGTTAAACTGCAAATTCAACATCAAATTTTAAATATACTCAACAGGTAATACCAATGTAAGTAAAATGTGTAACAAGTTCACACTTTGAAAATGTATAACTTCCAGAAAAAGAAGCCAATTAGACTGCTTTTCCAACTCAGGCTGCATTTTAGACTGTCCTGTATTTCTTTTTTGAAAGTTTGGCAATCATAAGTAACATGGTTTTCCCATAATGGTCATCATGGCAGCAGCACCCAAAATTGTGTTTTCTTCTATTCTGATGCCATATTACATAATGGTTAACAGCATAAGGACCGTCAATTTTTAATAATAAAATATACATATCATGGATTTTCAGAAAATGTGACTAGCATGGGTCTTCAAGCCCATGGAACTTCAAAGTCACACCTTGAAAATGCCAATATGTGAAAAATTAAATTTTCACAAAAAAAAAAAACTGTTTAACTGGCATTAAGAATTACCAAACAGACTGCATTGCCTACTGAAGCTGTATTTTAGTCCCATGTTTCTTTCCTGTAAGTTTGAGAACAGTAAGTGACATGGTTTTTCTTAAATGGTCATCATGGGAGCAGTGCCCAAAATAGGTTTTTTTCAAATTTTGATGCAATATTACATAATGTTTAACAGCATAATGACCATCAATTTTCATAATAAAATATAAGTATTATGGATATTCAGAAAATGTGACTAGCAAAGGTCTTCAGGCCCATGGAACTTCAATGTCACAACTTGAAAATGCCAAAATTTAAACAAGACAGCACTGTTCTGAAATGTTTTTTTTCTCCATTTTTAACAATTTTTTAAACATAAAACAAAATTAACAGTTTACTGCAATTTTTATATGATCAACTAAGAAAATTGATGAGATGGGAAAAATATCAATAGAACAGTGTTAAATGTCCAATTTCTTCCATTCTGAGATTCTGAACATAGTGAATGATTGAATCTGACAAACTGCAATGATATGAGTTTATTTAAATTTTTAAAACTTTATTACACAATACACGATAACAAGTTTACCATCATTTTTCCATAATCAACTAACAATGTTGTAAAGATGCAGGAAATGTCAAACAAACACTTTTACGTATCTTATTAGTTCAATAATGAGACTGTTAATATGCCTAAGAGTTGAATTTGAGAAAATGTGAAAAAACAGCATAACTTCTAAAATAATGCCCCGATTATGCTGATTTTCGAACTCAACCTGCGTTTTAGTAAGATTGACCACTCCTGTGAGTTTTAATGACAATTGGCCCATCTGTTTTTCTTCTATTGTGTTTACAGTGTTGCATATATGCTGATAATTGAAAAAACAGCATAACTACTAAAATAGTGGCCCAATCATGCCGATTTTCGAACTTGACCTGCGTTTTAGTAAGATTGATTACTCCTGTGAGTTTCATGACAACAGGCCTAATGGTTTTCCTTAAAATGTGTTTACAGGGTTGCATATATGCTGAAAAGTGAAAAAAACAGCATAACTTCTACAATAATGGCCCGATCATGCTGATTTTCAAACTTGACCTGCGTTTTATGAATATTCATCAGCTCTGTAAATATAAAGCCAAAAAGTAAAACTGCCCTCCACTTATCGTGTTTACAAGGAAAGTGCATGGCGCCGGCATCGGCATCGGCGACGACAGACGCAGGTGATGGCAATATGTACAGACACATCTGTATCTGTACATAAAAATTATCTTACATATAAGCCTTAAATGACGATGATGTCACAGTAGATGTCACATAAGACTAGAAAAAGTGCAAGGACCAACATGAGATGGGACTAATCTTATAGCAAAGATTACCTATGCACTAGGTATGTTGTCTTAGAAAGCAACAGGCACAACAGTGAATGCGCACTGTTGTGCAACAGACTTATTCCACAGAACTTTAGAGAAAACAGCCAGAATACAATGTCCACAGATATTTGTCAGCTTTTCTTCAATCCCATTCCATGCTTGCTAGTCTGAAATTATTTACGACTCCTGTATCCTACAAATCTTACTAAATCTCTCTAGAATTTATACTAAGTCCAACACTTTGGTATAGCAAGGATGATTTCCATTGCCATCATTGGATCTTCAGGATACACACCAACAACAGTAATATTAAAATTCATTTACAATAAAAATGCTGTTAGCTCAAGCCAGGGTTCTAACCATTCACACACTTTTTTCCTACCACATCGCTATGTAAACACCTGTGATAAAGTAATTCAAAGGTGTGGTTTTTATAGCATAGTATATTTAGGCCTATTTAGGTCCAGGTCAAAAACACTTTTAAAACTGCCCAATAAAAATAATTATGTATTGATTAAATTCCAATTATTTGTTCATTTTCATTGTATCCAGCTATTCTTAATACTTTTGTCAACATTTAAGCAAATCAGATAAAACAATTTTCCAAAGAAAACTTTTATGTTAAAATAAATAAATAAATAAATCCTACAGCTTTTTCATGAAGCAATATGAACTTTCCTGCTATTCACCATACCTGTATTTAACTTTACATCCAGTTCTATCCCTCTTTACCTCAGTCTTTAGCTATATGTTGAAAATCCAAGGTAATATAATATTAATTATCTTCTCTATGAACTAAAATTAGTCTTCAAAGGGTTGCCCTGATATGAGCAAAATCCATAAATATTCCATTGCATTAGAAAGTTGCTACTTCCACTTTAAGTAAGCGTAAAGGTCAAATGCTCTTCAGTTGAACCTTCACAATGTATCCGTTTCTGGAAGTAACACAGTGGTAGTGCAACCTTTGATAACATCCTTTAAGTCAAAATGCATGTAACACACAGAAAAGTTCATCAGTTGTTACATCTACTATGTGTTTCTAATATCTGGCAGAGCTGGCAACTAGAAAGTACTGCCTACATATGATGTTCGTAATCATCCTTCAACCATGCTTCCCATGTCAGCAGTTAGTTACTGAATTAGAAAGTGAAAAACATCCATCAGGAGTGAGCCGCACACACTGGGTCTGTGTGCAGCGGCACTAAAATTAGTTCGCACAGACAATGAGATGGTTCAGCATCATGAGAGAACCCTCTGTTCCAGGGTGGTGACACACGTGGTCTTCCATCATGCAATCAGTGTGTTAACATTGCTGCAGCATCCCTGTGGTTCCTCCCTTCCATGGGTCCCATCAATCAGTAGGGGAAATGGGATAAAACTTTTACTTAAAAACTGTATTTGAAAATGTCCCAAAGTCATATTTCCTGTCAGCACATCCTGCAAAGCTACTTTTTTTCCAAAAACAACTAAAATCACTAAAATAAAAGAACCTAGTGTGGATATTTCCTTTTGGAATGTTCATGTAAATATGGGAGTCACAAGTGATAGGGTAGTCATTTAGAAGGAAATCATTTATTTAAAATAGGGCAGCAAAGCTGTCAAATGTACAGACAAAAAACAGAAAATAAAGATGCAAAATAGGTCATTTTGTCAATTTTGATGCAATAATAAATAATGCTTATAATAGCACTGTCAGTCAACACTGAATTTTAATCATGCACAACAGGTAACATGGTCAATAACAGGAGTCGACCCAGAGATATTTTCTGACAGTATTCCAAAGTATCTATGTTGATCCATCTCCCATTTTTATGGTCTTCCAACAGAAAAAAATAGATAACAGTCAATATAAACTTAATAACCTGACCGTCTTCCGGAAGACCCAGAAGATGGTCTCAACCCACCCCTTCAATAAGATTCAGTTACAGTTTCAGGACCATGAGAGTTCAAATTCACATGATGAAAGTCTCAATATTTGAACAAGGCAGCAAAGCTGTCAAACGTACAGACAAAAAACAGGAAATAACTATGCACAAAATAGGCTACTGTCAATTCTGATGCAAAAGTACATTATGTTAAACTGCAAATTCAACATCAAATTTAATTATGCTCAACAGGTAATACCAATGTAAGTAAAATGTGTAACAAGTTCACACTTTGAAAATGTATAACTTCCAGAAAAAGAAGCCAATTAGACTGCTTTTCCAACTCAGGCTGCATTTTAGTCCTGTCTTTCTTTTTTGAAAGTTTGACAGTCATAAAAAGAGGCAAGAACAGACATGACAAAGAAAAGGATGCAATGGGCCTCATTGAGGGTGCAAAGCAAAGTATAGTGTTACCATACTGCCAAGGTCTGTCAGAAAAACTAAGCCGGGTTTATAAAAAATATAACATCAAACTCCACCATAAGCCAGGTTGGACGCTGAGACAAGCACTAGTGAAGCCCAAGGATCCTCTAACCCAAGGAGAGCAATGTGGTGTATATATTCAGTCAAATGTGGAACCTGCCATGGAGAATACATTGGCGAGACAGGAAGACCATTAGCCACAAGAATGAAAGAACACAAAGACTCAGTGGCCAAAAACAACTGGAAATCAGCCCTTGGAGAACATACCTGCAAACATCCAGGTCACCACATAGACTTTGACAGCCTGAAAGTGATAGACAGGGAAAACTGGACATTCCAAAGAAAAATAGCAGAAGCTGTACACATCAGGACCAAACAACCAGACCTGAACAGACAGGGGGGGTATGATTTACCAGCTATCTACCTCACGGTGCTCCAGAGGGATGCAGAGGAGCCCCGGGGGGAGCAAGGAACAGTTACAACACAAGGCCAGTGATTAGGGGCAATTGACCTGGATTTTCATTCCAGGTGAAATGACCCAAGTCATTTACTCCCTGATGATGGTGACTGACAGTCACAGAAATATTGGAGGTAATACCCACATATTTTACAAGCTCTTGATAAAAAGAAAAACAGTAATTTGAATAATACACAATAACAAGTTTACCATCATTTTTACATAATCAACTTACAATGTTATAAAGATGCAGGAAATGTCAAACAAACACTTTTACATATCTTATTAGTTCAATAATGAGACTGTTAACATGCCTAAGAATTGAATCTGAGGAAATGTGAAAAACAGCATAACTTCTAAAATAATGGCCCGATTATGCTGATTTTCCAACTCATCCTACGTTTTAGTAAGATTGACCACTCCTGTGAGTATAATGACAATTTGCCCATCTGTTTTTCTTATATTGTGTTATCAGTGCTGCATATATGCTGAAAAAAGTGAAAAAACAGCATAACTTCCCTTAAAATGGCCCGATCATGCTGATCTTCGAACTTGACCTGCGTATTAAAAATATTCATCAATTCTGTAAGTTTCAAGCCAAAAGGTAAAACGGTTTTTCACTTATTGTGTTATCGGTGTTGCATATATGCTGAAAAAAGTGAAAAAACAGCAGAACTTCCATAAAATTGACCCGATAGCTCTGATTTTCGAACTTGACCTGCATATTATGAATATTCATCAGTTTTATAAGTTTCAAGCCAAAAAGTAAAAAGGTTTTTCACTTATCGTGTTATCGGTGTTATAATAATGCTAAAAAAAGTGAAAAAACAGCATAACTTCCCTAAAAATTATGAATATTCATCAGTTCTGTAAATTGGAATACAAAATGTAAAACGGTATTCCACTTATCGTGTTATCGCTGAGTGCACGGCGATGGCTACGATGGCGACAGATGCAGGTGACGGCTATATGTACAGACACATCTGTGTCTGTACATAAAAATTAATTATTAATGCTCTATGTAAGCCATGATAAGAAGCATGCTTTATTCTTTACCATCAATTTCTCACCAATTTTGAAGCACAAAATCTTGAGTTATTTTCTGTTAAGCTTTCTTTGACATGTAGTTTTTACACCACGTAATCCCTCCATCCATATGTTGGAGAATTCTTCTCACTTGGGACTGCAAATTTTACACGTTTAATTCTGCATGTGCCTGTTTGGGATTTGTGTCTGTATAAAACAAGATGCATTCCAATGCGCAAGCAGCAGACATGAAAATAAATCAAGCTTTATCTTCTGGGTTGGTCCATGTCATTTAACACTCTGTTCATATGCACGTTTATAAAAATAAATCATTCTGTTTAAGTACTATAAAAATCCTGTATGACCTGGTTCCTCAATTAAGAGTTATATGACTGTATTAATTACACCCTCTTTAACTATGATTCACTCAACAACTCCTTATTAAACTGATGTTCAGAGAGATAATAGCTGTTGATTTTGCAAAGATTATGTAAAAGAGGGCATTACAAAAATCACATGGTCCATTTTCATGTATCTAAATTAAAAAAATTAATGAAAAAGATCCAATTGTAAGTAACCATCAAGAAATATTTGATGTGTAGACATATATATATATATACATATACATGTTGTATTTACCAACTAACAGATGACAAACGACTTGACCTCTATCTTTCCATAAAGTATCTTTCCATAAAGTAGAACATCTTTAGCATAATAAGTTAATATTTCTTCTTTCATAAAGATTTAGTTTTAGATAAACAATCCCGTTTGTCTTTTTCCATTGTTTATGATTTGATTTTAAAACTATCCGCCAGTAGATTTGTAACATAAAAAGAAGTACGTAGTACACAAAAATCTATAAGTTTCAAAGGTTGTAATTTGTCGTGTTTTATTTCCATATCTCAAAACTGACACTTCTATAAAAAATATAACTTTTAAGTAACATTTTGTTCCATTGTTGCACTCTGAATAGTTTTTCTGATTTCTGGCAATGAACTGAGCCACCTGATTCACTTAATTTTAACAATTTAAAAACAAATATATAACAATGAATGTTGCAACTATCAGCACCGTTTCTTTGTTGACTTTTTAGGCAATATTTAACAAACAACTTTTCAGTAAAACCCACCATCACCGCTGACAAAAAATTTATGTACACGAAATGTTAATTATTTTTAAGGCAAAAACATTAAATGTATACAACAACAAAAACATCAGCAATGTGTATATATATATATATATATATGTATATATCAACAAACATGTAAGCAAAATATACTTAAGCACAATTCTGAATATGAAACAATCATATTTCTGATTATATTATCACAGAATAATATATTGCTCTTTTAATAAGATAACAAAAAATTAATTATTAATGCTCTATGTAAGCCATGATAAGAAGCATGCTTTATTCTTTACCATCAATTTCTCACCAATTTTGAAGCACAAAATCTTGAGTTATTTTCTGTTAAGCTTTCTTTGACATGTAGTTTTCACACCATGTAATCCCTCCATCCATATGTTGGAGATTTCTTCTCACTTGGGACTGCAAATTTTACACGTTTAATTCTGCATGTGCCTGTTTGGGATTTGTGTCTGCATAAAACAAGATGCATTCCAATGCGCAAGCAGCAGACATATGAAAATAAATCAAGCTTTATCTTCTGGATTGGTCCATGTCATTTAACACTCTGTTCATATGCACGCTCATAAAAATAAATCACTCTGTTTAAGTACTATAAAAGCCTGTATGATCTGGTTCCTCCATTAAGAGTTATATGACTGTATTAATTACACCCTCTTTAACTATGATTCACTCAACAACTTCTTTTTAAACTGATGTCCAGAAAGATAATAGTTGTTGATTTTGCAAAGATAATGTAAAAGAGGGCATTACAAAAATCACATGGTCCATTTTCATGTATCTAAATTAAAAAAAATTAATGAAAAAGATCCAATTGTAAGTAACCATCATGAAATATTTGATGTGTAGACATATATATATATATACATATACATGTTCATTAAACAAGTCGACATTTAAGAAATATTATAATCATAGGCATTATGTAAGCATACTACATAAGTACACATATATGTTACAAGTCAGTGCACATGATGTACTGATGAATCCAAATATTAATACCTAATTAAAATTTTTAATAACTTCAAACACTAAATCTTAATAACAGTGTCAACCACAACCTCAATTCATATTCTAACATGTTAGTTGACATGAAGGTACATTATATCCTCAACAAAGTTATAAGGTATAAAATCAAAAATGCAATCAAATTTGAAATCATTTTGGGTTTGAAGGACTAGATTTTGGCTCCAAGGGAAGGCGATCCAATATATATATATATTGGCAATACTTTTTTTAATAACAATGATTGTTTCTTGATTGACAATTGACAAAATGCCTGGGTAATTTACAAAAGATGAAATTATCCAGTGGTTGACTGAGAAATAATTTAATAAAACTGGTGATCTGCCGATTTCTCTTGTGGGTGAAAGCTGACATGTTTCTCTGGGCTACTTCCCAGCTGGATGACCTCATAGGACGACAAGTCACTCTCGCTCCTTATGCTGTTCTTTGGCGAGAAAGGTTTGTTGAACATGTACACGGGGCGTTTCGGGGAGGAAGTAATGGGGCAGATCTCCATGAAGGGTTCATTGGTCCACATTTTCTGGAAATACAGGTAAATATGACGAATAATGAATTTGTTTACGAAGCACTAACATGGACACAGAACTAAATGGTAAAAATTTTCAATAACGCTTTTTTTAAATTGAAAAAATATATTCAAAAGAAACAAAATATAATCCAATCAAAAATCAAGGACAAAATATTTTCTCCCATATTTGGAAAGAGGGCACTGGTATAGAAAGTTATTAGTGTGTGGATGATATTAAGTCAAAATTCCACTTGTTTTTATCAGCAATGGGAGATTAAATCAGCCATGGCATTTACCATATACTCAGTACAAGCTGACCAAGTGCTTCCAGAGTTAACAGGATATCAACTCCAAATACATGCCGACTCACCTCACCCTCTTCTTTGGTCCATTTGAGGACAGATTCATCATCACCATAGCAACCAGCACAGCTGACAATGACAGGCTCACCACTACATCTGAAATTACAAGAGGGATTGGAGTGAAAAAGAAACTTAAACAAATTTTGATTTAAAGCAATTTTATCATATGCATCATCTTAAGCTAAAATATTCTTAGACCCTGCAAGGATTCTAGATGTTAGTATCAACCAAGGTTTATGTACCTTGTCCACAGAACTGCCCTGATTGGTTTATCTGCGACCTTGACCCTGGCCTGCAGAGAAAGGTCAAACAGGTATGGGACCTCATTGGTGCTGATGGTGGAGTAAGCAGATGCGACGCTGATAGAGCTGAGACGCCTGGAGAACCCTGAGACGCTGCTACGCCTTACGACACCATCCGTGTCCTCGCCTTCCTTCAGTGAGCCTAGCGAGGGAAAATAATTGACAGGTTATTATTTATTCCGCTGGCTTTTGTTTTAATCACAGTTAAAAACTATACTTATTTTCAAATTGGTGTCTACCCCAATCTAAATATACTAATTGTAGTTCTTATTTTAAAGATAAAAGTGACAGTAGTGTCATCATTCCATGACAGTTGTTAGAAATTTTCATACACTGCACTTACAGTCGATCTTGCACCATTATGCAAAGATAAAATACTTCCAAACTGAATATGTTTTGATACCCTGTAGACCCCAAGCTCATTAAATTAATTAAAGTACTGACCAGTTGACCCTCTTTCCTCTTCGCTTGACCAGAACACAGAGCTAGCATTGGTGTCCAGACTCATTTGCCTGGAGTGACACCCAAGCATGTTGCCGTTTATCCCCATTTGTCTGCCATTGGAACTGACAGTCCTCCTGGAAGCCTGGGGGCTGATAGGCAGGTCTCTTTTCTCCAGGGGCGAGTCACCATCTTGCTGTAGAATAGAGTTTGTAGACAGAATGGCTGGAGAACTTGAAGTATGGGTCAAAGTGTGGTTATGAGTCACTGGAAGGTTGTCGAAATCCTCGACATTGATTATAACGCCACTGGAACTATCTTCTGCTTGCTCTTCTCCTCCCTCGCCAACCTCAAATAAAATGAGGCCATTGTCAAATTTCTCTTCTTTAGTTGCAAAGTCTGTGAAAGATGTCTCATTGTCAGTTGCAGTTTCCATACTGATGAATCCTTCCTCATCACCAATATTGTGGTCCCATTGTAAACTGGGTTTCTTCAAAAGTTTTTGAGACTCAATCCTAGCTTCGAGGTCTGTGAGGTCACTGTCTGTCCTTGACCTTCGTGCTGACCCATCAAGGTCAATGTCAGTCACTTCACTACTTGACCTTGACTTCTCATCTGGCTTAGGGTCAGTATCTCTATAGCAACCATTATGCAGATCAATACTTTCACTGATCACTACATCCACAACATCTTCCACTCCTGTGCTTTTCTTTTTAAGACTCCTAGAATAAAAGGCAGGAACTACAGTTTCAGATGAATTAGGATCAGTGCTTTCTGAACTGTTACCAGCACTGCTTTGACCTTGACCTGGATGGTCAAGGTTATCACTATGCTTCCTAATCAGTGATTCTTCTGTTTGAAAAGAATGCACAGGCACTGATGAAGTTGTAAGAGAACAGTGCTCTGACCATAGCAGATTCTCACACCGCTCATGTTGCCTTATGGCTTCAAGAATTATTTCTTTTAGAGAAGGTTGGTGTGTCTCTTCAGCTTGTGACTGAGATTCCTGATTTTTGTTATCATTTATTATTGATTGCCTGGCGGAATGATCAAGTTTAGATAACATTTGATTTTCATGTATTTCTTCATTTCCTGTGTCAAAGTCTGAATCTGAAATCATGACACCTTGCTTTTCTTCATTTTTCTCCATATGATAAGCTGCCTGTATGCCTTCTTCAGCAGTACTACATGAACTTTTTTCCAACCCATGACAACTCTCCTGCTTTATTGCACATGCCTCCATTTGGAACCTCTCAGCATCTTTCTCCAAATTTACACAACTGAAATCTGATTCACCTTGAAAATCTTCGGCTTGTTCATCTCTAACTCTCCCCTCCACCTCCTCCAGCTCCTGATCACTTGCACATGTATTTGTTGCCTTCTGGCTGTGAGACAAGAATCCTGCTGCCTGACCTTCTTCAGTACCAACCTCTCCACTAGCACCACTGTTGCAATTAGCACCATTCTGCTGCCTACTGACACTGCTTCCATTGGAAGCATCATGTACAAACTTTGTACAGTCGTTGTTTTTGTCTTCTTTGCTCTTACTGACACCGCTGTGAGACATGTCATTCTTATATGTTGTTGGTGACAACTTACATTCACCATTGATATGATGAGTAACCCTGTCAGTATCTGAATAATATTCGTTACTACTATTTTTGACATTGTCATTTCCACCATCTTGTTTTATTTTTTTCCAGCCAGATAAATAAGGTGCCTCATTTTCTCTGACCTTATCAAATTTCTGCCCATTAAACTCTGATAGATCAAACGTGAAATGTTCCAGTCTGTTTTCACTTGAGCTGCACAGTTTGGGTGTGAGGTTTTCCTCCATGTCTTTGTCACAGAAAGCTGGATTGTTCCAGATGACAGTAACGCCACTGTCACGGGAGATCTTTCGCATTCTAGAAGACTGGTCCAGTGCAGAGTCGCTGATGGCCTGCCTGGTTGGCGCCCCCTGCTGGAGAAATCTGGAGTTTTCTGGAATAAATAATTTATATTCTTTTAATGGCAGAAAGATCACGAAGACAATCAATTTTTTCCAGAAATCACTTCATAATAGTGAAATAATAATTTTTTAATATAATTTTTTCATTCAATTAAAATGTCTATCATTTTTTATTCAATTAAAATGTCAATCATTTTTGTCAGAAAGATGACCCTCATTTAGTACATCTGAAGTCATTCGTTCCAATATAATTCCTATCTACAAAATCAAGATTTTCCCCCCAATTTTCCACAAATATCACCCACCAACTCCACCACCCAGTGAGCAGCGAGGACTGAGTCTGTTACTTTTCTGTTCCTCCAGCCTCTGGTAGTACAGTTCCTCCACTTTGTGCCCCACTTGGTGTAGTGTTCTCAGGTCCCTGGAATCCACATGGAAAACAAATGTAAAGTTAATTGAGATATGAATATCAAGACTTCTTAATGTCTTCTAATCAACCTGCTTTTGTTATTGGTTGACCTGGATTTATTGCTTTTAAATCACTCTCCTCTCACTTTTTATGTGCAACACATGAATGGGATTTGACACTTGTATGATAAGTGTTTTACCTTCGCCAACTATTCAACATTTAACATAACAATATTCTAAAATGTACACATAATCCCAATGGCCCTGACATTTGACAACCTGACTGTGCTATCTCTGAAATCTGTGAAAGTGGATCAGAATCAGCAGTGTTGGCAATTCAGTATTCCAATTTCAGCAGACAAAACTGAAAACAATTTTGTCAACAGAGGACTCACTTGACCACTTGTCCACAGCTGGTGTAGTATGGAGAGCTGAGGTTGCTGTCACTGTGAGGGGTCGCCGCCTTGCTGTGAAAGACACCTTCCTTATCTATGACATCATAGAGCAGCAAATTTCCGTCTCCTGTTCCTATCCACACAGCATGGTCTATGGGCAGGACTGCTGTGATACGGGACCCATTGAAGTAACAACAATCCTCCTGTGCGAAAAAACATGATCACTGTTCAATTGTCCTAACCAGAGAGCTTAAATCTTTGTTTTAAAGCCTTACCCACAATTTTTCAGGTAAAAAAATGAGATGGCACTTGTCTGTTTGTTTGCACAAACTTTATTGCAAATTTGCATGTACTTTTTTCTGTATGTGGTTGTGAAAACATCTGTTTGTGAGCCCAGGACAGTGCTGTTGCCCACGCTGCATAGATCAATGCAACACAATCACAGCTTCTCTAACACAATGTCAGGCATTCACCTGTTAACCAATACAAGCCTAATCTTAACACTGTGAATGATACAACAGATATGTTGAGTTGTGGTTATCATCACTGGTGCAATAAAGCAGACCCAACCTACCTTCCTCAGGTTTGGGTATCTATTATCCTTCACATCAAAGAACATCATGCACGTGAGCAGTCTGTTGTCCCAGAGTTCAATGATGGACGACCCCTTGATTGCAATCCAGACCCCATACTGGCTCATGGCGAGGGTCAGAATGTGGTCATAGGGGTTGGTGGACACCACAAAGTTGTCCATGGGGTCCAGGGTACTGTGAAGAGAAAAAACAAAGTAAACAACTTACAGTACGATATATCATGAATTCTACATCATAAGGCCAAATACATGACATTACCTTTTCATTGCATCAATTTTATTAATAATATACTCACTCTACCAAAAGAGTGTATTCAGATTGCTCACATTGTAGTCCTCAAAATAAAGATCAATTGACAATCATGTTCACTTACAAACACTTTAAATTCAACACACAGAAAATGATCAAATGCATGTTTTTAAGAGGGCATAATCAGTGAAGAACAGACAGCTTACTATACAGAGATGCAACTGCCATTTAGTGAAAAGTCTGAAAATTTGACAAGAGGTCTAGGGGGCACTCTGCATGGATCACAAAAGTGATATTTTTGGCTCCCAAAAAGTCGGAAATCTGACGATAGTCAGAAAAATCTCATAACTGATTATACAAGTCATGTTCTTACACAGCATGTAATATATGGACCATGTTCCCTGTTGCACACCATAACTGTTTGTCTATCAGCAGCATGGAGGTCACAGGCCCCTGACCAACGGGAATGTAGAATACTTCATACTGGGCACTGTCTGAAGAGGACAATTTCTGAAAGAAAACAAAACAAAATGTTATAGAAATCAACATATTAGATTCACATTAAGCTAATTTCAAACACTTCACTTTTTCACATTTTCATAAGTCACAGAAATGTTATCTGACATGTAGCCATCTTCCTGATAAAATGTGAAAAATACACTGTTACGAGATGAATTCTACTATAGACGTTTCTGACCTCCAGCACTGCCACTGTACCGTCTGCCAGAGCTGCGAAGATCTTCTTCTGTCTGTCCTGTTCATCCATCACTCTCAGTGCAAAGATGGCGTCATTAAGGCGTACATGCCACAGCTGTACTCTGAAGCAAGCAAGACACTAATATCATATATTATGTCCAGAGTATAAAATGAATAAACAAATTGTAACTGCTTGCCTTAAAAAGCTTATTTCTAATCCATTGTAATAATACACAAAAAATGTACTGTAAAAATTATCTATGAAAAAGTTCCAGGATGTACATTATATGTGTATCAATTCTAAATGATCTTGACTACTTTCATAAATTTCAATCATACATAACATTGGCATTGCGCTACAAATTACCTTGACCTTGTACAGTAGGCAAACAGTGATTGGCTGAGAGTTCCCACCAATACAACCTCGGGGCTGAGGGCACACGCACACAGGACTCGAGTGTCAAACTGGAAGAGGTAAAATAAAATAATGTCAAAAGCGTTGCAACAGAAATTTTAAAGGTTAAATTTGACAACTGCATATGGAAGAGAACCGAGAAAGTAAATACTGTAAGGGAAGTAAGCTAATGAAATAAATTACACAGAGCTGATAAAAATATTGTGCCTGCTCACTAAACTCTTACCTCTATGTTTATGTCATACATAAAACCTTTTTGACATCTGACCTCTGCGACCCTGGATGACAGCTGGTTGCCATGGAAAACCCACAACTTTCCTGTAACAAGGACAGCAGTTGTCAAAGACATGGTTATCATAAAGACAAAATATGCAATGTGCAAATTGTTTGTTATAAATTGGATGAAACAAGTAAGGAAAAAAGTTTGTTATTGTACCACCTTTAAAGGAATTTATATTTTTTTATATTTGTTATTATAAGCAACAATAAAAAAATCTTTTATTACAATCATTAAATTTTTCTGAAGGCTTTTACATATTAAATAAGTGGTCTTAAATATTTTAGATATATTTTCCTTATACTTCCTCCTGTTTTCATACCCACCATTTTTTGTTATTATTTAACTTTCATCACATTGATTTATTTAAGTTTATTGACAGGCCAAAATTTTTGGAAGGCTTAAAAATTTGGGCATTTCTGTTGTTCACCCAACTTGAGAAATGGCATAAAACCTAGAATGAAATTGTGATTCACAGAGGACCTTTTCCAGCCAAAGGGGCAGTACTTTTGTAACCCCTCTTCTCCCTAATCCCCCTGCCAATGGCCACGTGTAGTACAACTGGCGGCCATCTGCATAAAGTAAACAGACAGAAGTCTGGCCGGCATGCCTGCTTTGATATACTGTTCTTTTGAAGGCTGTTTCTGCAAGCTTACAACAAATTAAATGCCTGTTACCAACTTGCCAGCCACTTTTCAGGGCAGAATGCTAACCTTATGCTGTCTGATGCACTTTGCAAGCAGTGTTCTCGACTTTGATGTTTTTCTTCAACAATTTCATCAGCTGTAAAAGGTTACGTCAGTCCAACTCAAAACAGTTTTAATTGGGAGTTTTAATGTTTACTCAGTACGTGCCTGCTATTGTTGTCAGAGTTTGGGTCAATTATTTCTTCGCAAACCTGCCATGTTGAATGCATATTAATCCAATTTTTTTTTCTTGAGTACTGTACAAAAAAGGTATTAAGTTAAATGTGTTCATTTAATGCAATAAAATATATACATAACAGGGAGCACTTTTTGCCCTTTTAATCTTAAAAAGTTGTCTTCACCTATAATGGCAGAGTCTTAGAATAATTTCACCTGTTAATTCAAAAGACAGGCTTAAGTCTATGAGAGAGATGCAACATCGTAAATTATAAAAATAAGACTAAACTTTAAGTAAAGTAAAAGATTTAAAACACTTAAATTATGTTAAATACGGCTGGACTAATAACCTACATAGTTACTATTATTTGAGAATCTTTTATTAAACTATGTCATGAAAAAAGATCACATTGTCCAGGTTGGTAGGACTTGTAGGGACAGATAAGGCTGGTCCCTTTGTTTCTACAAAGACAGTCGAAATGTCCCTTGAAAAAATTACAATGCTAAATAGACAGCAAAACGAACTTCAGACTGCACAAGGGCTAGGAGTCAATCTGGATGACGCGCATTCAGAAGTTGCTCAGAGGTGAAACAGATCCGTGGATCAAACATGGCTGACCCCATTGAAACCTAGCTGCATTATCCCCTAATATACACTGAATAGATTCCCTGCGGGGATTTCATGAGAAGCTTTCAAGTGGTCAGCTATAATTGATCTGTTGACCTTGTTAGTCTGAGGATCAACTTTGGTTGTGAATGCGGCCTTAATCTGGCCCTGTTAATACTAAGACGATTGCAATCCACTCACCTTCCTGGAACTGTACAGCACACTCTATAAGGGCTCTCTTCCCTGAAGAGTATAGGTCCAGATCTTCAAACTGAAGGAGTAAAATTAATAAAATCTATCAAAATAGAAGTTAGATTACATTTATTTTCAATAAATCAGACCTTAATTTCCTCCTGAAAACAAGATTTCAATTATGTTATCTTGGGCCAATGTTAAAATAAATAAACAATCAGCATAGGATGTGACAGTTTACTCCTCAGTCTATTTTTAAGTGTATTAGAAGCAATTTAGTTTTGATATTTATGATCTTACCTAATTTTACCTAATAAGTACAAATATTTTTTTTTAACATTGTAGAATTTCAACCATCGGGTTGCCATTTTACTGATCAAACTATAATTATTATTATTATTATTATTATCATTGAAGATTTTTATCAATTTAGTATGTTTTCAATCTCCCGATTTCTTGGTTTTTACAACTTGTAGTTCTTACCATTCTTTCTCTCTCCAGGAATGCCCGCTGTTGCTTCTCTCTCTTCTTTACCTTCTCCTTCAATATGTTCACATAGTACGCCTGCTTGGATGTGATGTCTTTCCTTCGAGGAAATGGATTTAGGTCCTCAAATGCAGTCTGAAGATATTACAGGAACATTTTAATTTAAAATCTTTAAGAAAATGTGTCAAGATGCTTCCTGAATTTCTTAGGTTCTATTATAATTACAGAAATGGCCATCTTAAATAGTAATATGCTGCATTATGATGCCTAATGCTTCCAAAGTTAGCCTAATGCAGGATATTCCCATGCTCAGCAAAATATTCAAATGTTTTTTTTTTTCTCAGTTAAATATACACCTGTGGTGACTCCCAGATTTGTCATTATAAATTGATTTAATTCTACATAGAATCCCATGTAGAAAAGTGTGGCATGGAGAAACAACATCTTATGAAGAGTCACACCATCAGATGCTGTTGACCTTCGAGAAAGTGTTATTAAGGTCCAAGCTGGCACCTACAGTGCATTAGCAATCAAAATCAATTTCCAAATAAAATATATCTTCACCTTGACTAGCCCTTCAATGTCAAAGGTCAACTTGGCGCAGGCTTTCAAGTGTCTCATGATGGAAATGGTCTCAGTTTTTTGCACAACCGAAGATTCGTGAATTTTAAGAATGGCAAGTGCAAAACGGAACAACACCTTGGGTCCTTCCAGAAGAAAGCAATCCCAAATTCTCAGCAGAGTCTACAAAATAATACAGAAACATTTTAATGGCTTTCATTTTTCAAATATTGCTATAATATCACAAAATAATAACATATATATATTTAAGGAAAAACTTTGAGTGAATATCAAAACTTTACAGAGCTGATCTGCTATACCCATGATCAGTAGTAGTAGTTGTGGTATGGACATTGATTATAACAAAATTATAGGGTCTTCTACGTGTTCCAATAAAACTTTATAGATCTTTAAATATATTCTATATAAATGTCCATATATAAAATGACCAATAAGCTATCCCTGCCAGACCCCACACTGCACTTCACACAGTACCGGATGGTACACTGAAATCCTAAACAAGCATTTAATAGCCTTAAGTGATTATGTTGTCGAGAGAAAAAGTCAATTTCCCACTGATGCTTTCACCTTTTCTTGACCACCACTCAGGGCTACTACAACAAATCTTTAACAAGATCTACAAATTCCCAGTAATGTTCTGCAACACAGATAAGGCATTACCTCAGAGGGGAAAAAAGGGAAGAAAATCCTTATGCTGTTTGGCATTTGTTGATTTAAACTTTTGCCAAAACCTTGACTTCAATTTGGCTTTAAAAATTGGCCTCTGTTTACATACATTTAACCGCATGACATTGTACAACATTTCATTGGCAAAGGTTGAAAGCCCCAAAACACTGACCCCTTGTTGTATTTAAATGAACGGGTCTCTTAATAGCCATTTCATCTATTACATAAAAATATAAAGTATTTCCTTTCTATAAAGGATAGATAGAAAAAGTGCTTTCAAGGTTTTGTTTTTCATCTGGTTGATGGGATGGGAGGCGGTGGGTGATATATTGAAAACATTAGCCAGAAATAAAATATTTTTAAAAATGTTAAATCATACAACTATATCTGACACTTTTGTGACATGTTGCCATGCATGCTGCTTTTACAATATGTCATAAGACAAAATATCCTTTAAAATGACATCAACTTTTGGTGAATTTTGAGTGGCAAAGAGATCTTAATTTCTTCCTGAAAACAAGATTTCAATTATGTTATCTTGGGTCATTGTTAAAATCATCACAACCAAGTGAGTGGAATTCCTACTTTAATAATTTCTGGAAGCCTACCCCAAAACAATACAAAACAAACACAAAGTCAATGTTTGGACAAGCACCATGAGTTAGGCAACAGTTGGGAAATTTATCTAACCTCACACCTCCCAAGAGGTTCTTATTCTGCCTACTACGTGAATAAATAGAGATCTGCCCTACACAATAGTTTTCATGCTCACAGTTACTCGATCCAAACCTAAATAAAATCAAGTAGTGAAGAGACAGGATAGAACATGTTCTACACTCTGTTCTCTTATCCAAATGTAAAAAAATCATTTCACTATTTTAGAATTAAATAGGCAAATGCCGAACTGTTGGTCTGGTTATACTGAAAAAAAAAATTCATTTGAAATCACAAAACACCCATGTAAATGAAACTCGTGATCTTTTTATTCTAGCGAATCGATTCAGACTGATAAAATCTTAAACCACTTTCACAGCATAAATTACCACAAGAAGCTACAACTGTCCCCCAACCCCACCCACCCACCAACAGCAGATTAGGCAGCCCATGCCTAAGAAGCCATGGAGTGTAAATTAAGTGACCTGTAGATATGGATTCAGGGAGTTGCAAACAAAGGGAAGATCAGACAATTATAACAGGCCAGCAATGTCAAAGCAAAAATACCAAATTATCATTTCACACAGCAGTCCATCAGAAAATGATCTTTGAAATTTTTTTAATAACTTGAAAAAAAAAAAACATATTCAAAAGACCAACAAAACAGATAGACAAAGACTTTATCCATCTGCAGTGACCAGTACAGGTGTAATGGACAGTAAAGAACACAGCTGGTAGATTGGCTGTAACTGAAAATATACCTAGATGCACTCTCATCTTATTACCAGTATTAACTATTGGCTGTTAACACCTTATCTTTATAATAACTGACAAATCTTTACAAAGTCTTGGCCCCTTGCTTTCTGCCAGGTTTGAGCTCAGGTATTACAAATCAAATCACAGCACAAACCAATCCCCACATACTTTCACAGAACCTCTTAACTACAAATCAAATCTCTGCCAACTTCTTGAATTTGAAATAATTTTAAAGATCGCGCACCTCCCGAGTCTGTGAACGGTTGTGATAAGAAGCACATGTTACTTGTTTCCTTCTGTGATTTAGTGTGGCCGAATGTCACACAGAATATAAACAATATAGAATATGACCAACAACGACAAAAAGTATGATTTATATTCCACTGAAACATTCACTATGAGGCATTTAAAAAAATATCTGTAATTTCATATGTGCAATATTAAACTGTAAAATATTACAATGAAAGGGAGTTCGGTTGCATCCAAGTATTGATCAAGTTCAAAGTTACAGAAAACAAATTGTGAAACATCACTTCATCACTTATGTTTCACCCCATTCTCATAGATTAGATCGACCTACATTGGATCGACCTAACTCCCTGGGGGTTCACGCTAAATAGCTGTCAGCCGGGCGGACACGAAAGTTAATTACCCCTTAAAGCTTGTAGTAGGCGGGGACGGACACTTAAGGGGGATTATCTGACAGTAATCTAGTGAGACTCCCCGCGGTGATAGATCGATCTAAAAGTTGTGAGAACAGAGCCTTTGATATAGTCTGTCCAGGAGGACCATCATACACTTTTTGCTTTTTAAATCTAATAAAAAAAGTACCAAATTGAATTCCACTTACTATCTGTGAATACAGATTAAGTGTATTTGTTTACTTGTTTTATCGCTATCATAGAAAAATACCAAATAGTAAACAGTTTTAGTAAATAGTTTTGTTTTTGGAACATACTTTTTCATAGTAATTTTTTTCAAACTTGCCTACCCTGTATTTATTTTCCTTTTGCATTGATTTATAATTTATCTAACAAATACAACTGTCACAGAAAACCATGCCTCTTGGTTTCAATTGTCAAAGAAAGTGACAACTTTAAAAAAAGTCTATATAATTAAATGAAGCAAAAATTCACCTGGGAACTTTTACTGACAATAATAAACCAACCCTTTCAAATCCCAGTTTGACAGGCTTTCCTTTCACTAGTATTCACCAAATGATTTCTGCCTGGTGACCTCTGACCTGTAAGAGCAGGAAGCCACTACTATGCCATTTATCATGGACTGGAATGGCTTCTACCACTAGGGACAAATAAATCCATCACAACTGTTTGCAAGCAGGGTGTTTTTTCATTCCTTTCTGAAAAAAGGAACATTTTCTCACTCTGGTCAAAAATTTGGAAAACTGCAATTTATGACACATTTTTACACAACTACAGCTGGTTTTTCAGCCAATATAAACAAGGGATACACACACCAGTCCCTTCCCTCTCAAGACACCTGTTAGCAATGAGCCAACCCATCCTCCCCGCCAGCACAATGGACTATCCCAGCCCAGGTCTGGTATAAAGCTGTAGACCCTATGGATTTGATCAGGTGCACTAAGACAGTACTCTGACCTCATACCTGGATGGACCGGTCAGTGCAGTGAGAGGGCAGTGAGTGGGCAGTGGCCGTAGACCAGTCGGATTAAGTCAAAGACTGAAAGGTGTAGCCGTTTTCCAAGAAGTTACTGAGGATATTGTTTCCTTATACATTCCGTCTAGGACAAGATAAATGACTCCATGCAAAGTTGTGTCAGTGTACAGGTAATTTCAGTGGGAAGTGTTTGAGAAGTTGGAGAGAGGAGGAAGAATGAGCAGCTGAACCCAAAAAATCATTTTATAATACATGGGTTACCTTTTGAGCAAACTTCAAAGGATAAATTCAATGATACTGTAATATGATCATTTAACTCGAGCCTTTGGTAAAAAAGATCCTGGTTAGATGTTTTGAAGGAAAAGCCAACCTTGCATCACCTAAATGACACCTTTCACAACACAGTTGCCTGGGACTTTCAAAGAAGTTTATATTTAGGAGTTTAGGGAGTGAAAACATTGGGGAAGAGCATCTGTATCTTTTCAGTGGAATGATATATGCCAGTTCCTGCCTGATGCCTGGACACATAAATAAGAGAAACAGCTGACACTTCTACTGATCTCATCTGGACGGGGATAGTGGCGAGAGAGAGAAAAAGAGACACAAGGAGAAAGATTTCATTTACCAGACGCACACACCATATTCCTGCCATTATGAAACCCTCTGCACCATTCCAAGTTCACTTTTTCTACGTGTTGCTTCTGTTTTTTGTCAAGTTGTGTTCTGGACGGTCAGTAGCAGACAAAGAGAATGACCAGATCAACCTGCTGGCGGACCAGACTGATAATGAGAGGGGTCAAAATGACCAGTACATGCACCCTGGGAATCTGGGTAAAGTTCTGCAGCACCTGCTGGGCCAAATGAAGATGATGCAGGCAGTCCAGGAGAAAGAGAGGTAAGATTTTCTCAATGACAGGCACCCTTTCTGAGACAACCCTGATTTTATGGTCTACTGGCAATTTTCCTCGGAAACCAACGAGTAAAAACCTTTATTCTTGCAGGCCCATAAGAATGGGGGGTGGGGGGGGGGGGGTGGAGTTCAGGGGGTTGGAATTGGCTGCAAAAGGTTCACTCTGCATTAAAATTTTATCTGTATTCAATGCCATTTCTAGAAGGATCTTCAAAGAAGATAAAAAGCCAACTTTAAATTTTCAGCAAAAGACTCTCAAACCTTGGAAATAAGTATAGTTATGGGGTGCTGCCAAGTAAGGATGGTTTTTCTCTTGGCTCACTTTGAGGACAAACGGGGTTCATAAGCAAGGGATGGGTTGAGAGGAGCAGCATTTGATATTGGGTCTGTGATAATAGATCTCATTTCCCTGTTACAAGATGGCAACATCTGAGGTAGCACTGCAAAGATAGCACTGTAGGCAATACAAGTGGCAAGTTCTTATAATATGTTGTTGTACTTTGGTCAAATATAGAAGCGTAACCATTAGGCGTGTTTAACAGCATGAGTGATTGAGAGATAGGGGGTCTGTGAATAACAGATTTATGTAAAGAAACAGGTTAACACTTTGTGAATATGTATCTTATTTGCTACAGCTAAATTTTCAGGCCCGTAGCCAGCAATTTCAAAAGGGGGGTTCTTTTTTTGAAAAAGTGGACCTTTTCCCATAAAAACTTCATGTACCTAGATCAGATTTTACCCAGAGTGGACCTTTTCCCGGCAAAAGGGGCGGTTCTTTCAAACCCCCCGAACCCCCCCTGGCTACGGGCCTGATTTTCTGTCCAAAATTGTCAGGATAAAAAAAAATCATAACAAAAATTAAAAGCACTCAAAACTCTATGTACCACATGTACTTAGAACATGTTGGTTACTCAGGTCAAACAGTGACATTAAGGGTCTAAATATACCATTTATTGCACTATTAAGTTTGAAACTGGACATAACCCTAAGTCACTGTAACCAGGAAGGCTTAAATTCTACAAGTTGATCTGTGTATATTGTGTCTTGGCAGGGGGAAATGTACTAGTAGATCGATGTTTTAGATGTATGTTTTATGATAGTTCTGACTAGGTATGATGGCATGCTTACAACAGAGCTGTCTTAGACTGGAAACGGGACTCCCTTAGCTTATTTCTTTACATGGCATTTAGCAGAGTCATGGTGTTCCTTAGTAATCTGGGAACAGTTTCATGAAGCCCTCATCAGCAAACAGCTTTTCATTGTGTGATTAATTTACTTTAAACCACCAACTTCTAAAATACATATAGGTGTATGACCGATGATACTGCAGAGACAAACAAAAGCTCAAAGTGGCTTCAAATACCCAGTTTTAGAAAGTCCCACTGTCTAAATGATTTTTCTGTGGAAATAGCTGGAGAAAGTATCTATTTGTCAAATTCAATTGCATGGCTCAAAGCACATTGTCAGAAAAACTTTAATCAATGTAGATATAGATTAGTATCCGTTTAGTGAAATTTAATTTTTAAAAATACATGGTCTTTGCAGGCAAATAGCCCAGATTTGAATGGTTTAAAAAAAGTTGGTGAGAAGGAACTGAATCTGATTTACTAACCAAGTGTGATAGCATCGTGAACTTACATGATGACATGTATTACTGGCAGCAATAATGGTTACCATTCATTAGATTTAAGTTTAGTGGCATTGAAAGTGACAGGAAATGAATGGAATTAGTGAATTAGTAACCTTACACTGCATGAAAACAGACTGTTGAATTTGCCCCGAAGACAAAATAAAATGCAAACAGAAATAAATTGAGATTGAAATTGAGAATTTGAAAGAGTAAACAATTGTTTGCCACATGACAAGGATACAGGGAGTTATGTGTTTGTCGCATGCAGGGGAAGTGTGTGTGTGTGTGTGTGTGCGTGCAAAGGTGCACGTGTGTGTGTGTGATTGAAAGAATATAGGTAATTTAATATAATAGAGATTACAGGCAACATAATTAAATTACTTGCAGGTTGTTCAGGATGCCATGTTACTTCAAAAGATAATGCTAGCATTTTAAATGAGCAATAATTCCATTATTTTTTTCTTGATAGAGGATTCATTTGATATGTCCTATTCCGTCATACTCATACATTGCTACGATGCTGGATCAAGTAACCTCATATTTCACCTATAATTATTTTGTGCAGAAGAATAACACCTTCTTTAATCTAAATGTTGTATAATGCCCTTCTTCCAATCCTTTGAAAACTCCAGCATAGAGAGTTGCTGTTTCCACATATTTATCTGTTCCCTCATCAAAACTGGAAATGTTTATAGTCTTCTCATTTCAAAGTCTAAATTGATAGTCATAACAATGCATAGCAAAAAAGGCCAAGTAACAGTATAAAGCACTTGATGCCTTTTAACCTAACATCTACAACTCTTTTAATAAGACCCAGGCCAAAAGCTTTTAAAGGGTTTTAATTTATCACTTTTTTATTTAAATGAAAAAAAATCAGCAATTGTTGAAGAGTCATCAATCATCATGTAGATGTTTGTCAGCAAGATTAAAGACAGTCTAAGATTGCCTCTGTCTATATCAGTTAAGGGAAATGAAGACTTGTTTGTAAATCTGGCTTCTATGTCTGATCAATATCTGACCTGTGAATGAAATCAAGCAAGGATTCTTGCTGGGTTTCAATGGCTTCACTCTTCTTTCATCAGCTCCATACAAATAATCTCTTGAAAGATACTGCTTAGATCAACAAATTAACAAACAGAAATTATTTTTTCCTGAAATATCACAATAAAAATATTGTTTTGTCTTCATTCATTAATTTCAAGACGGAGCATGCTATAGCCAGGTGCTAAAACAAAATTTGGCTAGCTACATTGTAACATTAAAACTCATGTAAGTACAGTGCACCATTGTTAGACATCTAGAATAAAAAATAACTTTAAAGAGAAACACTTCAGTGATAGTATCTTGAATTTCAACATCAAAGCCCTCATTTTTTATTCATATGGCAGTGGTCAGCCCTGTGAAGCCCGACCAGATCTGAAGTGAAACATGAAATTTGAGTTCCTTGAATTAATCCAGTTAACATCTGTCTAAAATTAAGAAAATATGAGGAATATTACTCCTGGAAATGCTGTAGAGGGGCCCTTTGTTAGCTCTATTGCCCTTGAAATGTATAGACAATATGACTACCAATTACAGATTAATGCACTCTGGCAACATTCTGTGTCTACAAGTAGCCCTTAATATAATGCCGATAAGTACCTGTACATGTAATATACTTGTTAAATTTGACCAAATTGTCTGTAATGTCTTCATTTCTTACATAGACAAAGAAGTAAAAGAAAACACCAGAGCTCTTGTTTAAACATAATTAAATATTACACTTGCTCTCTATAAAGATTTATTGAACTACAGAGTTGTGGTTGAGCTATAATTATCACCCACACGCAGCACCTTTTATTTGTTATCTCTCATTTCATTGGCTATATTTTTGCTGCAATGGCTACCTTAGGTATAGACAAACCAGTATATAAGTTATTTTGTTAAATCAAAAGCTACCCATTGGTTTAATAGTGAGGTGATAAGAAAATAATATTGTGGTTTTTAATGGAAATAATTTCCAAATTAAACTCTCATCTGGTCTCCAGTTTTCTCTGCTGTTAATTATAATATACACACGTTCATGCACATACAGTCTTTGCCGTGTGGTTAGTTAAAACAACCTGAAACCAATATTTTCATAATTGTTGGTGAATGTCATCAGGAAATGAAGCTTGTAACTAACCTCCTGCACCAGACAGACTAGGGAATTTACTGAATGAAAACAGTTTTCTCCACTTGGTGGTCTCTCTATCATGTGGTCCTGATTGCTCCCCTCTGGGAGGCCACTAGAGGTCGCCACAAACAAACATGGCATGTGGCTAGAAAAACCAAACCTAATTACAAACCATAATTTACATCTCTTCTGAGGTGTACGGAAACAAGACAGGTGAAGTGAAAATATTTAATGGGTGTGGTTCTTCCTGAAAAAATACGAAAATCTGTAAATATTATTTCTTGTTAAGTGTAAAACCAGGTTTTCATCAAAGAGTTATTTTTTGGATTTGCCATGTCGTTTCAACATTCTAATTGACAGGCCAATATCAACATAGCATCAACACAGAAAACTATTGATTGTACAAAAAAAAAGAGTAATTTTTAATGCTGTAACTGTCATTAAAACAAAACTTCAAAGGTTATTTTGCATACCAAACTTCACAAATCCTTCAAATAAACCATTGTACATACTTCAAGTTCCACAAACTTCTAGTTGTGCTATGCAGGTCAGTTATATCACTTGCATCCTTTAGAACTTAAATTTAATATTTCATCATCTTGCACATTGGATCCATAGCATTAACGAAATAAAACCTCTTTCAGAAAAGTTTGACCTTTGTAACATATGCCTCATATTTGTAGACATTATGCTATGAACATTTATGTATTTCAAATGCCAACTGGGGCACAATAGAGAAGAAAATTCAATTTAAATTTGAACTTTTATACCCTATTTAAATTAGTTTAAATGAGGTAAAATTGTCTGCAAACCCAAACATAAATGAGATGGAGACGAGTGTTATAAATAGTTTATGGGAGCACTTCGCACAACTCCCATCATTACCATTTGTGTCAGTATCAGAAAAAAATTCTTCAAAATCTTTTTTGCTAATGGTTGACATGAAGTGGTGGATTAGCACGGCTCTCTCCCATGCTGCGCTTTCTTCTGCGACAGAGCACTTTAACTGTTCACTGACCCCTCAAATCTAATCCAGCTACAGTAACACTGCTAAAAAACTGACCATATTGAAGTAGTCAGCTTTGTGTATCTGTAAACCAGAGTGCGACAGCCAATTTTTTCTCACCTCATTCAATAAAGCAATAAAGAAGTTCCATTGTTTTATTTATTTTTCACACATGCACACTTTTCTTCTTATGTAATGACTTTATGGACAGAAATTTAATTTTTAACCAGTTTAAAGGGAACAATAGTGTTGTCACTCCAATTGTATGTGAGAAATACTCTATTAAATTAAATTCTGAATTTTTTCAATTTCACAATTTCCCTATTTTCAAGTTATAAAAACATGTCCCAGTATTCCCTATTCACCTTTATGATTAAAAGCTTAAATCCTGAGCTATGCTATCCTGGCTATTCTAATTATTTGTAAAATGTTGCTTCATTTCCATTCAATCGATCAAAAATTGACTGCTTTTCTCAAAATCTTGTGCATGTTCTAAAGAATCATGAAATTTTAAAAGTATAAACCCAAGTTAAAAAAAAAAAAAAAAAAAAAAAAATATATATATATATATATATATATATATATATATTTTTTTTTTTTTTTTTTTTTTTTAAACTTGGGTTTATACTTTTATATGTTAGGGAAACTCCTAACATTTTTTTTTCATTTTGAGAATACATAAAATAAGTTACACAAAAGATATAGAAAAGGAAAATAATGCTACTTTTAAGAAAAAAAAAATGAAATGCAAATTAACCGAGCATTAACAGAATGTTGTTTCGGTGACTCTTTTATATATACAATAGCCAGGCGATTTAAAGTTGTCAATCTCTCAAAAAAAGACCAGTCCAGTTAAGTTTACTGCACGTCACATAAGGCAGGATGTGAAAAAGGGGTTTAGTATGTGTGGCTGCTTTCCAGTTCTAAATACAGCAAAATACATGCCCCAGGCAGTTTTACACTAAATCATAGCAGTTTTAAACCAAATCATAGTGCAATTCTGTTCTCATAAGAAGATTAATACCACTTGTCCTGTGATGTGACCAACTGGATTTGGTGTGTATTTTTCGCCACTAAACCAGGTGCTCTTTGTTTGAATTTAAGAGATATTTGTTGTAAAAACATTTTTTCACTGAGTATTTTTTATATGACAACATTAACTGTTTGACATTGTTTTTTTACAGAGGAAAGTCAAAATAGCAAAGGATAGGACATGAGTTATATCGTCCTTTTGAATGTTGATAAACATATTTCGTTAGAGAAGCCAGTCATATCCCAACACACTCAAATTTGAATAAACATTTAAAGTTACAAACTGTGCATTTTAGGCAAAACTAAAAAAGTCCAAAAATAGTTAGCTTAAATGCTCTACTGTCAGTCTTAGTAATATGTCACAATATAATTAATGGCAATTTTCTTTTCAAAATATTCCAACCATTTCATGCATTTAGTTTTCTTGGCTACTTAACACGGCTTTCACTCACAATCAGATATTGTCACTTGAATTAGCAATTTCATTACATATTAAATTTGTTTATATTACTGTCACATTTCAGGACAGTGCTGGCAGGACTAGAATCTGCAGTGGCTGCTCAGGCAAGAGAGATTGTGATGTTGAGAACTAAGGTGATCGCTCTGGAGAACCTTCGCGGGGAGAATAAAGACAGTTTGGAAGAACTGACCAAGCAGTCGGCCAACCAGGGCTGGGGAATCATGGACCTTAAAAACCAACAGACGTACCTCTTTGGAAACCTGACAACGATACGCGATAGAGTTGACAACGTGGCACAGGAAGTGCAGTCCAACAACACCCAAAATGCACACAGGATTAATAAGAGGTTGAGTTTGTTGGAGAAAGACATGAGAGATCTTAGAACTGGGGTTATAAAGGATAAAACTATCCTTAAACAGCTTCAGACTGGACTGCAAAGTTTTATATACGAAACAGAAGAAAAAGAAGAAGACAAAACTACGACTGTTGTAACCTCATCATCACTGCCACCTACAACAACAACAACAGCATCAACAACATTACCATCTTCAACTTCGTCATCATCCAGCAACCCTTCATTCCCCTACTCTGTATATAAACCATCCTTCTCAGGCAGTGACAGGTTAAATGTGATAGCGAATGTGAGGTATGCGCCAGAGGAAGAAGGATCAGGAGACATTTCTCCTCTGGATGCCATTTTGTCAAAATTGGAAGAAAAAGAAAATACAATAGACAACAAAATTCACCACCTCACCCAATATGAGAGAACAATAAAGGAGGAAGTTACAGGAATGCACAAACATGTACAGCAACAAGATAGCAGTCTATTAAAACTAGAGGAACTGATCAACAATGTCACCCTGCAGCTTACCAAAGTTAAGAATAGTGTGGAAAATGACAACAAGGTGGAAGCTGTCCAAGATGAGCTGAAGCAGCTGAAGGGAAAAGTCAATAACATCAGTCAACAATGGCAATATAATAAGAAAGCCTTTGTTAACATTAGCGTGGAAAGTAAAAAGCAACTGGAGAATCTCCTCCAACTCATTCAGCAGAACAGTGAGGAGGGAGAATCCATGAAAACTCTCTTCACAGAGATGAATTACGAGAGCACACAGAAATACAACTACCTTCGCAGCCAAATAGACGTTGTTGGTTTCGACTTCAAAGAAATAAAACACAAGCTGCAATACATGAACAGTCAGGCCAGTAACGCCATATCTGAGATAGGAGAAGACTTTCACACACTTCGTAACCAGTACAACTCAATTCACGATCGCCTCGCTCACGTAGAGGTCAAAGTCCTCAACGCATCTCTTATTTCGTGTCAGAAATCCAACAGGGATTGGCTGCAGGAGTCAAAACTGATAGAACTTGAGAGGGAGCTCTCAGAGACCAATAACAAAATAGAAGATGTTGAAGACAATGTGAAACGTGTTCAGAACAACCTGCAGCGTGTGTATAAGGAATTCTCTGCGAAGAGCACTGTAATTGATGAATTAGTGGTCCAAGCAGATAACATCACGAGTCAGCTTCCTATGTTGTTACATGTCCAGAAAGAGGTCAATAATTTTGTTATGGATTTACCCACTGGTAAGTTACTAAATAATTATAATAATAATAATAATAATACATGTAGTACATTAAATGTTCTGACAAAATATTCTAATGATTTTGATGCCAATAAAGAATGTGTTTCTGTTTTAATATCTCTAACAACTCAGTTTGACCATGTGTATGCAAACCATGTAAAAACATCTCAACAGTCATTAATACCCACTAAATTTTGATGTCTTATGTCTTTTTAGACTGCCAGGAAAAGAACTACAATGGTAACCAGCTGACGGGTATTCACCTCATCAAACCTGTGAGGAGTCGAGAGTCTCTGCGCGTATTTTGTGAAATGGACAAAAATGGCGGATGGACATTCATCCAAAGACGCCTTGATGGATCTGTGGAGTTTGGTCGGCCATGGAAGGAATACAAGGCAGGGTTTGGGGACGAGCAAGGAGAATTCTGGATTGGAAATGAAAACTTGCACTTTTTAACATCCCAAACTAATTATACTTTGCTTATAGAAATGTGGGATATATATAGTAATTACTGGTATGCCCAATATGACTATTTCAAAGTTGACAACGAGAGTAACAAATATGCCCTCCATGTTGGAGGTTACCATGGCAATGCATCAGACTCACTCTCGTACTCCAACAACATGGCGTTCAGCTCACTGGACAGAGACAATGACGCCAGCAGCACCCACTGCGCCAAGTTTTACACATCTGGCTGGTGGTACAAACACTGTCACTATAGCAACCTTAACGGGAGATATAGCATAGGGATTGTGTGGTTTAATCACGAGAGAGATGAGTGGATGGAAGTGAAAAGAGTGAACATGAAAGTCCGACCCTTACGGTCCTCAATATCTGGTGATGTTAGTTGATAATGGTATTGTGTCAGAACTTTATTTTTCATTTTGTCCGTGTGAGTATTTTTGTCCATGATCTGTACTGAAAGAAGTGAAGGATAGACTGCCACAAAATTTGCCAATATTCTGTATGTTGAGTTCATTTGAATGTATTACATAATGCACTATGTGCATCTTTTTATTTTGTCAAAGTCTTGTAGCTTAGAACTTGTTGTGTGAATGAATTAAGTGCCACAGTTTTGCCAATACTTCTGTACATGAGTGACTTTGTAGTTAGATAGTAGTAACCTTGGAGCAGCTGTGATGTAGTAAACCACACCTCTAATAATTTACATGGGCTAATGACACAGGTCATAATCCTTTAATTAAAGTGAAAATAACAAGTGCTACTGGTGTACTATATATAAGTATATCAGTAAATGGTATCAAGATTGACTAGACAACTGCCGTCCGTTTATTACATTTCTATGAAATAAAATGTATGTATATATAGAAAGTGGGCATATTGTTTTTGATGGGAATGATAACTGTGATCTGAACACATGTGGGCAATGTGTCTTTACTGCCAATATTTCACAGAGTAACAACAAGTCTTCTCATTTCATTAACTTCCTGTAAAACCAGCCACTTGGATGCTACTTCTAAAATATTACTGTCACTTCAATAGGCACAAACTACTACACCGCCTTCCTTATCACTTAAAAATCCTTTAAATAAAGGATCAAATGTCTTGAAGAGGAAAGGGGCATATATCAAAAGAGTGAAAACAATTTGTACAACTTTTTTTCTCAAATAAATCAACACCTATCTCTTTAAAGGAAAAGGAAGTGGGGAATTTGTTTTCAATATTCTGTAAACCATACCTCAAAAGGCACCCTGTCTCTTTAAAGAAAACTTTAAGGGAAGTAGGGGTTTGGCTTTCAATCATGGGTTTATAATACCATACCTCAAAAGGCACAGCATCAAAGAAGATAGGTAGGAACCAGTTGAGGGTCACAGTACTGATCTCTATGTCCAGCTCCTCCAGGTGTTGCCACAGTTGGGGTAGCTTCTCTCTCAGGAACTCCTTCAGCACCTCTTGGTCTGCCTGGGCCCCCACTAAATTGTGGTCAAAGTAGTTTGGACTGAAGTACTTCTCTGTGATGGCCACCAGGGTCCTAGGATTGAGAAAGGATGTTGAGTTCAAGTTTATGCCATTTTATTTTAGTCAAAGTGAGAATAGTAATTTTCCACATACTGGTATATCATGGACTACAATTCCAAACAAACATTTGCACACTCCACACAGTAATAAATACAAGGAATGGTATTGTTCACCCTGGCAAAGTGCTATGATAATTGTCACTATATAATATTTCACTGAAGTTAAAACTCCACAAAATGCTTCTCTGTCAATGTTAACAATAACATACAACAATATAAAAGAAGTTTCCTTTGCAACAGGTGATAAAAACGGCAATAACTATGCGGAGTTCATTTTTCTATCCAGAACTGTTTAAAACGTACCAGAAAGCATCTTCGGCCTCCATAAACAGAAGAGCCATCCCAACAATGAAATTCATCCCCTGGCAATACCCTAGCTGAGGATTGTGGACGCAGAAGGCTTGGAGCACCTCCCGCATCTTCTTTATCTGAAAATATTACATAAAATGGGGTTTACTTCTTATTTCCATACAAAAAACATGATGTTTGTTCTAAAGATAAATCTGTTTGTACAGTTAATTTCAATAAAACTAACTTTGCAGGGTGAAAATTAACTTACTGAAAGGGTTTCTATACAAGTTGATAAATTAAAAGATATTAAAAGGTTGACCACACACAAAAATACATCTTTCTCATTGGGAAATAAAAATAATACCCATGTTAATCTTATATTCAGAAATAAGAAATAGTGTATGTAGAATGGTGTGCAAGTGACATACCCCATCTGATGTGGGACTGCTGAAGTGGATGTTGTTGGGCATTGTCCTCATTAAATCCAGAGATATTTGTCGTAGGTACCTGTTAGCATTCTGAAATATGACAATGGCCATACTATACATAACAGTATTCAATATAATATAAACCAAAAAAAAAAATGATGACAAAAGTCTGCATGTTGACAAGGAATATCAAAATACAATACATTGTTTAACTCCTAATATTTTATCATACTATTCCTACTTTCTGCTAACATCAATGATTTCTTACATTTTACACAAAGACAATTTTATGATGATTAACCATTTACTTTACAAACAAATCCAAAATCATTTGCTTTTTCAATGCCATGAACTTCATTCCTGTATCCATGCACAGTGCATACGTGCAGGCATACCTGAATTGTGTGTGTGTGTGTGTGTGTGCGTGTGTGCGTGCGTGCATGCATGCATGCGTGCGTGCTTGCATGCATGTTCATACTGACCACAGAATCTGGCATCATATTACAGACATTCTGGTAATAATGGGGTCCCTTGGTCTTGACCAGGTCCTGCACCTGGTTATATATTAGCTGAGTCCACACCTCGGCTCTGTGCTGGGGAGGAATACCTGCCCTACACAGGGTCTTCAACTCTTTCTGAAAACACATAGATGTACTATATATGAATGATCATTGACAGCTTTGTTCAATTTGATTTAGTAAAACTGAATTAAATTTATACATTAAGCTTAACAGAGGGTTTTTAATTTTTCCATTTATGAATAATTTTAACAGGAGACAACTAATTATTCAGATTACAAGAAAGATTGATATATTTTGTTCAATTGTCTAATGCGTCAAACAAAAGTTTAATTAATAAAATATTGCTTAGCTGCAAAAATCCAGAGTTAACTTAATTGTGCCATACACCTTAATGTTATGACTGGTTAAAGGATGAGACTTATCCCAACAACAAATGGAATTCTAACACAATGCTTTTTCGACACAACCAAGCACATCTACCACATTCAAACTGTCCCACTCACAGTTTTGGTCAGGCTGTGTCTGTGCAGCTTAAGGTAGTCCCTCCAGGCCTGCTGGTGCTGTTCATAAGACTGTAACTGGTGGCAGTAGTGCTGGTACAGCTGCGTGCACACAAAGTGCTGGATGAGACTGTCGTTTTCTGGTCTCTGCTTAAAACCGTAGCTGTCTATGTGGGCCTCGCCTTCTTGGAGCCTGGGGGATTACAGGGGGATTACAATGTTAGTTGACATACAGTTAACAGTGTGGATAAAAGTTTGCTAGTTCACGTAGGATCACAGTGTTAATTGTGTGGATAACACTGTGTTAGTGCTGATATACAGTTATAGAGTTAACTGGGTAACATTGTGTTGGCATACAATCACAGAGCTTAGTTTGTGGATCCCATTGTATTATTTTATATAGCATTCCCATAGCTGAGTTGAGGTTAAGCCTATATAGATGTGTTAATTACCCTGCTAGTTAGATAACATGCTTTGGCAAAGGCTTTTTACATTGTGTTAGCGGAGACACAATCCCAGAGTTAGCTGTGTTGATAACATTGTGTTAGTTGAGATAAGGTCTCAAGAACTGTGTTAATTAGATTGGGTTTGTTGAGATACAGTCCCCAGAGTTGTGTTTTTTTTAACATTGTGCTATAGGGCTGTATTGAGATGCTAACCCTAAAATAAATGTGTAAATTGGATTGACTTGAGATACGGACCTGGGAGCTATGAAAAGTTGAGACATGTGTCATCCACAGCTGTGGGAGATAAACTGAGGGAGATCAACTAGTGGAGATTAACTATCTACAGCTAATAATGTTATAAAGATATCAGAAGTGCTGTCAGCAAAGTTGGGCCAATCTATCTTGAAGAAACCCATCCGCAGTACTGCAGCCACTTTTGTCTCACTTTATTCAATATAGAGGGCAGTGTGCCAATGCCGGGACCACCATAGACAGCAAGACTACTCCTTCCACTGTCACTGTAATTGAAGTTGTGTTAATATATGAAGCATTCTGAAGCATTCTGGACCCAGGCTGAGAAATGTGTGTGTGGGCCTGCGTGCGTGTGTGTGTGTGAGTGCGTGTGTGTGTGTGAGTGTGTGTGTTTGAGTGCATGCTTGAGTGTATGTGTGAGATAGAGAGAGAGGGGAAAAAAGCTAAAAAGATTATGAGATGAAAGCAAGTGCCACTTTCATAAAATGTTTGATAACTAACTCTACCTGTCATAAGAGGGCAGACTGGGATTAGATTTATGTGCCTCATCCAGCAACTGCCTCAGTCTCACTTGATGCTGGTTAAAAAACAAAACAGAGTGATAAAAATATAAATGAAACATCTATAAAACAAAAAATTGACACAATGGTGATCACTGAACATCACAAATAGTGTAAAAAAGGGTCTTAGATGTGTGGAATGCTGAAATTATTTAGGGTGTTCCATGAAGCACCCCATTTCCATGCCTCATAAATGTGGCTTTTTATTCTGTGTCCTTCGTAAAACAAAGTCTTTATACTTGGGGATTCTTGATTTACAATTCACAAGACTCACATTTTCAATGAGATATGACTAAAGTTTTGCTTGATGTGATTTGTGATTTAAGGGCTTTATTTCCCGTGAACTGTGATCATTACCCCCCCCCCATGGGACCCCCTTAAAATATGAAAGATTTCCAATATATCATTTTTATCAATGATAATAACTAACTCACCCTGTCTCCTCCATACAGTTTTACTTCATATTCCTCCACCAAGTCCCCGTCAGGCATCCTAATGGTAGACTGGAGCACAAACAAATAGTCCCTCTTCCATTGGTCTATCTCTGCCTCAAGGCAGTGGATTTTTCTGAAGGATCAGAAAATAAGGAAAATATATTAAATTATGTAAAAAAATACAATAAAGATTACAAAATAAATTGACAAAAAGTTTTAGACAAATTTAGATATTTTACATAATGCATACCATGTGATAACATATATTACTGATCCATAAATTTCTGGAAATCAAATGCTGCCCACCATTCATTTAAGACCATTTTCCTGAAAGGCCCCCCTCTCTAGTGTTCTGTTTAACAAAAAAATTAAGAACAATTTGTCACTTACTTCTCCTGGTCCTGAAATTTCTCCCTCTCAAGCTGCCTGAGGTTCCCCAGTTTTTTTACCTCCTCGTTCAGAAACCGGTTCTGGTTCTGCAACACCCTTGTCTTCTCCTGGAGCTTGGCATCAGGCTTAGAACTGCAGATAAAGAGGAAGCATGCTGTTAACAACTTTTGGTATGAGCTCAGAGGTGTGACGGGTTTTTTAATATCTCTTGTTTAATGACAGAAAAAAGAGATAAGAGCCAGTCGTGCGATCCAGGCAGTTTGATGCAGGTATGATAAAACCTTATATGTAGAAAAACATGTCTGGTTAATTTTTCAATGATTTATATTTTTCGAACATTCAATACAGTTCATCTATTTTACTGCCTTCTAAGGTACAGTTATTACCATATAATGACTTCCCATTTTTCAAAAATACAGGTTCATATTAAGTGCCTTATTTTATGTGCATACATATCTCTACACCAATTTTAATTTTCCTCTCTCTACAGGTGGGAAAATCCACTATTTGTTCATCTTTGAGAACGTAAAACCTAACTCTAGGCATGACAGGCAGCTCAATAGTATCTCCTTTTTTTTAAATTAATGTCTGCAGTGTATCTCTTTCTATTTCCTCACAACAATTAACACTTTTGATCTATAAAAGATTTACCTCTTCCCCTTCTCATTGTCAGCAGTCACCTCTTGCACAACTTCCAGTCTGGCAGCGTCTTTCCTCTCCAGTGCCTCCCTCAGCTTGCTCTCCTGGTTTAAGGAACAGGCAAGCTCTGCCTTGACCTTCCTGTTATACAATGCATATTGTTAATCTGTGACTTTAAGATACTGCAAGGACTATTCCAACATTTAAAAATTGCAAAACAGAAATATATAAATCATGTTCAAAGGTTGTAATATAAAAATTGTGCTAAGACTTGTTTTCATTCCATGAATCAACCCAATATAAAGCATTCACACTTCTTTAATAAAATAAAATAAAATCAATACCCCAGAGTTGATTAAACTGAATCACAAAGACATAAAGGTACCTACATCAGCTCTCTCTCCAGCTCCGTCACTCGTCTGTCTGAGTCAATGGCAGAGTCGCTGGAACCACTGGCACTGAAATGTTAACTGGTAGAGTTAATTCCATCAGGTTGTGTATAAATATGTTGCCAACTTGCATATAACCAGACCCCTGTATAACTCCTTTTCATGTGCAACTTTTGTTCATTCATCACAAAACTCACAGTTTAAAATTTAGAAGGCAAATCATTCCCGATGTTGTATAGCTTATATATTCATTGGCTAAATAAATCTTAAAAGATTATCTTTATCTTTATCTTTTGTTTTAGGCCAGCTTTAAATACACTGCGTACCTGTATGCAAAATACAATTTTTAGAGATGTCCAAAAATATCTCATTCTGTCAAAAGGCAGAAATCCATTCCAAAAAATATCATTTCAAAAAATAAAAAACATTATTTAATTGTTAAATGTTGCCATACTGAAAAATTGATAAAGCAGAAAAAATAAAACTTTGACACAGCAACAAAAATCAAAGTGTTTACTACTGCTTATACCTTCTCTCGCTCCCTTGCCTATGCCTGCCCTCTCTAGCTATCCCAGCATCCTCTGTGTGCAGAAAAGCATCGTCACTCTCCCCACTGGCTCCGCTGCTCCATTTTCTAGAAGCAGACGATGCTGAAGAAGTCAGCTGAAATGATGGCGCAGTCAAGCTGTGTGCATCTGGGGACAATAATGGTGGCACTGAAACAAATAAAATTGTTTCTAAGCTGAACAGTATTAACTAATTTCAGAAGAATGGTTATAAAATATTTCTGTATAGTTTCAGCATTTTTCTCAAGCCTAACAAATCGATCACATATACAACTTCATGCTGCAGCAGTATATTCATTGTAATAAATCAGTTCTACACCGAGTTGAGGCATGTCAGCTGGCTGTAGACTGCCTTGTGAACAGAGACATCTACATCAGAGACCAAAAGGAGACCATAGATCCTCTAACCCTTCTCTTGTTTTATGCTGGTAGATTGAAATACAGCCCACTGTAAGTGCATACCCAATCTTAAAACATTACTAAGGAAGTGAAGATGAGGGCTTCAGCAATTACAGTACCTAGTAATGTATAGTAGCATACGGGTACTAATCTGAGTGCTTTTTCTCTTATATCAGCTTTATAATAGTTCATATGTAATAGTATTAAAATCAGAAGTGCTGTTAGCATATAACATTCACTTGAGGATAAAAATTATGAAATGTGATGAAAGAAATTAGTGTTTTGATGAAAGAAATTAAAAACACTAGCCTGAGACATGTTTGCCGATGCAATGTCAAATTGTATTTGCATTTGTGGTGGTTTTACTGTTTAGAATAATAAAGCCATAAAGTAGCCTGCCTTTTGATCTTTGCCACCACTAAATAGCAATGTTCTAATTTGAAGAATTCATGACTTTAAAAAATACAGTATCCGTAAAATTCACTATTTTCCAAAATAAAAGATCATGTCATTACCATAAACTCTGTCATCTTAGGTGTCAGATGTCTACTAGGAAAAACTTTCACAACACGACAAAAGTTACTTGGAGACAAAGGTATGCCTTTACCCACCTGCAAACTGGCGTTCCTCTCCGTATCCTGTATCTATGGTACCGAACCTCTGGAACCTCAGGCGGAACACATCTCTTCTTTCCCTCATGGAGGAACACCTCACAACAGAGGAGTGAGTCGTCTCCATGTCATTCACCAAAGACTTGCTTTCTGAGAGACTCTGCAATAATAAAGTGTGTATAAAATAAGCTGCACGTTCTCTGCAATAATAAAGTGTGTATAAAACAAGCTGCACGTTACATGTATACATGTAGCTGCAACTTCTGATAAGGCTGCTGATATGGCTCGACATAAAAACAGTTTGGTTGAGCTGAAATCTTCTAGAAAACCAAACACCAAAAAATTAAAACCTCAACTAGTATGCCAACAATTTACAATTTGATTGCAAATCTTCCACCATTATTTTTGTTGACTGAATTGCCAGAAAAAACTTCTCATGTTTGGTAATTGATGTATACCACACTGGTCCGAATATCTGGATGACAGTGAAGCAAAGAATGCACATGCACCCACAAACATGTGTCTCTCTACTCCAAACACACGTATTTAGGTGTACATTCAGCACATCAGGCATATATCTAATTATGCGTAAGCTTTTTACACTGCCACCATCCAGGCACTTCTAATACTACATAACAACACCATGAATAATATATCTATGCCAGGTACTATATATCCACAACATTATGACACATCACTAGATTGTGTAGTGTATATAGAGATTGACTGTGCACATAACAAACCACACAGCAAGTAGTATGGTCACATTCAGGAGCTGAGAAAATCATCATGATCATTTCTGCTTATCAAGGTGGAAGACATACCAACCATCACAGAAACTTATGCATTTATTATATTGAAACATCATCATAACAGAAAATGTGTGTAATTCATGGCTGCTATATAAATAGCACACACTGTTCCTTCCCCTTCCCAAATAGATAGTACACACTGTTCCTTATCCTTACCCAGTCAAATACATACCACACCTTGTTCCTTACCCTTTCTCTGCCACATGCTTCCCCATCACTGACGCTGTCAGAGCTGGACTCTCGAAGCGCTCTCTTCACATAACTGTCTCTCTTGGCCTAAAATAACACAGGTTACAGAAAGGTATGATGACATCAACCAACTCATGATAGCATATTAACATTTTGATGGTTGTACAAAATAATTATAATCCATTATTTCCCTCAATCCCCTCCCCAAGGTGAAATCAGTTGAATAACTAGAGGATCAGAGAGGCGATACCGCCTCCAAATATTGTACCACCAGCTGGAGCAAGCGCATTCGTATAGACCCCCACATACACAAAATAAGGGACACAGCCACCAGTTTTGTGCTTGACAAGCTGTAAAAATGCAATCAACAAGAATTTTTAAACTATTGCAAAAAAAATATAGGGTACAATCAAATTTAAGTTCTTCGTAAGGTAGGTCAAGGGTCAATTTCAAGGTCACAGTAAATTGCCAGTATATGACTTCCTATTCAAGTTCAAGAGTAACTATGGACCGATCTCTGTCAAGTTTTGGAGATAAAAGGGAAGCAAATTTTAAAGTTTAAAGTTAAAAGAGAAAGAAATTAGCAGAGTTCAATTCATGATAAAAAGTAGGTCAAAGGTCAATTTCAAGGTCACACTTAGATTGCCAGTATAGGACTTCCTATTCAACTTTTATAGTAACTATGGACCTATCTCAGCCAGTTTTGGAGATAAAAGGGAAGCAAATTTTGCTAAATTCAGTTCATGGTGAAAAGTAGGTCAAAGGTCAATTTCAAGGTCACATTTAGATTGCCAGTATATGACTTTCTATTCAAGTTCAATAGTAACTATGGACCTATCTCTGCCAGTTTTGGAGATAAAAGGGAAGCAAAATTTGCAAAGTTCAGTTTATGGTGAAAAGTAGGACAAAGGTCAATTTTAATGTCACATTTATAATGCCAGTATATGACTTCCTATTCAAGTTCAATAGTAACTACGGACCTATCTCAGCCAGTTTTGGAGATAAAAGGAAAGCAAAATTTGCAAAATTCAGTTCATGGTGTAAAGTAGGTCAAAGGTCAATTTTAAGGTCACATTTAGATTGCCAGTATATGACTTCCTTTTCAAGTTCAATAGTAACTATGGACCTATCTCAGCCAGTTTTGGAGATAAAAGGGAAGCAAAATTTGCAAAATTCAGTTCATGGTGTAAAGTAGGTCAAAGGTCAATTTTAAGGTCACATTTAGATTGCCAGTATATGACTTCCTTTTCAAGTTCAATAGTAACTATGGACCTATCTCTGCCAGTTTTGGAGATAAAAGGGAAGAAAAGTTTGCAAAGTTCAGTTCATGGTGAAAAGTAGGTCAAAGGTCAATTTTAAGGTCACATTTAGATTGCCAGTATATGACTTCCTATTCAAGTTCAATAGTAACTACGGACCTATCTCAGCCAGTTTTGGAGATAAAAGGAAAACAAAATTTGCAAAATTCAGTTCATGGTGTAAAGTAGGTCAAAGGTCAATTTTAAGGTCACATTTAGATTGCCAGTATATGACTTCCTATTCAACTTCAATAGTAACTATGGACCTATCTCTGCCAGTTTTGGAGATAAAAGGGAAGAAAAATTTGCAAAGTTCAGTTCATGGTGAAAAGTAGGTCAAAGGTCAATTTAAAGGTCACATTTAGATTGCCAGTATATGACTTCCTATTCAAGTTCAATAGTAACTATGGACCTATCTCTGCCAGTTTTGGAGATAAAAGGGAAGCAAATTTTGCAAAATTCAGTTCATGGTGTAAAGTAGGTCAAAGGTCAATTTCAAGGTCACATTTAGATTGCCAGTATATGACTTCCTATTCAACTTCAATAGTAACTATGGACCTATCTCTGCCAGTTTTGGAGATAAAAGGGAAGAAAAATTTGCAAAGTTCAGTTCATGGTGAAAAGTAGGTCAAAGGTCAATTTTAAGGTCACATTTAGATTGCCAGTATATGACTTCCTATTCAAGTTCAATAGTAACTACGGACCTATCTCAGCCAGTTTTGGAGATAAAAGGAAAGCAAAATTTGCAAAATTTGCAAAATTTAGTTCATGGTGAAAAGTAGGTCAAAGGTCAATTTTAATGTCACATATAGATTGCCAGTATATGACTTCCTATTCAAGTTCAATAGTAACTACGGACCTACCTCTGCCAGTTTTGGAGATAAAAGGAAAGCAAAATTTGCAAAATTCAGTTCATGGTGTAAAGTAGGTCAAAGGTCAATTTTAAGGTCACATTTAGATTGCCAGTATATGACTTCCTATTCAAGTTCAATAGTAACTATGGACCTATCTCTGCCAGTTTTGGAGATAAAAGGGAAGAAAAATTTGCAAAGTTCAGTTCATGGTGAAAAGTAGGTCAAAGGTCAATTTCAAGGTCATAGTAAGATTGCCAGTATATGACTTCCTATTCAACTTCAATAGTAACTATGGACCTATCTCTGCCAGTTTTGGAGATATAAGGGACTAGATGTTATAATTTTGGAGTTACCATAATGTGCCTTAAATTTCGTACAGAAAAAATTAATTAAAATAAAGAAAATGTCATTTTGGTCAAATTTCTTGAAATAGGAGGTGCTCTGAAGTTTCAGAAGTTCAAATTTGATGAAATAATGTCATTTTTGAACACAAGTTGTCTGCTTTGCCAAGCCTTATGTTTTATTTTTCCAGAGTTCAAAATTTATTATCTATTACCGTACTGCACATTTTGCTTTTACCACCAATATGTACTTTTTGATACAGCGTAACTCGAAAACCGTATGGAATACAAAAAAACGGAGACCACCTCCAGTGTTGGGCTTTACATGCTCTACAAAATGCAAAAAAGAATGGGTCTCTAGCATTAACGGTTCCCGAATTAGAGACAGTTTTCAGTTTCGGTATCTTATGGCCGCTACTCCCATGAAAATGCACTGATTGACCCCAAATTCATGGAGATGAAAGATGACCTGAAGGGTAACACTTTCCAATAATATTATTGGTTAAGTCTGTGTGGTGTCTGAATAACAGGGCAAAAAAAATTTTTTTCGTAAAAAATTTCATTTTTTTGAAAATTTTGGCCCATTTGACCTTGAAGTAGAGGTCAAAGGTCAAATCCAAGGGTATATTTGAAATCTACACATATGACTTTTGGAAAGCTGTCTATAGAAATTTTTCCCATAACTCCTTCCGTAGGGTAGATAATTAGCATTTAATTTTGCAATTTTTAGACAGGGGTGCATTGCAATGAGTGCCACACCCAGACCCCAATACCGACAAAGCCCAAATTTTACGTGGAACGAGTTGAGATTATAGGTGACCTAAATCCATGAGATGGGTACGGGGGCCCTCACCGTCTAGGAGGAGAAGCGGTAACGGTAGCCGTCCGGCGGAGCCGGCGGAGCCAACGGAGCCGGCGGAGCCGGCGGAACGATCCGGACGGGACCGAAACCATGTGTACCGCCAGCGCTAACGCTGGTGGTACAATTAGTCTAGTTACTGGACCAATATTAACAGTATGCTTAAATAAGTCAGCTTGATAAGACCATTTTCTCTGATTCAGGCCATACCACATAATATGCTGGCCTTCATTTGCTAGCAATATACTTGTAGGCCTGTATGAGATGATGTGATCAGCAAAGGTCTACTGTGTGCTCCAGATACTACGTATTCAGTCACACATGATCAGAAACTTGTCACGTGTGTTCACTGGTGCATAGATGACCTTGACAAATAATTAACTTTTCTTGCTTTACCTTTCATCAGAGCCATTAAAACACCATTTTCATCTTTAATTCATTTCATTTGTAATTACTTATTCCAAGGCCATGTCTGTTTCTAGAGACATTGCTCTTTTGTAACATTAAATGCTCTTTTGTTTGAAATCTAAAGCTTAAATTAAAATATAAAACCTGCATCCATCTATGGTCTTTTATTTAACATCACTATTATTATGCATCTTTTTGCATTCTAACTGGTTCAGAGAAAATATTTATTTGTGCACCCTCTATTGTTTTTCACAACATATCTCTGACACAAAGTTTAGGCTTGATTGTGATCACTTAACACTCATTCCCTGCAGTGGAAGCATTTCATCATATATATAAATTATAATTGTTTTGACTTGACTCAATGAAATTTCTGAAAAAAAATTTTTCAAGATCACAGAATACTCTAGCTATGATGTACATAAAAATATAGAAGATCTAAAAACCTTCACTCAGTTCAAGTTTTTGTCTGACGCCTTTTGTGATAACACCTGGTTATGTGCATGCTGGTTGTGCCGCATTAAGGCCATGAAAAATGTAGAGGGCAGCAGTGTGCTATGGCCTTCAGCTGGGTTCATAGCAACGAAACAGTAATCCTATTTTATAATAATGTAAATGATATGGAGTCCTAAACTGCCACAAAAGATAGATTCCATAATGGTCTAAAATTCGGGGTGGCAATCCTCATGTTGACAGTTAACCACATCAAGTCTCACCATTAAGATATCTTATTTCCAGCCTGACTATAACTTTCAAGACATTTAATTTCAGGGGAGATGGACAATATTTGACTGTGCTTAACATTTTACAATCACGCATCACAAAATGACCATAGTCATCACCAAGTCTTGCACCATTGTTTCCTTTGTCACACGGACACAAAAGGGCTGCCCAACCCAACTATCAAGTGACAATAGCCACCGATTCCCTTACAGGTATTGTGTCACAGGGTCAAAGACAGTTTACAGCAGCTTAATTGAAGGTGACAGGACAGTGTAAAGCCCACCTGAAGACCCAGCAGCCATATCATCATAGACTCATGGTTGTCAGCTGTAAGGTAGAACTCCTTGCCCTCAATGCTGAAAGAAAAATTAAACTAGAAATTATTCATGTATGTAATAAACAAAATATTGCTAGTCTTCTTTTCAATTTTAATGGTATGTAAAAATATCACAATCTTGATTTGATTTAAATGGTATCGCTGAAAACATGAATATGTGCACTTAGAAAGCAGCACTCACTCTCCATTCTTCTATCACTAAAATGAGTTTAAATTCATTGCTGTTAATTTGGCAAGCTCTAGGTGAAGATTACAGTTGAAAAAGATATCTATAATTCAAAAGCCTTTTAACATCACAGTAACTGTCTCTTCTTAATTCATATTTAAAGGTCTTTGCTAAAATCTGAACATACCTAACAATAAACTGATTATTCTGATCTAAACTCAGAGAGATGGTGGCATCTTTTATATCAACGCTATCAGTGGGTTTGCTCTTTTTTGCCTCGTTTGCATTTTTAAAGCACAGCAATTTTCCTTGGCTGTCATCAAAAACATACCAATAACGCTTCTTTGGTTTTATACGACCAAATGCTGTAAATGGAAAAAATATTTCAATTTTATAAGCACCATGAACCTAAACTAAAGTTTAACATCCTCAACACTTAATGTAACATACATAAAGGATTGCAAACTCTTTTTTATCTCATTACACTTTTCTGATCATTTTCTCAAAAATTAAAAAAAAAAAACATTTCTATCGAATAAAACCACACAAACCTCCTCCTGGGCGATAATACAAATATCCCGAGAGACTATGCCACCCTGCCATCTAGTGACAGAATTCCATATGGTGCCATCTATGGTGTAAATGTAGGAAGGTACGTGTTGCCATCTGGTGAGTAAATGCTGTTCACACTGCTGCCATCTAAGGAGTAAATATATTATTCACTGAGCTGTTATCTTGATGCCCAATTCCCTGCGACTTATGATGCCATTTGGGGATTATAGCTGCAATAACAACCATGCTGCCATCTACAGGGAAAACACATTGTTCTCTGCTGCCATCTGGTGATTGGTCATAAAAGAATGTTAAGATAATGAATACTCCTCTCTCATGGAAATGAATTATCTTCAATGCTGTGGATGAGTCGGTTTCCTTTGTTTTAAATAATCTTCAGGGTTCTATCTGAAATACAGACAATCATTTAAAAAAAAGGTTATTACAAATAACACAGTTCCTTGCAAATGTTTAATATGTCTGACAACATCAGCTTTCCATGATAACTAATACTTTAAAAGATCCTGGAAACATGAACATATAAAACATTAGATGGTATTTTAGGCTTGCACAGTTCTGTTTTGCCTATCTGTCCATGCTGCATGTTGAAAAAAAGAGGAAAAAGAAATTTAAGTACAGATCTTACAGAATCTATAGCAGAAATGCCCTTTGCAGTTTGCAAAATGTTCGAAGTCATAGCATATTAAATCTACCACCTACTAGTATAGCCCAGCTAGGCTGCACCACAGGTAAACACAAAGTCCTCCAATGAAATCAACATACATGTACCTTAAGCTTGCAAACCAAATGTTCAGACATCTAACAGACAACACATAAATAAATAAGGCCCTTAATCTTAATGTAAACACTTCTTAATCATGTCAGTCACCTCTAGAATGCCATTACATACTTCACTGTGATTCTTACTTCATATCTTATTGATATTCTTATATCCCTAATTGCCCTGTCATAATTAAGACCTTGGTATTACACATGCCTTCACTTACAGTATGTGTACATGTGAGTTTTATTCCTTATAACAGAGGTGTTTGTGCATGCATGCATGCATGGTTGTGCGACAAATATTCAATCTTTCAATTTTTTGACAACAAAATATCAAAATATCATTGTTCTAACAGACTGTTATCAATTTTTCATGCTTTGTTTATCTAGAATTAGCAGTAAAGTGCAGCTACAATGCTGGTAGAGATATTCAAACAGAAACAGTACCTGATGTTATCAGGCAACGTGATTCCAGGTTCCACTTTCAATGAGCCACAAATACATTCAGAATATCCACATATTCACATCGTGCAGAACTGCAGACACGATGAAACTATCGGTCCCACTATAGAATATTGAGTTTTGAGGGTCATGCAAAACACCCCAACAACTTAATTTGTTAGAGATATTATTACATCTCTGTTTTCAAGTGGGCCATACCCGGAATATCTCGTCTTCATATAAAAATGAAATTAACATGTAGGTAAAATTAAAAAAAAAAAAAATGAAAAATTCAACAATTTTTTTCTGGTGGTGGAGGTGGTGGTGGTGGGGGGGAGGGGGGTGAATGAGGTATAAGTTATGCTGATTACTGCTTTTCTTTGCTGGGTTCACCTGTCATTCCAAACAAGTGCTCACATATATCAGATTTCTAAGCTGCATAAACATAAAGGGACTGAAAACATTAATGCAAAACCCTCCAGTGATTAACAGTTAGTTAATGTTCTTTAATAGACTCTTGTATGTCAAAACTTGTGTAACCAATGTCTAACTTAAGTGGGGTACGAACTCCATCTCTTATCACAGGTGCACCTTACCCAGGTGAATGTTACCGAGTCAAGGTCACCAGGTAAAACGTAAACATGGGGTATTGGTGTTTCTATTTGTTGTATTTGGTTCTTGTTCACCAAAGTATCTGCCAAACTACCGACCCAACTAGCTTTGAGAACCTGGCAAAAACAATTGATAAGTATGCAAAAGAGGTGCTGGCTTGTAATGGGTCTGAAGTGGTCTCCCTCGCCCTTACCGTGGTCAAAAATGGTACAACAGTACTGGCCAAGTCGTATGGTTATGCAGACTATGTGAAGAAGATAAAGGCCACTGATGAGACCAAGTTCTGTATTGCGTCTTGCTCCAAGGCTTTCACAACAACTCTACTCGCAAAACTCTTAGATCGAAACAAAAGGTAAATATATCCATGTAAATTAATTATGCAAAAAAATACACCCGGTCAATGCTAATGAACGACAACTTGATAAGCTGCTTAAAAGAATATGACCAAAACTATATATATATATATATATACCCTGGAAGGAGGGATAAATTTAAGTTTTTGTATTTGAACATTGACTGTGTTCAACACATGCTATCCACTGACCTTATATAGCCCTTTACACTCTGTTCATGTTTGCTCACTGGACCTTTAAAAAGGTCTTTTCTCTTATCAAGTAGTTAAGGTCCTACAGCATTACCCAATGTCCACTGTATCTGTATCTGTATCCATTACATGTATATTTAGTGAGATTAAATGTATAAATATGAAATAAACCAATTCTCCAAGTTACACTTGTTCTCATGTACTGGTATCTCACAGACCAGTAAATTGTGTACTACATGTACTTCTTAATACTAGAGTACAAGTGATGTGCTTGATACCCATGCTAACCACAACTTAATGTCCACTCCAGCCATACATTTGACTCCAAGGTGAAGGACATCTTGCCAGACCTGTTGCTAGGTGACAACTACACCACATACCATGTCACCATACGAGACTTGGTGTCTCATCGGACGGGTATGAGCAGACACGACTTTGCCTGGGTACTAGGTGGACTTACCAGGGACACTTTCTTCAGGTGAGTAATAGTAATTATAAGTACAAAATCAAAACTGCTTAGCACTCAAATTTGATCTTTTTTTTTTTCAATTTGACATCAAAAACTGACATATTTTTCAATGATTATGGTACATAATTTTTACATGTTAGAGTTACATTTTACATCTTGCATTAGAAAGGCATCAAACACTGAATCAGCTGCGCAGTTGTACTATAAATGGAACAGCATATATAAGCTTGGTGCTTTGACATTTACTTTCAAGACATGAATGGCGTGATTGCACATACACTGTATATGAATTCAGTTATCCAAAGACAACATGTAATGCACTTTCATTTTTACTTTTAAGACATATACAATACATGAATGCCACATACGGCTTCCGCGACCAGGTCATCTACAACAACTGGATGTATGGAATAGCTAGCCGTGTGGCTGAGGCACTGGGAGGGAAACCATTCCAAGTGTTGCTGCAGGAAGAAATCCTGGACCCTCTGGATATGAAACGGACAACCCAAATCTATGACCTGAAGCCAGAGGGGAAGGACTATGCCAAGTTTTATTATGTGACTGATGAGGGACCCAAGGAGGTTGATGTCCAATTGTATAGGTAAAAACGAGAGAGAGAGAGAGAGAGAGAGAGAGAGAGAGAGAGAGAGAGAGAGAGAGAGAGAGAGAGAGAGAGAGAGAGAGAGAGAGAGAGAGAGAGAGAGAGAGAGAGAGAGAGAGCACAACTGCACTGCGACAGAGGGAGGGGAAAGGGAAAAGGGTGTCTGTAACATAACCATTGGAGATGAAACTAAAGAGAGGTTAGATGCAGGGGAGCAGCAGGCAGGGAAAAAACCCAAAGAAACCAAAAGACATGCATTTTTGACTAACTAGTCATCTCACTTAAGAAAGGGGCGGGCTTCACCTCACTAACCCATTGCCAGTTTGTTCACTCTGTTTCTACTGTCCTCCACTGAAGAATGATTAAATAAGCTATATTGTAATAATAAATATATAATTCATGTCTTCTGTTCCAGTACACTGCATGCTGTAGACGGAGCTGGTGGTTTGTGTTCCACACCCACCGATATGTCAAAGTGGTTAACATTTCACCTCAGCAATGGTGTCCTACCAAACGGCACTCAGCTTGTGAGCAACGTTTCTCTGGACAACACAAAGACATCAAGGAACATCTGGGGTGAAGTGGCCATTGAAGATGACCTTTATACCAGACCCAAAATTCCATTTACAGATGTACGAGACAGATACGCCATGGGGTGGTATGCTGGCTATTACAGAGGTAACATCCTACCAATGGATTCCTCCTTATAAAAAAATCAAAAATTAAAAAAATTATATAGAAAAGATCAATTAGTGGGCAAAATTTAATTATTAACTTTGCCTGTCACTCATGGGTTCCATTCACACATAAGGTCCTACCATTCAACATATATGTTGTCAATTTATTTTTTCAGGTTACAGAACTATTTCTCATGCTGGCTCTCTGTATGGACAATTATCGCTGATAACTACCATTCCAGCTGAAAGTATTGCCATATATACCACAACGTCTGGAAACCTGAAGACAAATCCACAAAGAGCCATGAGTTTATACATTGCAGACATCTTGATGGGTCTGGAACCCTGGTTGAATGCAAGCACTACTTGTACTTTTCCCTTTCCTTGGATTATCTCTTCTACCAATCAGACTTCAAGTCTGAAAAGACTGACAGAGCAGAGACCTCTAGTGGACTACACAGGAACTTTTGGCAACTATTTCTATGGGAACATAACAGTTGCCATGGGTACAATGGAAAACAGCACAGACAAAGTACTAAAATTTTTGTATGGGAGTTTGGGAAATTTTCCCCTTTTACCAACAGAAGACAAAGATGTGTTTAAGTTGTATGCTTCTCCAACCAATTTATTTTGGTTTCTTAACTACACATCGGAGGTTAAAGTGAACTTCAGTTCCTCAGAACCAAATCGGGACATAATTGACACAATGACAGTGTCTGGTATCGACACAAACACTACTGTCTTCCTACGAGATCTTAAACTACCACCTAGAACCAACACCAACTGTGGGAAAAATGGTGAAAACTGCTCCACAAGTGGCTCCTTTTCAATAGCTTATTTTGCAAAAGGAATAATAACCATATTTGCTGCTATTGCTCTAGGCATATAGTTGTTGGTAGCATACCACTGGTAACTTTAAATTTTAATAAAATCTTAAGGAAAACTGCTATATGTGTAAGATACATCTATACATTTTAGGGTCAGTAATGCCTGAAAAGACATGAGTATGTAATGTTGTCTTAAAAGAAAGTTTGTTAATATGTTAGTCACTGTTCAAAAAATTATATGCTGATAAAACATAATGCTGTGGACAATCAATTGAAATTTGTGCCAAATTACACTAGACAGTACAGATCTGCAAAAGGTCAGTATCCTTAACTGTTGTGCAAAGCTCAACTAATATCGATCTGACAGAGCAAAACCTGACAGTTTATCTTAATCTGTGGGATCAGTGCTCCAAGGGCAGAGCGGCAAAGAAAGCGACAGTCCCACACTGTCAACTTCACAGACAGATAAGGCAACTTAAGCCTGACCTGGAAGATAGGGTGGGGTTGTTTTTCACACTTTTAACAGTTGTAGTTACGGTCCATTTGTGGCGTTTTAATTTGGTACATCTTGTTTTAGCCACACTTTTTGATAAGGATTCCTTACCCAGCTCTACCCTCTTCCAAGAGAAGAGAGGATTTTCTCTAGATATTTAAGGATATCTCTCTTAATATTCAATAGCTGAACTCTGATCCTGTAATGAAATGTAAGGTCTGTACTTTAGTATACAGAGATAGTCACTATAACATTACTACACCAGGCACTCACATTCCCTCTGATTACAATCATGACAATAAATTAATATTTAAAACCTCTCTTGCTAACTGTACTGTAACAGACAAAAATAGACTCATAATTATTAGTAGCCTGTTATTTCTGAAGGTTAATTAAGGGATTCCCGTAGTACAGAAATTAAATTTGGTGCAAATTCTATCAAAAAACAAAATGCACCAACATTTGATAATAGATTTCAACCACTAGATGTCTCATGATGGCATTCCAAGATGAACTGATATCTCACTGGAAATTTTTTTGCTGTTACTTTGAATTTAAAGTTTAACAAACAGTTATGTTCAAAATCAAACACTTCCTTTTTTGTTTTGTCGCATTTCATTGTCAATAAACAGTCATTCACAACAAAAAAATGCTATTAACTGGCATGTGTTACCAGTAAGAATAATGTTCTGCACAAAGAGACGTCACCACCCAGGCAGTCTGTTGTAGAGAGTAACCCACCCCCAACCCCTGCTGAGTATCATACAGTACATGATTAAAAACTCATAATCGCAAGATCAGTTGCGATAGTTAGTTGTAAGTTATAACTGTCACAACTTGAGTAGAAATGCACCTAGCTATATATAACTCACAGAGGCTGGTGTTATTGTGCTTGTGTAACTTTTAAGTGATGGCACTATACCACAATGACATGCACAAAAACTAAGCATAGGTAGGTCAGCCTAAGTGATGGAGATTGTGAATCATAGGCGGATGAAGGCTGTCCCCTTGTGTCTTCCAGAAGGTGGTCAAAATTTTAAGTGTACATTGACAGATGTCTAATTTTTCTGTCAGAAGAGGATCAAAATGGAGGATGGATCAAAAAGATCATTTGAAAGACTGTCAGAAAATATCTTACTTTTGGATCTGCCCCTGTGAATAAATAATTTCAATTGCAATTAACGTTGGTTTATACTTTCATAAATCTGCATTTATCTTACGTCAAACTCAGAACTTACCTTATATTCACAATTTGATCTGTTCTTCACTTATCTGTCTTTTGGTTGAGCCATACTTAAACAACTGGAAAAAAAGAAACAGTTACATTAATGCTATTACCTAGCAACCATACTGTTGCTGTATTACTTTTGGTATTAATCAAGATTACATTAAAGCAAATGCTATCGATTTCATTTTCCCATTAATTTTTTCAGTTATCATGCTCCTCAGTGACTCTTCAGTTGTATATATCCTATTAGGGATTTTTGCAATCACTGACAAATTGAAATTTTTCTTACAATATAATCAATTTTCTCCTATTTATTTGCTTGACCTTTCCCTAAACTTGGAATCAATTTTAACACCATTTCTAATTTATTCCTTTATTCCAAATAATTGACTTGTCGTGTCTTCCTGTACATTACTTCTTCATTTTAAAGGTCTAAAAAAAGTACAAGTAGCTTTGCAGTATATGAATAATATGACTCGAACTGGGGCATTTTCACATGTAGACTGTATACCTTGAAATATGAATTTTCCAGGTACAGTGGCAACAGGATTCCATCATCATTTAATTATAAAATGCCCATGAGTTTTTTGAAATGAGATCACAGAAGTCTGGTCCTCAGTACTTAATAAAACCAGTGACTTTTGAACAATTAACGTTGCATTTTATCCAAAATATAGTTCAAAGTTATAAGTGACTGAAGTATCACAATAACCTAAAGGCTTTATATACTAGGTTATCAAACCACTCCAAATTATCCTGGATACAGAGTCATTCGTCCATGTAGATGAATTGATTAGACTGTTTTGATCTGTATTTTTTCTACTTGGTAAACTTGCCTACAATTACATGGCTTTAAATCCGGTTTGTAAGATATTGTTGCAAAAGATCATATAAAAATTCTACAAAAAATGGTGCACTGTACGGGCATCATATTTCAAATGTAATCTAGGCTTTAACATACAGCAGAAATAATCTTTTATATTGTTAATGGTATTCATCTTTTCTTATTAAGATTTTTTATTATCTCATCTTCATTAAAAAAAAAAAAAACACCCCAAAACTTTTTTCCAAGACTGATTCAAATTTCTTTATGCATTATTTTTCTACCATTACAGAAAAACACCTCTTCTTCATATACAAAAAAACACATAGTACAACTTGGAACACCTTAAGACTTTTTTACCAAGACTGACTCAGAAATTCTTTCATTTTTTAACTGTTAACAAACACTTAACTTCGGGGGGGGGGGGGGGGGGATCCTGACTGTTTATACAGAGCAGCTATTTACAAAGGTTAAAAGGGGTAAATTGTGTATGTGCCAACAAAATTATCCTGTTTATAATAAAAGTGGTCAAAATATTAATTTAAGTGTTTGTATTTCATGAAATCTGATAATTATTATGCAGCAACTGTTTTGCTTCATGAAGTATACATAATATTATCAGTTGGTGTGTATTTAACGCCTCTGTTTACGGAATTGCTGGGTAAGTCATTAATTGTAATTTTATGAGCAGCAGCAAAGTAAGTTCATTTGTTTACAGTTACTGGATTTTTATCATTATGAAAACATTCTGAAAAGATCCCTATCAAAATGTAAACATTAATCTAACTTCTCTGCATGAAAATCCTTGGTTGTGTATTGTAAATTATATACGTACTTTCAAACTTTATCAACACAATAAAACCCACAGTGAACAATCTCCACTTACATGAAATATGCAATACCATGTAATACCCATCAGAGCACCTGTGCCTTGATTACCTGGTCTATGGCTGCTAGGATTAACACAGCAATTTCTTGCCTGGATGGTGAAAATTTTGATACTGATCTAAGCTGCCTTATCTATGTGGTGCATATATGCTGAAGATTTATTACACATTTTGTCATACATTGGTCTGTAGACTACACGATGTACAACATTCTGAAAGCCATTATATTTTTTCTGGAATCTTAGCCAATTTTGGTGGAAAACACTGTGCTCCATTTAACTTTATTACACAGTCAAAACCAAACCGTTGTGACCGGCTTAAATACCTGACGTTCAACACTTACTTATAAGCTGAAATTAAATGCACTGAGTTTAACGAATGCACAGACCAAGTCTCCTGCATTTTATCTTGACTGATTGCTTTTAGATGTTATGCACTTTTTTCTCAAACTTCATCTCCATACACACAAGCACATAAACACAGCAACAACAATTTGACAAATAAAAAATGCAAACTTGCATTTGCACACAAACAACCCATATCTACAAATTCACAACATCTACCTTCATCTGCTTCACATTATGTTTTGATACAGTCCTCCGTCTTCTGCAACTGAACCAATATTTACCTGCTGCCGTCTCTGCTCCACTGCGACATGCACCCTCACACACTGCTAATCTGGGCCCAAGATAAACAGCGCCCTCATTAAACATGGAACTTCTACCGCCAGCTGCTTACATGTAATACTAAGCTATATACTGCATCCTTATTATATTGTTTGCTGTGCAGTTTAAATAAGGCTCGATTTCTATGCATTATTATTAACCTTTTTTGTTTCACTTTTTCTAACTTGCTCCATTTTTTATGTTTAGATGTTTTTTCTTCAACATATTTCCTAATGCAGTATATCCTAACTACATCGCATTATAATTGAAACATATCCCTTACTACTATATTTATATATTGTGTCCTGTACCAGTATATAATCTCTGCTCTAATTTTAGTTCCCATTTTTAAACAACTAGACTGGAAAGGCGAGTTAAGCTGAGAGTTACCTCAGCGCGTGGGCAGGACAGGTCAGGGCTGCCCAGTGATAGCGGTATGTCATCACAGACACTCTTAATTACCTGCTACAGGGAGTCTTAAATAACCAACAGTGTAACTATGTTAATTATATTGTTTATATTTGCTTCAAACAAACTAAGAATAATATAAGGTAAGGTAAGTGTAGGTATAATAGGTAAGTGATAATATCTGATGTAATTTGCACAGTTCACATTAATTTCAGGCCACATTCCCATAGACAATTTATTTCTAATTTCTAATTTATAATATTGATTATTTATTCAGCTTTCCAGAAAAGTTTACCTGGGAAAAATCCTCAGGTTGGTATGTACTAATAAGGGTTATGTCTTTATTAATAAATCATGTTAATATAGGAAAGTATGACTGACATTTGGCTCTTGTTTTCAAAGATATATCATGGTTCTATTTTCTAAGAAATTCAACTACCAGTATTTTGTCATCAGAAAAATGGCCCTACAAGACAAGGTCAACTGAGGAAGACATCTGCAATGTGATCCAGATGACCCGTATCACTACATGGAAAGACGAAAACCAATTTAAAATACTGGTATCATGAATGATAAATGAGGTACACAAACCATTTTAAATGACTGATCAAGGAGCTCATGGGCTCTACCCCTCAGCTCACCGCATGTGGCTTATATTTCTGACAAGGCACCCCATGGCTATCTAATTCTTGTCCGAAGGTAGTGAGAATTTTTTTACTATTACCTTTTTATTTCTTATGTTTTATTCGATAAATTGATTTTTTTTTATTTTGGGTTGGGTGCAATGAAACGGCTGGGTACTTGGAGTGGGTTGGACTCCATGCCTGACCTTATCTTTATAGCTTTTAATACATAACATAACATGGACAAGGACATGCACCATTCAACACCTAGGTGGGCAATCAGAGGATTACAAAGAGTGGTGTTCCACCTGAGCATCACTTAATTACAGACTAGAATACAGAGAGCTCTGTGGTCCAGGGTGAGAGGGATAATAACTGTTCGTATGAAATCCATATTTCACAATAAACACAACTCACAGAAATATAATAAATAACATTTTACCACCAAAACGGCAGTTATTTCAACTATTCTGGAATCTTTGCTTGCCATCCAACCAAGCAACCTCCATAGATGGCTACCCTCTGGAATAATCCCTTAAGATTATCACAAAAACCAAATTTTAGAAGAAAATAGGGACCCGCTTTAAATGTAGGAATGGATTAATTAGCTATTGGTAAGTAAGTACAGGAAAATTGTTGTTTAATCCATTTTTTGTCCAAAATGAACAGTTGTTATCCCTTTAAGCTAGCCACCAGGTCATGGCTAACATCTATCAAGTCTATTAACCTGTGCGTAGCTATATTTATCTTTTGTACACTTACAATTTGAAACATATTTGAGAATAATCCAAAGTCTTTCCCTGTCTAAATTCCAATTCCTAATGGTTTGTAAGATATCGTTGCAAAAGATTATATAACAATTCTTTAAAAAAATGGTTGATCAACATGAGAATGATTCAAAGGCAAATAGCCTATGGTTTAGATTCATGATAAAAATTTAATAAATTCAACCAGCTTCAACAAGCTGGGTAAAAGCAGTCAATGTCAAAACAAGGCATTTTTCACAAGGAATAGTGAAAGACTTATGTAATCAAGTGGTAATAAAATAATCAAACTGCAGTAAAATCCTTACCTACCTGCATGCGCAATAAGTACATGTAGATTATAGCTGTTATTCAACCCTTCAAAATTCCATAAAAATATGCAGCAGCCTGAATATGATGGTAAATGTGTTGAATGATTCTCTTTGTGTTCAAGCTTTGTTACCCTTCACTTACCTTTTGCAGACAGAACCAAAGTTTGCAAACAGCACAAAACTTTCTGACCAGTTGCAAAGTGTCAAAATCTTTGTGGTCCAGTGGAAATTACAATTTAATAACAGGCCTAGTTATCATGGTAGATTATAAACAGTGATAATCTCAGATGTATTTCCTGTTAAGCTTTGTGTTACTGGTTTAACACCAAGACACACAATTTGGACTGTGTTTCCATTCAAGTAGAAGCAGAGCTACATAACTCAGGCCCATACCCAGGGGGGGATTCGGGGGTAAGGGGGTTGGAATTGTCAGCTCAGGGTAAAAACTGATCTACTAGAATAGGTATATGAACATCTCATGTTAAAAGGTCCATATTTTCAGAAAAAGACCCCCCCCCCCCCTTTCAAATATCTGTCTCTTGGCCTGTAACTTACATGTAGGAACATAATGCATCAGAAATTCGTGAAAAAAATTTCTACACGCCTCCTTGAGCAGCTAGTTAATTATTTAATTACCCCTAAGCAACTCGAGGAGGCGTGTCAGACATTAAAGTCGATTACAGTGACTGCACTAAGGGAGAATCTCCCACAGAGTTGGATTGATCCACCTAGTTCGATGGATTTATCTGAACACTCCCCATAGAGGCAAGCAGAAATAGAATCTACAGAAAGCTACTAGTACTAATCTGATGGCATGCACCTTACCTCTAGCACCATGGCAGTGAGAGAGACAACAGCTAGTTCCAGCTTCCTGTGGCCTGCTAAAATAGTATGAACCAAGTAAGGTCAACCAGATTTCAGAAATGCCTTCACTTTTTTTCATACGTCACTCTGGATCATCTAATTAAAAGCAATTGACTTGTGATGTCTTGCCTCAAAATATAGCACTAGTACTTAACTGAAATCTAGTTTCTAAGCATCTTTTTTGCCTCTTATTTTCCTTTTTTAAGCAAGTATCTATACTAATGGTAAGGAATTCCATCAAAATCATCTTTACCTTTAACTGATTACAATCTTAAAAGATTTAAAAATCTTTTTCATACTGTGTGCACTCTGACTAATTACTGATATGAAAAAAGTACAATATACATTCAATATAATGATATCTAGGACAAACGGGTACACATGCAATCCTACTATACTTACTAGTCCTGTTTGTCTGCAGCTTTGACTTTCACAACCTCGACTTGCCAGATTACCTACAAACTGGAAAATAAATATTATATACTCGACATTAAAATTGAGATGCATCTTAAACTGTCAGCAGACATAGTGATTAGATCTTTTAGAGTATCTGAGGCCTGTCTTGAAAATATTGTCAACCTGTCACCAGTGTCACCAGCCCCTTTTAACAGGTTGTCACACACATAGTTTTCTGGGTATATTTAGAGCGATAACTTGGATAGCCTACAGGGTAATCGTGACTTAAAGATATTGGTCTAGTTGTGTTTGACAAAGGATAGGGCTAAATTAAATGTAGTTGAAAGACAGCCTAAACTGGTTATTGTCCCCACAGAAGGTAAAAATTACTGTCAAGATATTATAACAATTTGCTCTAGTTGCTCGGGAAAAATACTGAAATAAAAATGAGGTAAGAGCCCTTGAAAATTTGTGAAATGTACTTTAAGGACCATTCCCAGACCCTATCGTACCAACTGTGGATCGATCTATTTCTGAGGAGATTCTTGCTAAATTGCAATCAACTTAAGCAGCTTAAATGTCTGCCACGCCTACTGAAGCTGTGAGAGGGTAATTAATTATCGTTTAGCAGCTTCAGTAGGCATGCCAGACATTTAGGCCACTTAGCGAAAAACCCCTCAGAGATGAATCCATCCTGTTCGCTCAATTTAGGTATGGGACCCCAATCTTAGCTGAATAAGTCCCATACTAGTCATGCTATATATTTTTCCTTTACTAGTAATCATTTGGTGAAACTGCCAAAGATAAGACAAGAAAGTTCAAATTTTTTGTCAAAAGGTTTAACATATAAACAGAATTAATAACAATTTAAAACTAAATTTTCTGACACATTTTAAGACAACAAACCACCCACTCTCATGCACCAAATCAATGTATGCATACCCCATCTAATCTCAAATTTAACAAATTTAATTAAAATTTTTAAAAAATTAACACTTAGTTCTAACAAGTCTGTCAAAGTTATCCTTTAAGTCCAATTATTAATTAATCAACAGACAAAAATACATTACACATTTTCCCTTTCAAAGCTAAAATTTACCTTTTCATCATTTTTAAAACATATAATAAAACTTAGTATATTAATAATATATTACCTCTTTATCTCAACTGGAATTTAATATCACTAAGTACTGTGGATATATTTATCTATAATTGAAGTGTTGTTTCTATGCGTAGCAAGGAGGACAAACAGTCCAGGTGAGTCAGGTGAAGAAAAACAAGACTGTCACCTGTCTATAAGTTTTATTATTCATGGAGGATATTTCAGTACTCCAGGTAAAAATCTGCATGTCTTCTAGACATTACATGACTAATGCTTTCTGTTTGACCTCATGTTGACAAAATAACTTCAATATTTTTTCAACTTCATTTGCCTTACGTAATACATGAACGCATTTCATTTTTTTACTCATTTCTCAACTAGGTCAAATGTAAAAATAAAACCAGTCAGCTGTCTAAATGTTGCTTTACTATTCAAATGGAACTGTGTAAATTCTCAGGTGAATAAAAGCCACAGCTGTCTATACTAAGCTAAGTTTGTCACCACTATTTACAGGAAAATAGGTATGATGTACATGTACTAGTCAAACTCAACGTGCACAACTGTCACCCCTACCAGGGAATTATATATCCGATGTAATTCCCTGCCCCTACCTAGAGATGTGTATTCCACATGTTTTTAAATAAGAAGGATTTCATTTCCATGAGTTACACATTTACTTTACTTTGTGTTGCTGTGGTAATCACATGACAGACAAGACTCAGAATTATAGTACCGAAATTATGTGTGGTCTCTGCTAGAACCCTACCACTAAAGCAACTTCCTCATGCAAAGCACTGCTAAGATATTTACTATAATCATTTTATTGGGGGTTAGTTGGGGGCAGGGGGGGGTGACATGTGGTGGATTACCTGTATACATGCAAAGGTGTTATTAATCTCCAAAGAAGGCACTCAATGTGATACATGGTTCCACACTTGAAATAATTGTTATCACTATTGAAAATTATACCAGCCTTCATCATACCTCTCATATTCATATTTTGATCTTCAAAATAATTATTTTGGAGCCCCTTTGGAGGATAATTTGAATGAAGTTTACTAATTTTATTTGGCAGTTATCTTCATAATCATTAGACTATATATTTTAGATTCACATGTTTTGGTATGCCTATTTTGACAACTTACATATTTTGGTAGAACACATGTATACTAGTATCTGAACCTGAAAATTCCACCTTTCTCTGTCTCCCTGAGATTCAGAGTACTCCCAGCAACAATGCTCTTCCACCTTGCATTTAGTACCTCCTTCAACAGACTCTACAGCCAAGGGTTGAAAATCCTAGTCAAGATCATTACAAGCATCTAATAACCCTGTCGTTTTCATCTCCTGCTTTCAAAGGAGATTCTCTATATTTCTGGATACCTGAAGACTCCTTTATCAGATTAATCAAATGTTTTCATTCTGTCACCTTGGCCTCATTGATTGAGATCTAGACCCCATTTCCAGAGATTGGATCGATCTACTTTAGATCGACCTAACTCCCTGGGGGTTCACGCTAAATAGCTGTCAGCCGAGCAGGCACGAAAGTTAATTACCCCCTTACAGCTTGTAGTAGGCGTGACGGACATTTAAGCCGGATTATCTGACAGTAATCTAGTGAGACTCCCCGCGGGGATAGATCGATCTAAAAGCTCTGGGAATACAGCCCTAGACATGCTGATAAATTTGGCCTTGAGGTGCACTCACATGGGAACGAAGATTTTAATAAGCTTTCTATATGTATCATTAATCTTGGATGAATAAAACATTTTATAAATCCTAGTTTTAATCATCTAATCACCAGCCCAGCAGTAGGGCACTTGAGTACATTGCATACATCTGATCTGAACCTACATGGACAACTTGGAGCTGGCATCTCCCTAAATGGTTAAGTCAACTGTTCAAATTTAAAGAAAGTACATTAAGAATTACACTTTATTTTCTTTGTATGTACCGCACAAATTCTCAACCAGAGAAGAGTCAGAAGAGAGCCTGTTTCTTCCTACATAAACTTTTAGACCATGCTAACACACCCATCTTCCACTTAAACTCATTTTGTCCCTGAGTACTATTAAAGTACCTGAGGCACCTCAGTTAAACTTAACTCATACAACCAAGACATATTAGAAATCAATTAACATCCAGCTAATTGAAAATTATCATTTCCTGTGAGGAAACCACTTTGGGCAGCTCATATTGTAATCAGACATCAAAGTCAACTGGGAACAACCAGTCTTCTATGATCTCTCTGAGAAAACACACTCCTAGTCAAGGTTAGCATCCCTGATATCTCAGCCAAGGTCAGGATACATGTACTTGTACCTGATATCACAGCTCCAAGGTTCTCTGTCTGGCAGTAGCTGGAAGGGATTAAAGGCAGACAGTCTGAGGTCGGGGATAGCAATTATAACACAAATAGGTGCCTTAAGGTAATCAGGGGCGTAACCAGACCTTTAAAAATTGTACGCACAGATTTTTAAAATTCCCAGCAAAATGTAGACTAACACAAGAGATGAAGGACAGCGTAATTACAGCATATGTACCACACATCGCAGCTTAATTTCCATTAATAATAAAATCATCATTTAGTCAGAAATATTCTCGCAATTAAAAAAGTTTCAATATTCTTATTACCAAGAACGGTATATTTATTTAAAAGGAGGCTAGCTTCGCATATGTGGAACCCCCTTCGAATAATCCTGGATCCACCTCTGAGTTGAACATACGGTTTCATTCACCTTACATGTGGATGCATGGCTCCCAAAGACAACCAATTGTATGACACGACAGAGCACTGATACATCTAAGTTTAATTATTTGTTTGTAAAAATTGCCCATGTTACCCTGTTAGTTTGGAGGGGTAAGCTGGGTCAAGTCCGTGTCAAAATTCTTTGAAGCTTTGCAGGAAAAATTCTTCCTTTGTTTCTCTAGCTCCTTAATAAACCTGGTGTCCAGATTTTATCTAGTGTCCCCAGGGTTGCGGGAGCTGCTCTTTGAAAATAACACTCAGGCAGATTTTTACCTGAGATAAACAACAGAACAATTGTGCCTATACAATTGATACAGAGGATTTGTACATACAGGTGACTTTAATAAGCAGAGGGTTTTCTTTTATATTCCGTGAAAAATACACTAAATTTATATAAAATAATATCATGGTTGTCCAAAAAATTGTACGCACAGTGCATCCGTGCGTATGCCTAGTTACGCCCATGGTAATGGAAAGTCACCACGATCCCTCCACTTTCACAGCAAGGGACATCAAGGTTGTACTTTATGCAGGTGCACTTCTCAGGATGGATTTATACTAGTGTTCTCACTAGACTATGCCCTGGATAATAATGTTCGACAATGCTTTGCAAATAAAATAAATTTTTAAGAACCTGGTATGTTGTTCTGGTTTTACCTTCTTTGAGTAAACATTTTTTTCAATTTCAAAATTCAATCCACACAATACTAACATATTTCATGCCATTAATACCCCTTTTCTTGACAATGCTCCCTCAAAACATTCTCCTTAGGGTACCCCTCCTTCACCATAACGGAACCCTTTCCTTATGAAACACCTCCTTAACACCCCTCTCTTATGACCAACCCCCCTCCCTTAATTTTGAAAACCACCTTTATAAAACTTCCTTTATGATATCCCCCTGCCAAATCACCTGCCTTGCTCATAACTCTTCCTTGTCATTTCATATAATGTATCTTACTTCCATCAATTATTGACACTAAAGCACATACAGTCAGCCTCAGTGCATAAGCATTCAATCTGTTTTTCTTGTCAATTAATTTTTAATCAGAGTAGGAAATGTGTGCTGTGTCCTCATGTGACTTTAAGGCTGCATTCAGAGGTCTTCATGCAATGTGTTTTGTGGTTAAATCCAAGACTTAAATGCTATTAAAACTGTTCTCAACTCTTTGTGATCAATCTATATTCCCACCAAGCACTCGCTGTGATACTAGCTTAATGAGCGACTACATGACCGACTATCAAACCATTTGCTCTCTGCAGTTACAGCTAAAATATTTATTTAAACAGAGTGAGTGCAGTCTACATATTAAAGAAATCCTGAATTGATATTTTTATTAATAAATAATGTTATCGGTTTACTAAAATAAATAAAGAAATTATTTAAGATAAATGACATCCTAAATACTAGCCAAATTCAATGGAGATTGCCTATTAAAGTCACTAACTACTCTAGGTTCTCTCCCTTCAGTATACTGTACAAGAACCAGTAAAAAGATGATGTAATGATGTTCATATAAATGCATCATAGATGCTTTCTAAACTACAGATGCAAATGAAATTACCACAAAATTTTAAACACAAGACATTTCTTGTGCAATCTAAAATCTCTATATAAAACTGAAAGGTGACCAAGCCCATCATCCTACTGTGGCTTTCATTAGAAATTTCGTTTATGTTCAGAAGTGGTTTACTAGTAATGATCTCCTCCTTTTAGACATGTGCACTAAGCCTATCTTTCAGGCAAACGTGGAATAACATCTCCATTGTTCAATCAGCCCCCTCACCTGGAGCAGATCCTTATCTATTGTCCTCAAGATTCAAAATCAGAGTAGCTATAGACTAAATGCAGTCATGCTCTCAGGGTACAGGTAACCTTTCTCTTCCTAAAAGACTTATATAACCTGTGGGAAAATGGAATCTTACAAGCATTTTAGTGCATGTGTGTGTGTGTGTGTGTGTGTGTGTGGGGGGGGGGGGGGGGGGGGTACTGGGGGAGGGTCCAGCAAGGGATGCAGTCACTGGACCAAATTGAAATCCTGACCCATGTATCCTGAGATGCTTTCAAAACTACAGTAGAAATACTGATAAAATAAATAGTGGTAGTTGCAAAAATAAATGATTAAAGCAGTGTATATCAGCACCTTTTTTAGCACACACACGTGGGAGAGCGCACACACACACCCACTGAACGGACTGCGCCGTGTGCGCAGTGTATGTCAAACTGCATTACCAGGATCTGCATTTAACACTGTTAAGTGTGAAAAGCCGCTGCCTTCACTTCACTTGACTACACGTACTGTACAGGATACAGATTTATCGTTAAATTCCCATTTCTCATTATTTGCTGACATGAAACTGTAACATGACAATATTAATATAAACACATGCACATTTAAAGCATCGAAAAAGTGTATCGTTTAGTCCAAAGTGGACAAAGTGCCGTTAATCCAAGAACGAAACCAACCTGCTGTTCAAAGAGATCCGCTTTCCCTCTTGTGTTATTGTAGAGTCTAGTGCAAGTATAGCGTCGATAAATTTATTGGATATAAATTATTTGTTTCTCCTTGAAAACGTACTTAATATACCAAATACTCTATAAAAAGATTACTATGTCTATTTTTATTATTTTTCGTCGTAATAATTGTTCTTTATTCTAATACTTACAAATGACTGTTTGATCATCTGTAACCCTTTTCGCGCGTAAGCCATTAGTAAAATATGTGGCAAGACGAGCAGTAGTCTAGAAGCCGTGATGTTTTTGCAGTCAAGAACATTGTCTGTGTTTGAATTTCCTACCTGGTAAAGTTATATTACACGTCAGTTATATATTGAGCATTCCCTCCTTGCTTTTTTAATTGAATATGTACATTATCTTCTGTTATTTTTAGCGTCATGTTTATTTCTTGCTAGACCCTTGACTACAGTTTAAACTTAGGCGAGATCCTACCCCCTCCCTCAATGCAGTGACAAAAACTGTTTTTGATTCAACAGGTATAAGTAATCTACACAACCACATATCAAGTGGTTAACAGCAGGTGTAAGATGACCAGTGTTGATGTGGGTCAGGTAGCATTTCACACCTGGACCAAGGTGTGTGACAAGGTGAGGAGGGCCGTCGTGTTTGTGGACGATGCCTGCGCTGAGAGTTTACACTGGAATGGGGGACTGATGAGACTCGTAAACGCTGGAGCAATTAATGTTAAAGAGTTTTCTTCCTTTGAGGTGAGTGGTTTTTGAAAGGTCTCCAAGTCTGTGCAGCTGTAGTACAAATTAAAATGATAATGATGTCAAATTATATAGTAACAATTCCTGAAATTACTTGTATGTCTTCATTGGGTGAGAAATCACACGTTTTGTTCTGGGTGCAACATGCATCAAATACAAGTTGATTGTGCTTTTATTTCCTCTTAATTATACTCTTGTTATATCACAGAAGCCATCATCCTCATTTGAACATATCCCATTTTTGCAAAGGAAATTCAAACACAGAATAAAATTATTATTTACCAAGATACCATGGTACTCAGCATGTGATGTGTCCTTTTTTCTTTTTAGTGTGCAGAGCCCAGTGAGAAAAAGGCCGTATTTATCGTGAGCACCCCTCTACGCGATGTCACAGAAACCATCATAAGAGATATCATACAGAACAGCCAGTTCCAGTACGTGGTGGTCATCACTGCCCAAGGCCCACTTGTCCATATGTTTGCCAAGCATGGTAGCTATGAGGGAGATGAACAGTATGTTTTCCAGAGTTTTGAAGAGAAGGTGCTGGAGTGGATGGGAAATATGGTATGTACAGTATGGCAGAGCTTGGTACTGGCTACGGATGCTCTGTGCTTGCCTCTGTCTGTTAACTGGTTGAAATAGATCGCAAAAGGGTTGGTTGCAGAGTTTATTATATATATATATATATGTTTTGTTTTGTTTTGTGGATACCTGTGTTAATACAAGTATTGCAAAAAGACTTATTGCATGTGTGTATCTTTCATTTATTATGAAATTGATATAGTTTCCTTAAAATAGTTTTAATAGGAGAAGTAAAATGCAATAAATGCTTATGGCAGTTCAACAGCTTCAGTAGTTATGACTTGACAGCAAGACATTGTGTGGGAGCATTTGAAATAAATCTCAACAGTATGTCTAATTGTCTGTCGGTATTATCTTTGAAAACCAGACTTGAGGTTTTTATGTGAAAAAAAAATCCACATTTTCAATTCAATTCTGATGGTGCAAATTGGTCAAGATTAGATGTTGGGTCCCATGATAAATGTTAAGACTTTTTTTTAAACCTAGGCTCATGTTTGACAAACTTGCCTGTTTATGTTACAGAATTACACAGCTGAAGTCCTCCATGTTCCCGTGTGTACAGTCAGTGTGTGTCCATCTCTATTTGTAACGCCAGGACTCCCACGACTCTTCCCTCTTATGCCTACAGATGTCACTGGAGTGGAGGCCATATACAACTCTTCAAAAGCCAGGGTGGTATGTATGATATTATATATAATATATAATGGTTCAAATTTTAAAAGTGTCACTTCCAAGTGCTTGGTGTTGTTGCAAACCACACTTTTTGATAATTCAAGGTATATTTAGATTTCTTGTACATGTGAATGTGAAGTTTACTTGACAAACCCAAAGTCTCCATTGCATTAAATTAATACTTAATATATTGTTATGTTATAACACATTTTTACAGGGGGACAAGAAATCTTTTGAGAGTTTGGCGGAAATAGAAACTCACCATCTTCCTAAGCATTTGCAGTTGAAAGTCAAGGTAAGTGTAAAGTGCTGCATATTAATTAAGTTCACACCAGTCTTTATCAGTATGGCAACATGTTCCTTGATAGAGAAATATACTGTCAGCCATGCTTTGTCAAAGCTTGTGCAGATATAACATAATTTCAAACAATGTTTGAAAATTATTTATTGTCAATGTTATTTTATTCATGACATAAAATGAAATAATTTCCAGATGCTTGCAGCCACGTTGAATGACGTGTTTGAAGAGCTCCACCTCCAGGATGACCCTTATTCTGTGGGTCCATTCAGCAGACTGGTGGCCACAGAGCTGGCCAATTACCCCGGGGCCAGGCACAGGAGGAAGGTGGGTGAGGGGAGGGGGGTGGAGGGAGGGAGTGAAGGTGAGGGGGGTAGAGGGAGGGCATGGGTAAAACATGAATAACATTAGCATAATGTTAGCAGGAAGCTTGTGATTTCCTGGTAAAGCAGGGTATTTTAGGAGTAGATGCCCATAGAGATTTCCAGTTACCAAGGACACTGGGTTGGAATAATTGATTCCACATGTATTTCATATGAACATAAGCACACATTTTATGATATTTGATGTAAAAATTGATTTTGCAGTAATTAAGTAAAGAAGAATTTAATTGTTTTTAACAAATTAGATCACTGCTTAGTTTGAATGTATGCAGTGAAAAATTGCAGAGGCCCCAACAAAGTCAGTATACCCAATTCACATTGTGACATGTATTCTGAGAGTCTTGATCTAATCTAGATGTTTTGTTTTTCTTTGTCAGACATCTCAAAGCAGAGCCTCCATAGTTTGTATAGACAGGAGCCTGGACCTGGCTGGAGCTGTCAGTCACCAAGGGGAAACCTTATTTGACAGAATACTGACCCTGTTGCCTAGGTTACCAGGTCACAATAATGATGTCATGGTCAGTATGGCTGACATCTGCTCTGCGCAACCTGTTACAAGGTAAGTTTTTGCAGTCAAATAATCCTTTGCAATAGAAGAACTATTGTACAGTGACACATCATTCTTACAGAATTTATACTAGTACATTCTAGTACAAACCTTATTACTTTGAGCATGGGTTTTTAGCTGTTAAGTTGATCATTGTTTCCATCTTACTTGAGAGTAAAGATCTTTCAGTGACTCAGTTTTTCCATCAGTTTCAGTCTCAGTCTGCTGTTTTTAAGTTCAAGGCTGTGTCACAGAAGATGATGACATTCAGTGTGTTAATATAATTTTATTTGTAATGTTATTTTCAAGTGACGCTGAGGAAGTCTTGGCTCCAGGCTGTATAGCACATGCAGATTCTTCATGTAGGAATGTACTGGCTACTAAAAAACACAAGGTGCTCCCTCTTGTACATTTTTTCATAGTGTGAAGTTGATATATATATATATTAAGCAGAATGTCTCATACAAACTTTTACTGCAAAAAAATAATTGAATTGAACTAAAATGTTTGATATTGGTAAACTGAAAAAGATTAACAATTAAAGATTAAGTAGAATGTAATGCAGACTATATTTCTGATATTAAAACAGGAAAATTCGTACAAACTTGTCAAAGAGGATTTAGGTAATCAAGAAGAGCATGTTTTCTCCAGGAAGCCTTAATGGAGGTGAACAGACAACTGGTGGAGGCAGCATCCAGTGAACATCTTCCTCTCAGCCTCTCTGGTCGCCCTGGTAGAGTCACAGTAGAACAACTACACAGCCATGTTAAACTGTTCAAGTTAGTCAAAACTGCTACTGCATATGATTTTGATGATGATTTTGCAATATTAAGCTTGTTACAGAAGTAGATACAAAATAACAAGTATTTTATGTTACAGCTCATCAGATACATTACAGAAAGACAATGATCTAAAAAAAAATGAAACGTCAGCTAGAATGTACTGTTAACTACTGTAACACCTAAAATGAATGCTCTCAGAATATAATGTACTATAAATATCTGTTCATATACTGGTCTGTCATAAAAAAAACAACATTAAATAAGTGCATCTCTCTCAGGGGGCACCCAGAGGCAATACAGAAGCACAGTGGGTTACTTCAGGTTGCTATGGCAACTATCCAGGCCATGCAAAAAGAGAGCGGTTCCAATATGGAGGGTTTGCTGGGACTGGAGAAGATGTTACTACAGAGTCTCGGTGATGAGGAGTGTGTGTCGGGACTGAGCCAGGTGATACAGGTGTGGGAGAGGGAGATGAAGAAGGAGACTGATCAGAGGTAGGTGTCGCCACCTTACAGGAGCCCAGACATGAGGAGACAAGTAGAAGTCTCCTCAGTGGGGTGGCAAGTTTTAGTTAGATGATAAATGGGACATTTACATTAGCTAAGAATTGTATGCATAAACATACTGTGCAGTGCATTTAATGTATATGGTTCATTTTAGATGTGATGAAATGTATATGTATATATTTCTTGGTTGCAGGTTGTATACAATAGAAGACATTCTACTGCTGCTGGTATATGTGTATTCTCTGGTTGGAGAGGATGCAGCAGAATCAGAAGATGAGGAAAGGAAGATGATGGTACAGTTTGCTATGTGTTGATGCTAGGAACACCCACAAAACACACCTGACCACACACAATACATGCTATCTCAGGGTTTTCAGAGGGGGCTTGGAAAACTAATGGCCAATGAATCAGATATCATATGCATTGGAATTTAATATTGCTTTAAGGTTTAATTTTGACATTATTTGCGATAAATTTAATTCTTGCTTGTGAATTATTTGACTGTCAGGAAGCTTATGCCATATATTTCAGAGTCTTTTGGCAGAAGCCATTCTGTCAAGCAAAGAAGAGGACATTCCCGCAGCATTAACTGAATTTGGTAAGAGGACTGCATGTATTTTTTAATCTAAAAGACTAAAATTAAAACTGTACTAGTACATTCTAGTATATTCAACTGGCCAGGTTTAAGCAGTAAGTTGTGTTCAAGATGTTTTTCTAGTTTTGCTTGATATAATTTTCTGAACTCCCAATGTATGTGTTCATACTTATATTAACATTTATCATATTAATATTGTAGTTATTCATATCATAGTAATAGGGCACACATGTTGATACCATGTGATATTTCAGTTGGTGACCCTGTCACAGCTAATGGTGTCACTAAAGCCATAGAGCAGGTGTTTGAGAAACTGAGGAGTCTGGGAGCATGTAGAGATGACTTAAAACAATTCAGGTAAGTTGGAAATCAGTCACTTAACTTTTGGTAGGCTGTCTGATAGAAAATAAGACATGCACTGTGGGCAATTTGATTTATACATATTAGCTAGTACCAAAAATCAAATTAAAGTGATTGTCTTGAGTTATGAGCCAACAGTAATGCTTTACATTGAACATGTAATTTTTTGTGAAAAGAACTTGAGATAATAAAAGTCCACAGTTGGCACCTTAAGACACTATTTTGTCTTTGAAACAGTAACAGTATTACTTAACAGTGTATGGTGCCTGTTATGCTGTACATTGTCCCAGTAATGGCTATGGTATATTTGCCATTAAACTTTGCATCAAGAATTTTCCTGTCTTTCACTGTTACAAAACAGTTTAATATCAAATTACTGCCGTCTGAAACCACGGGATATGTTCCCTAATCCTAGCCATATATTCCCTTCAGTACAACATATATAAGTATCTGGTCTATATGTTCCAGGACTGTGTACAACCCAGGTAGTCTGACTTCCCAGGCCTCCCATGTCCCAGTGTTAAAACAGGTGCTCCAGGAGATCTTTAACCCAGCCAAGCCTGACCTGCTGGACATAGAACACAAGTCTAGTGGACTCAAGGATCTGCTCAAGTCTGGGTTTGGGTATGGTCGAGTCTCAGTGTATATGACTCACTGTCTGTCTGTTTGTTTGGTTGTCTGTCAGTGACTGTCTGTCCATCTATCTTTGTCTTTTACTTATTTTTCAATACACGAATACACAATGTATTGAAACTTATTGATACTATGAAGGGATTATTTTATGCTACGAATAGTTGTAGTGAAAATCCTTGATACTATTAAGGAATTATTTTATGTTTTACAAATAATTCAATTTTTATCCTTTTATCTAATTTTTGTTTGATATTCCATCAGTATAAAAACCAACAATATATTTTAGCTTTCAGTACTCAGTTCTGCTATGTATTAAGTGGCATTTCCTATTGTTTCAGCCTGTTTATGAATGTGAGCAAACCCCGTCCCAGTGACAGCCCCCTGCTGATCTTGTTCATTATAGGGGGCGTCACTGCATCAGAGGTGAAATTAATCAAGGACACTGTGACCTCGTATAAGACTGGAACTCGGGTAAGTGTCAGAATACCAATGATTTTGTAATATGATGACCTTCATTTAGCAATCACTTTTGGTAGGTTTCATGAAAAGAAGAGAAGAAATGTCATCTCTTGGTTTTAATTTGAAGTTTGCAGAAAATTCGCTGCAAATCTGCAAGAACAATATTTACACTGCAAATGAGGCCTGAAGACTTTCTTGCAAACTTCCCCCAAACTTTTAATCTTACTACAAATTTGCAGCAAATGTGATTCTTTTTGCGACAACCTGAAAACAATTTTACTGTATGGTGTACACAAAACATTTCTACAGTTTATTTTCTTGTAGGTTATTGTTGGCAGTACAAAGCTGTTGAAACCAAGTGATGTACTGGATATGATGTTTTCTAACCCGCTGTTAGAGAGCTGAGGAAGGTCTTATAATGTGGTTAAATTAATCTGAATTGACAGTTCATAACTTGCCATCATTTCTGAAATTCTGAGTGAAAATTCTCACTGGACACTGAACAGAATTTTGCACAGAATTAGCCAGAAAAAAATCTGTGAAAATCTAGTGAAAAAAAAAATCTGCCTCTGGTCCTGGAAGCAGTTAGCAGTATGGTGATGTAGATGACAATGATGAAATCTGCCGGATTCTTCACTAATTGTGATCTTGTTGACATTGAAGTTTAAAATCGTGTACAGCTTCTGTTAATTACATTATTTTCCAGCCTGAAAATAAAGAATAGATAAAAAACATGCATGAATTCATAATGTTGGCAACTTCAGTCTGCGACGTTAGGCACTAGCCCAAGCAATTGCCTACCTAAAGTGGCACCGGGCTAGTAAAAAAGTTGAAAATTTATAAAGCACTAGCCCGAACGGGCTAGTTGAAATTTTGAGCCTATTGTAACACTCAGTAAGATTTCAAAAATATAAGTCGCCAGTCTTCTTTGCCCCTGCCTCTAATTTGACGTTTCTAGATAGTATGATATGCCTCTCAGTTGAAAAATCTCACACCTAGCTCTAACTACTGAATATTGATTAGTTGCTATAAATAACTTCACTGTAGTTATTTATAGCAGCAGTCTGTCTGATCAGCTTGTCGGCATCTTCTTATTTGACCAGTTTGTTGTTATGACTACAAATTGCTGTCAATCAAGTTACTGGATCAGACCGGAATTCCTTGGTACTAGCAACAGGTTTTGTCAAAACAACACTGTCTCCGAAGCAAGTGTAATGTATGCATTATCTCATAGAACATTTGGGTTAGGACCACTTAGCAGACTGAGGGGTGTAGTATTCTATTTCCTTTTTTGTTTATATTTTTTATTTATAATTTTAATATCCACGAGTTAATACATTTTCCTTTGCTTATTGCCTTTTAAAAACAATAAGACCCTGGCAGTTACATGTGACATAAATACCCTATGAACTATTCTTGACAATGTGGCATAGTTGGGTTTATGCCATGGCTACCCCTCCACACTTGAAAAGTTGTTTGTACAACTGTATAACCAAAAGAATTGTAACCAAAAAAATTGCAAGACGTTTGTTTAATTACCCTTACAGTACCTATGTATTTTAAATTAGAAGTGGCATTATGTACTGATGTTATTGGAAATAAATTGTCGGAAAAGAGCCATTGTCAATAAAAAGAATAGGAATTTTAAAAAAAATTTGATTGCATATAAAAATGGAAAGAAAGGTATTATAAAAATATGAAAAGTAAGGGTAACTTTTTTCAGTATTACATATTAAAAAAGGGAATTTTTTCAATATTAAATAGTTAATTATATTTTAAATCAATTTTACCACCCCATCAACTGAAAATTAACCTGATTGACTTTGTTATTCACTTGCTCTACTTCTATAATAAGGTTTACAAGAAAGTACAGTATGGCACCACAACTTTTTACAACATCTGCTTAAACTTTTTAAATGAATTATTTAAATTGGGCTAGTGATTTTTGGTTCGGGCTAGTAAAGTTTGAGAGTCTGCTAGCCCGAAGGGCTAGTAGTCTAAAAAGTTTTTGGCGCAGACTGCAACTGTTCTCATACTTGTGATTAATCCAGTACTACATTATTATTTTCAATCATTTTTGCTATTTATTTTGGTAGTCTACAATGTTATTTTCAGTCATTTTTCTGCTGTTTACTATGGTAGTCTGGAGTGTGGGGCCAGTTTCATAATAAGTGTTATTTTGTTCAGTATAACTTATTTTTGGACACTGCTGGCTTGATTTTTATTATTATTATTATTTTATTTTATTTTATTTATTTATTTATTTATTTATTTTTTTTTTTTTGGTGCTAAGTTTTTAAATTGAAATTGTTAAAAAGTATACAGAAGCTGAATGAATAAATGTATCACAATTGCTAGTTGACAAGATTGCTCCCATGTTAACAAAATTCAATAGTTATATGTACAGAATCACACAACATCAGAATCGAGAATGTCATTTACCTTAAAAGTTCCTTACATTTTACATTCTTCTTTTTGAGGAGGTCAAGTTATCATGCCCCTCCACCTCCCGGCTCTAATGAATTGACAATGCAAAAATCTTCTAGCAAGCATTTTATTTACCTCATCTATTGAGAATTTTATTAACCACATCTAATAATAGCAAGGCCAGTGCAATAGTGAGAATTATTACAGACATTTCAGATGTGCATCCCTTCCATACCATTAGAATAACTAATGTTGACAAACCTTAAACTTTTCAATTTCTTCACAAACTTCCGAAAGTGCGCTTTGATGACAATGTCCTTGTCAACACTCAAAAGTTTGTGTAGAAATTGAAAAAAATTAAATTTTTCAACATGATGACAATGCTAACGTGGCACCCAAGTTAACTTCCATCAGAAATATTTATGCAAGTATAATTTTCTTAATTATAAAAGAATAACATTTTGATATTAATAAAACCAACACCTTAAGAATAGTCAATGATCAAATAATACAAAGTAAGAATATGATTGATAATTCTACCACATGTACCCAAGTATTTTTGTACTTTATAACAAAGCAAAGATAATGAATTCAGTTTTCCCAGAAAAATATATATGTGTTACAAGAACCAATGAATATTAATTACCTTTTAAAATTCCTCACTTAGTTCATAAAGATAAGAGTAAAACAGTTTCTAATTGATGTTATTTATCATTTCTTGGTTGTAGTCACTAGTAATCAGAGAGACAAGCTCAGCAGTAGATAACATTGTCAAAAGTATAGTTGACTACTGCTGGGCCTGAGGTTGTTTTATCACTTATGATGTCAAATATAATGTTCAAGGTGTTATTTTGGCCTGCTTTATACCTAATAATAATAAAAAATAAAATAAATATATTCTTAAGTTTTTTCTAAATCTGGCATTCTCATGATGTAAGTTGGACCTGCATGTAGTTCAAATCGGAGCCCTCTCACCTAAGCGCACTTTGTGCCTACGACACACCCTATTGCCCACGAGAAAAGGGATGGAAATGCCACCAAACCTGCCTAACTAATTTTAACTATCCATTACTAATGTTGTCCAAGTTAGTTTTAACTAGAACATATCAAATTCTGCTGAATCCCGTTTCTTTCACACTGGCTAGGCAGGCCTTATAAACAGTAATTGCCATTGGCAAACTCCAGCCTCAGATTTTTGAGCGCGAACGCCCAAATTAAGGAATCCAACCACAATTTTATGGCACGCACTTTACAATAATGACCATGGGCACAATGCTACAAACCACAAACCATTAATCTGCTTACGGTAATGGCAAATTCGTTTATAAGACCTGATATTGCTATCCTATGAATAACAGTGTCTATTCGATAAATTTGTTATCTTTCGGACAGTAATCCTGAGGGTATGTGGCCCATCTTTTACCACTGAAAAGGAATATCAGACACAAACTGTTATCTAGTGTTCAGGAAACATCACTTTACCCACAGGCAAACAGTTCAATATAGCTCAGGATAACAATTTTATCAAATGAACACGGTTATCCATAATGTATCAGAAACGGGACCCATAAAATTAAAAAAGAAAACTTTAACTTAATGCACTCTTTATCAAAGGCCCTTTAAGTTGTTTCAAAACTGGACGAAGTCTTGAAGGGTATTTGGCAAAAAGTAAAGGCCATGTGTATGGACAGGGATTTGTCACTGTAAAATCCATTGATGAGAAAAAGTAAAGTGTTAGCTTTTTGTTATTCATATTTTTTTGTCAATATCTGACTTGCACAGTGTCATTTGAAGTGTTGTGACCGTTACTGTAATGCACAGAGAAAGCACATGTCTTGAACAAGCACTTTACATGTAACTGAATCTGCTTGCTTTACTCGCACTTTAATTTGTATATCCAATGAGGTTACATGTAATACAGATATTATTTTTCCTTAGAAGCAAGCAGAATGGCATAAGTTCGCAATGCCCATATGTTGTGAGTCCATGGATTTTCAGTTCGAAAAAAAAAAATTATGGAGATTTTTTTTTTAATTTTCACCATTCACATGTACTTTTGGTGCCATCCCTCAGACCTGTTTGAAAGTGTAAAATGTACCTTATAAATTTTGCATGCAGAGTACCCAATTCTTGGTAAAAATGCACCTCAGTTTTGATTTTAAGTAACTATTTCATTACATATAAAAACATTTTATTTGGAATCTTTAAAAATTCTCTTTTGGTAAACTAGTTAAAACACCTATCATTCTCAGTTATGCAGTTGGACAGAAAGTTGGTATTGTTGCTTAGACTGCATTCACATCGAGTTGAGCCATGGATCTGCGGAGGTACAGTCATTAAATCTCGGCTCCATTGGGATTAGGTGGTTTGCCTTTCAAGTACATCCGCCATATTTAGTTCGTGACTTTGTAGATCCATGGTTCAACTCACTGTAAATGCGGTCTTAGAGATATATCATTATCTAGAACTGAAAACACGTGGACCAAAACCAGGGACCTACAGTGCCATTTACATATGAAATCACAAAGCTTTATTATGATAGTTTTAACTATTAAAATTATTAAAATAATGCATACAAATTACATTTTGATCCATTCACACTTTAATGTTAAAACAAGTTCAAAGGGCCAATATAAGCTATAAATCGTACTGTCCAGTTTGATTTAGGAACTATCTCGCCACAGAAAACCTCTTAAATCAATCAATTTATGCTGCAGAGTCGAGACTGAAATATGAAGAAAATAAATTATTGCCAATTGGTTTTATTAAAATACAATGCAAACATGTCAATCCAACTCCAAGTATGTACTTAGATGTGCCACAAGCAAATTCACTCACTCTAGCCAATTCTGAAAAGGAGGAAGGCATCTCAACAGATACCATATGCTTAAGACCCAATACATACGTATGTTCACACACACATATATATAAGCAAAAGTGTATCATTAAGTTTCTTTTTTGGATTACAAAATGCATATGAAAACTTTCTCATCCACACAAAGAGTTTAAATGAAGTAAGACCTAAACAAAATAGGCAAAAAAACAGCTATTACATGTTTAATTCCGCCTCTTTCATTCACATTACCTTGTTTTCCAGGATAAGTGATGTCCTTGTGGCATTTATTTGTATAATTACCAAGATTTGTTGCAACAACTGAAATATAAAATTGTTTTGTAAAGGTAACCATATGTGAAACTAAATGTTTTTTATTTGAAATAACAGCAATTAAAAATTTACAAAAGTACCATCCAACAGATGATCAAAGCATTTACTTTTAAAATTATCAAGTTATATATATATATATATATATATATATATATATATGAATGTTTTATCATTACCTGTGGAAGTCCCTTGTTTCAGCACTGTTCTTTTGACACTGTTGTCAACTTTAAGCTGCAATCTTATAGCATAGTGCACTGTACATTACACCAAAATATAACACAAAACATTCAAGTACTGTGCAGGTAACTTTAAAATAGTCTTTATGAAAGCTTAAACCATTAATTCTGCTAAAAAGGAAAATAGGTCAAGTTCCAGTATGTCATAGTTTCCTGTATATGGATAATCTATTTTAATAAAACAAAATATATTTTACAACCCTCAAAACATAAGAAAAGCGAAATACAAATTATGGGTCCTTCAATTACCACTGACAAAACAGTTGTTTTGGGATTTTGTCTGCCATTTCGAAAATTGCCATTTTACCAACCTAGATGGTTGTTGTGAAAAAAAAAAGTTGTCACGTGTGTTTAGCATCAATTTCTGCCACAGAAAACAGCTATTTATAAAAAAATTTAAGATTTGCCCAATCTACAACCCCATTCGATATAGGTATATTTATACATTGTAACTACATGTAGCAAACATGTTGTGCATGGTTTCCGAAAATGGTGGAATTACCGACGTAGGCTAAAAAAATACTCAAATTTCTCACCAGAATGGCCTTTTTGACCCATTTGGACTCTAAGAACACCTTTTCCTCTGGAGAATTCCCCAAAAAGTTATTATTTACCCTACCCCGGTAATGGTATCATAAAATATATAATTTGGTTTAGTAAAATCCCCGACTAAGGGACCATTCCCAGACCCTATCATACTAACTATGGATCGCTCTATCTCCAAGAGGATTCTCGCTAAATTGCAGTTAACTTAAGCGGCTTAGATGTCTGTCACGCCTATTGAAGCTGCTAGGGGCTAATTAATTATCGTTTACCAGTTTCAGTAGGCGTGCCAGGCATCTAAACCGCTAAAGCTGAAACCCCTTGGAGATGGATCGATCCTGTTAGATCGATCTAGGTATGGAAACCCAGTCTAAAACAAAGCTATTAAGGATAGGGATTATTCACCAAATTAATGATAAAGAAGAAAGAAAGAAAATTAAATTTGAAAAGGATTTTTAACTTGAATATAAAAGGTAAAGAAAAGAAAGAGTAAAAAAGAAATAAATATCTCGAAGTCTTTGATTCATCCCCACCCATTCTGGTGCCGATATTGTTTTTCTTTGATGGTTTGTTTGCTTTAACAGGACATGGATTTCTCGATCAATGTGAAATGTTTTTCGATTACGACTGAAACTGAACCTTTTTGGACATGTTATGCTGTTTTAGTTTTAGTAAAATTTCATTACAGAAGTTAACTATTTTGAGGAAAAAATTACGGTAATGACACATTATTAAAACGAGCGGTAAAGCTGTTGCAAATATGCTGTTCCTATTTCATGCGCAAACAAACAAAGAATAAAAAGGTAAAATTAATAAACAGAATTTTACGTTGAAGTTGACAATCACTTTAGAAAAGAAGAGAAGGAAAGAAAAATTTTGAAAAAAAAATGCCTTCTGAAAAATTTTAATCCACCTTTTAGCGTTTAGCAAGAAAAGTCCCCCAAAGGACCATCAGTCTTACTGATGAAATGGTTTCAAATTGTTATTCATCTGACAACAAATTGCAATTTAAATTACGTGCGATTACAAAAAATAATTATTTGGGGATTTTTTTATCAAGGGGCTTAATAGAGAGCCGAGTTGTTTAGGGGTACGAATATAATTGTATAAGAATATTTTGAAGATGCAATAATATGGTTTTGGACAAAATCCCAACGAGTGTGAAAAAAAACGAAACGTAGCATATTGCACTTTATGCACCAATTTGGAATACTTAGGCTTTAAAGGATCAATATCAATTTAGATATTTGTGCAGTCCACCACGACCTTCACAAACATCGCGTTATCTTTCACATAGGCCGTGTTGGACGCACCCAGCCTTTCCAGCGACAGAAACATCGGGCAGCCACTTGCGATATTCATATCTGATGTCGGCTTCTTGAAGCTGGAGCTGGCAGGGTCTGGTCTGAACGCTTCCACCACGTGCTCACGATTGCTCTGGTCAAGGATCATGAGGGTGACCTTTTGCTTAAATGGCCACGCTAGAAGAGCGTCGTAATATCCGCGCATGACGACAAAGAAGAGGCTGATGTGACTGCCTTTCCCCATTCCGTCGCCATTGAGATAAATTCGGCAGCACATTTTGTAGCCGTGCGGGTCCGTATAGAACGCGGGGGAGTAGAAACTGGTCAGGCGGCCAGTGATGGCATCGTGGCGTTTCTTAGAAAAGTCGGCGATCTTCCAGACCATGACGCCATCATAGCTGGCGGTCTCTAGGGCTTGGATGCGGAGGTCCTGTTCCGCCATACTGACATCTCTTAGGGCAAGGGCGCGTTCGAAGGATTTGCATTTTCTTTCAGCATTGGTCAGAGCTTCCCGGTCAAGACGCATTTGTCGGTCGTATTCTTCCAAGAGTGAGGCGCATTTCTCGATTTCTCTGTTCAAAACAGCAATGATTCCCTCAAAAGTACCAGACTTACTTTCCATCACACCTTCCCTCAGTTTCAGAGCTTCAAGGTCTTTTCGAACAGATTCGGAGGCTGTTGCCTCTTGGTCCTTTTTTTTGCTCGTCAGTGAATCTACTCTTGTATTAACCTCTTGTGTTTGGCTTTTCAAGTTGTCAACATCACGCTGTAAGGAAGAGAGCCGTCGCTTCAGGTTGCCCATATGTCTGTCGTATCTGTCGTGTTGCTTCTGTTCGGTTTCCTCCAGGAGAGATTTGATCCTCTCCCGCATGAAGTCGAGGTGTTTCGGAACGTTTTCTTCATTATGTTGGTGTGCTTGATTAACGGAGAACTATAAATAACATTGCACGCTAACATATACTTTATCGGGTACCATGTTAACATATTCATTTTGATTTAAGGGTCAAAATGAAATGTCGACATTTATAGAAAATAACCTGGAAAACGGTCAATTTTGTGGGTCAACAACAAGGGATTATTTTTGTGCCAGAAATGTCCCCCAGTAAAATCTGGTTTTGTTAATCCCAATAAATGTCAGAGAAAAACTACGAAAACTGCCAAGTCATAAATTGTATCCTATAACTATTTTATCACTAGCACATACCTTGTTCTGACATCCATACTGGCATACTATCTTGTCTTTGGGACAGTTGGTTCGCTGGTGTCTCACTATCTAACACGAAAACGAAAAAGATTATTTTCAATAGGCTATTGAAAGCATGTTTTTTCCGACAATTAGATGAGCGGTAACAGCCATTGGACCTATAAATATATGAACGAAATATGACAGCGTTAAAATGTACCTTTAATATAGAAATTATTTTAGCAATTTACGAAATCAAACCAAAGCCGTTTGTGGTAATTGTATCATAGTTTTACACGTAACTCCTAGAGGCGACAGTTAGTTCGGTTAAGTATAGGACTGAATGCATCCCAGGTAAGTCAGTCGTTTTTATAACGTCACCGCAACGTTTATATATATATATAAGGTTACGTTATGGTAACGTTATAATAACTTTCTGTGTTAAATGGGATATGTTTTTCTATCGCACTTTAAAACAAGAAATACTAACCTGATCTCTCGGTAATTTTTTCGTGAGACTGTCGCACATGTCGCAGCGAATAGGGAATTTGGGACACGTTCCATTATGCTCCTACAAAAATATATTTAAAATATATATTTGAAATAACTTCTCTGCAGGTAAATTGACAACACGAGGTCGAAGTTCGGCAAATTATGTTTCTGGCCAAGAGAAAAACAGAATAAAAATTATGATAAAATATCTATTCTAAATTAATATAATAACTCCCTAAAAGTAATGTTATTAAAATTCTTACTAAAATATTTAAGCTACTCTACATGGATGCCATAATGTCCAAAATAAGAGTCAGAAACAGTGTGCTCCGAGCCTCTATTCTCCCATAGCCCTCTTTTAATACCTTGTTTCTGTTAGCGATGAATGACCTCGGACAGTAGCGACATTTAACGGTTCTCAGTGGGCATTTGTCCTTCAAGTGCTTGTCCACTTGGTTCCAGGGTAGCTGTTGCCCACAATTATTGGGGCAGCTGGACACGCGGAAAGGACATGAATTTTCGTGACCCTACATTAAATTAAAAGTAAATCATTCAAAAAAATCTTTCTGTGCCAGTCCCAGGCCAGATCAAAAATATAATTGCATTTGTCACTTCAAGCCGTGGGTATGTGACTGCGATTGCCGAATTATTAATATAGTACACACAGAACGTGCGGAACTGGAAGGTGAGAGGACTTACGGTTTGCAGTTATACACGACAGCCCCAATACCAAAATACGACATAAAATTTTGCAAAATTCAGAATAAGAGCACATGATTTAGAAATCTTACGGAGTAGATACCCAAAAAAAAAAAAAAAAAAAAAAGTGCACCCCCCCCCCAAAAAAAAATGAATAATTCAAATATTTTGTCCAATGATATATATATATATATATATATATATATATATATATATATATATATATATATATATATATATATAATAAAGAATTTGCCTCATCATAAAACAATATGCAACAATAATAAAACTGTATCCTGAATCATCCACTACCTAATGAACTAACCCTACTGAATACATTAAACATCTGTTTGCAAATTGTTATCGTAATTTAAATACGTCAATGTCATTGTGAAAAATGCATTCGTTCCAAAATAAAATAGTAAAATACATTGCGATGCTAGCAACAAGTATTTTTCCTATAGCACTGTGAAATCGCTGTTTAGGTCGCTTACAATCACAATTTTGTGGTTTTAAGTAACAAACGGCAATTTTGTTCAAAAGGTTTGAGTACTCCACTAATGCTTGCCTTACAAACAGATTATTCTAGTGAATAGCAACGGTTATCTTAATTCAACAAAGATACACCCTGGATTTTAGTGCTCATCTCGGTAACCAACAATCACTGTTGTTTCCAACACTTCAGTTTTTTTTTTTTTTTTTTTTTTTTTTTTTTTTTTTTTTTTTTTTTTTTTTGTGGTCTTGAAATATTATGCGGTGTTTTATGTTGATTGTGGAAAAATTAAGGGAGAATTTCTGTAGGTCTGTTTTTTTTAGGTAACACAAGCTTAAAGAAGATTACAATAGCTACAGTGTAACAGTTACCTCGACGTAGTTTCCAAATTTTCCTTTCCATTCACATCCTTGATTTTTACAAACCACAATTAGTTTTCTTTCCAACTCTCTTCTTATTGCAACGTCAGGGAATTGCTAAATGGCATTTTGGATATATGAAAAACAAGTGAAAATAATCATTATCAAAATCCTTTACATGATTATATATAAAGTGAAAATGTTTGGAATCAAATTCCTTATAATACTTAAAGTGTTTTTGTCCTAATGCTTCCTATTTTCCATTCATTTTTCTTTCTACGATATGTCAACGCTATACCCTTGATATAAGTTAACAAAGACTCTTTTTATCGCTGAATGCAACACTTAGATCAATATGAGAACTCTTAAAGGTCTAAACCAATTTAGCCAACATTGTTTGCAAAACATTTTATTTACTCGTTAGTTTTCAGTATTGAAAAGCGCACAGTTTTAGCTACAGGCCTTATAACGGATGAGCATTTGCGAACTCCAACCTCAGAGTTGTGGGCACGAACGCCCAAATTTACGACTCAGGCTACGAATCAAGTACCCCAATGTAAAATTATTAGCCACGACCACAGCGTTACGACACACGAGCCACTATGACACTGTGTTCGTGTCTACTAATTCTATGTTGGGGTAATTTTAATTAAAATTTAAATTAAATTACTCACAAACCAAAGGCTCATGGTACCATACAGCAATTATTGTTTATGAGGCCTGAGCTAGAGACAAAAATAATCTCCCTGTTACCCTGGTAGAGGGTAGTTAAACAAAAATAAACTGGTCAGAGTGTACTTCTTGTTATCTTCATTACCTTCGACTGCGTAATGTACACCTTATCTCCATCATCTTCGCATGGTTTACAGACTGGATCATCCAAGCTGCAAGAACAAAACCATATAACACAGGCTTATTAATTTCAGTTTAGAATATGAACGAAAGGAAGATATATTTCCATATTTAAATCTAAGCGGCCCAAGAACAATTTAGCACGGTTTTTGAATACCAAACAGTTGAAAAATACAGGTTATCTTATCTTCTATGTAGACTTTGCTCCCATAATCCCATAAGTAGGTTACCAATTTCATCTGCGTTTAAACTCCTTGTTTGAGTATCTTAATAGATTAACATTTATCATCTGAAAAGTAATAGCAAAATAACGTACCTGATTACATACTCAAAACAATCTGCACAGTATCGGTGTCCACAGTGACTCTGCACAGGCCTCCGTAACACCAAATCACAGAAGCTACAGAGATACTTTTGAATTAAATCGGCTTCAGGAAACAAATCAAAGCTGTAACCACGAGGACTTCCGCTGCCATTTTTGGTATTAGTTGTTGTACGGGTTATTGTTCCCCCCGCCTTGTCTGTGGCTATTATCTATAAAAGAGTAGGACAGGCGTCAAAACCCGAAAAGTCCGGTAAGTACTAGTTAATAATATTAATAATATCAATATTATTAATATTATTAATAATATTAATAATAGGTCGCTGGGTAAGGTTAGGACAGGATAGAACATGTACAATTTTTCTAGTATATACATGTACACCTAGTCAAAAATAAAATCAAACTAGTTAGAATAAGGCTTCACGTACGTTGCTAAGTTCTTCAAAAGTGTTGTGTATTCATATTGTTTATGTAAATATGTCACACAGCTTGCACGACGTAGTGTAATCTCGCTACATTTGGCCGCACGTTGTGACCCGCATTTAAGACCCCATTTCCAGAGATTAGATCGATCTACTTTAGATCGACCTAACTCCCTGGGGGTTCACGTTAAATAGCTGTCAGCCGGGCGGACACGAAGGTTAATTACCCCCTTACATCTTTCAGTAGGCGGGACGGTCGATTAAGCCGGCTAGGCTGACAGTAATCAAGTGAGACTTCCCACAGGGATAGTATCGATCGCTTTTGATATTTAGCAATGGTTGCCATGGAAATAATGGATAAATTACAGAAAATTGTATCTTGTCAGATTCTTCTTGGCATAGTATAACTTTCCGAAAAATTTCAAATGGATATTTTACCCCATTCAAAAGTTATGCCAATTTTGTTTAATTGATTGGGCAATTAGGTGACACTTTTGGCTTCCACTGTTACATGTACATATGCTTGCTTGGCCGACTAGCATTCTTGAAATTTGATAACTTTTGATTGGCTTGCTTGATTTTCAAAGATTGATATTCATTCGCGCCCTTCCGAAATTGGGGATTTCCAGATATACTATAGATACTATTCTGACTTTGGACCAATGACGGTAAACAAGGGCTATATATCAATAAAAAGCTTTCGTGGTCAATGCCCTACTTTAATTTCATGGGCCGATTTTACAAAACTTCGTCGATCTTCGTGTTATTCTTCTTGTGATTCTTGGCACATTTTGGTCCATCTTTAATACAACACATCCTTGCTAAATTGGGAATTACCGGAAATACCGAACTCTTAATAGAAAATGCACTTCATTCTGACTGCTGATTAATAATGGCATGATGATGATTCATTCCAATACATGTAAAAAATAATTAAGGTAAAAGTCCCACTTCAAATCCATGGGCCGCTTCAACAAAACTTTCTTGATTTTCGTGGTTTTCTTGCTGCTGTTCTTGGTCCATCTGCGACCAGCCCAGACCAACATCATCTTCTAGACACCTCACTGAATATGGCTTTTCATCGCTGTCATCTGTTTCATTTAAGGTCACTATTATGTCTTTGGACGCCAAGTCCTTGGGTTCAGTGGCCCTCTGCTCCACCCCATGGTGGCCGTGACAAATGGCAAAAATAATCCAAATGGCACCAGATGTGCGACCAATCATCAATGTCTTCACCAACTGATCTATAAAAGCTGTCCGAGGCATCTCTTCTGTTCCAACACTGACCACTTCATCTCTGCAGTCGTGTCCGTTCACAATGATCACCGTGCCCCTTTGTCTCTCAGACTGTCTCGAATGTGCCTCAACAATATCTGACACGTTTTGATAAAGTTCCCCCAAAGTGTTAATACGAGTGTACCAGGTTCTATGTGCCGTCGACGACCTCAAAAAGGCATCGGCATATCGTTTAACGCAGCAACAGCTGATAGGCCTACTACCAAGAGCATAGGAGGCGCTGACTGTTAATATTGCCACTGTTGTTGATGCTAAGTTGACCAAACACTCGGTTAGAGAGCTTATGGTAAATTTTTGCTCCATTTGAGACAACTGCGTTACAAGATATTGCAGCGAAAATCAAATGTTACTCATAAATAGGCCTACTTTTTTATCATGGGGGATTTTTATGACAGAAATGCCAATCCAATCTGGTCGAAGCTGAGATTTTGTTTAATATTCAACAAACAAAGTATGCTTACAATAGTTGACAACTGTGAAGATCGTCCCACTTTTTTATTTACCTATATAATTTTATAATTATTATCTTGCACCATCTTCTTGCAAAACCCTCTCTAGGGGATTTCCTCTTTACTTCGTAGATATTTACCGGCTGGTGTAACTAAGAACAGGCCTTACGCGCAAACAAATAGTCCGACGCGATAAAGACTAAAGAGCACGAAGGTTAGTGGCCTATAATGCAAAGCATATAAGTTTCGTTCAGTGGCAGTTCACTGATAATGTTGAAGTAGATTTGTTTAAGCTGAAAACCTTCATTATTTCACCTCGTTCATACGGGTACTTTGATTGTTCAAAGGTTCAAAAAGGTCTACCCAACCCTTTCCACGCTCGGCTGTCACCTTGATTGAGTGTCGTAAAATCGTAAAATCGCAACATAAAAAAAAACAAAATTTGTTTTGAATACTTAAACCGATTTCGAGTTTTTTCTTAAGGATAGACTACTCTGACACTGTAAAGTCGTTTTCTGTGTTTTTTTTAAGGGTTAGGCACCTTTTTTTTAATCATGTAGAGATTTTACAACAATCGATTTCTGACCAATCAAGGTGACAGCCGAGCGTGTTTATTCCTTGCTAGATACTCAAGCGAAATGCATGTGCATTAAGGCCGCAGGTAGGATCCAAGTACCCACACTGAGGAAAGAAAGTCTGTTGTTTTATTTTTTTTTTCAGATATGATTTTAACATTACCGTCGAGTTGGATTATGATCGGGAGTGCTTGTAATTCAAAATGATGAGATGGTAAACAAATATACCGGTGCGCCACGTCACCTAGTCTAAATTAAGCGCGGGGAATTTTCAGGATATACTCTAAGCTTCATGGAGAGAGAAGGCGACCTCTGATAATAGGGGTAGGCAAATGACAAATTTTTTTAAAAACAGGTGGATTCTGTGGCCGTTTTGGCTGCTGAACACAAATCCGACAATATTTTTTACCAAAGCTAAAGATTTATATTGGTTTCTGCTATTTGTTTGTAAAAAAAGGAAGGGGGGAATGGCTTTTTTGGCCATAATTTCACAGTAAAGTGCATAAAAATTATGGGTAATATGTCTTTCCATATGTTTTGGGGGTTGCAGAGTTCATATATTAGCATATTTAAGACAATGGTGATATTGGTAGGGTGATATCTTTAAAAATATGTTATTTAAAACAAATATACGCTTCGAGTCTAAGATAAATGCAAATAATGACCATTATGTACATAATGAATTCGTGGATAACAGTTTGGTATTAAAAACAATGCTGAAAATACCTTCATGGACGTGTACAAACTAATGTTATAGTGTAGAAGGGACCATTCCCACAGATATTTGGATCGATCTATCTCCCGGGGGAGTCTCACTAAATTGCTACCAACTAAACCAGCTTAAATGTCTGTCACGCCTAATAAAGCTGTAAGGGGGTTATAATATTTACCCCTAGCTGACTCGGTAGGCGTGACAGACATTTAAGACGGTTTGGTTGATAGCAATTTAGTGAGACTCCCCAATGAGTTACACCGATCCAGATGGATCTATCTAGGCATGGAAACCCAGTCTAATTTTCCTTTTCTTCGGAACAGGTGGCATCAACCTCTAACAACCTCTAACCTCTTGACACTAAAAAAGGTACTTAGTTTCAGTTGTGTAGTTTAAGAGTATCTCGCCACCACCATGAATGCATCAATAAGAAATACACTGAGATCAGAAGGCACTGTAAAGGCCACCTCACACTTATTCGGAATCAGCAGTAATCAAGCAGAATGAATCGGAATGAAGAATTTTCAAAAATTGGCGCCACATTTGGTGGGAAGTTTCAAATTGACCTAATTCTTGTAAGAATACCATTGGAATACTCAGAATACGCTTCAAACCTGCCTGGAATGATTCATGCACATTTTAGTGTATTAACTCTTAAATGCATCTCGAATGTGGTTGGAACACATGAGGAATGCTGCAAGAATATTAAAAATGCGACTCATAGTGCAGTTAGAATACACTTTGAATGCTATTCGATATTTCTCCACTTGGAATGCACTTCGAAAGTTCGAAAGGACGGGACGCAAGAATGGGCCCGTAGATTTGGAATGTGCTTCGAATTTTTAGAACACACTTTAAATATCCTACGACATTCTAGCTCATTCCGCCTATAGTGTGACCAGGGTATAAATGAAGACATTAAGGATATTGTCACCCTTCACCCAAAACTCCTTATATACTGCCTTACATACATTATATTGGGTAACAAGTAAATGTTCAGTGTTCAGTGATTGTATTAAGTAACATATACAGTTGTCATCTTACGGTTAACATCATAATTGCGATTCTGGGGTAAACACTGAAATTTCTGTTTTACCTGAACACCCATGAACACAGTTTTAACGCCGATTTAATGACACCATTAAGTACTCCCAAGCCCTGCCAGCGATTTTTCTTAAAGTCTTAGTTTAGATTTTATCGTTGAAAAAGCAAAATAATACCTTTGTTTAATGGAAATCTGTAATTACAAGCTCATAGTTCCATAACAAAAGCATTTAAACCAAAACGCTGGCACGGGATTGTAGCTCATGCTCTTGCAGTCCACTATGCCAATTTTTGTGGAAATCTAGTTTAGGGATAAAGATACACCCCATACCGATTGCTATCTCACCTAAAAAAAAAAAAAAAAAACGCAGATATTTCATATTTTCGAGAGTTATTTCATTGTTTTAAATCAGCACAACGATAGATACATTATTGAATAGTTAGATGCAGAAAAAAAACTCATTTTCGGTATCTGGAAGATAATAAAGGGTAACAATGTCCTTTATGCTCCGCTACTGAGTGTACTACTATAAATATACCTGTATGCAACTAACATTATGACTACTCTATATGGCAAGACTGTACATTTTCATGAGAACCTTGAATAATATTGGCCATATTTGTTGTATTATTGTTTTCTCAAATTAAAAACCACAGTTGCATATACATTGGTATTTTTGTATACAAAATGGTAATTTAGGGGCGATTTTTACCTCAAAATGACCAAAAATCCTCTTTTGCCCAAAATGAAATGGCCCAACAAAAGTGATTTATCTATTTTGCATTCATTGATCATAAAATCATATGGTTAGACATATAAAAAGCCATACTTGAACTGATATTTAAAAGTTTACATGAGAAATCTGTGATTTGATGGGGAGTTTGGTGGTCATTTTGAAAAATCGCTTGATACAAATATCATATGTAATCTGAAATTAAAAAAAAGACATTAATTTTGTATTCAGCAGCCAAAATGGCCACAGAACCCACTTGTCTGAAATTAAATTTCCAAAAAAAGGTTACATTTACCCATCCCTACTGATAATGAAACAAAATCTATTGTTGCAACTTAGTCCCAAACAATCGCGTTCTTCTTTTATTCCCACTGCGTATAAATACACGGTAGTTCGCTCTCGATAGTCTCTGGCGCATTGAGAACCCGCTGAATGGGCAGGTGAGGGAACTTCAGTTCTTGGCGAGGTGTTCACAAGAAGTAGTTTTACAATCGGACCATGGAATCGTGGTTCAAGTAACTGGAGGATTAGAGAGGGCTATACCGCCTCCGGGTATTGTACCACCAGCTGGGGTAAGTGCATTCGTATGGAAAGGCAAAAAAAGGGACACCACCTCCAGTGTTGAGCTTGACAAGCTCTACAAAATGCAGTAAACAAAAATTTTCAATATATTTTCTGAAAATTACCATTTAAAACAGAATCATGGGTAAAATTTTTAATTAGTTTTAAGTAAGTAAGTCAAAGGTCAATTTCAAGATCACAATTAGATTGTTTCTGCTCGTTTTTGAGATATAAAGGATAGAAAAGTTGCAAAGTTCAGTTCATGGTGAATAGTAGGCCAAAGGTCAATTTAAAGGTCACAGTTAGATTGTCAGAATATGACTTCCTATTCAAGTTCAATAGTAACTATAGGCGTATTACTGCCAGTTTTGGAGATAAAAGAGATGGAAACCTTGTAAAGTTCAGATCATGGTGAAAAGTAGGTCAAAGGTCAATTTTAAGTTGACAGTTTGATTGCCAGTATATATCTTCCTATTCAAGTTCAGTAGTAACTATGGGCATATCACTGCCAGTTTTGGAGATATAATTAAGTGATAGAAAAGTTGCAAATTCAGTTCACGGTAAATAATAGGCCAAAGGTCAATCTTATGCTGACAGTTGGATTGCCAGTATATGACTTCCTATTCAACTTCAGTAATAACTATGGCCCAATCTCTGCCAGTTTCGGAGAGTTCAGCTCATGGTGAAAAGTAGGCCAAAGGTCAATTTCAAGGTACGTCACATTTAGATTGTCGGTATATGACTCCCTATTCAAGTTCAATGGGCGTATCTCTGCCAGTTTTGGAGATATAAGGGATAGAAATGTTGCAAAGTTCAGTTCAAGGTGAAAAGTAGGCCAAAGATCAATTTTAAGGTGACAGTTGGATTGCCAGTATATGACTCCCTAGACCCCATTCCCACAGATTTTAGATCTATCTATCCCTGTGGGGAGTCTCACTAGATTACTGTCAGCTTAGCCGGCTTAAATGTCTGTCCCGCCTACTAAAAGCTGTAAGGGGGTAATTAACTACCGTGCGCGCTCGGCTGACTGCAATTTAGTGTGAGCCCCCAGGGATCGATCTAAATCTATGGGAATGCACTCCTAGTCAACTTCAATAGTAACTATGGCCCTATCCTATCTCTGCCAGTTTTGGAGATTTAAGGGACTAAAATGTTGCAAAGTTCAGTTCATTTAGAAAAGTAGGCCAAAGGTCAATTTCAAGGTCACATTTAGATTGCCAGTATATGACTTCCTGTTTGAGTTCAATAGTAACTATGGCCTTGTCTCTGCCAGCTTTGGAGATATAAGGGACTAAAATGTTGCAATTTTTGAGTTACAGTAATGTGCCATAAATTTAGTAAAGAAAAACTTAACTGAAATAAAGAAAAGGTCATTTTGGTTGATATTCATGAAATGGGAGGTGCTCAGAAATTCCACATGTTCGGATTTCATGAAATAATGTCATTTTTTGACCAGAAGTTGTCTGCCTCGCTAAGATTTATGCTATCTTTTCCATACGTTGGAAAAAAAACGGACACCACTTTCAGTGTTGGGCTTGACATGCTCTACAAAATGCAAAAAACAAGAGGTCTTTAGCATTTACGGTTCCTGAATTAGCTACTCCCGTGAAAATGCCCCAAACTCAAGAATACGAAAGATAACCTGAAGGATAATGCCTGCCCATAATATTATAGGTTAGGTCTGTGTAGTTTCTGAAAATCGGGAGAAATGATTTTTTTCGTAAAAAAAAAAGCCCATTTTAAAAAAAAATTTGGCCCATTGACCTTGGAATAAAGGTCAAAGGTCAAATCCAAGGGCATATTTGAAATCTTCACATATGACTTTCGGTCAGTCGTCTGTAGGAATTTTTCCCATAATTCCTTCGGTATGGTAGATATTGAGCATTTAATTTTGCCAATTTTGGACAAGGGTGCATTGCGACAAGCGCCACACCTAGTTCCCAGCACCGACGAAGCCCAAATTTTACGTGGATCGAGTTGAGATTATACGTGACCAAAATCCAAAAGATGGGTACGTAGGCCCTTGTAGCCTAAGAGGAGAGGCGGTAACGGTGACTTGGCGGCGGAGCCGACGCTGGGGGTACAATTATCGATACATAGTCCGTAAGATATGGTCGGAAAATACGTAAATAAAACAAATATGCTGTTCATTTTTTTGTGATTGTAAAATATTGTGAGTGCTACAAACCCTAAATATCCTAAAGTATTTAATTGTAGGTCGGCCAACCTCTCATTTCGGCCATTTTTCCTATGTTTTAAACTCTCAGATTGGAACATTTTACTATCAATAGGATGAGCTGGCCACCCAATAGTAGCAGTGGTGTCCCTTTTTTGTGATCTCGGCCGTTAATATCATAGGAAAGCTACAAGACCGGTAGAAGGAACGGCAAAGACTGCTTAGCAGTCGAGCCAGTCCCTTTAAAATGTCAAGGTCAAATTAGCCTCATTACCCGCAATAGAAGCCTTCCTATTCTTACACCCCATTTCCATAGATTAGATCGACCTACTTTAGATCGACCTAACTCCCTGGGGGTTCACGCTAAATAGCTGTCAGCCGGGCGGACACGAAAGTTAATTACCCCTTACAGCTTGTAGTAGGCGGGGACGGACACTTAAGGGGGATTATCTGACAGTAATCTAGTGAGACTCCCCGCAGTGATAGATCGATCTAAAGTTGTGGGAATAGACCCTTACAGTCGGTTTCAGGATTATCTAACCCAGAACGAGGCTCGATTTTAGGACTAGGGTAAAACATTGGCTTGCGCCCATTACTCTCAATGATTTTGATTTGTTTTATCCTAGTCGGCCATCCTGTGACGTCATGCCAACTGTAAGAATTGGACATAATGTAAAAATTATGCCGAGAGGACAAAGAGTTTATATGCTTTTTGCTGACGAATAACGAATATTTTTCACATTTAGTATGATAACCGGTCTTCTGTATTCATTATATCAGACAAAAAGAAAAAAAATATAAGCATAAATTACACTTGCAATTATGAAATTGGTTCATTTCAGTGTCGGGGGACACCTTAAAGACTTAAGGGCGAGACTCTGTACACCTGAAAATCATTTTAGTAAAAGCAATACAAAAGTGACTTGCAAAGCCTGGCTCGTCTCAGATTATTTCTCACTCCACTCTTGCAAAGATCCTTCAAAGTCACACTTGATTCGATGCTTAGTCGCAAGACTTTGGTGATCTCTACTGAATTTAATCGCGTCAAAGATTTGGATTGGGCAACCCATAGATGTGATAAAATTAATAAACTTAATGGGAGTTTTCCCTTTTTTAACTGTTATGGCATTGGTTGCATTTTAAAGATAAGATAAGAGTTTATTTAGCCAATTATAAACAGCGGAAATCATTTTACTATTGGAGCAAGTTTGATAATATACAGAGTAAAAGTAATACAACAGATAAATTAAGAATTTTGTTTTTAAATCAAATTAAAATGCGTCACTGCACTTGAATAAAAGCTGTTTAAAAAGCGTTCACTGCCTTTAAAAGTTAAAAGTCTACTATTGCTTGGTAAAAACGTAAAAAGTGATGGTGTAGGGTGAAAAGAGTCTTCCATGGTTTTGACAGTTCTTTTCTCCATTCTTTTTTTTTTTAAATATCATCCAGTTTGGGTAGATCCTGTCCGATAGTCTTGATTGCAGTTTTTACAACGTTGGTTAGTTTCTTTCTTTCCTCCCCAGTTGTTCCGCTATACCATATTATAATTCCGTACGCCAGAATGCTTTCAATTACACACCTGTAAAAATTGACCAAAATAGGCACGTTATCAGTAAAAATTCTCAATGATCTTAAAAAATAGTCTTTGCCGTGCCTTCTTTACACGCTTCGCGGTGTTATCTTTCCAATTCAATTGACTATTCAGGTGTATAGGCCTACCAAGTAGTTAAAAATCCGCTACTCTACTATCTTCAACATTACCAATGATTAGTGGTGCCTTACATTCTGATTCCTTCTAAAATCCACTATCATTTCTCTGGTTTTAGCTACGTTCAACGACTCAACAGATACTCTATATGTACTCTCGTCATTATCAGTAACTAGCCCCACAAGCGATTCTAGGACAATCCCCCCCCCCCGGACACTTCCCCCGGACAATCCCCCCGGACGATTCCCCCCAGGACAACCCCCCCCTCTATATGCACTCTCGTCATTATCAGTAACTAGCCCCACAAGCGATTCTAGGACAATCCCCCCCCCCCGGACACTTCCCCCGGACAATCCCCCCCGGACGATTCCCCCCAGGACAACCCCCCCCCCCCCCCGGACGATCTCCCCCCCCCCCCCCCCCCCCCCCGAAGAATATTTATTTATACACAAAATATAAAATAAAGTTAGGCCACACTTTTTTAATTTTATGGATGACATCCTGCGCGCGCACCGATTTTCGCCCGTTCTCCGAAAAAAAAAAAAATCCCCCCCCCCAGCCCCCAACGAAGTCGGTTGGCGCAAACGTCGTTATTGAATTTGCCAGGAAATGAGCTTTCTGCGCATGCGTATTATCGCCACGTGGAAATGTGGCCGCTTTGCCGTCAAATTCATCTCTAGGATAACTTTCAAATTACACGACAATTAAAGTCATAAAGAGAACGGGTGCCGTCGTTTTGGATTGGTATGCCATTGATTTTGGGCATGGAGATATCACCTTTTTACAATTGTGCGAAAGGCTGGCGGCCGCCAGCGATTATCGCCCGAAAAATTTCAGTGACATTCTGTACAAAGCAGCACATAGGCTACCAGGTTTTCTGTAGCGAAAAAAGGGTCGACAAGGGCGTCGAGGTATTTGGTGGGCTGAAGGTCGGACAGGCCACCTGACAGTTTGGCCGTGTGAGTCGAAGTAGACAAAATGGCATCGTCCGAAATGACCTTTAATAGATTTGGTAGTATTAAGCATATCTTTGCATCATTTTTTTAAACATTTCTGTGAAGTGTTCAAAATGCTTTAATATTCTGAGAATACGAATATTTGTTTGTTTGATATTTGTTTTATTGATTGCTATACCAACAAAATGCATGAAATAACCTTAATAGATTTTGTAATAAAAAGTATATCTATTCATGACTTTTTTTTTTACATTTCTACGAAGTATTCACAATGCTTTAATATTTTGAGAGCATGGATAAAGACATATTATTAGTTTGATACGTGTTTCTGTGGTAAAATTTGTGTTTCCAGCTGTGTACTGACAGCATTCCTTTACTTAAGCAGTATTTTTTTTTTTTTTTTTTGGACCGTTTTTTTTTTTTTTTTTTTCGCCCTCTCGCACCGATTTTGGGGTACCCAGAGGATGTCATCCATAAAAATAAAAAAGTGTGGCCTTACAAAGTTAACATTTTTCCATCTCTCAATGGGGAAGTTTGTTCGTTTACTAGGCTTCCTGTAATCCTGTAATGTACCTGTAGGTTAACGTTGAATTTGCATGTTTTGGAATTTCACATAAAACGCACGTTTACAGTTTCGTTTTAGATTTAGAAAGCAATTCTACTATATAAACCAGCACACAACTTAAATATTTTGGATACTGTAACCGCTTTAAATATTGAAATCAATGACATTTGTAACAGGGTCTAACACCGATCTATTTTGATAGGCGAACAGAAGTGAAATATAATGTACTGGCTGCTGAATCAACTGTGAAAAAAATGGGTCCATTGCAACGTTTCATTAGTTTTGCAAAGGTAAGTGCACAGTAAAATGTTTTGGATGAAAAGCACCAACTGCATAACAATTTGGAAAGATGAAGTGTTAATCATGGCTTCCAGAGAAGAATACGATGGACTGATGAATGACTTGCAATATTCACGGATATTACTGTTCCTTTCAATCCCATATTTCACAACAAAATTACTGACAGATTATTGACTTCAGTGAGATAACTTTCTTCTTTAATGATAAATTAAACTTTACACAGCTTTTGACAGCACGTGTGACAAAATAGGTAGGCCCCTACTCAAATCTGACGAAACGGGGTCACACACACATATTTTTTTATGATTTGAAGAACTTTTATCTTACTATTTCAACAAGTTTATTTTTCTAGAAGTTCTTTCTAGAAGTTCTTTCGAGGCTAGATACGAGACACTAAGGATCTTAAAATAAATGGATATTTTCGACAAGCTAGGTCTGCATGGTCAGAAGACTTTTCAAATGACACTTTTATTTAAATATTTTAATAAAGTATTGGGTGTTTTATTTAAGTTACGAGAAAAATAATGTATGGAGCAAATCAGTCGTAATCTGTTTTCGAAGTATTTTAAAAGACTGATGCTCAAGCTTATATTTAAAACTTTTGAATTTGTACTGATGGGTCCAAGTTTATCACTTTCAAATCTGTCTTAAACACGACAGTTTAGTTTCTATGGACGGCCATCAAGTAAAATAACTCAATGCCAATGCTTCGATCGCTTCTTGGCAAATGGTCTGAAAAAGATCATGCCTCGCCTTTCTTGAAAGTATGCACATACAACATGACCCTACAAAGTATAATGCAGTGATTTCGAAAAATCAGTGTTAGAAATTGGAGAATGGCCTTGCATGGATATTACTTTAACATTTAATCTTTGAGTTAACGTCTCTATTTGTAAAAAATATACTACTTCAACTTTTGTGTTGAGTAAACGCCACTATTTGTTAAAGTTTCCTTCTTGTCTTATTCACAGACATAACTTTTCTTTACTTTCAAGGTCATGTCAGTGTTTCCATCGACGTTGCATTTTGCCGTGGGACTGACCTCTATGTTATGCTCCGCTTTGTCATCTTGGTCATTCATCAAACAAGTCGGCATTGTGGAGGAGATGAGGAATTTATTTTTTAGTTTATTTCGGCTTCAGCTATTTGCTATTTATGTGGTCATTGCCATTTTTATATTTAAGTGGGCAACAGAATTAGATAGAATATTTGGTGCCAAGACGAATGTCTTTATTCTGCAGCGAAAAAGTTTCAAAAAGTTTTGCAACCGCGATTCTTGTTATATCATGGCAAAACTAGTCGGTGTTTCTGCAAGAAATACGTGGCCGTACCTCAAGTTCGCAGCACATTTGGAATCTATAATTGCACTTATGGCATGGTGTATATGTAGTTACAGGTATTTTCCAATAAGTATGAGTTTGGACGATTTGCCGGTGATGCTTGCTGAAAACTTCTCGGTCCACATTTCAGTTGGCATTTGTTTTCTGGATAGCTTCGATTATTACCAAAATTTTTTTAGCACCATTCTCATAAAAGGGAAATCAATTCTCGTTCTCACAAGGAATTTTCAAAGGGTTACCCTTAGCAGAATTCCATTCAAACTATTTTGTTTTCTGCAAGAATTTTATTTATGTAGCCAAATGTTCACAAGCACAACGAAGCTCTGTTTTTGCTCCAAATTAAGTAGGATAAGTCCATATGACTGAAATTGTCATTTATTAATGACGAAAACTAATAAGAAACAAAGTTACAAAACCGGGGAGATAATAAACATCCCCCAAACTATATAAGTGCTAAATATAAAAATAATAAAGTATGTTAATGAAATGTAACCAGGATTAATTATGAAAAATATGAGAAATCACAACAGCTATAGGAGCAAAAAGTTGGCAGTATGTTAATGAAATGTAACCAGGATTAATTATGAAAAATATGAGAAATCACAACAGCTATAGGAGCAAAAAGTTGGCGCAAATGAAAATAAAACCGGGGAGATAATAAACATCCCCCAAACTATATAAGTGCTAAATATAAAAATAATAAAGTATGTTAATGAAATGTAACCAGGATTAATTATGAAAAATATGAGAAATCACAACAGCTATAGGAGCAAAAAGTTGGCGCAAATGAAAATAAAAGGCTTATGAAAAATATGAGAAATCACAACAGCTATAGGAGCAAAAAGTTGGCGCAAATGGTTGGCGCAAATGAAAAGAAAAGGCAAAAGGCACATACTAAAGCCGGCCTAGGCTGAGAGCGAGCTACGCAACCCCTACCTTTTTAGGACGGGGACGTAGGTTTCCTCATTGCTCTGACAGCCCAATCATAGAGTTGTCTCTCTTGGCCTACGTACTGCCTCATATGCCCTGCATAGTACATTTACCTAACTATAGTTTTAAAGTAATAATCTCACATGTATGATATATATCAATAAACAAATGATAACCAGATAATCTGAAATGACTAATTAATGTGCCAAATGAGTTATAGCTAACAAGCATAAATACAACCATGTTACATTGAGCCAATGCTCAAATCTGCTTCATTAGTCATGGAAAGAGAAAAAAAATATGGGGGGGGAGGGGGGTTTGAATAAGTTTACCAAACATCACCTCAAAATTTTTTACTCCTGAATAATGCACTTCTTAATGTTGTGAATTTTACGAGAAAAGTGAGGGAGAGCATTAACTGTCTCCTGAATAACTGAACTCATATGCCTCTGATTAGCAGGCCTACCAGAGGCAAAGTGGCACTGTCCAAATAGGTGCCCCCCTTAATTATGTCACACAGGTGCCGCTTGAAAGTAAGTAAGTCTAAGTGTTAAAAACACCACAAGGATGAAGGCAGGTGGTAGGGGAGGGTGGAGGGTGTACAAATAACAATAAAGAAACGTAAGTAATAATACAGTGTAGCTGCTAAAACTGCGGGTAAATATATCCGCAGCTACAAAGCTGAATGACTTCTAACTGAATGCAGCTCGATGGAATTAATCTCCAAAACATCTTTCATAGAATATACTTGTGTGTGCCTTGATACACAGCAGCTAAGACATTCCTTAACCCTGGACATCTGTTAACACCTTGTCTTGGTCAATTACTTAAGGTCAAAATGTGCAGACACAAGACCCAAACAAAACGTTGATGTATTACCAAAAAGTTAATAGCACCACTAAAACAAACCATTTGCTACATAAATACAATTAATTCTCTTAATTGTAGTTTTATGTAGCCAAATGTTCACAAGCACAACGAAGCTCTGTTTTTGCTCCAAATTAAGTAGGATAAGTCCATATGACTGAAATTGTCATTTATTAATGACGAAAACTAATAAGAAACAAAGTTACAAAACCGGGGAGATAATAAACATCCCCCAAACTATATAAGTGCTAAATATAAAAATAATAAAGTATGTTAATGAAATGTAACCAGGATTAATTATGAAAAATATGAGAAATCACAACAGCTATAGGAGCAAAAAGTTGGCGCAAATGAAAATAAAAGGCCATATGATGTGAGAGAAGCTCACATCTAATGAAAGAAAAATCATCCAATATATAGGATATGGCCGAGGCATGAAATTTTTTTTTTTTTTTTTTTTTTAAACATCCATTTTAGAGCTGTACTCAGTGATTAAATATTTGGCACGAACGACTTGCACCCATTGGCAGACATGTTTCAAATTAAATAATTCATTCCAAGAAAACAAAGAAGATGATAAACCAAAAGGCTAAGAGCTGAAATGCGGAAAACAACTAGAATGTCAGACCTAGCTAAAAGAGCACCAGGGCCGAAATGTTGGACATGGGCGATAATCGTATAATATATTGAGTTGTACAGAAAATACTCTGGGTATATTAGAATTAACCGAGTCCAGGTGGGGATAAGAAAGGTCGCGAATAACACGGAATTTATAAGGTTCAGATTTAGTAATAATGTGTAATGGTGAACATTTAAAATATGGAAGAGGGAGATAAAATTGGGCCAGCAATCCGCCCAGAGGATAAACCTGATTAATATAATCCAAAATCGCTTCAGGATGAGTACGGGCTGATAAATGATTATGAAATGCGTGAATGCTAGGAGTGGTGGTGCAAGAAGGCAGGAACCCTTGGAAATATATTGATGAGAAAATCACCTGATGAGGATCCTAACCTTAAGTACCAATTGTAACAGGGAATGGGTAATCGGAGTTGTTAGACAATGTTGTAGGCGGGGTCTGTAACTGGGCGTGGGATGTGGGGCAATCGATTTTAGGATGGGATCCCAGTACTGGCAACAGTGCTAAATTAGCATAGACTAAAGGTGCATTACTCCCTTTTATAAAAAGCAAAAAAAAGATGCATAGACGAAAGGGACGTAGAAAAGGGGGGGGGGGTATTCATGGTTGCCACTTTTAACGGTAACACAGGGAAAACTTATCCCACGGGACCAGTAGTGTTGGTCGTAAGTTGCAAAAGGCGTCATATAAAGACGCCAATCATTAGCATAAGGAGCTTCTTAATGTTCTAATAGATAAGCCGTACGTAAGTAAGTTTACAGAATCATATAAAATTTTTGTTAGAAAATCGCTGAAAACAAAAACAAAAAAAAAAAACTTCAGTCCAAAGGTAAAGGGAAATCAGCGATTTTTACGAGGGCATGTGGATCACTTCCAATGTGGATCACTTCCGTGTGTTTACAGTGTCGAGAGTCTGCTGATACTGGGTACAGGGTATCTGCTGCTGAACGTTAGTCTCTTGCAGGGAGGAGTCGGGAGAAGGAGAAGCGCACGGCATTACTGTGCCGGTGTGATTCGGCTTCTTTCCACCAGGAGCAGTGGATGCAGGAGCCAATCGTCGTTTGCTGGATAATGAGCGCGCATTGGAGACAACCGACATCCTGGACCGCTTACGGTACTCCACCCGGGAGGGGTCTTGGAAGGCATGGTAACATAAAAACAAAGGAAACTAAGAAGACCGAAGGCAGTTGCATTTATATATAAGACAATTCAGTAATAAAAATTTCCCGGGCCAGGTAATTAAGTAAGTAAGCGGAATAAGTAATATGAATAAAATATACACTTGTACAGAGAACATATAAACCCGGCATAAACCCAACGAATAGCCTGGGTAGATATGGCATGAGCCATATTGATATAAGAAGTGCAAAAAATTAAACATCTCCTAGTCCGCCGCCAGAGAAAATCCATGCAGGCAACAGCCTCAGCTTAGCCGTGCACGTAAAAACAGGGATATCTGGAAAACCGACTAGGCAACGAACATATAGCTGGGTGACTCCCCAGAATAGGGGCACAACAGCTCCCAAAAAATTAAAACCTAGTATACCAGATACCACAAAAGGCTCTCACTACTAGGCAAACAGTTAAAAACCTGGGAATACACCCAGAACCTAGTATACCAGATACCACCAAAGGGCTCTCACTACTAGGCAAACAGTTAAAAACCTGGGAAATACACCCAGAACCTAGTATACCAGATACCACCAAAGGGCTCTCACTACTAGGCAAACAGTTAAAAACCTGGGAATACACCCAGAACCTAGTATACCAGATACCACAAAGGGCTCTCACTACTAGGCAAACAGTTAAAAAACCTGGGAAATACACCCAGAACCTAGTATACCAGATACCACTACAGGGTTCTCACTACTAGGCAAACAGTTAACAACCTGGGAAGTACACCCAGAAAAAAGAGCATAAAAACTCCAAAAATGCATATCGCCTAGTCGACCAGAAACCCCTAATAATACTCCACCTGGTAATGCGGACACGGAGACAATCGGAAATAGGATATGAATAGATTACGGCATGTCAATGACAGCCAGGAAATAGGAAATATGGAAACTGCAAAAACACCTGGCCCGATAGGAATATAAACATAAATAAAATAGATGCACACAAAAGAAAAAAAATCAAAAATAACATGATGAGTGACACCTAAACAAAATAGGTAACAACTGTAGTTGCATAACACAACAATTATAAATGTATTGATAAGAACACGTGAAAAAAGGGGGGGGAAATGAAAACAAATACTAGCCTGTGTGTGATCCAAAACTTGAAGTCATCCCGTAAAAGGAAACAGCCGTCGCCGAAACTTGAATATCAAATACTGGTGACTGGAGAAAAGTGAATATTGTCCAAATAAAATAAAGTCACCAAGTAACAAATAACCGTCAACAGCCGTCGCTGAATCTTGAATACCAAAACTGGTGGCTGGGGAAAACTGAATAATCCGAAGAAAATGGTAACCAAGTAACAAATAGTCGTCCCCAAATCTTGAAACCACAAAAGTGATGACTGGTAACCAGTGTACAAATAACAATAAAGAAACGTAAGTAATAATACAGTGTAGCTGCTAAAACTGCGGGTAAATATATCCGCAGCTACAAAGCTGAATGACTTCTAACTGAATGCAGCTCGATGGAATTAATCTCCAAAACATCTTTCATAGAATATACTTGTGTGTGCCTTGATACACAGCAGCTAAGACATTCCTTAACCCTGGACATCTGTTAACACCTTGTCTTGGTCAATTACTTAAGGTCAAAATGTGCAGACACAAGACCCAAACAAAACGTTGATGTATTACCAAAAAGTTAATAGCACCACTAAAACAAACCATTTGCTACATAAATACAATTAATTCTCTTAATTGTAGTTTTTTACCGACCATTCTTCGACCCAATTTTCATAAAAAGAAAAATTCGACACCTTGTCAGGTTTCATAGAAAAAAGAAAGCTAGTCGCAAAGGTAAAAAGAGGAGAGGTGCTGTAAATCGTAACGATGGCAAAGCAATGTTGGTCAACAAAGTCAAACCTGATGTAGCAAAGTTACCAAGGCAGCCTCCAAAAAAAGTGCCCGGTAAAACCACTGGAATAGGCCCAAATTCGCAGATAGAAAGGTCTAAATTTGATAAAAACAAAAACAGTTCTGGTGAAACAAACATGTCCACCGTTTTAACGAACAGTAGTGCCCCTGTGTTAAAATACCCAATTATGGAAAGCTGTGTTCCTGAAATTCAAGAGGACGAAAACTCAGAGGCTTCCCCTCATGTGGAAACTCCACCATACGTCTACCCCAGATTAGGCTTACAAGTTACGGGAAATCGGAGGACCAGAACATGCTCAGAGAGTACGTTCCATTTCCCAAATCGAGTGATAGGAATGTTTTTAGAATTTATTTCATTCCTATATTGTGTATTTCTGTCTTTACTGATGTTGAGAATGCTAACATCTAAGTGATCGGTTATTTTTCGTATAAATAATGTAAAACTATTTTATTATCAGTATATAAACCCTAAAATAAATTTGCATACATGTTTTCATTTAATCTGCATAAGATGTGGCGGCAATTTTAACAATAACAGCAAATTTTTCAGAAATATTACACTGTCCACATTTAAATAGTATTAATTACTTTTGTCCAATTTTAGCGAGTACCGCATCTTCCACAGAGAGTGCTTATAGCATCACTTCGGAAGGCCAATATCGAGGAATTACTCTGATCATTAACAATTGCCGTTATTTCCCAGCGACAAAAATGCACAATCGTTACGGCACAATGAAGGATGAAAGTAAGTATTCTAAATATCCGTGATAACATGTTTCTTTTCTTCTCAAGGTTGTATTTTACTATTAATTAATTAATTGTAGGAAAACGCATCGCACATATCACAAAGGAAAATTAAAGAGGCGCGTTGGGGAGGGTCTTCCAAATCTAAAAATTATTTTTGCTTTCAACACTCCCTCGTAACCTTTTTATACATGCTTATCTACCCATGCCGCCTGGGTGTGCATTTAAAAAATGTAAACTTCTTATTGTCTTTTCAGAGCACATAGAACACGTGTTCAGTAAACTAAAATATAAGGTCATCAAGTTCAGAGACTATACTTGTTCTGACCTGAAACATCGTTTGAGACAGTTGGGGTCTAAAATGGAAGCTCATTACGACTCCTTTGTTTGCTTCGTGCTTTCGCACGGGGAAGACGGGTACGCATCCATTACTCTTTACTGCTTTTATATACATGTATATTCATGACAAAACATATTTCTAAGTTTATTTCCTTAAATTATTATTACAAAGCCAAATTTTTTTCTTTTTAACTGATTTGTCACGCGCATATAAAAGACGTGTAGTTCATGTTCATTTTATTTTTATGTCCCATCCTTTCAGTTATTTTTACACAGTGGACGGAGAGCGTATTTTTTTGGCTGATTTAATATCGTACTTCTATTCGAAGAATTGTCCACAGCTTGAAAATAAACCAAGGTTATTCGTCTCACAAATGTGTCTAGGTGGCGCAGAACTTAATGATGGTATGTACCGACGATAATGCCAACACTATGTAAGGGGAAGAGCACCGTTTTGAAAGCTATAGTATTCTAAAATTTAGCACAAGTGGTTTGTTTGCCGAATCAAAATAATATCATATCTCCAGCCATATTTAGTAGAAAATATATATGGTACTTAACAGTATTTCATAGTGACTTCTTTTCATTTACCTTTTGCAGATTAACCTTTTATGATAAGGGCGCGCTTTTGCAATTGCATGTTAAAGCTTTTAAAAAATAGTCGGTGATCAGATATTTCATAGTGACAAGGCAGAACACTCCAAACCTTACCAATATAAAAAAAATCTCAGGGAAATGCCTCGTCTTTCTCAACCAGGGTATGAACATGCACATAATTGATTTTACATTTCAGGTGGGAGTGCCGATAACACGGGAAAGGAAGCCGTTTCCAAAAGAACTAAATGTAGAAGTGCTATCATGAAAGATGCCGAAGGCGAAAAGGACTGTAAAAAATCATTAAGCACAGTCCCCGCCGCCCAAGAAGCAGATTTCTTGCCGGCGTTTGCAACTTTGCCGGGATGTGCAGCAAAAAGATATGCAGCTACAGGGTCCCCATTCATTAAAACGTTTTTAGGTTGTGTAAAAAAGTACTACAACCGTAAAGGTAGAACACGCAAATGTGTTACAGACATCCTGAAGTTAACTGGAAAAAGGCTAAAAAAGAAAGAGAACCAAGTACACTGCTCTTTTTTGAGCATTAACAAAGCATTTTATCTCACAATTCCTGCAATGAATTAACATATATAATGATATATCAGAATTTCCGAAACATCTAGAAAAATATTAGAGTGTTTTGTCCCCAATGTTCTTTAAAATAAGAACCTTGCTTTGGCCACGCTTTTTAATGACTGTTTATTTATTGTATTTATCTGACTGATAATGTGCGTTGTAACAAAGGAAAATCCATAAACGATATGGTATGCACAAAGTCCTCTTTCATAGTGCAGATCAAATTTACAGTATATAAGAATCCTCTGGTAAAAGAAGTAATGGCTAAGCTGGAACGTGCACGTGCTGCATCCATGTTTTTCTTACTTTTTTTGGAGGGGGTTGAAGAGAAATCTTTTACGAATTAGTAGTAAGTGATATTTGACTTATATGATTTTTGTTTATTTATTGCCTGGTAAAGAGAAGTTAAAGAGGTTAAATTTCAATACATTGAATAAAATGCTTCAAGTAAATGCCCTGAGTGTCAGGGACACTGTGAAGTTATTTTGTTAACTATTCAAACCTTTTCACGGGATGGCTTCACAGTACTGCTGAAGAACAGTGACAATATTGCGTATCCGTCAATCAAAAAGAACTGCTCCGCGGTGAGTCTACAGTTGAATGTCATTAGTCCGAAATGAAACGTAAAACAAATTTAATTTTGCTTTATTTAATTTTATTTACTGTATATAAGATTTAAACTGAAAAATAAATAATATATTTTGAAAGAAAAAGATATACCAGATGTTTTTTTTTGTATTTTTTGCCTAAAAAAAAAAAAAACAAAAACATTTGCTTCTGGAGATATAAACACAAATTACACAAGGCGGGAAAGGCAACTCCAGGCGAGACTTATGACTTCCAAATATGGAGCTCCAGGCGGACATAGGTGTAACGTACGAGACTTGTGACTTCCAAATATGGAAGCGCCCCAGGCAAAATTCTGCCGAACACGCCCTTAGGTCGACGGTACTGGCTAGAGTCAGTTTTGCTAATGTGGGTTATATATGAAATCAAGAACGGGCTGGCAAAACTGAAATCTAGAACCTAGGGTACAAGTAAAAGACAAATACTCAGTTGATTAATTACTTTTTACGATGTTTCATCAAAGGCATCAGAAGGTAATCAGAAGGAACCACTTTTCAGAAAATTCTAATGCACCAATTTGTGCTACCCATTGTTGTGATTAAATAGCTGTGAAGTTGACTGTTCCGACAAAAAAGTCTCAATGAAAACTACAGGGTATGTTTTAGTTTTGTACCCCCATATGCTGCTTCTACTTAATCGAGTCGTATTAGCAAATTAAAGATGCATTTTATATTGAGCAAGTTGTCATGTCAAAACATTGTCTCTAAACCCGATCAGATGACATTATATCGTTTCAAATAGCATATCAAACACCAAGGGGCATCGTTTCAATCTTCCGAAACAATGAATATTAAACATGTTTTGTCTGCTTTATAAAAATATAACCTGTTTTCGACAATCCTCGTTTGAATAATTAAATTGTGCGCGCAACTGGTATGCGTCTAACATTATGTTACGCCATTTAATCGAAATGAGGGGGAGGGAGGATTAAATAGGCCAATTTACGACCAGAAATTTGAAAAGGTGCAGTTTTAAAACTTTATTTTGGCATGTAAACTTTATGTGAATGGTAGTAATGATGTATATGCATAACAGGAAACCTATGCTCGCTTCATATGTAATTTTAAGTGGAGAGTACTCGTAAATCCTTTCTTTCATTCTATTTATTGTTTTGTGGATACACTTGATGCAGGGCCATGGGCGAGAACTTTATCTTCTTCTTTATCAAGTATCAATCTTTTCCTTTCCACTAGTCCATCAGCATTCTCTTACCCTGCACATTAGCGTCTAGATGAGTATCACAGGCTAATCTGCTCGTGCATGCATATTGTGGGCTTTCCACAGCCGCGCTCCCCCCTCCCACAAACACACACACAAACACAGAGAGAGAGAGAGAGAGAGAGAGAGAGTGTGTGTGTGTGTGTAAGGGAGAGAGAATAGGTTTTTAATATTTTGCGAAATCAATGGAATTTGGATGCTAGCAACAAATACTGAAACATATCTAAAACAACCGTCCCTATTTTGTTACAACTTGCGTAGACTGTTCCTTTCACAAGCCATCATTCTGGGTAAGCTGATGTTAGTTCTTAAATTTTTGTTGTGGACCATTGTTCCCAGTACCATTTTCGGCTACATAATGTTTAGCTAAATTGATTTATTTTCGTGACAATGCCGAATATATGCAAATATAATACATAATGCATATATATGTGTAACGGCCCAGCCCTATGGGCTTACAAAGTCACCGCTTTTAACAATTAAATGTATAAAATCTATATGGTACGTTGGTCCACGTTTTGCTAAAAATGAAACAAAAAGCCGTTAGCTTAAATTATATAAATCACGCGCATAGCAAAGCTACAAGTAGTTTTATCTTTTTGTTAACAAGGAGTGCCCTAATTTAGCCATTACAGTGTACCTGCGACTGCTTAACGTATGTCATATCCCTAATCTTTACATGACTTACAAACTTGTTCTGTTAAGCTGCCAAAAAGTCTACTAACAATGACTCATTTATTTTAATTAAAAAAACAACGAATAAAAGCATTTCAGTATCTAAAATGTATTATGCCAAAAGCTGTTTAGAACTGATGTTTTTATTGTTTCAATAAGTATACCATACACTTCAAAATAAAGTTTATCTGATCAATTCTAAAGAAAATTTCTCCTATTAGTAGGCTAACGGTGATAAGCCAAGGTTTCATCTTTGATCTTGTTTAAATACCTTAAGAAACGAAAAACGCTCCTGATGATATATTCAAAACAGTCTGCACAGTATCGGTGCATGTCCACAGTGACAGGCACTGGTCTCTGTAACACCAAACCACAGAAGCTACGGATAAATTTTCGATTTAAATCAGCTTCGGGGAACAAATCAAAGCTGTAACCAGGTGGACCTCAAACGCCATTTGCTTTTATCAAAGGGTTCGATTTTCTAACAACCTGTACATTTTATTATTGAACATTCAATCCCCCCCCCCCCCCCCCCCCCCCGGCCCTAAATGTGTAAAAGGTACTTTTAGAGTTAAAGCACTTTTATTGTCATTCATATATTTGGCTGAAATGATACCCCTCATTTATTTTCTTTTCCTTATTAGCGGGTAAAATCCTTGACTTACCACAAAACTTGATTTAAAAAAATTTTCACGTCACTCACGTCTTATACCCCCATGTACCTCCAGCCTAATACATCATTCGAAGTCACAACTTCCGGCACAATCGATCTTTTTCGAAATCCTTTCTTCCTACAGACCCCGGTGTACAATAAGTTTGTAACAGACTATTCGCGCACCCTGTGGTCAGAGAGTACTGTCAGCGCCTGACAAGTCCGATAAGCACTATATATACTGATAGATCCTTGGGTAATGTGAGGACAGGTCAAAACATTTTTCTTGTATATGCACATACACATAAAGCAAAAGTAAATGAAACTGTGTAGAATTAAGGACGTGGATATCTAAGTCCTCGGTATAATCTAGGACTTGTTTAATGGGCCCTAACACCCCATTTCCATAGATTAGATCGACCTACTTTAGATCGACCTAACTCCCTGGGGGTTCACGCTAAATAGCTGTCAGCCGGGCGGACACGAAAGTTAGTTACCCCCTTACAGCTTGTAGTAGGCGGGACGGACATTTAAGTTGGATTATCTGAAAGTAATCTAGTGAGACTCCCCGCGGGGATAGATCGATCTAAAATCTATGGGAATAGAGCCTAAGTCTTAGGTAGGATTCATGTGCATGTACCCTCATATATCGACTTGATCAGTGTTCTAAACTGGCATAGATTATGATGTAAATAAAAATATATTATAACTTTAGGGAGTTTTTATAGCTATGCCTGCAAATAGAGCAAAGTTTTGCTATTAATTCACACTTTTCTTTGTAATTTATCCTTAAAAAATGCAGATATTTTCCCAAAAGGTCAACAAAACATTAAAGGGCAGACTTTTTCCTATAATCTGTATGAAATCTAGATAATTAAAATAACACACTAACAAATGGAGCCCACCTTTAATTTAACATTCCTTTAGTAAATGTTACTAAATCAATCTACAGTACATGTACATGCCTTTTCTTTAAACATGAAACATCTTTAAAAGTATCATCCTCAGATGTATTTTACAAATCACAGGTAATGAAATACAACTATATCTCATTTGCCACACCTGTAAGTATCATAATATGTGCCTTGATCCTTGGACATAATAACGAATTATTATGTCCAAGCTTGATCTAAGACATCACCTGCACATGCCATACAAACAAACTGGCAGCTTGGCCAATTAACTTGGTCAATTAACTTGTCCATTATGCTGTTAACAATGCAAAGACACCATAAAGAATGGGCCCAGCCAGGGCGTAATTAACATGGGGTCTGGGCTTTTTGTGCATAGGACTAGATTTGGTCCGAGCTTTTGACATATAGGCCTACACGGGGCAGAAAAGTAGGTCACGTACGTAGGTTAAATTTCTGACCAAAAATTTAAAGATAGGAGCAGTCTAAAGGTAGCTCTTTTATGGCTGATCGGGTGATTTATTCAGTTTATTCCTTGGCATGTCGACTTTTTTTAGTCGTATAAGAAACTAGTAGAAGTGGTTTATATGTGTTAGGCCACACTTTTTTATTTTTATGGATGACATCCTCTGGGGACCCCGAAATCGGTGCGAGAGGGCGTAAAAAAAAAAAAAAAAAAAAAAAAAAAAAAACAGTCCAAAAAAAAAAAATGTTGCTTAAGTAAAGGAATGCTGTCAGTACACAGCTGGAAACAAAAACTAACCACAGAAACACGTATCAAACTAACAATATGTCTTTATCCATGCTCTCAAAATATTAAAGCATTGTGAATACTTCGTAGAAAGGTAAAAAAAGTCATGAATAAATGGGCCCGTAGCCAGGGGGTTCGAAAGAACCACCCCTTTTGCTGGGAAAAGGTTGATCTAGATACATTAAGTTTTTATGGAAAATGGTCCACTTTTTCAAATTTTGAAATTGATGGCTACGGGCCTGATAGACATGCTGCATATATTACCCAATCTATTTTAAATAAGGTAATTGCATGCATTTTGTTGGTATAACAATCAATAAAACAAATATCAAACAAACAGCATGTCTTTATTTGTACTCTCAGAATATTAAAGCATTATGAACACTACACAGAAATGTTACAAAATGATGCAAAGATATGCTTAATACTACCAAACCTATAAAAGGTCATTTCGGTCGATGCCATTTGGTCTACTTCGACTCACACCAAGGAGTTATAACAGAAGATTACACGCGTGGGGGCGGAGCCCGTATTACGGTCTCTCATTGGTCGGAATGAATAGAACCCAGAGAACAATGGATGCCTATCTCTGTTACGCTTAATTGCTACTCTCGTTTAAATCTCGTTTGTTAGTATCTGTGCCTTCGTCTGTTGATTTTTGAGGACAGAAACAGAAACGGAGTCCCAAGTTTCTAAAAAATGAGAGAAATACAGAATTTATATGATATTACGTTGGACAAGGTTTTCAAAAAACAGGTAAGTGCTTTTAAATGCATAACTACACGAAATATGAAGATAAATTGCAACTTTTATGTCGTAGGGTCTCACTGTGTAAGTGTCCAGCTACACGTTGATCTCGCGAGGTGGTGTGTGGAGAATAAATATTGCACGAAAAATATTTCCCACTCATAACAAGTGCCTATAAATATAGTATCAGATGAAGAAAGTTTGGTCTTTATACAGTTGCAATTGTTAATTAATTTGTGGCAATAGCAAAGAATAAAACTTAGGTGCACTTTCAGTAGCCGAATAACAAGCAGATGCTTAAGCCGCCATCTTGTTAATATTTCGAAAAAAAATTACTCCAAAAGACATTTTCGTCCTACTTTTTGAAACTTGTGTCACATGACAGTCATAAAATTTATCTAATTGTTATGTGTGCAACACACTTGCTTGAGCAGTATTGTTTTTTTTTTGCGATTTTACATGTGGTCTAGCTTGGATACGACAATTGACAATTTTCATGAGTTCCGATCAAAAAGTGTTACGCTTGTTAAGGCCAAAAGCCTTACCGCTTTTTGTACTTTTCAAATGCAAGATTATAAAAAAAAATTGGTGTGTTTAGATTCTTGAACATCTTGGTCGTGGCGTGGTATATATTGCATGGATACTGCTCCAATATTTCTTGAAAAAAATAACCTGATTTGTTCAGAATACCAATTTTTTACTCTAGTGTTATGGGTAAATGTACCATTTTGGCCTTTACCTTTTTCATGTTTAAATCTAAAAAGACTTATCATGACAGTTGGTCATCATTTTTCTTCTCACCATGGTGGGTGGCTTTGGAGTGGTAACTTTGTTGTTAAAGTAAAGTGCTCAGTTTTTGTGACTGGAAAATTTTGCCTCCACCCAGCATTTTCCATCATGGCGGTCTAACAGGAAGTTTGACTTCACAGTGTCTTTGGTATAGTTATTTTTAACTTATTTAGTCTTCTTTTTACATATATATGTTTTAATTCATATTAAACCTTTGAAAAGAACACACATGAATCCTGGTGCTTCTTAATTTAAAGTCTTAAGGTTTTAAGTTCACCTAGGCTCCACCAATTACTTTACCTGTTATCTCACTACACATCTCTCTTTGAGTCAAGGTGTGTAAGACACACCTTATTGTGTAAGACACCTCTATAATTAAGGGGTACTTGCTTCTCTACTTAAATTATACTTCACTACTTTGGCATGTTAGGTGGCAAGCTTGGATGTTTCAGTTCATTTTAAGAAAGAAGCTTTGCCTTGGTGGTTACAAAAGAATAGAACTCTATTAAGGTTTATTCATTACTTGAAATTAAATATTTCATCTTGTAGTGTTCAAACAGAAATTCTCTCAAAATTGATAATGAATTTGACATGCATATCTTAACACTACTCAAGTTTTTTTTTTCTATTATAGATATGGGAGAAGGCTGCATTGAAAATATGAATTATGGTCAGGCTGGAAAAAATTAAAATATGTCAATGAAAAAAGGAGGTCAGTGTGTCTGGGGTAAGTTACTTTTGTCATAATGCCTAAGATGCATTAAACATTCACTAACAACAGTACCCTTTTTAATTTTTTTTTCAAAATACAACAACCTTGGGCATTTTCCTTTTAGCAACCAGCCTCTCTGAAATCCCCTTTTTGTCCTGTCAGAAGAGTAGGAACCAGGGCGGATTTAAATAATTTCTTGTAATAAGTACAATTTCTTTCAATTTCTTGGGGTTATTAGCTTGTGATCATGAATCTTGATGTTCTATATAAATTTAGTTGTAAATTGTTCATTTATGTGGTGAACATTATTTCAGTCAAGTCATAACAAGACACATTAAACTTCGCTGCGTAATTCCATAATGTCTACATGGATACTAGTAGTTCATAATGCTATTATTATGTTTTTTTTTTTCTAACCTACAGGTTTCTCTCTTTTCTGAGTGGCATGGCATTAGCAAGGCAGAAGAAAAGGCCCTGAAGAAATTCTCACTTGAGTTGTCCTTATTGGAGAAGAAACTGGATAGGACTGGCCAACAGAGATTGCATTAAATTAATAGTGCTCCTTTATGACATTTTAAAATATTTTCAGTCACCTAACTGACTCTATACATTGCAAAAGTGGACATAAATTTTATGTTACTGTTACGTGGAAAAAAATTCAAAACCTATATATAAATTGTTGAGTGCCATGGTATAACAGTCTACCTGATTGCCAGTGAAATTTCTGTTTCAGTGAAATTTCTTTAAAGCAGTCACTTACTGCTTACTTACCAGTTAATTTTTTCAGCTGTTACATTTTATAAATGTTCTTACTAAGTGTTGTCTTGATCTTTAATAACCTTTTGAAAATCCCATGTTTTTTATCCTATTTGTAAGAATTGACCACTTTATCTTCTAGGATTTTTTTTTTTTCATTCGGCCCATTAGATTCTCAGACCTTGCTGGCCTGTAAGTGGAATAGTATCTGGCACAGACTGGTATCAGCAAGTCAGATAAAAAAAGAATATAATTATTTATATTTTTCACGATTGAAAAAAATGCCATCATAGACTGCATAAAACTGGAAAACTGTAGCAACTTAATCATTCTTATGACTTCATTTATTACTGCTTATGTGTAAAATTTTTGTTTTTGTTCTTCTATTGATATAATAAAATGGTTTTACTCACAGATGCTACTTTCAATGAGTATAGAGTGCTTGAGTATAGAGTTGACTTAAAAGATATTTTAAGTTAATATAGTAAATAATAGTTTGAAATTCAATATTCTCATCTTTATTTGTTTCACTTTAAAGAGCTCAGTGAATACTAAAATTTCTGATATATTTTGTACATAAATATATTTATGAATGAATAAAAATTATTCTTAATGTATAGCACTGTGCACTTGTTTACCGACAAATATGAACAGTGTTAGTACGTGTCAAATAATCCTGAAAAAAAGGGAAATTTCCAAGATAAAGAAATTTATAACGAGTATTCAGTAAACTGACGTGTCGTGGCATTGCCTCAACCTTGGATTAAAATTTTAATTAAATGCATTATAATATTAAAATTATACCGAGTGAGAGAAAAAATACTTTAAGAAATTTAAAACCAGACACAAAGCGTAGGCACTGTCACAATGTATATGTTTATGGGACCCAAGGGCAGGAGGGTCCAAACGTTAATGTATTAATATTATGTCCTTTGGCAGTGAGGACAGACGTTCACTTGAATGTCATTTTCACAAACCACAGTTGGGACGTTTTCTTTTGACTTCTCCTTGGTGATTTTTCACCGGGTTGTGCCATAAAAAAGCCATCTATCACCGACTAAAAAAAGCTCATGGCGACCATCCTCAGTCACCACCTTATAATCGCTTTCTATGATATCGTTCCCTTCCAGCACATCGTCCAAATAATTACCTAGCTGTGAAAAAAATCGTCAGCATACAGCGGCGCTTTGACATTACTGATCTCGAATTCTAACGCGAAATAACGCATATGAAATTTATCTCCAAGCTGAGGAGAGCGACGCAGACGAAATTTACCTTGAGACTGGAGGCCCCCCGTAGCTAGCTCCGCCCACCGTAACAGACATCGGACAATAGAAAGGCTTGCGTGTAATCTCTTTCTGTTATAACTCCTTGCTCACACGAAGCAGCCAAACTGTCGGGTGGCCTGACCGACCAACAACCCACCAAATACCTCGACGCCCTGTAGACCCTTTTTTCGCTACAAAAAAACCTGGTGTGCTGCTTTGGACCTAAGATCTAATAAACGGAAAGATTGGACAGCGGCATTTTCCTTTTGACCAGACGTTCGCACGGGTAAACATTGCTCTATTGTTCCCCTTAAGTTGTTTTGATAGCCGGGCTTAATTTTAATCCCCATTGTCAGCACTAGATCATATACGGCAGCGGGACGGAAGTGAGTATTCCAACATGGCGGCCCCCAGCGCCGCCGCAATCGGCAATCCTCGGCTCATGGTATATTAGATCTGAGATTTGGACAGAATGTCACTGAAATTTTCCGGGCGATAATTGCTGGCCGCTAATTGTAAAAAAAGTGGATATCTCCATGCCCAATATCAATTGCATAACAATCCAAAACGACGGCCCCGTTCTCTTTATATAATAATATATGATATAATTAATTGTCCTGTAATTTGAAAGTAATCCTAGAGATGAATTTGATGGCACAGCGGCCATATTTCCACGTGGCAGTAATACGCATGCGCAGAAAGCTCATTTTCCTGCAAATTCAATAACGACGTTTGCGACAACCGACTTCGATGGGGGGGGGGGGGGGGGGGGGATTATTTATTTATTTATTTATTTTGGAGAATGGACGAAAATCGGTGGGCGGGCAGGATGTCATCTATAAAAATAAAAAAGTGTGGCCTTACTGGAAAGTCACGCTCCAACGATGTACCTTTCATGTTGACATGATGATAATTCATTTTAAAATATGTTTAAAAGCAAATTCGTTAAAGGTAAAAGCCCTACTTCAATTTCATGGGCAGCTTCAACAAAACTCCATTGATCTTCGTGGTTTTCTTCTTGGTCCATCTCCGTCCAACCAAGGCCCACATCATCTTCTACACCCGTCACTGAATAAGGCTTTCCATCGCTGTCATCTGTTTCATTAAAGGTCACTATTATATCTTTGGACGCCAAGTTCTTGGATTCAGTCGCCCTCTGCTCCACCCCATGGTGGCCGTGACACATGGCCAAAATAATCCAGATGGCACCAGATGTGCGACCAATTAACACTTTCTTCACCAACTGATCTATAAATGCTGTCCGAGGCATCTCTTCTGATCCAACACTGACCACTTCATCTCTGCAGTCGTGTCCGTTCACAATGATCACCGTGCCCCTTTGTCTCTCAGATTGTCTCGAATGTACTTCAACAATGTCGGATAAATTTTGATGAAGTTCTCTTAAATTGTTTATACTTGTGCATCTGGTTGTATGTTCCGTCTCCGATCTCAGGATCGCATCAGCATACCGTCTAACGCGGCACCTGTTGACACTACTAAGAGCATTGGAGACGTTGGCTGTTATCGTCGCTACAGTTGCTGATACAAAACTGTTCATACGTTTCATTAGAGAGCTTATGAATAATGTTTCTTCTCCCTGCAACATAGCCATGATTATTTTTTGTTTTCAAAAAAGATAATGATGGAAAGTCCCTAAATTAAATAAAGCCCATGGAGTTCCCCTATTCAGCATATTCATGAATATATTACCCTATTTTTCCGATTTTTTACCAAGAAAATACATTTGAGAACATTCTTATATGTAAAATGACATTATATTTTTCAATATCACATGAGTACTATGAACAGTAGTGTTTTCAAAGCATATCATAAATATCATTACTTAAAACATGAAACCGAATCAAGACCGTCTCAAACTGCATTTACCCCAAAAAAAATCCCCTGAACTATTTTAGTACTGCGTACCGGTAGGCCTACTTCTTTGCACAGACGAAAGTGTGCATCCTGCTTTTTTCACGACGCCACCTATTAAACCAAATAAACCAAATAAATTATCAAAGGAGTGAAACTGTAAACTTACATTAGTTTGATTATTTAATCGTCAGTGGAACACATTTTGTGCTGATGACGTTAAGGCATAGACCACGTGACCTACATGCACACGGTACCACGAGGTCTTTGTTTACATCTACCACGGACTGCTCACGTTAAAGCTGGGGTCAGGTTAACACGGTGACAAAAGACCACAATTACTGAACTAGCCACTGCGCGGGGTACTTAACAGACGGGGCACTATTTCTAGTGTAGTTAACCAAGGCTATAACATGAAGAAAGAGAAGGAGACGCTGTTCTATGTACACGTAGAGGACACGGACTCGGGGGTAAAGGAGACGTTTACGTATAACGTAAAACCCGAGAAGAAAGAGAAGAGATGGAGAGTTAGGGTGAGTCGAGGCGGGCATATCATATCGCATCACAAGGTTCACCTGTATGTTAGGGCTTGGGTCTGTTGTTGTATACTATGGCTGGCCAAATGAGCATTCAGAGAGAAATGGGCCTAGTCAACGGGGCCTGAGACATTCGTGTTACGCTAAAATATTATGAAATATGAACGTTACAAAAATAGGCACATCTCACCCCATCTCATATGGTATTTCTAATATCAACTGCCAAATAGAAGGAAGTTTCGTTCAATTTTTTTTCAAAAAGATGCCAAAATGATTGTTGGAAGTTCAGAACACAAATCATATGCATATGATGAATTGAAAGGTGGCAATTTTTCATTGTGTGACGTATATAAGGCCTACTGTTTTTCTACAAGATCGCGCATTTTGCGAGCGTGACATTGAATCCATTCTCATGCCACCACTGTCTAATCAACGTTAGTAGATGTAACAGAAAATAGTTTGGTCTCGTTTAGCGTAAGTGGAAAATAATGTGGTATCTGGAGTTTTCAAACCGGCCCCAGAGAAAGTGAATATAAAATGACTGAAGACTCAGTAATTAATTATTTCATCCCCAGGCACATAGATAACATGAGGGCTGAATGCAGAGGTAGACACAATCTTAGAAAGATAACAGCGATATACATGTTTTATGCATGTGTTTTTGATGTAATTTTACAGACTACAGCCATAATTAAAAGAACCTATTGAGGACTTTATAAATCATTCAGCGCCGCAAACCCCAATGCAGTCAAACTTTTATCTGTTTTGCCCACATTTTTATCTGGTGGGAATTTGAAATAGAATACAGTGTCTGGCCTACAGATTAAAACACTGCAACTGCATATACATTTCTTCAAAATTGTCCTAAGCATGATTTGAATTTTAAATTCAAAGTTGAGAGGCAATACTTGGTACTATCGCGATGACACAGAAAAATGGACAACGGTTCTCAAGGACGCATCATCACGATTTAAAATCCTGTTAGCCAAAATGCAAAATAAAATGGCCCATACTGAGGTAACTACATAGGTATATGTGGACTCCCGTGCACACAGGTGTCTTTATATGGTCCATTATCACGAGCTGAACTTTAACAAGCCTTTACCCGTCCAGTCACTATAATTTATATACGCAACAATAGGGCAGTATGCCGGTTGTGTGTTTATTCAAGCCTCCAATACGTGAATGAGTCTGGTTTCACAATTATAGATATTGATCAGAAATGTACGGGTCGCTTGACAGACATTTTAGCTGGAAGACTGCGTTTTATTTCCTGCAGGATTAGAATTCGCATCAGGGATACACATGACCCTTTGTTTACCTACGGGATCTTGTTGATCATAAACTTCTGTGGAATATGAGTATGTTTAGGATTTTAACTATGTGATTATTATATTGCTACATCATGGGCCAAGTTTGCCTTAGTATCTGCCCACTCCTTCTTAGAATTAATATTTCTTTCTAAATTTATTTAGAAAGGAAAAAAAAATAACAACCAGGGTTTGGAGAATGGGGGATACGCGTTGTGCAGATATATTTTTCGTGCCTTGACTTGGGCGTAGACAAATGCAAATTAATACCTCTAGAAGTTAAAGTCAACTTGAGGTATGATTTTGCATTTGTTTACGCTCACGCTTCTTATGAATTGAGATAGATAAGATACTTTATTCTCGCCCGGGGCTTGGTGATTGCATCTGCCTTTTGCATGTAATGTTCAGTTGATCAGATTTCGATCCAATAATAATAATAATGCCTTGATACTAATACATGTATATGATAATACAACTGATATTTACGGAACTAAATTATTTAGGAGCGCGCTTGGTATACTGCTGTCACGCTGCTGAGTCAGTTTTGACTGAGGGCAAATTTCATGGCTCTTTGGGCAACTATTCTAGAAAGGAACTTGTACAAAACCTGCGTTATTGTTGTAAGAAGAAACCCAAAGTAAACCGACTGTATTGGTGGTGTTTTGAACAATGTTTGCTCTTATTCGCACCCCATGTCTTTGACGCAGGTTAAACGTAAACAACGTATGATTATGGCATTTTTGGTTTGGTTTGTTTACAAATTTATTTACCTATTTAACCCGGTGTGTTTATTAAGCCATTATTGTTGATGCACAAAATAGATTTATCGGCAGGTGCCATATGCTTTGTCTTCACCTCTTTCAGAGTGTTTTGAAATAAGGGACGGTGACCCCTTTTTCTCCCTAGCTTGTAATGCTGCTGGCGGCCAAATGATTTCCCTGTTGGACTCTCATTTTATATGGTTTTTAGACGAAATCCATTTCAAATTAAGTTATATCAGAATCCTACACAGAGGCTTTTATCCATTACGTCAAAAGCAGCTCTTACAAGTACAGTTGGGAGGGGGGGGGGGCAACTCTTTAGAAGGGGATATGTCCACAGGTCCTATCAAATTTAGATGTAAACGACCAAATAGATTTTCCTCCCTGTCCCTGTGCCCTTGCAGAAAAGCTAGTTAGATATAGGCCTATCACATCTACCTTGGTCTGGTTAGATATAGGCCTATCACATCTACCTTGGTCTTTTTTAATATGGTAAACTGATGATGTTTGCTTATTTTCAACATCGCTGTAAGTACAGACATGATTTCAAAGAGAACATTTTAGAAAAAAATATGAATTGAATCTTGTCGTAAAACTATATTATAAACCATAAAGTATTTAATAAAATCAATCTTATTTTCAGATGAGGAACGCCGCCAAAGCCGTAAGACGCGGTGCCTCCAGAGCCGCGCGCGTCTTCTCCATGCCGGCTGAAGCAGACGGTCAGGTTGTCACCACCACAATGCTGTACCTATGAGAAAGAGGGAGTGCTCCGACATACGGACGTTATATGACAGAACATTTATGTAAAAAGTGGTCTCAGGCGACTCCAGGTGATATAAAGTTACTTCATACTGACAGGAGACTTATATGAGACAGTTGGGCTTTCTTAAGAGAAAAGAGCACCGGCGTGCGAGTTTCGCTGAAGGTGGAAAGAGTAGCAATGGAAATGGGAGGTTTCCACATCCGATGATCAACTACTGTTCCTACCAACCCCATCGGCTTCTGTTCCGATGATCCAGGTGTCATTAGGCCGAGGTATGGCAGACAGGAAGGCAATGTGGACATCTGTGACAGTAACCACAGTGCCACACACGCTACAAAGTGCACAGCCCGCGTCGACGTGTTTGGCCGATATGTCGCTTTTAGCTTGTTACGGGTGCCGTTACTGGTGCGAGGCATTCCTGTGACTGTAGTCAACAAATGGTGAAGTGCATTCCTTTCACAGATTGAACATTCGAGCAACATTTCAATGCATTTCTGTCGCAAATATTGTAATTTTAGTTTGTAATGAGAGAGAGAGAGAGAGAGAGAGAGAGTACGTTATTCACATGTATATTAACTGCTCAAGAAGGAAAAAATGCTACCACTACCGTCAAATGGACAGCTTGAAACTATTACATACTCCGGAAATTTTGCGTGATTTATAGCCTGTCTGTCTGTAGGCCTATGTAGACTTGTAAATTGTGCAATACTGGCAGTTATATTCAAGATAAATTTCATACTGATATGTTTTTATACAGAAGATAATTAAATTTTGATTGACAATCCCAAAGCAGTTTGTTTTGTTTATGTACTAACAGTATTAACCATAATCAAATATGATTTATCTGAAGTGAAGTTACACAAACGGACAAAGATAAGTGTAGATTAAACGGTGAACTTAAGGTTATTTGTTGCTACAAACAGCGATAAGTATATCCCGATAACTAATTTTGCGTTTTTAGGAAAGACTGATTACAGATTATTACAAGAAAATGAAATGAAAATCATTCTATTCGATAATTCATTGAGTCACTTGACGTCATATTGACGTCATATTCATACCGTTACAGATCTTCCTGACGAAGTTACAGCATAAAGCCTCTGTTTTCGGAGAACAGAAGTCCCGTGAGATATTTAGTTGGATTTAACTGAATAACAGATCGACTCTGTCGTTATAAATAAAGAATGACTTCAGATGATGTGTGATGATAATCACATTTATAAACTGGTGGACGCTACGTGATGCATGATGACCTGTTTGCAGGGTAGGCCTACAAGTCGGTGACAAGTGAGATGTGGCTCATGCCTGACCACTGAAGCCTGACGTTGCGCATCTCGTGTTACATCCCGTCACAAATCCGGTCCGAATATTATCAATGGACCATTTTTTTTTTTGTCAGGTTGAATTAATGCCGTCTTTCCTCTAAAAGTGTCGATCAATATTTCGATGAAATATATGATCTTACTTTCTTAGAATTGACGGGATATATGGCAATTTCTCCATGAATCACATGTAGGTCTATTTCAGTGGAATGAGAGGTGATACAAATATGTAATGGCCGCCGTGCGTCAGATTTACGTTTATTATTACTTAGACAAAAAAAAAAAAGTTCGAGAGAAAAGGCAAAAGTAGAGGTCTAGGCCTATATATAGGAATTCATGTTGTATCCATCCCCTTGCTGAACTGACGATGGTCTGGAAAGTTATCGATTATTCATATCTTCCTAGGTCATTTTGACATAGATTTGTAATAAAATTGATTTGGAACAGTTATAGAAGTCTGACTAATTCTCTTTACGATAATTGTATATCAGTCCACAGAGGAGCGAGCCACCCAGTGTATAGACCTACATGTAACTGTAGAAATTATGAAATGATAACAGTGAATTTATAATACATAGGGTCTATCATTTGGGTTGCGGGACCAATGGAGTTGAAATAAAGCTTCAACATTTGATGACTATTTCAGAGACATCTATATAGCTAGGCCTTTATCAACAGCAACGAAAATGGAATGGTTTTGATCGAGAAATATGAACTTTTACTTTAAATGTAATCGGTAGTTTATGAAGGTACGTGGACTGAAGGAAAGCGGAGTAGAATGTTATTGATTTTTTACTCAGAACAGAGGGAGAGATAGAGAGAAATCAAACGCTCATTAGATTATCTTAAATTTAGCCTATTTTTTTCTTTTTCTGAAATGTGTAGGCCTACTTCTAAAAGTAGCAACTGTCCTTAAAGCTTATCGTGTGGTACGAAATCAAATTAATCGTGAATTACCCCAGAAAATCCAAAAATGTAGAAAAACGTTACATGTATTTTTTTTTCTTGTGGAACAACGAGTAGAGAAAGAGAGAGAGATAGAGAGATAGAGGAAGGAGGCAGGAGAAAGACTGTGGTGTACACAAAAGTTAGAAAACCAAATAACCTCAGTTTTTGCTGCATTTAACGGAATCTTATATATCGTCTCAGGGGCGGATTCAGGGGGGGGTCAAGGAGTCCCCCCCCCCCCCCCCCCCCCCGTCTTCGGTTTCTTAAAGGAACACCCTAAATTTTTGCTGGGAAAAGGTCCACTCTGGGTAAAATTTTATTTAGGTAAGCCTACATGATCGAGGATTTTATGGTAAAAGGTCCACTTAATAGAAAAAGACTCCCCTCCCCCTTTGAAATTGCTGGCTACAGACCTGCCCCCCTTTCAAGTAATCCTAGCTCCGCCCCTGCGTACGTCTCTCACAACTTGTCTGATTAATTTCACACAGATAATACAAAGATATAGGCCCCAAGCTTAGATATAAACTAAAGAGGACAGAATTATAGGCCTAAAAGGTAGAGAAGCATTTGCTATTGTTATATAGGACCATAGAAGTAGTTATCGTCTGTGTTCAGGTTGACCAAGGAAGTTTATCTAGACACATTTATTTCCTTGGGTTGACCGCCATTGGGTTGACTAACCAATCAGTTAGGTACTGTGAGAGTCGAGAGTACTATCGTATATAGAAGGACTGCGCAGTGCGTAGGCCTAAATTTAAAGCTTTTTTTTTCGAAACAATATAAACCTCAACAAATTATATTGAATTAAATACACTGAGATCACAATAGTCATAATTAACTGGACAGATTCTCAGTTTATTCATCTAAAATGATTTGTTTTCAGACACTGAGATTTTTATCAACATCCGCCCTTAAATACGCATTCTCATTCAACAGGTCAACAAATTCTCCCATGATCACTGTCTGAGCAGTCGTGGCCGAGTGGTTAAGGCGACAGACTAGAAATCTGTTGGGGTCTCCCCGCACAGGTTCGAATCCTGTCGACTGCGAATCTTTTTCAATTTTTCATCTCCCATGAATTTTCAATTCGTTTGTCGTTCTGTTTAACTCATAAAGGTACTGGTCAGATATATACTGAAAACAATTTTTTGATTATTCAATATTATAACTCTTTTTTGCTGTGAAATAAATTTTTTATCACATCGATGCTGCAGGTGCGACATCATCACATCTGCTGCAATCACTTTTTCACACAAACATTAGATCCTGTTGTCATATATTGCAGCTGGGGCGTACGTGTGTACTTTATCTTAACCCGAGTAAAACAGTAGTTTTCATTATATAAAGTCTAAGAAATGCATTTAAACGGCATTCCGTGAGCTTATTTATTCCCCTGCCGGAAATAGAGACAATGAACCATATATACCACTGCATATATACTGTAGAACCCTGGAGAAGGAAGTGACGTACAGGGGGTATCGGATTGATATAAGCGATTAAATTACCGGTTTCTTTTGATAAAATGACAATATTATTTATGAATACGAAATATTAAAACGCGCCCAGCTAACGAGACGTCCTGGATAAGGCCTTCTGCTTAAATATTAAAATATAAATATTGAGATTTGAGGTCATCAAGAACTGTGTCAGGTCGGTCAGGTTGAGCTCAGTGGCAAAAAAATGTGTAGCGGCTTCTGGCCAGTATAGTGAAAACCGTTGCACTTGGAGATTCGGAGATTCGGCAAGGACTCAACGGGGCATGCGGACCGACAGCAGACAGGTGAATGAGATGTCGAAATTCGACCCTTCTGTGTCGCTGGACAACCTGTTGTATCACGTCAAGTTACAGGTGATCTCGAAGTTCTAGTACATACAGTACATGTATATATGTTATGTCAGTGCGTTCTTGGTAACACAAAATATGTGATTGTTTCAGCCATGAGTGAAGTCTTTAATATGCATGTGCACTGTTATTATGTACAGAATGTTTTAGTGTGTACATTGATGTACTGTACGTACAGGTACAATGTACTGGTACATGTACTACAGTAGTAGTTTCAACTGAAATCACACTGTTGAATTGTAATATACACATGTATATACACTACATGTAGGATTAGTACATTCATTTGTATAGTATAAGACATGTACATGCTACTCTATATGACTTTGTAAAAGACTTAACAGAGAAAACAAAAAAAAAAATAATTAAGTGACTTTTATATCAAAATTATTCAGCAAGGTATTAAACTGATATATTCACTTGAATGTCAAATAACAGCAAAGTAACAAACTTTCATTTTTCAGATTTTGGAAGAAAGCCGCCCCTTGCTTTGTAAAAACTTGCAGCCAAAAAGGCATTACGCTTACCTACGCAGTGTGAATATGTTGTCTGAAGATGACTGTGCTGAGATCAACCATGAAGTGACACCGAGTTCACAGGCGGGGAAGTTTCTGGATATACTGCAGAAAAGAGGCCCCAGTGCTTATTACCATCTGTGCCAAGCTCTACTTAAGGAAGGTTCACAACTTTTTCTACTCAGACATTTGAATGAGGAATATGAAAGGAGGAGAGCACTTGTGATAGGTGTGAGGCCAGAAGACCATTTGAGGAATAATTAAAAATTATTATCAGTTATTAATTAACTAATATGTTATGTCAATTCTCATTATTGTTATTATTATTATTTATTTATTATATCATTGATTATCTGATTAATTAATGGATTAATATAGTCCACATACTTCTCACCTGTCCTAAAATTTGACTGAAATCTGCCCACAACTTTTTGTATAATTGTTGTAAATAGACATACAGACAAATAGTGATAATTAACTATTGATCAATCAATTCATCATAATTATTTGTAACTTGGTACCCTCCAACTAAGCAGTTTGTGAAAATTTTATCAAAATCTGCCTGCAACTCTTACGCCTTGTTGCTTATAGATAAACACACAAATAGAACCAAAAAATAACCTCCTTGGGAATGGCAAATGTATTTTTCCAAGTATGTTTTAGTTTATAACTAGATAAGTACTTTTTCATGGTAACCAGTCACACAGACATACACTGTATTGTCTTTGTGACATTTGGTCAGACCTATCAAAATTGAGCATTTATTTATGTAATTAAGATTATTATTTTCCTATTGCAGCTGAAAATCCTCACCTCTTGCCAACCAGCCTAGCAAGTGAACACAGCTGAGGATTGATGTAGCCTAAAATAATCACACATACCACCTACCTCTTGTATTATGGACTTCTACAAATGCCTGTCCAGCTTGTCAGCAGTTTCCATCTCATGCTGCCAGCACAGCTAATGCTGCAGTTGTAAACATTTTATTCCCAAAACCCTTTATTTATTTTAAAGACAGTTTTTGTAAATTGCCAGCACATGATGATCATCAAAACAGTCTGGTTTTATATTTGATACTTACTCCAGCCTGATGGCAACTTAAAACTATTTGATATCAAATTATTGTATTCAGATACATATCATTTAAAAATTTGTTCAGGGAAAATCTTATGACATTTATTATTTACAACTGAACAATTTTTATACTCTTACTACAGAGCGGACCAGTAGTATGTAAAATACCACATTGTTCATTTGTATTTTTACAGATACTGTAAACCACATTTCTTTTAACCTTATAATTTGGGCTAAGTAGGGGTTGTTACCTCTTGAATTGTAATAAAAAGTTAGAAGATTCTGATGTACAAAACTGTAGAAACTAAATTTTCATTTTCTGAAGTAATGTGAAAAGCACCAGGTCATTCCACTCTTTCATGTGGTATAGTTTAAGTTCTTTTTATGTGCATATACTAAATGTGAGTTCAGACATCCATTTTAGTTGAAACTAATTAACATAGAATTAGTTGAAACTAATTAACATAGTTGCAGAATCACATTTACTTATAAATATATAATTAATGTCTCAACTGTGACACATTTTGTTACTCTTGTTATCATGAAAATTTGTTAATGTTTGCCTGAAAGTATTTGCCTTTAATCTTCTTTATTTTTGCCTTTTGGGGTTGTATTCAAGCATTTTAAAGAGCCTCCCAGGGGATGTTTAATGTTATCCAGTTGGTGCGTAATAGCAGTTTCAAGGCAAGGTAAATGTAATACCAAAAATGCAACAATTATTTGTTTATGCATATATTTGTTGTATCTTGCACCTTTTGGGCAAAACTTTTCAAGATACTCGCTATTTAAAAAAGCCAGATTAGTTTTTCAGGAAGGTGCTAGTCATGACGGCACCTGAGCATGGCAAACTTTTTTTTCCAATTATTTACAATTTATAGTAGCTGTGGTATTGGAAGGTTTATGAAGAGTATAAACCTCCTACAACCTTCAGAATGGGTACACCTTCTATGGGATGACAGTTACAAAGACGACCTATTTTTGTATCAACAGAGAACATTTATTGGAGAACATGTAGATATCTATAATCTTTCTGCATATCATGTGAAAATGTAAGGCATTTTAATATTTGCATAAAGTATTTCACAAAAATGTTCAGATAATATAAATAAAGCCATATGGATTATGCTATACATACATATATATAATGCTGTAAAGGGTTTCTTTTTTCATGTATTCAATATGGTTGAGCCCCTGAACGTTAAGAGGCCACACATCACACATCTAGCTTGATGATTTATTGATGATTAATGTCAATATATCAGTTATATACATCTTTAAAGTGCAAAATGAAGGATTTTCTGCAGGAAAAAGTCCACTGCTTTCTGCCGTAGTTTATATGAAATGAAACTGCCTGTAATACAACTAGGTCCATCACAGATTTGTCAAATACAACAGGTCAGCGTCCCTCTATCTTCTGCCCTGATGCCCCTGGGTTCACAATATTTTTCTCCTTGTAGGACTGAGCTTCTTTCTTTAACACATTAAGCAGTGTCTGTGAACTCTCCAAAATCTGAAAAGAAATATCCAAAAGATATGAAAGCAAACTGAAGGGAAGATATAAAATTATTTTCTAAAATAAAATCAAATAGGTAAAAGATAACACAAGAAATAAAGAATTTGAAGAAGTCATTCACTTTTATAATCCTTAAATTTTGCAAAAAAAAAAAAAAAACAAAAAAAAACACACATAACCACTCTTAAAGGTCACAAAACAAAACTTTTTTTACTTCACTACAAATCATCACCTGTCCTAGGATATTTGGCAACTGTACTAAATCACCATCTGTCCAGTGACATTTATCTATGTTAAATTCAAATCAAATAAAATTACATCATATGTGAGTTCCTTATCACTAACAGTCCTGCAAATGGGGGGGGTGGGGGGGGGGGGGACTTTCTAAAAAAATGGACCTTTTTATGCTTACTAGCAGTTGGCCCAATATGAAAAATGACATAGGACTTAGTCACTTAGATCAAACTTTGATTCCACCCCAAAGTGAAGTTCTTTCTATCTCACCCCCACCTATGGGCCGGACTAATAACTATTATGGTCACCTACCTTCATGTATGCTGCTTCTGTCTCCGCGATGGTTTTATCAAATTCATTTCTAGATGCCATTTTCTTGCTTAAACTTTCATTTATTTTTGCCAGTCTTTCTGTCAAAATCCTTATGTCATGTTGAACTTTATTTTTTTCTTCCTCTTCTTCCTCCAGTGCTTTATTTAGTGCATCTCTCTTGGCACACAGATCTTCTATGCCTGGACAATGAAAATGGATATAAATACAAAGATAAAAGGGTTTAGGAGTTAATATCATTATTGTATAATTATATCAAGATAGGAGGAGTCTCTCATCCATCACACTTCAATGGCAAAGTGCAACCAACTTCCTCTAAAACTCAAAAATGAAGCTGAAATGGAGATTATCAAGTTATTTATTTTTGACCTGAAAGACATCAAACAATGTTTAATGCAATATACCAAGTAAAGTAATTCATAAGCTATGTGTCAGTGAGTTACTATGTTAGTGTCTTCAATAAATAACTAAGGCATGAGATTTATTGCTCCCTTGTAATTTGGTAATTTGTATTAATTGACCCTAATAGGACAAATGGGCCTTTTACTGTTCTGACTTCAGTCTCTACATGTAGTGGGTCTAGTGTAATACACAACTTCAAGTTTTCTACTTTAGATGGGTAATTCCATAGGGTTAATGTCCAACAACACAGACTGTAATTGGATAAATACCAAATTATGTTTGTAAACATGTGATAAACAGTAACAATACCAAAGAATATGAAATGTTATCTCTCGACGAAAAACCAAAAATACCGCCTACTTTTCGACTTGGCAACGAGAACAACACACAAAACAACTTACATTTAACCAACTCGTTGTTATAACTCTGTAATGCAGCGCCTTGTTGTGACATTTTGTCGGCGAAGTCTCTCAAGTTGGTTTTTGAACAACGAATATGCTATAAATTCCTTAAAAAATTGAATGTCTCGGTCTCTTTAGTTAATCTGTCGCTGTCAGTTGTGTGTAGACGTCATCAAACTCTGCTAATCGTTACGTCACTGAAAGCGGTGTAGCACAAAACCTTCAAGATGGCGGCGCCCATGAATACGAAAAGTGAACTCGTACAAGATTGAATACTACGATCTAGAAGTGAAAATTGAGGTTTGAACTCAGTAAATAGTGTCATCCAATCATCCTTTGTCATAGTACACTGTATTTATTTAATTTACACAGTACTTTAGGGACCAACCAGGTCAATTTTTGGTGTAAATTGCTTCGAATTGTGTTGTTTACAAGCTCCAGGCGACGTTTCCCCAACGCATTTTGTCTGTTGTGTCTTGATTGAAGGTTATGTGTATGGGCGGCCAAAAGGGCAAAAATTCATGTCGTCGATTCAGTTATGTTTCGTCGATTCACTGCCTTCCCATCGATTCAGTTTCAAGTTTAAACGATCCTGTCATAAATTCAACATCTACTTTCGTCAATTCAATTGTCAAACATTTCTCATCTATGGTGTATTAAAACCAATGCTGTCACTATTTTCGTCGATCGTGTAACTAATCTCGTCGATCATCAAACTGTTTTTGTCGATCGTGTAACTATTCTCGTCGATCGTCTAATATCTCGTCGATCATGTAACTATTCTCATCGATCGTCTCATCGATCGATCGCCAGAGTGCGCTGCGGTAGCAACACGTGCTTCTGTCTGTCAATCACGCGGTAATTTTTAACTCGGCCAGCCATGGTCAGAGTTAAGCACAACTAGAAAATAATGTCCCTACAACCGAATATCTTTTAATTATTAACAACTAAAATTGAAATTGTTGAGAAAATGTTCTTATTTCACTAGCAATCATTTTGTTTTCTGCCATTTTGATAGTCATGTGATAGGCCAATGTGCTACCGCAGCGCCCTCTGGCGATCGATCGATGAGACGATCGACGAGAATAGACGATCGATGAGAATAGTTACACGATCGACGAGATTAGTTGGACGATCGACGAGATTAGACGATCGACGAGAATAGTTACACGATCGACGAAAATAGTGACAGCATTGGTTTTAATACACCGTAGATGAGAAATGTTTGACAGTTGAATTGACGAAAGTAGATGTTGAATTTATGACAGGATCGTTTAAACTTGAAACTGAATCGATGGGAAGGCAGTGAATCGACGAAACATAACTGAATCGACGACATGATTTTTTGCCCTTTTGGCCGCCCATATATGTGTTGAAGCAATTTATATGTAAGTCGGTTCGGTTTTTGTTACATTTAAACTGAGATATATAATATGTTTTTTGAGATTCCGAAAAGCCTAATATATAATTAATAGGATGTGTTAGAAAAGTTGTGAGCAGTGTGAAACTTAAAAATCTTACAACATGACTGAGGCACAAGGGCGACAGCCATGGAAATAAGGATGTAACACAACATATAGCTGGCCAAAACTTACAGCTGTAAGGACACAGACTATATTTGAATCCCACTACTAAATCTCTCACCATGTCGATGATAGACACTTGGGTAAATGATAAACTGCACGATATCCTTGGGATATCAGACAAGTACATTGGCCAGTATCTGATTGGGCTGGCCAGTAAGGCTGCCAGCTCTGATGATTACATTGAAAAGCTGAAGGAGACAAAGACAGTGGATATTGATGCAAACATGGAGAACTTTGCCAAGGAACTTTGGTCCAAGGTATATGTTATTTTATTCTCAAGGTAAAATTGAAGATTTGTTCTCAGCGAGTATTTATAGTGTATATATAGTTGTATGTGTTTATACTTTTTCGTGTTATTTCTTTTGACCAGTCTTCATATTTTTTTAGTCATCCATCATAATTTAATAATTTTCCTTCCTGAAATGTGACAAGTATGTCTGAGTGATCTCAATTTTTAAATGAGGCAGCATTTAACTTATTTTTCGAGTTCCTACAACTTACAAGGAAGTTAATTTTGGTCTGTTTGAGTGCCGTTGATAACAGCTCTGTTATATGCCTTTCTGTAGGTCCCTAGAAGACAGCAAGGAGAAAAGCTAGCCAGGATCCAGGAAAGGGAAGCCATTGCTCTACAAGAAAGGAATAGAAGCTACAAGCTGGTGTCAGAGGATGAGGAAGAAGAGGAATTTGTTATTCCAGCCAAAGTAAGTAATGGCTTTGTCACTTTGGTGAAGTGAGTAAGAACTCGTCAAGACATATCAGCTAAAACAAGAATTGACTTCCAGACCACTGAAGATGTTGCAAAACCAACACATCCCCCACCCCCCCAGCAGCTATTTCATCTTAATCAGTTGCTAAATATTATATTATAGCACCCACAGAAAATAGTGCTTTAGCCAAGCAGCTGAAGGGAGACCCCCCCCCCTCCAAATCAGTTAGGAAATCTTGATGTTCTAAGAATGTTGTGTGCCCTCATAAGTCCAAACAGTTTGTAAAATAATTTTGCAAATAATTAGGGACTTTGGATTTCTCATGTGATTATTTTATCATGAATGTGTTATTGATTTGAGCTGTCACGGTGTTTATCACATAAAAAGTATTCCACATCTTCATCATTTTTTGTATTTACAGAAATCTAAGAAAGATAAGAAAAAGAAAAGAAACATTAGAAGAAAGACAGAGTCGGATGAAAGTGACAGTGATGGAGAGAGGTGAGCTCCAATATATAATTGTTGAATTGTAGGCATATTGCAATTTAAGCAGAATATTTGTTAACAGAACTACTGCTGTGTGTGACAAGACAAAAGTCACTATATTTTATAATCGGGTCACATAAGACACATACATTTTACAAGCATTATTGCTAGTGCATTATAGATTTGACAATAGCTTATATAGTAATGTCATTGAATTTCTTTGTATATTTTTTTGAGGATGAAGTAAGGAAAAGTGTCAATAGGCTCTATGAATTATGTTAAGTGATTAAAAGAGAACTGAAAATAAGTATTGCACTGAATTAAAACATAATTTGGATAGAAATGAAAGTTTGGTTTTCATTTATTTTTTGACAGAATTATAAAAGTCTGATGTTTCCAACATTTTCTTTTGTTTTTCAAGAGAAAAAAGACAGCAGAAAGTTGAAGCTGAGTCATCAGAAGATGAGTTTGACAGAGAGGAGAAAGAAAGACTGCTTGACCAGAAAGAAAAGGATGAGTTTTCTAACCGTCTGAGGACAAAAGATAAAGAAAAAACAAGGAATGTAATGTCAAAGTCAGAAAAAAAGGTAGAGTTTTGTTCAGAGACTGCTAATTCAATAATATGTTGCTGCATCTGATTAGTCTGTATTTTAATGACAAGTAAAAAGTAGACATGGGAACTTGCCTTTTAAAATAACCGAATTCAGCTATTGCTAACTTTCTACCGTGCTACCACACTGCTGAATATGTTTTAGCATATCTTTATTTTTCCTATTGAGTCGCTTTTGAAACAAATAAAACAAGTAGATTGATATAAAGTATTTTTTTATTTGAAGTTAATGAAAATGTAAGCAGACTGAAGGTAAAGAATGGACAAGTGAAGAAAACAACAAACAGAAGCTTCCTGCCCTTAGAAATAACTACCGTACTCAATCAGCCAATCGATGTTTATTTAAAATCTTTCATAAAGAACATAATGATTTCTTACATTTTGTGGGTTTTTAGGCCTATGAAGAAGCCAAAAAGAGGCTGCAGCTCGAGTCTGAAGACAAGAAAAAAATAGTTCCTGAGCTAAGAAAACAATCACGAAGAGAATATTTGAAGAAGCGCCAAGCTGCGAAATTGGAGGATTTGGAAGCAGATCTCATGGATGAAGACTATCTGTTCAGTGATCTCAAGTAAGAATTATTTTTTTGAGACCTGGTTTTCATTTATGAACATTTGTAACAATCTCTTTTTCTTGTAAGGTCTGGAGATACTGAGATCTGATTGCTTTAAATGAAAAACTTTCATGATTAAAAATAGAACATTAATTGAAAATTTCCTTAATGTAAGAAATAAAATATCTTACCAAACTCTCACCTGTATTTACACCTTTATATGTTTATTATATCTGTCCAGCCTAACAAAGCGGGAGAAGGCTGAGCAGGAGTACAAACAGAATGTCCTAAAGTTGGCCAAGGAACATAGGAGGGCCGGGGATGTGGAGAAAGTGAACAGATACTACATGCCTACAGGGGATGAGGTGAGGGTTGATAACTGTTCTTGTTTACTGTGTAGTGGTTAATGCAATTCAAATGTTTTTTTTTTTTTTTTTTTTTTTTTTTGCCATGAGTGATCAGTAAATACTATTTTGTGTGTGGTGTAAGTCTGGCTGTGTGTGTGTGTGTGGGGGGGGTTTAAACTGTGTCTTCTTTATAAATTGCAAAATGTGGAAAGAACATCTTTTTTACTGCATAAAACCACATTACTGTTAGGGTTTACAATGTTGCTTATCTTACTATTTTAAAAGATCTGTTGTGTTTAACCATCAGTTTACCTAAAACAAAGCTTGACATATCAGTCACTGACACACACAGCACTATGAGTTATGTGTTATTATTTTGTAGAAACCTGAAAACCGATTTGTAGAAGATGAGAATGAGAAAGGGTTGAATTATGAACAGAAGAGGTGGGAAGAAGAGCAGCTCCACGCTGCCACTCTCAAGTTTGGAGCCAAGGATGCCAAGGCTAAGAAAAAGGTAATAAAAACTTGCTTCTGTTACTCATACTTTGAAAACCTTGAAAATGGAATTTATTTGAGTTGTATATTTTACCCACTATGTTCAGAAGTGATACATTTTGGTAAAAAGTATGTAAATTAGAGATTCCAGAAATCCATAGTGTTTTTTTTTTTTAATCTCCGGTTTTAATTTGAATTAAGTACTAAAAGTATTTAAAATTTGCCAAGTTCTGAAAGTGCAAGTTTCTAAATGATCTGTTTTATGACAACAGATATATACTTGTTTTTTCAGGAAAAAGAATATGATTTTGTAATGGATGAAGAGATAGAGTTTATCCAGGCTATTCCAATGGCTGGCACTAGAGATAAGGTGAACAAGCATTGTAGAATTTAGTGTATTCATTTGACTTCTCTTTTATAGAAGCTCAGTTCCAACAACTGGATAAGGGTCAAACTAGTCTCTTTTTTACTCTTTCTCTTTTTTTTAATCTAAGAGAAAATCTCGATTAAACAAGGGAAGTTGAACAGATCTTATGCATTTTCTGGAAACTCTTTTTAGTTTTGTAAAGTAATGAATCTAATTTCAAGGAAAAAATAATATCATTTCAATAATCACAATGACTATTCTAGGAAGATGAACCAGAGCTGTCAGAGCGACAAAAGAAGAAGATGACAATAGAGGAAACGCGTAAAAGTCTTCCAATCTGGCCGTTCAGGGAGGACCTTCTGAAAGCTGTGGAGACATATCAGGTGCTGATTATAGAGGGCGAGACTGGAAGTGGAAAGACCACCCAGATTCCACAGTATTTACATGAGGCTGTAAGTACAAAAATAAATAACAATCGTAGTAATGGACATAATGGTAATGACCACAACAAACTTATGTAAAAATTTCTATATAATCAGCAGCACAAGATGTGTTATCCTCATTGTGTATGATGACAAAATGAGATTTAATGATTGCTACAATAAAGTGTCTTAGGACATTGTTTTTGATACCTTTCAATTTCATAATGTCCAAAGTGCAGTTGTTTTGGGTAGGTGTTGAAAAAAGTCACATATTTTAGCTAGTTCACATTTAAGATGAAGAACTCTGGTGCAGACTACCACACCATCATGTGATCAAAGAAAGAAGCTTAATTTTACAAGTGTCATATTTTCCAGGGTTACTGTAAGGATGGCATGAAGCTGGGCTGCACTCAACCTAGGAGAGTGGCTGCCATGTCAGTGGCTGCCAGAGTGGCAGAGGAAATGGGATTTAAACTGGGGAATGAGGTAAATTTTTTTGTTGATCTGGCTGGGTGGGTGGGGGCTGTGGGTGGATGTGGGGTGCAGCAGGCATTTACCCCCACCCCCCTTTCTTCTGTTCTCTTTAATGAGTTTTATATGCATGTGTGCTATAGAAGACTATTTTAATTGTACACTGTCAAATTTCAGTGACTAAAATGATGATCAGAATGTAGATTTAATGTTCAGATATATAGACAAGATCAGTCAGATTCATCAAAATACTTTTAAATTAGTAAAAAATTAATGTAAATATTTATGGTGTGTTGGTGTTTTGAATACTCCAGGTTGGCTATAGCATCAGGTTTGAGGACTGTACTTCAGAGAGGACTGTCTTGAAGTACATGACAGATGGAATGTTGCTGAGAGAGTTTCTGGGAGAACCTGACCTAGCCAGCTACAGGTGGGTCACTGTGTGTGTGTGTGTGTGTGTGTGTGTGTGTGTGTGTACATGTGTGTGACTGTCTCTGTGAACATGTATGTCTGTGTTTGTGTTTTGATGTATTCAGTTACATGTGGATCTCTCTCTCTCTCTCTCTCTCTCTCTCTCTCTCTCTCTCTCTCTCTCTCTCTCTCTCTCTCTCTCTCTCTCTCTCTCTCTCTCATGTGTGCTTGGGAGAAAGATTGCTCTGTGTGTTTGAGTGTATGTGCATGTGTGTGTATATATATATATCCAAGGGATATTGCAGCACCAGTCAAACCCCATTACTTAGTTTCTAATATTTCCTCTGCTCCAGTGTTCTGATCATAGATGAAGCTCACGAGAGAACTCTCCACACAGATGTGTTGTTTGGACTGGTCAAGGACATCGCCAGGTTCAGACCAGACCTCAAACTGCTCATCTCCAGTGCTACACTTGACGCAGAGAAGTTTTCTATGGTGAGACATATAGTACAGTGTTCTTCATTGCTAGATTACAAAACTGCTACTACAAGATTCATTGAGAAGCCATTACACATGATTTAAATTCATTGTTATATAATACATATATTAATCATGGGGATTTGGGTAATGATATAAGTTAAAGATTAATTTAAAAATTACAGTAACAGTTAGAACATCAAATTACTTTACTTGCAGTACAATGTACTTTTAATCAGGGTTAAATTACAGAACTGTTACTACAAGGTTCCTAGAGAATCCGTTAGAGATAGCATGCATTACGTTTGTTTTATCACACATATATTCAGCATGTGGATTTGGGTAATAATATAAGTCAAAAATTAATATTTAAAATAACAATTAAAACATCAGTTGAATATCCTTGCAGTTCTTTGATGATGCCCCAGTATTCAGAATCCCAGGGAGAAGATATCCGGTGGACATATATTACACAAAGGTACAGTATGCTTGTAGAAGCTTATTGAAATGAGTTGGAGATGGAAACATTTGTTATATTTTGTGAAGACATGTTAGATGGTTGTGTCACCTTTTTATGTTACCTTCATCCCATTTGCAAAGTCTTTGTAAATTATGTCTTCTTGATGTGATGATACATAATGTAATGACAGTTGTTTGTTTTTTTAATTGCTGTGAAATCAGTTATTTTCTAAAGCCTCTTTTTCTCTTACATCAGAAGCGAAGACATGCTTCGTTGTAGGCCCTAGAGGCTGACTACATCGATGTGTAACTGTTTGTGTTATGTTGTAGGCCCCTGAGGCTGACTACAGTAACTGTTTGTGTTATGTTGTAGGCCCCAGAGGCTGACTACAGAGATGTGTAACTGTTTTTGTTATGTTGTAGGCCCCCGAGGCTGACTACATCGATGCTGCAGTAGTCTCAGTTCTACAGATCCACTGCACTCAGCCAGTGCCGGGAGATATTCTGGTGTTTCTGACAGGACAGGAAGAGATTGAGACTGCTAATGAGATGCTTATGGTGAGTTAGACCTGCATATGTTAGGGAACCTTTATTTCTCTGAATTAAAATGTACATCTGTATAATTATATATTTCACTGTATGTATGAAAATGTATAAAAAATATTGGAATGGAAGAACAATTTTATTAAGTCTTTTTTTAATTATACTTGTATTATGATCTGTGAGTGAATGGAAAAATTGTAAGTTTAAAAATTAAAAATAAGCATTAAATTATGATACCTCTGTTATTGATTGATTGATTAAGTTTTTTTATTAAAGAAAAAAATGTTACAACCCTTTATACCTACACTTTAGGAGAGAACTAAAAAGCTAGGGTCCAAGCTAAAAGAGCTGATCATTCTGCCTATCTACTCCACACTGCCCTCAGATATGCAGTCCAAAATATTTGAACCAACACCACCTGGTGCCAGAAAAGTGAGTTACTGCTTCATGTTTACAGCTAGCTGAAAAATATTAAATTCTTATCTGTATTCATAGGTAATTGTCCAAAACATGATCTGTGTAATATTTTTGTTTTAAAACAAAGGGGTCCACTACATGTATATAAAACTGGGGCAGCACTGGTCACGTATATGGTCTTGAACCAGTGATCATCCTGGCTTCCGGATAAAATATCGATCTTACCAGGCTAAGCATTATTTTTAGTAGTGATATGTACATCATAAATCTTAGCAGTTCATTTTTAGACCTACTAATAGTGATGACTGTCTGGGACAGACATTATATATAGTGCTCTGGCTGCTGAGAAGTTGGGATTTACAATTATGAAAATATAATTCGGTGAGATGTTTTTTAGTTCAGCTGAAATGAACATTAATTTTATGTAAGTTTCTTGTAAATTGCAGCAATGATGGATTTTACGTTATTCTAAGTGATTTCTGTTAAATGCACATCTGTTACATTGACAGGTTGTCCTGGCAACAAACATCGCAGAGACATCTCTTACGATAGACGGCATTACCTTTGTGATAGATGTGGGTTTCTGTAAGCAGAAGAGTTACAATGCAAGGACGGGCATGGAGTCACTGGTGGTGACACCTATATCTAAGGTATTGGTTACCATAGCTACTAGTTCTGAATCTTGACACTGGATTCTATGGCACAAATGCGATGTTTAGTATTAGTTACTAAGGCAAAAAGTTGGATACCTTTGGTATTGTTGCTGTGGAGTGAAATAGCAGACCTTAGTATTACTTAGCATGGCCTTGATTGGGTTGTTGAAATTCACAACACTTTATAATGTTTGAATCCTTGTTTTATAATATATCTCTTTTTTACCCCGCTTTTAGGCAGCAGCCAATCAGAGAGCCGGAAGAGCTGGGCGCGTGTCTGCAGGGAAATGTTTCCGCCTGTACACAGCTTGGGCATACAAAAACGAACTGGAAGACAACACTATTCCTGAGGTTAGAGGATGTTTGCTGTCTTATGTGCTTGCTTACTTGCACACAGAAGCATAAATGGCTTAGTTGTTATAGACTTTTAGGCAATTTTACCACTCTTAAAATTATTCATTGTTTAGTTTTGTGCACAAAGTATCTACTGACAGCAGTATCCCATGATGCCTCAGTTCATAATAGGCTTAAATTTTGTGCTGACAAACATAGTTTTTTTCAAAATAATAAAAAATAAGGAAGTAACACAACATTTTATCATTTGTTTCATTTTACTTGTAAGAACAGTTCATATTATGAGAGATCTTCTAAGTCAGTTTATTAATTTCCCAATTTAACTTTATTATCACTTCTGTCACTTATTCCATTCTAGATCCAAAGAACCAATTTAGGCAATGTGGTTCTGCTCCTCAAGAGTTTGGGGATCAACGATTTGATCCACTTCGACTTCATGGACCCCCCTCCGCACGAGACCCTCGTTCTGGCCTTGGAACAGCTGTATGCTCTGGGAGCACTGAACCACCGCGGAGAGCTGACCAAGCTGGGGAGGAGAATGGCGGAGTTCCCTGTGGACCCCATGCTGTCTAAAATGATTTTGGCCTCTGAAAAGTAATTTTATAGATAATGGCAGCAATTAGTTGTGTTCGTGTCCCTTTAGATAGCATAAATATCTTTGAGGTCCTGATTAGGGTGCATTCCTTGTACTAGGTAGAGTGATCCAACTTTGCAGGGACCCTCGCTGAATGTAATCGGATTTACTCAGTGAAATACTTTCTTGTGCAGGGGAGGGGGGGTGATTAACTTATTGTGCTTTATGTTTCTCAATGCTTTTTCACTCCCTTTTAAGTGCGACCGAACACACAAAAGTTAGTCACCCCCTAACCGCTTGAGTTTTTTTTTGGTTGAGGTCCTTGTCAGTCCTGTTTTGTGCCACAGGAGATGTTGACTACTGAACTGTTAATTTAAGGATACGTTCTGTTATACAAGGCCTTAAGTGTTATCAAGATGTAAGATATATGCATTTGCAGAGAACTGATCAGATTTAATTTCATGTTGAAAATCAGTTTTGTCCAGTATGGTAACAGGTAATGCTTTCTGATGTATTTTTTTCTTGTAGGTACAAATGCTCTGAGGAGATCCTCACCATCACAGCCATGCTGTCAGTGAACAACGCCATCTTTTACCGTCCCAAGGATAAGATCGTTCACGCAGACACGGCCAGACAGAACTTCTTTGTGCCTGGTGGAGACCACCTGACGTTGATGAATGTCTATACACAGGTGTCTGCTCTTTTCTTTTTATTTCTTCAACTTGTAGTGTGTGTGTGTGTGTGTGTGTGTGTGTGTGTGTGTGTGTGTGTGTTGTATGACAAGGCCAGTATACAAAGCAATCTAAAATGTTGATATTATATTGGCCCTATGACCCTTACACTAGCCCTGTGTCTCTTATATTAACATTTTATTATACTGGCCCTACACATTTGTATAACTAAAAAATAAACTTAACTTAGAAGTTTAGCTTTTTTATTTCAAACATAGACAAAAAAGGACTTTTAATCCTGGTAGAATGTCGATGTAGAAGACACTGTTTATCACTGTAGTATTTATTTCAGTGGATGGAGACGGATTATTCCACCCAGTGGTGCTATGAGAACTTCATCCAGCACAGATCTAGTAGAATGTTTACATTGACGACACTGTTCATCACTGTAGTATTTATTTTAGTGGATGGAGACGGATTATTCCACCCAGTGGTGCTATGAGAACTTCATCCAGCACAGATCCATGAAGCGTGCCAGGGACGTGAGAGAGCAGTTGGAGGGGTTGATGGAGAGAGTGGAGATAGAGCTTCAGTCCAATAAGGAAGACACTGTCGCCATCAGGAAGGTAAGGATGTCGTGTGTGTGTGTAGACTGTTTTGCAAAGCACATCTTAGCTGCCCTGCTGCTTAATTTTGGGATTTTTGGAAGTTGCTTTGCCACATAAAAGACTTATTGAGAGAATTCCAGGAATAGTCACCTTGTAGATAAGCCAAATCAGAGGAGAGAAGTGTTTATTTCAGTCTTCAAAGGAATCATCTGTGGACACAAGCAGGTTCATATTTACTATAAGTCCCTTGAATTGTTTTTTTCTTTTCTAAGTCGCCTGGTCTTTATATGACATCCTTATCATTTTCTCATTGTTTGTTTGTCTTTGGTTGAGGCTTTTAAGACTAGGACATGACCAACTAGATGTCTGTGTCATATGGTATGGAGCAAGGAAAAGATCACGTCCCATTGCTGTGAACTTATTCCGTAACAAATAAAGAATAGACGATAGTGTTTTCACCAGCCAAATGTGTCAAATTGTTTTTAACTGTGTAAAATAGCTATGGAGAAAATCTACAAGTACTGAATTAGAACTAGAAAGGTTATAAAACTGGACCACATTTTTTTTTTTACGATGTGTGTTATATAATGATATTTTATTATGATGTATAATAATTATAACTGCTATTGATATGATATATTGTTATGTAATTGTTGTTATTTTCAGGCCATCACAGCAGGGTTTTTCTACCACACAGCTCGTCTTAGTAAGAGTGGTCAGTACAAAACTGTCAAGCACCAGCAGACAGTGATGGTCCACCCCAACAGCAGTCTGTTTGAGGAACATCCAAGATGGCTGATCTACCATGAGCTGGTACTCACCACCAAAGAATTCATGAGACAGGTAATGGGGATATTAGACACATAATTCACGGTTACCGTATATATTAGCACAGTGTGGTATTATTAAGATAGAGTATAATATTCTGTACTTAAGAGACTAAATAAAACATGCCGTAGTGTTTGATTGGTGTTATTAAGACTTTAAGTAAAGAATTTTTTTATCACTTTTCATGTCACTTATGTTATTTAGTCTCTAAGTAAAGAATGCTACTTTTTATCATCCTATCTAGAACCCAGGGACAAACCTCTGTCGTAGTGAGGTATTGATGTTGAGAACATTCCTTCCATAATTTTGTTGATGTTGCCTGGATGAAACTTAAGGGTTATGCCTGATTTTAGGATATTCAGTCTCCATTTTGGTCATTTTTTTTTCATGTGGTCTAAATGCAATGAGAAATTGCAAAACACCTATTCAGAACTTTCAGTTTTTACAACTTTTACCCATGTTGTTCCTGTTGTTGTTACAGGTGATAGAAATTGAGAACCAGTGGTTGTTGGAAGTGGCCCCTCACTACTACAAGGCTAAGGACTTGGATGACGGATCACATAAAAAGATGCCTAAACAGACTGGCAAGTCCAAGGCTGAGATGACACGGACTTATTGAGATAATATCAGGGGCAGTCGCCACGTAATCCAGAGTTGGGAAAACAAATTGTACACTGATAGGTATCAGAGATGAAACTGATGAAACTAAACTCCATTATTACAGTGCTGAAACATGCAAGAAGAAAGTTTATTTTAAGTACTTAAAATACCAAAAGAAAAACAAGACAGGAGATTCAGTTGGACCCGTAAGGCTTCCATGTGTTCAAAAGATGGCCAAGAAAGTGAATGAGTGTGAGAGATGTATTCAGGACCGAATTGATTATAGCAGGACCTGAAAAAACATGTATTAAAAATAACAAGAAATACAGGTGTGATGTTGTTTGCATGCAGCATACATCCAAACTAAGGCCTGGAATGATTAGGAAACATTAATGAACACAGTTCCTAGCAGTTGGCTGTAGACAGTTGATTTATTATCTATGACATACATGTATATTGTTCATATAAGTACAGAGTGCATCTTGTACATAATATTACTGTACCATGTACATATACTAGCACATAAGAAACTGAAATACATGGAAAATGTCCGTATATAATGTATCTTTGAAATAAAATGATTTTCAAATTTAATTTAACTGCTTTACCAATGCAAAATTGTATCACAGTTGAATTGATTATGTTGTTTAAATGTTTTTCATTTCAAATTTGACCTTTCTGAATGTCTCTTTTATTTAACAAAGTTAAAACTATTATAAGAACAGAACATGTTGGACGACCTAGGAAAGGCAAACTTAACCCATTCGAGGTGATTTTTTACATCGACACGATATGAAATGCAAGACACCCATACATTTTGTCTTGAATTACGTCCAATCCTGTACAATTAACCCACATATGGAACTACAGTAACCGCTCAGGGTAAAAATAAGTGCCTGAATTGAAATTTGAAGCGATCCAAAAAATGCCAGTAGCTTAATTTAAGCCAATTGGAATTGCCTGTATTACTCCACGCGCAGACCGCATTTTCACAATCTAACGGTTTCTCTCCCATTTCTGGGTATTCGCGGCTTCAAATGCCATTCGACCGGTTATTCCTGGGAAAACTGGCGTTTGCTCCCTTTTCTGCACAGTAACTATCATTATCATTGATTTTTTATTTACCGCTGGAACGGTCATTTACAGAATGGTGCAACTTTTGCTTTTTATCTCGCCTTCTGGGGTGTCTTGGCCGTTGGCGTTTCCGTTAGCGTGCCCGTTCTTTTCTTTCCCCTTCCCGCCTTTCGAAGTCCCATTCTGCAGTGCTGGGTTACTGTCCATGTCATGGTCTGCCAGGTCCTCTAATTCCCCGTCTTCTTCCTTGGCCATCTGAAATTACCATTAATGGTCGTAGATTTGCTCGCGCAGTTTGTTTTTTGAAATATTTAAAATTCAAACTATCGCAGGTTGGGAAGAAGATGCAGCTGAACTTCGCACAACGACTGTCTTCAACATATTTTGAACAACAGCAGTTTAATTTCTAAATCTTTCTCGATATTTTAGTTTTAAATTATAGTAAAAGTTTTTTTTTCATTTCGGCCCTGCCTGAATAGTACAACTTCAGTTCGAATATGATGTCTATTTTTACGTTACCTCCTCGGCTGTTTCCGCCAGCTCGGCCAAGTCTCGCATTCCACGTTCTTCAGCGGCCTCGCGTAGTGTCACCACCTTGCCTCCCTTACCGTACTGAAAGGTGAAAATAAAACAGTTATTGCAATCCACATATCCCGATTACATTCATATTATAATAATCTCCTCGAATGGGCGACTAAGTTTTAAAGGTTTGGACGTACTTCAAAAAGAATTTTGAAGGAGAAGAGACGGTCTGCTTCTAAAGCCGAGGAAGATTTGACTAAAAATAATGTTGACCTTGAGAGCGGATTCTTTGCTCAGTTGTCTGTGCGTTTAACGCTTCAAAGAAAGAAGTATACTTTAAAGGCATGAGCGGGGGCTAGTTTTTGTGACTAATGATATATTAACCATTGATCCAACCGTGACAATCACCAGTCGCAAATCTAGGAATGCATGCGGTCATGTGTGTAAGTGTGCGTGTTCGTTATCTTACCGGACCCTTAATGACTGCATCGGCTCCCTCCTCTACCAGATACAGGGCCATTTCCTCTTGATTGTTTGTCACACAGACAAAGAGAAGGTCCTTCGGTTTCTCCTCTCCTGGGAGCAGGTACATTTGCTTCATTATATCTCCTACAAAGACAATACGGACTATGTGAAATAACACTTACATGGCATACTGTGATGGACCTTAAAGATTTTTATTCGTTCAAGATGACATGCTTTTGAGAAGGAACGGTCTACGTATAGGATATGCTAGTACCCGCCTTCCCACGCGGGCGTTAACAGGTATATTGCAACGCCGCTAACAAAACGAAAATGTTTTAACTAATAAGCAACACACAACGGCAGTGGTTATCAAACTTAAAATGCCAGAATTTAATGCAGATTTTATATGCCGTAATGCAATTAACTTTCACATTGCTTCCAGACTTGAAATCATGCACTTTTGGGTCAAGTTTTTTTCAACGCTGTCACGTCACCGATCTTCCTCCGCCTCTTACCGGCGTTCAGCCACTCGGGCAATTCCTCCCGTAATTCCTTCCCCTTGTTGTAGTCGCCTTCCTCAATGGCGTCCACCCACTTGTGGTACTGGTTCCGTAGCCAGAGGTCCAGTCCAGGCAGCGTCTCTCTCTCAGCCGCCACGAACTTGTTGTCCTTGTTTCTGTAGTCCCCGGGAGTCTTACCGTCCTGCAATATCGTGATTTATTTATTTATTTTATTTTATTTTATTTTATTTTATTTTATTTTATTTATTTATTTATTTACCATCTCAGAGTGGTGAATACATACACATACAGAAAACTATGTATAATCTGATGCTATACATTAAAAAGTGACAAGAGAAAGATAATCAAAAACTGAATATTTCTGTATTACATGTATTGGGGTAGAAGAGGAAGGCGGGTTTATCTTCCTTAGTGACAGTTGTATTTGTTTGCATTTGATAGTTAAAAGGCAGGATGTGTTATTTTATAAAACGCGTATTAAGCATAAAAAATGCAAAAAAATTAGCATAAATGTGTGTTCAATCGAGTAGGCCACATAGGCCTACATGTATCAGTGCTTGTTTACGCTCGTTTTCCTGCTTTTGTGCATTTGTACGTGTGAAATGCAATACTTTTCATTCCTAACTTTCTCTGGCTCTATTTCAACCATGACACTTACAAAATCTGTGATATTCTTGTCAGCCCCGGCCCGTAGCAGAGAGTCCACGATGTCGTCTGCGTCTGGTAACGCACAGGCGAAATGAAGAGGTGTTCTTCCATTCTGAAAAAAAAAAAAAAACCAACAACAATAAACTTAAGACAGTCATTTCTTTGACATATGATTTTTAATCAGTTAGTAAAGAGGTTTGTGTACATTAACTCAGTATCCCTATCATCTGAAGTGTGTCAGAACACCTTCAGTAGTTGTCTTTTAATTATTTATTTATTTGAAATATGCAAGAGAAAAAACATTTGCGCATTTGCTACTTCTGGATTCCACAGTTTTGATCATTATATTTCTGATAATAAAGTAAATAGTGGCATCTATTTTATCTGATTAACGGTGTACTCTAACTGGGCGAAGATTAAAAAATAATATGCCACTTTGACGAGAACCTAGTCATTGCAAGAACTAAGCGTACTCGAGAGAGAAGTCTCCCTATACATTTATCTCACACACTGCCTGGCTCATTAATATTCCGAATAAAACCAGCCGATTAATCAGACTAAGTAGCCTGATGCTTTGTTAATGATATTGTTGATAATGATGAAATCCAAGCCGAAGTAGTTCTAAAAACATATATAACATTTGAGAAATAAAAGGCAGCGGAAATGCATTTAAACAACAGCTGAATGATGTTTCATTCGGACGAAAGGCGGAAATTCTTGATCCAATCGATAATTCTAGGGGCTTTTATTAAAACACAACTGATATTGTCTGAAAATTAAAAATCCCGGCACAGATAGGTTACATAACAAAACCAGACAGACTGAATCATAATTATAGTAGTAATCTGGAGTTATGGGTGGCGTGTGGTGTTTGTAGGGTAAAAGAGACCACTTTGAGAATTGGGGTGACTCCATCAGGAATATTCACAAGTGTTGTTCTACTGAATGCAGCATATGAACCTGCAAATATCTTATGCCATTAAATGATGAAGAAACAGTCGTTCTGCTCTATTACAAAACGTCTAACTAACAATACAGTGTGCATATATATATGAGTCATTAAAAAAGAACTTAACCTGTTGGAAGCGAGAGCGTTTTTCGCTGTGCCCAAGAGCAATCTATGTGTGAAGAGCAATTTATTCGCGACATGAGGACATGAAGAGTTGTATAATAATACAATACGCACATTACCTAAAATCAATATGATCGACCCATTGATACAGCCTTGATTTCAAAACAAGGTTTCAGGAGGGATCGTTATCACATAGGATGTTGATAAAGGATTTAACAACAACGCATAGATCATTACTGAGATCGTTACTGACGTCACACTGAGAGACACACAAACAGCTCCCACTACTCGTGAATCAGCTCCAGCGTGTGCGTGTGTGCGCACGAGCGCGTGCTAGTGATTACTCAGCCCGGGACGGTTGTCTTAACAAGGAGCCCACAATGGCATACTTTTTGCCAACTCGATCCCTTCGTTTGAGAACACACTTCTTCCCTGTCGTCTGCCCTAAATATGCTGCAATTAATGTCCTTTCACGCAATGACATTAGATTATCATTACGCTATTTATTGAACTTACAGGAGATGGTCAGACTATTGGTTTTTATTGGACAAAATATTGGTGTTAATTGAAACAGCAGTTTTGACTTACAAAATCCTTCATATTCAGTGTCTCCGGGTAGTCTTTGATCAGAAACTTGATGATGATTCTCCTCTCGTAGATGACGGCTTTATGCAGTGGAGTGCGCCCACCCCTGTCCTTGGCACGCCCCATATCTCTGTCATCAAGGTATTTCTTGGCCTCCGACATGTTGGCATTTTCCACGGCTTTGTGCAGTTGTATCACTTTTACCTGAAAAGTATACGCATTGGCACTTATAGTTAAACGATTTCGTTTATATAGGCATATAGTAAAAACAGAAAGGGCATATTCAATAATTGTTTTTTTTTTCAAAATAGGATAGACGTCATCACTTTTAAGGATATTAACAAAATATTAACAACTATAGAGAAACAAAACCAAATATACATGCAATGTTAGAATACAGAAAATACAGAAAATTTGGAGAGACGTGGCTGGCGAAGAAAGAGGCCCAAAAAGAGTTCAAGGTTGATTGGTTTTTGTCGATTTTATTGTCGTGTCCTACTTCGATTTGTCCTTTGTTTTGGTTTTTCTAGCAGGTCGTTATGACGAGGCAAATTGATATTTGGCAGATCTGAGCTGAAGACCTGAAATAATGCAATGATCAAGGGGAAAGAGGGGGAGTTCGGTGGATTCTAGAAGTGAGAAATGAGAGCGGATTGCCTAACAACAGGATGCCATCTAAACACACTAGATATATGCCCAGGTAAAGATGACGCTATCGATCAACACCAGTCCCCTTTATTCTATGAAGTGTGCCCGATTATCCATGTTTACTCATTGTAGTGATCGATAAGTCCCGCATTATTTGCACTTATTATTTATTGTCAACCCATGAGAATGAGTTAATAGTGGCACGTTTTCTATTAACTTTCCTGTTTCAGCAAAGCCCGTGTGTCCGGTGTAACAGAAAGTCTGCCTTCCATTTAGTTATAATGGTTAGGGTTAGCCTGACCTAGCAATAAGTGGGTCAAAATCTAGGGCGGGGCTTACCTGTACGAATGGATGGGAAGCGGACTCTCTATCACAGGGGCACTGAAGAACAGATATAATAGCTACCATAAACAACAGGACATCGTGCGACGACGCGAGATAATTTAATTAATGTGTAGGACCGTAGACTGTTGAAAGTACTTGAAAGAAGGGTTAGCTTTTGAAAGCCTCCAATTCAGTGAAGTTTTTATAGGGCTTTACCTCCTGTGCACTGGCTAAGGTCAGATATGGGGTGCCCCCCCCCCCCCCCCCCTGCGAAGAAGGATATGGAAAATTATCTGTTCCAGAAAGAATGTGTCAATTATGTGAATAATGTAATTTTTATTCTTGAGTAATAGTGATAACATGATTCATTTTACAGCCAAGACCTGTTGCCAATATTTAGAAGTAAGAGAAATTTTATTTTTTAGTATTATGTTTTCATGTACGTTTTGATTAATTTTCAGTCTACGGTCTTGTTTAAATATTTGTATTATGTATCTCTTTTCTGTTGAGACTTTAACTTACATCTTATATATTGAACTTTGGTATTTATATACACTACAGAACTAAACATCTTTGACTAATGAAAAAATTAGAGACTTAGCCTCTGAAAAAATTAAAAGACTTACGCGCTATCAATATCTCACAAAAATACTTCTTAAATCTGGAAAAGAGATAATAGCTCCTCCCTTAACATACCCTACGACTATGCAGGATATGCCAAATAGGTCCGTTTTGATTGCCGTGAGTGACATGCTATTCAAATACAATAGAAACTACTGTTGCTAAGCCGTTGACAGAAGATACGGCAAATCGACATTGGACAATGGTGGCCGCAGAGGTGGACTTACACTGAATCCTGAGAGGAGAAATAACGTTTGCTTACATCACATGGACATATACTTAACGTATAACCCTTAACAATAATAATACACAATAAATACACAATAAATCTGAAAATTATTACCTGGAAATCGTCTAATTCTTCTAGGAAATTGGCCACTTCGTCATGACCCTTTTTCCTGGCCAGCGAAGCGGCTTTTTTCCCCTTGTGATTCTCCACGTTCAGGTCATAATAGCCATCTAAGGCCAATCCCTTCAACCGCTCCAAGTTCCCATTTGCTGCGTAGCCCAGGATGTGTTCGTCGACAAAGAGAAGGTTTTTTCTCTGTTCGTCCTCGGGCAGTCCAATGGACCTGATCATGATTTTCTGGCGCAAAGTGTGCCCCTGTCGACTGTACTCAAACAGTGAAAAGTCATTGTCATTGAGGTACTCCATCACTTCAAGGGGGTACCCGCGATCAAAAGCGCGCCAAAGAATATCGTGCTTGTCGTCTGTGATCAAGGACAAATCTGCCTTCTCCAAGGTTCGGACAAAATCCACATTAACCGTTTTGGAGCGCTTCATGACATAATAAAACAAAGGCTGTTTTTCACCTGTGGTTGGGTTCAAAACTCGACTGTTGACGTCTGCGCCTTTTCTGACCAGTACCTTCACCACGTCGTTCAGACCGTACAGTCCGACTACTCCTAAGAGAGGCATTGGAACCACGTGTCCATTCTCATCCATGTAACTTTCATCCACCGTGTCCATGTTAACTTTATCCCCATCCTTGAGGAGATTTTTCACCTTGGCTGAGTCCCCGCCCAGGGCAGAGTGAACCATTTCGTTGGTTCTCCCTGCCTTTTCCAAACATTCTACGATTCTCTCATTCTCTTTCTCTCTGGCCATCTCCAGAATAGACTTCCGAAACTTAACTTGGTCGATCTTACACCAGTAGTCCAGGAGCTCCTCCACCTTGTCAGCTTCCCCATCCTCCACTGCCTTCCAAAGACCAGGGAAAAGCATCTCAAAGGTGGCGTACAGGGTGGAACTTTCATCGTCCGGCACGTAGTCTCCAGCCGTGTTGCCTTCTTTGTTGGTGATGGTGGGGTCGACGCCGACTTTGAACAAAGCGTTCACCAGAGCTCCTCCGGCGTCGCACATCACCGCGGTGTGGAGGGCTGTGTTGCCGCGATTATCCTGGCCGTCCACTTCAATGCCGCCATTTGCCAAAGCGTATACCACGGGAACCAGGCTTGGAACACCTTTGACTTTCTTGTTTTCACCTTCTAAAATGGCGACCAAATGAAGGTAGCCCTCCCCGTTCTTCTCGCTCAGATCCGCATCGAAATTTTCATCCGTTCGAATGTATTCCAATGCTTTCTTTACCGTGTCTGGCGACCGGGAAGTGAGAATTTTGTACAACGGCGATTTCTTAAAACTCATCTTCTTTTTTCACCACTTTCCGTTCTTTTTAGCGGACACCGTTAAGGTATCATCATTTTCATGTAGGCAGCTCTATAAATGGTCCTAATGCAGCAAACTTTTCACTCAAAATGGCAGCGGTGCTTCATGCATTTTTAATGTAATTTGATACCGGTACGATGGTAATACGGTAATACTTTACAGGAAGGAATATAGGTACCACGAACCAGTTTACGGGCCCAGCAACAATGGTAAATATATGGAATATGGGTTTTCAATGTAATCCAATTAATATACATATTCCCGATTAATGGAAACCCCAAACAACATCGAAGTGGATAATGTGCCGATGTCGGAGTCTGTTCCGTTCATTGATTGTCATTTGGTAACCAATACAAGCAGGGTGGTACCTTTGTTAAAGCATCGATCTGCCAGGCGCGGTTGGTAAAGCACTGACAGGATCGATAGAAAGCGTTTTGTTAAGAGGAAGGTGATTGATAGCTGCCCACTTTAGCGAAACCACTTGGAAAAAAAGCTCTCAACAATTGTTGAAGTCTGCCACCTATATTATGGACAAAATACACAGATCTGAAGTTTAATGCATGCATCTACAGCAGTCTTCCACAATTTTCGCTTATTATTTTTATTATTCTATTTCTTGGTTTATTTATTTAATTTTTGGGGGGTGGGGTGTAAGTCAACTGAAAGGGCTGGTGATGGAATGAGAACACATTAAAATATTCAGGTTACTTATAATCCCCATGTAAACACATCAATCCAGAACATTTAATTTGCTGCATTCTACCCCAGCGCGCTCTTTTAGAGATGGGATTAATAAGTGGCGCCATCTATCCGTGAGTGGGCCTATCTCAAAATAGTGTGTGACAAAACGAAAATTTCGATCTAAATATGCATGTCACTTTTCAAAGGTTAATGAGATAAAGGGCTATGTTTTATAAACATTGTAGTTTATCGGATATTCTTTTAAATAATAAGCCCAAAGATAAGCCGTTTCATATTGTAGGGGTCCATGTTCCACCCTACCCAGGTTCTTCTAATATTTTACTTGTCACTGATGCATGGGAGAGGGAATATAACTACAAACTCACATATTCAGTTCCAAGTCTAAAAGTCCTTTATTAAGTCCAAGCATTCAGCCTTTATACACATTATCACCAGAGAATCTATCTGCATGCCACAGTGGCAGCAACTCATTTAAATACTAATTGCAATGCAATAGATAACAATTGAGGGCTTCTACTTTTAAGTTATATGAGTTCTACTTATCAGGTATACCTATACAGAGGATGATAAATATTCATTCAAGACTGAAGTAAGGTGAATGATAATGTGCTGACTGATTACAAGTATAAACATAATATGTAAATGAGTGATTTCATCACATGCATTTAGTGGACCTTAACAATATTTCAACATTTTCTATTAATTTTGATTTGGCTATCTTTTAAAAGGTCAATTGAATCATTAAATAAATAGGGGCGTATGTAGGGGTCCATGATACTCCCTACCCAGGTTCGTTCTAAAATATCGCTTGTCGGGGAGAGGGAAGATAACAATTAACAACATCACATCTTCAGTTCCAAATCAAAAGTGTGTTTATTATGTACAAGAACTCAGATTTTATACACATTATCTACACACATTATAACAACACAAGTCACCTTGATAAAACAGGTAGTTCAGTCCATTTCTGCACCATGCTGGTTAGAACTGACGGAAGGACAGTCACACAATTTGTAAGTTAGATCATTCTAGATAAAAATATTCTATATCTTATTGCGTGTTGACAGCCTGTCATTACGGTTATTGTGAAAATGTTCACATCGTGCTTCCTGTTTCAAAAAGAAGAAAATCTTCTAGTCTGAGTTGTCTGCCTGAACTCGCCAAGCACCGACTGGAAAAGTTTACCATTTTGTAGTTGGCAGAGCATAAAGCTCAAAATCCACGGATGCCAAAAAAGGACTCGTGAGATCGATATTTCTTTGTCAGTGCAGGTAAGACTATGGTGAACTTAGATCCCTCGTCTCAAGATAACACGAATATTAGTTGGGATGATCTGAGAAATTTACTTTACTTTGTTGATCGGGTACCTTCTATTCTGTTGTCGTCTTGTATTCTAACTTCGAATTACGTGGCGGTGTTGCGATCATATCTTTTTTGTTTACACTAGCCCCCTTATCATGACAACCTCACATTGATATACTCTCCTCACCTGTACTTAGATGCATCATAACTCCCCCTCGTCTTTATTTCCCTAGGTCAAACAGTAAACGTACGATATAGGCCTAACATACGAACATATTATCCGGGTCAATACATTCCTGTGTCGGCACTCTCTTACATCGTTTCTTCACCACACCGTTTCGGAGTAGGGCCGACAAAACCGTCTTGTCATCATGAAAGGAACGGCGGTTGGCCTACCCCCCTGCCCCAACACACACACACACTCAATAATAGCTTATTTATTCTCAGTGTGTAGTGTATCGATATGAAGTTATGTGGTGACTTTGATCAGTATCACTACGTTTAGCTTAATTGAGTGCCTCCCCTGGCGGCTTTTCTTTTTTTTTCGGTAGGTAGGGGAGACCCGGGCTATAGTTGGCTCAGTTAAACACTATTGGCCTTGTAGAGCCAACTTAGAATAATTTCATCCTTATTTTCCAACTCTGTCCCTAGGACGTTGACAGCCTATTGATACTTCCATCTCACATTTTATTTTGACCAATACACTATACTTATAATTCCACTGATTTTAAGCATTTATTTATCTTTTTTATTGTGGTATGCTTTTCAGATTCACCCATTGATCAAGCTCACGGTTTAACGTGAATGCTGCTCTGAAGATTTCTTTTCACATAAGCGAAAAAAAGAAAAAAAACGCCGATTTCCCTTTAGTTCAAGTTCCTCCTCTGGTAAAGATTGAAATGCTGCAACAGCGTCGGGTGGGCGTATTACCAAAAATTGCCATCTGCAGCTTAATCACCGGCCTCATGTTCGTCGGCATGATTGGTATCAATAACTTCATATCATCGCCGGCTACAAAAGGTGTGTTTAGTTGTTTCTCGTCCGTAATAACGGACTTACGTAAAGGAAGAATTATATTCTTGGCAGTTGCATTGCATCTTAAATGGGCGCAAACTTGCGTTGAAGGAAACATTTCTTGGCTCATTATCTGTAGTTGAAGATGTTAAAAAATATAAATCAAAAATATTGTCATTGGGTTTTTGAGATCATCGTAATTCTTGTAAGTACGATACATTGATAGGGAAAATCGTTGAATTTATATTTTTTTCTGTCCAAAATCCCATTAAGGATCCTATTGGAGACCAACCCAGGTACAGTACAGTATGGCATTTGCATGTGCTTGCTATTTTAATGAAAAAGCAAAGAAATTCTGTTGATAAAAAGGCCGTTTTCAGTCAACTTGTGAAGCTCGAGTGATATCCTGTCGCTTCAACAGACTGTAATACACATATTTTAATACAGGCTGCTGAAGTCTTTCTTCAGCGTATGGACATAAATTCAAGTACCAACTTCATGTATAGAAAACAATATCAATAATGACAAAAAACTAGCATATACAATAAACTGTAGGCCTACATTTCACAGTGACAAAATTTTAACAAGACAGATAAACTTTAATTCGAATTACAAATTGACGATTAGGCCACACTTTTTTATTTTTATGGATGACATCCTGCGCGCGCACCGATTTTCGCCCGTTCTCCGAAAAAAAAAAAAAAAAATCCCCCCCCCCCCAGCCCCCAACGAAGTCGGTTGTCGCAAACGTCGTTATTGAATTTGCCAGGAAATGAGCTTTCTGCACATGCGTATTATCGCCACGTGGAAATGTGGTCGCTTTGCCGTCAAATTCATCTCTAGGATTACTTCAAATTACAAGACAATTAAAGTCATAAAGAGAACGGGTGCCGTCGTTTTGGATTGGTATGCCATTGATATTGGGCATGGAGATATCACCTTTTTACAATTGTGCGAAAGGCTGTCGGCCGCCAGCGATTATCGCCCGAAAAATTTCAGTGACATTCTGTACAAAGCAGCACATAGGCTACCAGGTTTTCTGTAGCGAAAAAAGGGTCGACAAGGGCGTCGAGGTATTTGGTGGGCTGAAGGTCGGACAGGCCACCTGACAGTTTGGTCGTGTGAGTAGAAGTAGACAAAATCGCATCGTCCGAAATGACCTTTAATAGTGTTCAAAATGCTTTAATATTCTGAGAATACAAATAAAGACACTGTTTGTTTGATATTTGTTTTATTGATTGCTATACCAACAAAATGCATGAAATAACCTTAATAGATTTTGTAATAAGAAGTATATCTATTCATGACTTTTTTACATTTCTACGAAGTATTCACAATGCTTTAATATTTTGAGAGCATGGATAAAGACATATTGTTAGTTTGATACGTGTTTCTGTGGTAAAATTTGTGTTTCCAGCTGTGTACTGACAGCATTCCTTTACTTAAGCAGTATATTTTTTTTTTTGACCGTTTTTTTTTTCGCCCTCTCGCACCGATTTTGGGGTACCCAGAGGATGTCATCCATAAAATTAAAAAAGTGTGGCCTTAGTGCGTTGTGAGTCGTTTACATATTCAATACATACCATATCATTATATGCTATTCAATCTTTATGTAAACATGTCCGTTTCAGATTTAATTAAAAGAAAGAACTTTACCCTCATCACTGGGGCAAATACCGGATACTTCAAACGAGGATTAAGAAATTTCATCGGCTCTATCCACTTCTGGGAGCCCTACCGTAAGATTGTGGTGTACGACCTGGGTTTAACTCCTGATGAGGTCACTGAAGTTAAAACCTGGTGTAGAGTCACTTACGAGCGATTCGACTTCAGCGAATACCCAAAGCACGTGTCCGACTTGCACCAGTTCGCTTGGAAACCTTTGGTCGTACAAAAAGCGTTAGAAAAATATGGAAAGATTTTATGGATTGACGCAGGGACTGAATTCAGAGGTCCACTAAATGAAATAGAAAAGCTTCTCGAACAGGACGGTCACTTTTTCGTTCAAAGACAGGACTTCGATATGACACGGCTGATTGCGGATGGCATGTATAAGGCTCTTCACGTGAAGAAAGAGGCATTTTGGGGAAACCCTTCCTACGCTGGGGGTCTGACCGGTTGGACCAAAGACGGACTAGCTCACAGGCACATTTTGACTCTATGGGTAAAGTGTGCCCTAAACAAAGACTGCAATTCCCCAAGGGGTGCCTCCAAAAATAACCATCGCTTCGACCAGGCAGCCCTTAGTGTACTGATTCATAGCGCGAAAGGCGTATGCGTCCGAGCACATAGTGAATTTGTAACCCATATCCGCAGCGAAGTGCCCGCAAATGAGAACCAGCCGACGACACGGGTGCTGTTCACAGCGCGGCAAAGGTCGGTGACTTACGTCAAACGTATCAAAAAGTGTGGTGGGGCAATTGACAATCACTAGACAAACTTCAGTGCATCTTTGATCTATTCCGAACCACATCAAGCCTTGCAAAAATATATATACAAACTTATCAGTGGAAAATTTTTGGTTGAAAAACTCTGAAGCTTAGAAGATTAGCCCTTGACTTGTTTTAAAACATTCTTTATATATGTAATATTCTTAATTTGTCGTGTTCAACTTGCACAAAATATTGGGACATACCTGCAACGATTTCAATCTCATGTCAAGGAGAAGTCATATATTAGTTTAAAGTTACATGTATTTTTATGTCAAATTTTACAATAATATTATAAAATAATAATCTAATGAATAATATTATTATGCGTTTGGTTTAAAGAAGTAGATATGCATTTGGGACTGACGTCTCTAAAACATTTAATGTTTTAAAAAATGACAGACCGACGAAAAACGCTTTGAAGAGATAGAAATTAAAGATACAAGTTTACCTTGTCATACAAATCGCGACTTTGATAAAATTGAGATGTAATAGTTTTACTCTATATTAAATGATATAAAGTCCAACCATACCTGGAACTGCAGTACTACTGCCTTCTATTCATAGTTGGTGTGCAAAATGAAGACTGCATGATTGTCTGTGCATTAATATACAAAGAACTACACAGTCATAGTTGTTAAAATCTAGGATGGATCCTAGTTACAATGTCACAAATCTTTACTACAGGGTCGTAGGCTGTGGGAGGGGGAGTTCCCCCTTCCCCTCCAGAATTTTTTGGAAAAAAAAAAACGGTGAGCCTTTTTCCTTTCTCCCAATCCATTATAAGTCTCTTGGTTTTCCTTTAGTCGGCGTGTAAATAAGTAGAAGAAGCTGTTGGCCAACAACCTGCTTGCATTGCATGTTGACCAAATTGTATATCGAAAGCCTTCAACATCTACCCCGATCCCCATATGTTTTTCAGCCAGCGACCCTGCACTAAGAACAAGTTTAATTAAATTGTCTTTGTAATTCAAACGTGAGAAAGGCTCTCCGAAGACCATTGTCACATCATACTTCATTCTCGGCTGTCCTCGTATGCAAAACAGTGGCCGCTGTTAAACCCGAGATCGTTGTCGCACCAGGTTGATTGCTCCAGCTCAACTGGCTATGTCGTCGGCGTTTTTTCGGATTTAATAAATTCAGCGTCTCTCTTCGAAACTCTGTGCTGCTGCAAACATACAGGACGAAGTTGATACAGTGGTTCACTTTACTCAGGAGCCACAACGAATCCCGGACTGCTGAAGGAATAGGAACATCCGACATTATTCTTGTTAAGAAGTCCGTTATTCGAACAGGGCCAACTAGTAAAAGGAAAGCTACGACATTGCACAGCAACATACAGTGAGTTTTTCTGTACTTGCAACTTAATCTGCGAGTTGATCTTGTCAGTTTCTTTTGCATTTTTGTCGCTCGCTTCAGTTGAAGGGCAATGGCTATGCAAAGTACGAGAAGCACTATCCAAGCTCCTGTAGCTAAAATGAACGTAGAATAATTGCGTATTTCACTAAATACGCCCGGCGCTTGACTAAAGTCGCACAGGCTATCCGCATAATACGCCACCGTGTGGCAGAGATGATACACATTACAACCAAAACAGACCAAAGTAATCATTACGCACATCCACAGCACGTGCTTGTGGGCAAAAACCTCGGGACCACGAAAAGGAAAAAATACAACGCAGAAGCGTTCCAATGTCACCATAACAATAATGATGTATGACAAATATAAAGTGCTGTGAGCTACCCATGATTGCACGTTTTCAAATACGCATCTTAATCCAGTGGAGTTGTCCACATAAACGGTATCGTATAGCGCGCAGTCTGTTGTCAGTTGTACCATGACAGAAACGTCAGCGATAGCCAGGAACAGGAAAAACACAAAAGTTGACTTGCGCCTGAGTCTTTGGCTGGCTAAAATCACAGCTATGGTACATACGTTCCCGAGAGATGACAAAGCCGTGAAAACGTATACTGCTATCCTATTGCAGGGCCCCAAGTAGTTCCAGCATTCCGCCGCGTAGATTTCAGCCATGCTTGACTAAGAATTTGGCAACACAATAAAAAATTAAAGACTTGTATTATAGAAGTGGTTTGATAGAAATACCCTTACCAGAAGGAAAATAACTCGTATAAAACAGGATAAGTTAAGAAGAAAATGTTCGTCCACTGATACCTGTCTATATTCAGAAGTCGAATAGAATGGTACTTCCTCGTGGTACTGCCTCCAGAAATGTTAAAACGACTCGTAACGTCTAAACATATTTTGGTTGACAGAGGAAGTGCCTCATACACCCAAGTGCTGTACACATCTTAAGGCACTTTTTCTACATAGTAAACTAATCTACATATTTGTAAATGTCCATCCAGTATTCATCGAGTGCCTGATAGACCGGAGGATGTCAAGGTAATGTTCACTGTAAGTTCAAATTCCAATATCGCCCATGCAATTAACCATGTATTCTACTTTTGGTAGTAGAACTTCTGCACGTTTGTCCTTCCGTTTTTCCACGTGTACTTCGATGCCAGTTGCACCTAAAACTAAAACCTATTGCCGTTATCTTAAGTCTAAATCCATGCTGCCTATTTATACTCACGGCCATGTGCCAATGGGTATGTATATTGATTTCTTATTCAAATGTACTTTCAAGCACTCAATAGTCAAGAGCATTTATGATTTTTGAATAATTCAAAACCTAACGTGTATTTTTTTTATTTCGCAGATATTAACCTCACGTAAGGTAAACGCAAGGGAAGCACATTTTTTAGTTTTGTTTTGTTTTGCTTTGTTTTAAAAGTAGAAAATTTAAATGTGACACTGGAAACATTATCCAAGTGAAATATCATTTAATCAGACTGAAACTTAAACTAATAATTTGGGTTTCAAAGAATGCGTTGCATTCTTATGAAGACACAAAAGAACCATTGAGATTTGAAGTTATAAAAACAACTAATGCAGTTCTCAAACGTTTGAAAAGGACTTTTGGTGAAAATGCAGATACCAGCTTATCCAGCGATAAGCTAAGTTTGCAAATAACAATAATGTATTTGGTTAACAATTTTTCTAGTCATTCGTTTAATAAAACATTCATTCATTCTTTTATTTATTCATAGAACCAACTCCTGGGCTGGGTTGGTAATAATTGTGACTGTCAATGAACAGATGTAAAAACTGGCTCAGTATTTTAAACGTATACACACAAAAACGGTATGAAGATGTGAAAATTATCACGCGACATGGAAGTCCGTATGCCTCCAATTCTTATAAAAATGAAGTATGGAGTATAACATATAAGTGCCTGGCCTTCCAATAACGACACTGACATTAATGATCCCAAATGAATGATGTGAAATCTATTTCACAGTACTTGACAGTGTTTACATGTTGAGTGAGTGTGCCAATTTATTGCATAGGGGTAAAATCAGGATCTGCAAAATTAAGCAGGTTATACATTTAACCAAGGATTGAACCGGAAATTTCATAATGTGGATTTTTGCAGCCCAAAATTTCAGCAATGTTCTTATTATTTAAATATTTACTATTTTTTGTCTTAAGATTAAATAAGCAGGTCATGGGTTTAACATTTCAGTGAATGTTATTGTTTTTCACTAGACAAATAAATGTTTTGATAGGAACAGGTCAAGCTATAAAGTCTTAAGAAATTTTATATACAAGGAACAAAATACTAAGCCCGAACGACCTTAAACACAGATGATATACTTTTATTCACCTTTATTTCGCTGAAAATAATCAATAGCAAAATGTCACGTCGTCGTAAACGTACATCCATAACTGAAATGATTATCATTGTACGATTTTTCAATAGTATAATTTTGAAGAAAATACTGTTAATAAAAAATAGATGTCTCGACCAGCAAGCAGTTACATAAACAGCGACAGGTCTAGCCTGGCCACACCTACAGTGGAAATCCTACCAATGTTTTGAATAAGAAAAATCATATATCATCTTTAGTTCTTGTTATTTTCATTTATTTTATTTGTTTATTAATTTTTTTTGAATGACAGAATCACAATTAAGGCTGTATACAGTACATACACGTCAGTCAACAGAGAGTAGACACATAATTCTACATGATTTGGTGCTTTATTTAGCAATGAACCACACTTCATTGTGGCGGTTCCAGAACTTCATAGGGCTGTCATACCCTGCAGTAAAGTAATAGTCTTTTTCATACTGGACGTTCGCCTCGTTAAGTGCTGTGCGTAGCTCATTGGCTTTGGCTTCGTTCTTTTCCGCATTCGCGTAACCACCAAATTCACTAGATATGAAAAAAAAATACACACAGTTAATTTTGATGTCACCAAAAGCACATATGTCACCAAAAGCATATGCATTATACAGAACTTTTTACACGTGGGATAAATATATCAAATATTAAATTTAAATATCATTTATAACTGCAAATTAAATTAAAACAATAAAGGAATATTCAGTCTAATGCGAATCACATTAATCATGATGCCAAGTGTCTCCTTCGAACGGTATTCCATCTCCCACATTCCAAATTAACACATGCACCATCCAATTGTACCTTGAGGATTCGGGGCGCATTTAAATTGTTTGTTAGTTTGTATTAATTATTGTGAAAAAGAAGGTATGGCGGTTTAGTGGCATAATTTAAGTACGCCAACCGCAAACGGGGATTGTAACACCATACCCTACAATGTTCTTACTGTCACAACTAACACAATCATTATTACATTATATAGTCACATGTACCGCAATATACTTACATCACATAAGCCGTCAGTTCAGGCAGCCTGCGGATGAAGACGGTGGCGTCCGTGGGTGCAGGTGGGACGCCAACTTTAGGAGGGAGATAGAAACCCATTGTTGTCCTGCCCTCGCCATGAGTTACATTCCCAATCACGGGAACTGTCATGGCGATTTTCTTACCTGAAAAAGTATGAGGAATTAATTTCATAACTTTTCTCGGTAAAAACAGTTGACGGCTCCATTTTTAGAGACGTCAACACACAAGCAATAAACAAGTATGCACTAGAAATACAATTTTGGCAGATTTGAAATACACTGAGTAATGAATGAACTATGGGAAATATATTTGATGAAAAAATCCGTTATCGTTATACTGATGCAGAAGATTAGTACAAGTTCGTCTTAGAAAATAAATATTTAACCCCGTTAGTTTAAATTTTATACTTTAACAACTTACTTTCAGCATTGCTTCCCTGGATATAATAGAACAGTTTCATGAATGTCGAGGAGCCAGAATCAGATTTTGTTGTAGCGACCCAGGTAGTGGGAACGTATTTTCGCACTTCGTATACCTTGTAATAGAACAAATATTATATGGTAAGAAAGAGACACATGCTTTTATAGACGAACCGTCTTTTTATGGCCCTGTTTAAATAAATAAGATACAAATAATTACATCTACCCAAAAGTTTCCCAAACTTAATAGTTTGTGGAGATAGTTCCATAAAGTCACACCTAACACATTTGACTATACTCACATCGTGTTTCTCCAACTTCTCAAATTTGGGACAGTCGTACCCGTTGCAGAAGGAGACTTCCTGCTCATTGCCGCCACCTAGCCCTAGGGAGGGAATGTACTGCAGTATTCGGTTTACTATCCCTGCCTGGGTCACTGCTACCGACAAGAACAACACCGTGAGTGTAGGGATGATCTGCATTTTCGCTGTCCTGATCTGAAGAAACGTTCAATTTGTAAGAAACCGCTCGAGATCGTGATTACGTTCTGCAATCTATTTTTAAAATCTAGACAGCAAAGTCTGTGGTCATTTCCAATTCAGGTATTTTTTTCTCTTTGTCAAAATAACCTGTAACACTTCGAATAACCCCTGTATAAACTAGAAACGTGCGCCATTATACATGAAAGACAGGTTCTTGTCGCTCATGGTATATGAATAATTACTACCTCGATTTATTGTCAAGAGAGAGAGAGAGAGAGAGAGAAAGAGAGAGAGAGAAGAAAAAATACCCTGAGCTGCTCTTTATCAGAATCGCTACAATATCGGCCATGAAAACCCAACCGTTTTACGCCGACTTTTGATCAAGATAAAACCTATCGAAAAATATTTAAGTCGGTGCAAGCATATAAGCGCTTTCTACATAAGTATCTTGGTAGAAAATACCAGACAAAAACACTCCGGCCAAACTTTGCACATACCTGTTTCTCTCTCTCTGTCTAACTTCTTTACACACGCTTTTTCGCGTGCGCACTTGTTTAAGTACCCAACGGCAGGCGGATTGAGGGGTGAGATTCTAAATAATGGTTTATGTACTTAAAATATTGAGAAAGATGTTTATGCGGAGATTTGAAGTAAAGGACTCATTATAAAATTTGCACTTTATTCTGACAAAAACAAATAAGTTTATGTTTCTTAAATGATAGAATTTCTTAAATAAAAAGTAACCGTTTTACCCTTTACTTTTTGGAACCTTCCCACCACTTGATCTGTCTAAATTCACGTGTGTGTGCACATGAGCTCTTATACAACGGATTTAAACATCTGTTTGTCATTTCTGGCTAAGGAGATGGCGAAGATTGGTTCCAGTAAGTGTGTTTACACTTACACATACAACGGGCTGTGTAGATTTTTGTTTTAGGCGCAGAGGTTGTGATCAAGAAACTCATTCCATTCCTTGTTTTCCCCCATGATAAATACACACAGGATATTATATCATGGGAGAAGTGGTTGGTTTGATAAATCTAATGAGAGGTCGGATGTTTCGTGATGACTGCAGTGGGTGCTGAGATCCAGCAAAGCACACAGTTGCACCTTATGAGCGAAAACTCGGGGGAGGTGGGGGGGGGGGGGGGAGTAATCTCTGGTCGTGGTTGCGAACGATAATCTGTTTCACCCACACCACGAAAACCGATAATGGAGACCAATATTTACAAAGTTCTGCTACGTGTTTTATTCCTGTTGGTAGAAAATTCTTGAAATAATCTCCGTTACCTATCTGTCCCCGTATGTATAATAATAATAATACCAATAATAATAATACTCTTTTTGCACCCTAACTCGTTAATTTCCATAACATTAAACAAAGGATTGCATGTCACATGCAACCTAGCTGCCACGCACTACATCTGAATTAAATATATTAAAATTATGTAAGTTTATCTACAATTTATATAAAAGTTATCCCAGCTTTAATTAAAACAGTACAACTTGTCCGTACAACTTATAAATCATTGAAACCCGATCACTCAGAGCAGTACTTTGACCCCTTATCCAGCTCTCCACGGCAGGTGTCAACTCATCACCATCTTCCACAAATCCGTCTTAACTTCTTGATCTCCCTTTGTAAGAACACAAGCCCTTATATAGTCAGTTTACATTTTAGTCCGCATTCACATATGTAGTTGCCTATCTATATAATAGCTCGAGCTTTATATCTGATGCGGAACAGCTAGGCCTACCAGAATTAGCTTTTTTCTTTTAAGATCCCCACATTTGCCCTATTATCAAAAGCCTTAAAATGAAGCAGACAAGCATCTGAAGCCCAGGGTACCGCACTACAAAAATCTGAGGAGATATTTTCAGTAAAATAGTGACAAACCTTTAAAAACGCTCGAAAAGGCTTAAAATATCACAAAATATCAATAACAATATAGGCCAGCTGCACATATTGTTCAGATATTATTTATATATATAGTTATAGAGAGCAATTCTCTCAAACGAGGTAATAATTCACCCGTAGTAATCAGAATAAAGTACCAGCTTGGTACATGTATATTATCCACTGGATTTTTCACGACGGTTCATGATCGGTCAATTTCGGCCAGAAACTTCCTTTGTTTTTAAGCTGCTTCACGTTTCTTCAAATCATAATTCAAGGAAAAAATTTAGAATATAGGCCGTTTTTATCGTTGTTTATCCAACCAAAAGTGAAAAGGGTAAATTCCAATCGCGATAAAAGCTACTTAATAAGTAATACTCAGATAACTTAATATTTATAAAGCCTTTGTTTGTACTGCCCGCCTAAATACGTGGCTTTTACTTTTTCACACAATATCATTACGATATCATTATGAATTATAAGAAAATTGGAACAAACAAATGGATAACTATTCCTTTTATTTAAACGAAGACAGCATAATATATACATATAAAGATCCGAGTACGTCTCCTTTCTAACAGAGAATACGTAAATTCAAAATGTGCCATAATGCTACAAAAATAATTCACAAAATTTTGTTAAGCAATCCCATGACGTTATCACATCGTATGGAACATTGCACAAGTCTTAAACACAAGAGTTCGATGTATATCGACATCACGTAGCAGTTGCATAGAGACAATGCTGCTTTTACTAGAAGTATCATCAATGTATTGCTTCACATCACTGCATGCCCTTCCGAATTAAAACTTGTGGCGCTACGTCTCTCAAACTTTAGTCACTGGCCCATGATGTTAGAGATATCACCCTACTATACCCCCCCAACCAAAATGAAGTATTAATAAAAATTATTCAACACTTAAAAATCAAAATTCAGATTGTGCACTTAAGCGACCTGCAGTATGACATCAAGAAAGAGACATGTTCTTATGCTTGCCACATGAAATTTCTATTTTGATGGCAGATAACAGAGAAATTATTCTTTTATAAATTTGTAAAATAAAACGTAAATAATAGAAAATCCCCCTTATAGAGTAGTAATATTAGTTCAAATTAAGATATAACAAGAACATAAATTGGAATTAATGCATCACAACCTTGTTAATATCAAAATATCCATGCTTTCTATTCTATGCCTATAATGAAGGTTCACATATAAAAATATTCAAAGAGTGTCCAGACTACCCTGCAGTCTTCAATACATATCTGATATTCTGCAATCAACACTGTATCTTAAAATGTTTTATGATGTAATTTATCTATTATAGACAACTCTCTTTAAGGCAGTATAGTTCATGTTAACACTACAAAAAGCAGCAAGAGAGTTTTAAGTGTAAAGAGAAAGACAGCAGATTTCTGAAAGATCTTCTAAATGAGATGTAACTTTGGCTCAGCATACAATAAGCACTGGTTAATTGAATAGAAGGGGAGAGGCTAATCTTTTTCCCCTACCCTTATCTCTGTTCACACACCCAGGGCTGCAGGCAGCAGGGGATGGAGGGGAGGGGGGTTATTCCTTCATAAATATAAATAAAAACTTGAAAATTTTATCTTCATGAAATGTTAGCTTTTTCTTTTTTCAAGGTCCATCAGAAGTCCCTAAATATCTTTCAGACTGGTCAAGATGAGATGCACAAGTGTTAGGCCTGCAAATAGCGTACTTGTATAGTGGATCTACAGCATCAGCTTCTCAGCTGCCCCCCCTCCATCTTTTTTTCCTCAACCCAACCTACAGCACTGGCATGTTATAATATTACTTTCCAATAAACCACACCTCATTGTGGCGGTTAAGAAGTTTAAACGGGCTGTCATAACCTGCAGTGTAGTAGAAGTCTTCGTAGAAGGAAACTCCAGCATCCTTTAACATCTGAGCCAACTTTGCTGCTTTTTGAATGTCATCCGTCTCTGTGGCAAATCCTCCAAATGAACTGTAAAGGGATTTCAAAATGTTGCTCATTCAAAGACCATCTACATATAAGATCTGTAACATGTATGGCAGCTATACAAGTACTGATAATTAATTTGAAAAAAAGAATTAAATACAGATTTATCGTTTTATCTGATGTGGCAAAACTCCAACAATTACCAAAAGGATTACTGATTGACAATATAGGCTGCTTTTTCAAGGAACAGGTAAAAAAACTGCAGTTGGGAAGTACACAATGAAAACTGAACTGATTACAATTTATATGCATTCCTTTAAACACCCTAACATTGCCATTTTAAATATCAAAATCATGTAGGGATCCTAATCTTCCTTCATATAACAACTACTTTGTCCCCTTCAATTAACATATTGTTTACTTAATTTATAAGAGGCAACTTAATAAAAAGCAACATTTTAATTCTTACTAAAAATTTGGTTCCTTTGAATATATAATACTCCTCATTTTGACAGACTTACCTGACATAGGCAGTCAGTTCTGGCAAAGTACTGAGGAAAACATCCTTATTTTTAGGCTTAGGTGGGTCCTCGATTTTAGGTGACATGAAGAACGACATGGTGAAGTTATTCTCACAAGCTGGGCCTGGGCCAGGAATCAGGCGGTTTATTACTGGGGCAGTCATAGCAATCTTCTTACCTGAAAGAAAAGATTTATTTTTTTTTAATTATAAGTTTTATAATCCTAATTTTCAATTCAAAAAAGCTTTTACCGGTATTCAATGGAATCCTGACATGCCATTATGCATTATGTCAACTATATGTCAAGTATTTTACAGTTTTGTAGAGCATTGGTTTACTTGTAAAGCCATAGTTTTCTTACTTATCCCTGCATTCTAAGGTGAAAGTGTATATATATATACACTTAACTGTACTGTATACATAAACACTTCCTGATGATCAGGCATCCTATGGGTATGTCCGTGAAACTCAGAGTTGGGGTTCACGTCTCATATTTATTATTTAAGTGTGTGTGTGTGTGTGTAAATGTGTGTGTGTAGTTTTAATTATTTGGGAATTATTAATCACTTCCTTGAGAACAGAACCATAAAACTTCTACTTTTATTATTATTATTATTATTATTATTATTATTATTATTATTATTATTATTACTGAAATCATCAATTAAAAATTACCACTAACCTGCAACATTATCTCCCTGGATATAATTGAAGAGCTTCATGAACATTTTATAAATGGATTCATCATAGCTAATTCCATTCATACTGGTGCTCACCCAGGTGGTTTTGACATACTTGCGTACTTCATAATCCTGAAATAAACAAAAAAAGGGATACTGAAAATGTAGGCCAAAATGTCTTCATTTATGCAGTTATTTTAAATGTAGAACTATCTGTATTTTGACTCAAAATCTCACACACTGTGCCTACTAAAATACTGCAATGTATTTATATGGACTTGGAAGTGCAAACAACTAAAAGGCTAAGACCAAATATTTTGGGGGACCATAAAAATGGGTTTCATTCTTAGGAAACACTCAATTTGATGAAAATAAGAAACAGAAATACTTCAACACAACATATCCATGTCATATAAATTGCTCAATGTTGAAAAAACTCTGGATCTTTATTTAATTTAAAAACCACACTTATGTCCTGTTTGGTAAGACAAGTTTTGCAAAACATCCTAACCCTACAATATACTTTATACAGATGACAGGGTAACTACAAATCTGCCAGAAGCAACAACATGAATTAATTTTAAAGAAACTTACTTTTTCTTTCTTCACTACCGTATATTGTGGACAGTCCAGGTCATTGCAAAATGCGGGTTTGCCTGAAGAGGTGCCTGTCTCTACATTCTTGATAAACTTGGGCGCATACTTGGGCACAAACTTGAGTGCTTGGTCTGCGATTTCATCAAAAATCCCAGCTTGGGCAAGACTCAGGGACAGGAAGAAAAAAGCGACTGAAATTGTTCTTTGCATTGTTTCACCTCTGAAATACATATGTATTACACATATTAGAAAGTCATATGACCATGTTGTAAATACAGCTGATTAAAAAAAAAAAAAATTGGACAATGTTAAATGATATAGTCTAACCTGCATGCAAGCAATGGAATTTTAGTTAAAACTACAAATTTAAAAAATTAAACGAGACTTACCTTGGTTAAGTCGAAGTTTGATTTCAATTCTTTGAGTAAAGAATTGAGGGAGGGCTTAACTGAGATCCGGTTGCGCGCGCAGGGCACTTTTCAAAGTGTTTGTCACATTAACCACATGGAATTAATTACATTAATTCCCCACAGCTCTCTTCCTCTATAATACAAGCAATGAGCTGTAACCCAAAGTTGGGTGGGAGGGTGGCAGTTAAGCCCTCCCTCAATTCTTTACTCAAAGAATTGAAATCAAACTTCGACTTAACCAAGGTAAGTCTCGTTTAATTTTTTAAATTCTTTTTCGTAAGAAGAATTTCGTTGGTCTTAACTGAGACTTTAAAGCTTAATGTGACAAACATTTCATTCATTTCAAAAGATTCTTTATTTACCCAGAACTCCATCCTGGAATCTGTCTTGATTACTTACAATGCGCTTGTCATAGAACTTCGCAAAAGTACTTTTCTTAGACCAACCAGCTTTGTCAATAATGACTGATATAGGTACTGCAGAGGCTTTTGCCTTAGAGGTAGCTGCAGCTCTAACACTGTGAGAGCTAAATGTATGTGTCTATACCAGCTCTACTCATAACAGTTTTTATCCATCTTGCTACTGTGTCTCTTGCGACATTATGATGTGGTTTCATGTAACTTATTAACAAACGTGCACAGTTCTTGTCATTTCTCATGACTTTCGTGCGAAACAAATATTCCTTCAATACAGTATACACACAAAGCCTCCTGTCTGGAGGGTAGGCCTTAAAAGATACTGAAACAACATTATAACCTGGCCTATTTTGTTTTAAAGAACCATCTAACTTGAACAAAAACTCAGTTCTCAATTTTTTATAACCTTGAAAACTTAACAACTGCAAAGTTTGTGTACGTGCAGCTTGAGTCAGAGCCATGAGCATCACTAGCTTTAATGTCAAATCTTTGAGAGTTATATGCTTAACAGGAGAAAGTTTCCTCAAATATGTCAATACTCTTTCAACATCCCACACCTCTGTGTATCTGGGTTGTGATGGTCTGGCTGCAAACACACCCTTCATGTATCTGATAATTAATGGGTGATTTCCAATTCTGAATCCATCAAAGTTTATTCCTAAAGCTGAGAGAGCTCCACGTGCAGTGTTCAAACTCTCATAACCCAAACCTTTATTAAATTGTTCAGTTAAAAACTCGATTACTGCTTCCAAAGTTGGCGAAAGTGGAGTAATCGTCCTTTTACTACAGTACTGAAACCACCTGTTAATGTGTGTGTTATATTGTTTTTGTGTCCCTGTTTTCCAAGACAACATAAGTATTTTGGTAGAGTCCTCTGAAAATCCTCGTTCTCTGAAACTATTCCTGACACTTTGCAAGCAATCAGTCTTAATTTCCCTTCCAAAGGGTGTTTCAACTGCAGGTGAGGAAGTCTTAAAAGATTCTTCTTTTTCTGTATTATGACTGGTTTCTCCACCAACAATTCCATCAGTCTCGGAAACCATGCTTGTGTGGGCCACATTGGTGCTACAATGATTCCCTTGGCTCTGTCCTGTCTGACTTTCTGCACACAGTTTCCCAGTAAGCTAAAAGGTGGAAACAAATAAACTGAGTTAAAAGTTTCCCAGTCAATGGTAAAAGCATCAACAAAAGAGCAGTTTGGATCAGGCTTCCATGAACAATATGTTTCTACTTGAGCATTTATTCTAGATGCAAAGCAGTCTATATCTGGGATTCCCCAAAAATTACATATCTTATGAAAAATCTTGCTGTCTAATTTCCATTCAAGATCATCCTTGAATTCTCTGGAAGCCTTATCTGCTGCCTCATTATTTTTGCCAGCTATATGTGTACATGTTAACCAGACATCATGTGATATACACCAAATCCATATGTCACATGCTACTTTATTACAGTTTTCAGAAACTGTGCCTCCCATGTTGTTAATGTATGACACTGCCGTAGTGTTATCTGACATCACCTTAATATGCTTTGACTTAAGATCACGTTTGAGGGACTTGAGTGCATTCAAAATGGCCATTAATTCTAATACATTAATAGGCAATTTACCCTCTACATCCGTCCATCTACCTCCAATATTATTGTTTTTATAACTTGCACCCCAACCTAAAGTGGATGCGTCTGTATGTAAAGTCTCTGAGGGGTTTGGTCTAGCAATAACCCTATGCTGGGATTTCAAGTTGACAATCCACCAAATTAAATCTGACCTCATACTGTTTGATATTATCATGGGTGCATCATAGTTACCCTTCGATTCTTGTAAAGCCTTAATCTTTGCTCTTTCTAACTTCCTATAGTACAGTTTGCCATAATCCACAGCTGAAAAACTTGCTACTAACAACCCAATGACTCTCGCCACTTGTCTAATAGGTGCCTTTGAAACATAATACAACTCTTTGCATGCAGAAATTATTTTCTCCTGCCTGTCAAGTGGCAGTGTTACTATCATTTTGTCAGAATCAATAACATTTCCCAAAAATTTTAACTTGCTTGTTGGTCTCAAAACTGATTTGTCTTCATTTATGATGAAACCCAATTTGGACAGAAGTGTAACTGTTGCATTTAAGTTCTCCGTACATTCTAAATCATCACAGCCAATTATTAAACTGTCATCAATGTACCCTGAACTAACATAACCTAAACTTCTCAGTTTCCCAAAAACTGGTTTAAGAAGTTTTGTAAACAATCGCGGGCCTTCACTGACCCCATTGGGTAAGCAGGTATATTGGTAGATTTTATCTCTCCACTGGAATCTAAAAAATTTTTGCTGTTCATCTGCAAGTTTAATTGAATAATAAGCATGACGGATATCGACAGACCCCATTTTTACATTTTTGGTTATCAATGGTAGGGTTTTCTCAAAGGTTTCCATCTTAAATGCTGATATGGAATGAACCGATTTAATTTCTTTAGATTCAGAATTAATCTGTATTCACCATTTTCTTTCTGTCTCAAAAAAATCGGTGATAAAATTTGGCCTGCTTCACTATTCACAGGAATAATCACTTTCATGTCCAATAATTTTTTAATTTCTATGTCAATAATGGACATTTCTAACCTATTAAACTTGCAATTTGATTTCACAATGGCGGGAATCCCACCGTTGAAATCTAGATTAATATGACAATGCTTTACAATGTCAAGAATAAATAGGTCACTTGTAATCAGTTTCCATTGATCAATAAAGTCTGCCAATCTACCTGCTTCAAAATAATTATTTACCTCATTTATTGCTTGGGCAGATTCCTCTGTCCCCTGCGTACATAGTTTTTTGCAAAAGAAGGCCCTGCTCCAGGATCATCCTGCCACACTCTGGGTCTTCCCCCTCCAGTAGGTCGATTAACACCTCTGTACACAGATCCACGGCCTCTGGCACCACGTCCTCTACGTCCTCTGAGAGATCTGTCAAACAATTTATGTTTGATTTTTGAGCAATCCTCTATATCCCTTGCCATTTTGGGAAGATCGTCTCCAAATAAAAATTTTTGGCTGTAAGCCAGCTCATGACTGCAGAGGTGAGTATATTCTCCGCTCAATTGCGGTTTCAAAAAATCTTTCCTTGTCATATTTATCTGCCTGTTCATATGTCCCATGAGTGCTAGGACATCGTTGCAGTTTTCGATCATGCTGCCAATATGATCACTCGTGTCCTTTTCTGGATTCCTTTCATATAAGGCCATCTGGTTTACAGTTTTAACTAAAATGTTTGCACCTTTAACCAAAGTATGTGCTATGTTTTGCATTTTCCTATCGTTTGCCTTGGTCCAACCTGGGACCTGGTCCCATATCAACTGGTTGGTTTTCACGACTTGCAGGTAATCACAGTTACCTGGCCTGTGGTTCTGTTTTATCAACTCGTTTAAATGTTGTTCGTCCAGGCCATTCATAAAAAGATCGTTCACAGTTTTGGCCAGCACATCATCCACGTTGTCGGCCATTTCCTCCGACATGTTAAACTTCTTGGCCATGTGCTTAAACAGGTTGTCTTCCGTGTCGGGAAGATACGAGTCCAACTTCCTTTTTTCACCCGATGTGCCTGCCTCCTCCGGCTCAACACATTCATAATCGACGTAAACTTCGTCGTCATACTGAGAATATTGCGCCTCCATATTATCAATACGGCTGACGATGTTCTCTAACCTGCCGTCCTGAGCGTCCACAGAGGCTTTTAAAGATACCAGTAATGACATAATATTATCCTCTGACGAGGATTTCTCCACAGACTTAGGGTTTTTGGAAGCCGACTTCCCTTTACCCTTCCTGCCATCACTCACGTGTTCAGGTCCATTTTTAGTAATGGTACTACATGTAGTTTCGTCCGCCATGACACCACGTGTCCAGAAGCAGACGACGAAACCTGACTGAAATTGCGCCAAATACCGTTGCAAACGGCAAGACCACTGTCTATAACGATATAGCATGCACCACGTGCACAATAAAAATCACCCAAAACCACGTTTCGGTGAAAAAGATCAGCGCCACTAGACAAATTCGCCCTTCAACCAAGGAGTATTGCACCAAGACTCCTTGCTTCAACTAGCGTGCAACCTAAAGTGCCCTGCGCGCGCAACCGGATCTCAGTTAAGACCAACGAAATTCTTCTTACGAAAAAGAATTACTAGTATATAGGCCTAATGTGCCATGGTAAGTCAAAATGTTGGAAGCACTTATTTTACACCCCATTTCCATAGATTAGATTGACCTACTTTAGATCGACCTAACTCCCTGGGGGTTCACGCCAAATAGCTGTCAGTCGGGCGGACACGAAAGTTAATTACCCCCTTAAAGCTTGTAGTAGGCGGGACTGGGACGGACATTTAAGTCGGATTATCTGAAAGTAATCTAGTGAGACTCCCCACGGGGATAGATCGATCTAAAATCTATGGGAATAGAGCCATAGTTTATGTTAGATAAGCATAAAGGGAAAAACACGTTCTCAGTAACAAGCCCTTTAAATTTGAGAACAAGCTATTACTATAGGTTCTGAGAAGTGAGCTAGGACAGTTTTCTATTTTCAGTTTTGTTTTCTGTCTTAAAGCTTTATTATTATCATGATTTCACCATCTGCAAATATGAGATCCCAGTTGAATCTCCTTTTGCCCCTCTGTTTTCTGTGAGTTTGAAAATATAAATCCAATACTACTACAACCCTACTACTTTTAGCTACAACTTACAGAAGGCGCGTTTTTTTAAATGATCGGACAGAATTTTATCTCAATCATTAAAATAAAATAAAATAAAATAAATTTGAACATAGAACCCATGCAAATGCACAGATGGGTTGAACAAGGCTTCATGAGTACAGGAAATTGCATTTGTTCTCGAGGAAAATTTATTCGGCGGGTTAATTTATCCCGTTCGGACCCCCCCCCCCTCCCATATGATATAAGTACAGGTAAGGGTTTGTTTGAGTATTGGGGTTAGTATATGGGACAAATGTCACCTGTACAAAGTAATGGGAAGCGGACTTCATTCCTGTTACACCGCGGGTACATGCAGCACTGTTGCATGACTCTTAGGCAGAAAAATAAGGGAACATGTCCTGTAAAATCTTCAAGACAAATCAAACACATGGGTATGCACTTACACAACGACAATAAGTAATTCAATATTTAACACAGAGATTTACTGTATACTCACCTGTAGCCAACGACTTGTACTAACTTTCACGTTACACAACATAATAATATGCACAGTAATATAAATCAACCCGTCTCATGAAAAGGGAAGACAGTCTTTGGCAAGATATATAAAGAAGAACAAATAAAACATCACTTGTTGTATAAAGATAGAAGCTCGTACAAGAAACTCTTAATACTGGATGTCTTCCAAAAGTTTCTTATGCTGATGGCAAATAATGAAGACTAAAATTAATTTTAAGCATCGTGTTCTACCTCAAACATTGGACTCGGCCAACCTGACCTAGATAACCGCACGTGTTTGTGCGCATGGCCTTGAGTGTTATGAAAACATGAGTTAGGTTTCACTGACAAGGCTGTACAACATAAAACCCAGTGAATGTTAGCAGTAAACGGGAACAGACTGGTGACAAATTCAGTGTTTACAAGGGTGAGAACGACTGGATTAAGATGATGATATTTAGGTGTAAATTGTTCATATGATTGTCGAATATTTTAATTAGTTGTACTGGCATTTTTCTGGCTGTTAAATTAGTTTAGAACTACATGTACATGTACATGTACCCTCTACCAGGGTTAGATATTTTAGGCAAATTTTCAAAAAGTCAGAGTATCAAATGACTGTCTATTTATCTTAAGACACATCTGTGAATATTTTGTGAAAAATCAGTCTGTCCCCTTGATAGAGGGTACTTTAGAACAGGGTTTTGCAAACATGTCACAAAGTGTGTCCACCACTAAAATATGACTCGGTTCACTTTTTCTGTGGAATGACCTAGTTGGAACATGCGGGCATTTAAGTTAAGTACCATTAATGTCAATTTTTCACGTTACTGGTACATGCTCACTTTCAGAACTTCAAAATGACTGCCATCCTGAAAACCATTGCATCTGCCTTCACCTCCAGTGGCATAGAAACGCCCAGTTATACAGTTGTCAGGAAGAATGAGGTATTGAATGTATTTACAGAACTTTGTTCTTATACAGTACACGTGTACGTACCAGTAGAGTTCAATATATGATGTAGTTACACTGTAGTATTTAAGAAATTGTCCGATTTTCTTTTTGATTTCTGCCATTTAGTCAGTTGTTTTTATTTGGAAGCATAAGTTTTATTGCAGGTGATCGTCCTTCCTGTGATATTGAAATTTAAAATGGCACATTTATATAGAATTGCCTCAAATTTTAAGTCATAATGTAGTTGCTAAAATGTCTATAGACAGCTGTATGCAGTATTATAGGTAAAATAAATCCATCAATAAACAAATAGATATCCTTGAAAACATACATAAGTACATGAAACCTGGTCAGTGGACAGTTCTGATTTATGACCCAAATACATGTTAACAGTGTCAGCACTTTATCTAATAGTTTAACCTTTGGCTGGACTGTCAAGTCTGTCATGTGTCTCTCATCAGATAAGCTCTAGAACCTAGAAGTGGTCAAGAAAACTATATTTTATATATATTGTACTTATAGAACTGTAGATCAGATCTGCTGCTGATATATGTAGGTACATGTATTTTCAGCTAAGACACAGAAAATTTATACCTACATTGTACACATATGGTATTTGAACATTGTGCCATTCCAGTACCATAGTGTTTTAGGGTACTTGTACCAGTAAACTTGGATGACTCAGAAGCATATGATGAGAAAGTTGTAGTACTGATTAGCCTTGACATATGAAGGACTGGGCTTCTAGAAAAGGATAATGATGGTCAAAGATAATGCCTACTAGTACTCTTTTATTCTTTCTCTTTCCATATATATATATATATATATATATATATATATATATATATATATATATATATACCACACTTCCTGCTGAGCTCAACTCATTAAATATATGACTTCAAACAGCTATTCAAAAAGTGGCATGTAGAATTCCTAAATATTTAGGGTTCATTTCTCCTTTTGCTGGGTTATATTAATTACAGTTTTAGGCCTGTAATTAAAATGATTCTATTATTATTATTATTATTCTGCAGGACTATGAGGAGCGAGCCTATCCAGCCACTATGTGGGTTAGCACCACAGAGAAAGGCATGGACCATAGCTATTCTGTGAGGCAGGGGTTCTGGAAACTTTTCAACTATATTCAAGGGAAGAATGAAAAGGGTAATTTTCATCAGATTTTATATAAACTCGTATGTTTATAATTATAGTATCAGGTAGCAAGAGTATTAAAGGGTTGGTGTGTTTTTATACTTCAGAGAAACTGTTATTACTATTATATGTATGAAATCTTGTTGTATTCATAAATAACCATTTATGTTAAGTTTAAATTATTCAGTTCATTAACACCTTCATTGTTAATTACCGGTAGAATATAGTAGTAAGTAAACCTAGTTATTGATAAATATGGTGACAATTAATTTTACAGATGAAGAATCTGATTCCTTGACATGATTTACAGTTTTCATTGCTGCTATTATGCTATAGGCCAGTAATATTTCACCTGTTGAAATTAATGTCTATTTAAGAGCTCTTCATTAATACCCCCTGTCAGTGTCAAATAAATTGTAGAAAATAAAGATGAATATATATTGGTTCTATGAATATAGAGTAAAATGCATTTCATCTAGTTTCTGTATATTTCAGATATGAAGATAGACATGACAGCTCCTGTGGCAACAAGAATAGTCCCTGGGGCAGGGCCAAACTGTGAGAACACATTCACTGTATCGTTCTTTATTGGGAAGAAACATGAGGGAAATCCCCCAAAACCAACCAATCCAGACGTGTTCTTAGAGGAATGGCCTGCCAAGCATGTGTTTGTGAGGTATAGGTTGGGCTTATCTGTTGATCTTTTGAATTTGTTTCTGGTACTGCTGATATTTTTGAGACATTCTACATAATGTGAAAACACTCCATGGGTCTTATTGTTCTGGAATAAAATATAAAAAAATTAAATTGTTTGTAGAAATATAACAGGGTTTTGATTTCAGTGTGTCCCCAAAGCTTTTTAGCTCACTATCCATTCACAACACCATGGTATAAGAATCCACCATCCCCAAGCAGAAATAGTGGCCAGTAAATGATCAAAAATATTACTGGCTCATTTCAGTTCCATTAGCATTTTGACAGACTGTAATTAAAACCATAAACTGACAGTATTTTGTTTCCTTTCTAGGAGCTTTGGAGGGTTTGCCAATGATGACAAGTGGATAGACCACTCCCAAGCTTTAGCTAACAGTCTACAGAAAAATGATGAGCCCATAGCCCAGGATTACTACTATACTGCGGGATACGACAGCCCTTTTAAAATGTTTAACAGGACAAATGAAGTTTGGTTTGAAAAGCAAAAATCTCAAGAACACTAGGTGGATGAAATGTCTCAAACTCATGAAAAACATTTATGATTATGGATTATTGACAGAATCAAAAAAATAGATAATATAGCATTTCCATGAGACCATGCTGCAAGCAGTCTCATTATACACTACAGGTACCTGTACATTGGAGAATTAAAAGTTGTTGTGTAAGATGTGACGAGCATCAGTGGATGTCACAGGAGCACTTGCTGTACTGTAAATATGTGAAAACATGTATTTGGAGAAGGAACCTAAGACCATTAAAAGCAGTAGAATTCCTACTTGGCAAAAAGGTCTTTTAGGTTTATTAAGTTGAAAGTGCTATCAGACTTATATATCAAGCTTATCTGTAGCTCTGTTGAAGTAACCTCCAATGCTTTCCTGGCATATAAACTAAGTTAATTGGGACAAGAGGCACATATGTAACATATTTCAAGTGCAATTAGTCGAATCGCTTTCTTTATGTTCTCTGAATTTGAATGTGCCAGTTGTTCTATTAATGCTAGGGTTTTAACCTGAGAAGTATTTTAATGCTTTAAATATTTTAAATCTATTTGCATTCCACTGGTTATGTACTTGTTACTTGTGTGTATTCATTCTTAAGATCATTTATTATAAATGATTTCCAAAGATTTTGTATGAATTGATGATCCTTTTAGATTGTCACCAGAGTTTTGATTAAATAAAATAATATTATACTGACTGGATCATTTAAAGTTATATCTGTTAATAAGAAGAAATAAAGATGGTGGGTATTTATTTTTGTCTAAATAAAATACCAAAGACCAATGTTTTTTTCAAACATATTGTTATGTACAGACACAGATGTGTCTGTACATATTGCCATCACCTGCGTCTGTCGTCGCCGTCGTCGCCGATGGCGATGCCGATGCCGATGCCGATGCCGATGCCGTGCACTTTCCTTGTAAACACGATAAGTGGAACACAGTTTTATTTTTTGCTTTTATATTTACAGAGCTGATGAATATTCATAAAACGCAGGTCAAGTTCGAAAATCAGCATGATCGGGCCATTATAGTAGATGTTATGCTGTTTTTTCACTTTTCAGCATATATGCAACCCTGTAAACACATTTTAAGGAAAACCGTTAGGCGAATTGTCATTAAACTCACAGGAGTGGTCAATCTTACTAAAACGCAGGTTGAGTTCGAAAATCAGCATAATCGGGCCATTATTTTAGAAGTTATGCTGTTTTTTCACATTTCCTCAGATTCAGTTCTTAGGCATGTTAACAGTCTTATCATTTAACTAATAAGATACATAAAAGTGTTTGTTTAACATTTCCTGCATCTTTACAACATTGTTAGTTGATTATGTAAAAATGATGGTAAACTTGTTATCGTGTATTGTGTTATAAAGAATCAAAAATGGAAATAAACTCATATCATTGCAGTTTGTCATATTCAATAATTCAGTATGTTCAGAATCTCAGAATGGAAGAAATTGGACATTTTACACTATTCTATTGATATTTTTCCCATCTCATCAATTTTCTTAGTTGATCATATAAAAATGGCAGTAAACTGTTAATTTTGTTTTGTGTAAAAAAATTGTTAAAAATGGGAAAAAAACCCATTTCAGAACAGTGCTGTCTTGTTTCACATTTCTACAGATTCAGTTCTTAGGCATGTTAACACTCTCATTATTGAACTAATAAGATACATAAAAGTGTTTGTTTGACATTTCCTTCATCTTTACAACCTTGTTAGTTGATTATGTAAAAATGATGGTAAACTCGTTATCGTGTATTGTGTAATAAAGTGTCAAAAATGGAAATAAACTCATATCATTGCAGTTTGTCAGATTCAATCATTCACTATGTTCAGAATCTCAGAATGGAAGAAATTGGACATTTAACACTGTTCTATTGATATTTTTCACATCTCATCAATTTTCTTAGTTGATCATATAAAAAATGGCAGTATCCTATTAATTTTGTTTTATGTTAAAAAAGTGTTAAAACAGGAAATAAACCCATTTCAGAACAGTGCAGTCTTGTTTACATTTTGGCATTTTTAAGGTGTGACTTTGAAGTTCCATGGGCCTGAAGACCTTTGCTAGTCACATTTTCTGAATATCCATAATACTAATATTTTATTATTAAAATTGATGGTCATTATGCTGTCAAACATTATGTAATATTGCATCAAAATTTGAAAAAAACCTATTTTGGGCACTGCTCCCATGATGACCATTTAAGAAAAACCATGTCACTTACTGTTCTCAAACAGTACAGTTAATATGTACAGATGTGTCTGTACATATTGCCATCACCTGCGTCTGTCGTCGCCGTTGTTGCCATCACTGTCGCTGTCGCCGGCGCCGTGCACTTTCATTGTAAACACGATAAGTGGAAGAAAGTTTTACTTTTTGGCTGTATATTTACAGAGCTGCTGAATATTCATAAAATGCAGGTCAAGTTCGAAAATCAGCATAATCGGGCCATTATTGTAGAAGTTATGCTGTTTTTTTACTTTTCAGCATATATGCAACACTGTAAACACATTTCAAGGAAAACTGATAGGCTTTTTGTCATGAAACTTACAGGAGTAATCTATCTTACTATAACGCAGGTCAAGTTCGAAAATCGGCAGGATCGGTCCACTATTTTAGTAGTTATGCTTTTTTTTATGTACAGACACAGATGTGTCTGTACATATTGCCATCACCTGCGTCTGTCGTCGCCGTCGTCGCCGATGCCGATGCCGATGCCGATGGCGATGCCGTCGCCGTGCACTTTCACTGTAAACACGATAAGTGGAACACAGTTTTATTTTTTGGTTTTATATTTACAGAGCTGATGAATATTCATAAAACGCAGGTCAAGTTCGAAAATCAGCATGATCGGGCCATTATTGTAGAAGTTATGCTGTTTTTTCACTTTTCAGCATATATGCAACCCTGTAAACACATTTTAAGGAAAACCGTTAGGCCTGTTGTCATGAAACTCAGAGAAGTAATCAATCTTTTTAAAATGCAGGTCAAGTCCGAAAATGGGCATGATCGGGCCACTATTTTAGTAGTTATGCTGTTTTTTCCTTTTTTCAGCATATGTGCAACACTGTAAACACAATTTAAGAAAAACAGATGGGCCAATTGTCATTAAACTCACAGGAGTGGTCAATCTTACTAAAACGCAGGTTGAGTTCGAAAATCAGCATAATCGGGCCATTATTTTAGAAGTTATGCTGTTTTTTCACATTTCCTCAGATTCAATTCTTAGGCATGTTAACAGTCTTATTATTTTACTAATAAGATACATTAAAGTGTTTGTTTGACATTTCCTGCATCTTTACAACATTGTTAGTAGATTATGTAAAAATGATGGTAAACTTGTTATCATGTATTGTGTAATAAAGTGTCAAAAATGGAAATAAACTCATATCATTGCAGTTTGTCAGATTCAATCATTCACCATGTTCAGAATCTCAGAATGGAGGAAATTGGACATTTAACACTATTCTATTGATATTTTCCCATCTCATCAATTATCTTAGTTGATGCTATAAAAATGGCAGTAAACTGTTAATTTTGTTTTATGTTAAAAAAAGTGTTAAAAATGGAAATAAACCCATGTCAGAACAGTGCTGTCTTGTTTCACATTTCCTCAGATTCAATTCTTAAGCATGTTAACAGTCTTATTATTTAACTAATAAGACATGTAAAAGTGTTTGGTTGACATTTCCTGCATCTTTACAACATTATTAGTTGATTATGTAAAAATGATGGTAAACTTGTTATCTTGTATTGTGTAATAAAGTTTCAAAAATGGAAACAAACTCATATCATTGCAGTTTGTCAGATTTAATCATTCACTATGTTCAGAATCTCAGAATGGAGGAAATTGGACATTTAACACTGTTGTATTGATATTTTTCCCATCTCATCAATTTTCTTAGTTGATCGTATAAAAATGGCAGTAACCTGTTAATTTTGTTTTATGTTTAAAAAATTGTTAAAAATGGAAAAAAAAAAACATTTCAGAACAGTGCTGTCTTGTTTACATTTTGGCATTTTCAAGTTGTGACTTTGAAGTTCCATGGGCCTGAAGACCTTTGCTAGTCACATTTTCTGAATATCCATGATACTAATATTTTATTATTAGAAATTGATGGTCATTATGCTGTTAAACATTATGTAATATTGCATCAAAATTTGAAAAAAATCTATTTTGGGCACTGCTCCCATGATGAGCATTTAAGAAAAACCATGTCACTTACTGTTCTCAAACAGTACAGTAAATATGTACAGATGTGTCTGTACATATTGCCATCACCTGCGTCTGTCGTCGCCGTCGTCACTGTCGCTGGTGCCGTGCACTTTCATTGTAAACACGATAAGTGGAAGGCAATTTTACTTTTTGACTGTATATTTACAGAGCTGATGAATATTCATAAAATGCAGATCAAGTTCGAAAATCAGCATGATCGGGCCACTATTTTAGTAGTTATGCTGTTTTTTCATTTTTCGGCATATATGCAACACTGTAAACACAATATAAGAAAAACAGGCCAATTGTCATTAAACTCACAGGAGTGGTCATTCCTGCTAAAACGCAGGTTGAGTTAAAAAAAACAGCATAATCGGGCCATTATTTTAAAAAAATGCCGTTTTTTCACATTTCCTCAGATTCAATTCTTAGGCATGTTAACAGTTTCATTATTTAATTAATAAGATACGTAAAAGTGTTTGTTTGGCATTTCCTGCATCTTTACAACATTATTAGTTGATTATGTAAAAATGATAGTAAACTTGTTATCATGTATTGTGTAATAAAGTTTCAAAAATGGAAATAAACTCATATCATTGCAGTTTGTCAGATTCAATCATTCACTATGTTCAGAATCTCAGAATGGAAGAAATTGGACATTTAACACTGCTCTATTGATATTTTCCCCATCTCATCAATTTTCTTAGTTGATCATATAAAAACGGCAGTAAACTGTTAATTTTGTGTTATGTTAAAAATTATAAAAAATAAAAAAAAAACATTTCAGAACAGTGCTGTCTTGTTTACATTTTGGCATTTTCAAGTTGTGACTTGAAGTTCCATGGGCCTGAAGACCTTTGCTAGTCACATTTTCTGAATATCCATAATACTAATATTTTATTATTAAAATTGATGGTCATTATGCTGTTAAACATTATGTAATATTGCATCAAAATTTGAAAAAAAAGTATTTTGGGCACTGCTGCCATGAGGACCATTATGGGAAAATCATGTTACTTATGATTGCCTTACTTTCAATAAAAGAAATACAGGACTTAAATGCAGCCTGAGTTGGAAAAGCAGTCTAATTGGCTTCTTTTTCTGGAAGTTATACATATACAAAGTGTGAACTTGTTACACATTTTACTTACATTGGTATTACCTGTTGAGCATAATTAAAATTTGATGTTGAATTTGCAGTTTAACATAATGTACTTTTGCATCAGAATTGACAGTAGCCTATTTTGTGCATAGTTATTTCCTGTTTTTTGTCTGTACATTTGACAGCTTTGCTGCCTTGTTTTTATTATCATGTTATTTTTGACCATATTATGTATTTTTGTAGAACATGCAAAGACATATCACTCTAACACCAGTTAATTATGCTGGATACAAAATTAAAGCTTTCACACGCAGGATGGAGGTTCTTGTTCTTAAAATAATTTTTCTAGTAAAAAAATTAGGACTCCGTCATTCTTTGGTCACAGTTGCAGGAGTTGTGAAGTTTTCACTTGAGCAATATCATGTAGGTAGAGCTGTCAAGAATGAAAAATAATTTTGAAATCCTGACAAGAATAAAGGCATTGATGGTGAATTTGCAGGGAAATACTCCCAGAGATTATTGCATTAAGTCACCTTTTCCTGCATGTCAAGTTTCAACTTAAAACTCTGTCATGCACTTAAAACAGAATAAAAACAAGTTAAATTATTATTCATTGACATCAGGAGAAATTGAGCATGGTAACACTATCAAGAAATTCCAGTGTTCTGTTAAAGAACAAACGAACTTGCATTACTTTTAACATGACACTTCTAAGTCGTATAGTGCTTAGCCTAATAATTCACCAGTAAGCTTAGAATGGGGAAAATCACCTGCTTTGCATTTGAGAACTTGACGCCTCAGCAAATATACTCTTAACTTTCAAGGACTTACCTTGCCTTTTTGCGGCTTGATAAACATTATTCTCATTTGGCAACAAACATGAGTATTATAGAACAAATCATAAACTTAATAAATCAAGCAATCACTATAGGATTTCAACCCCTCATTTACAACAGAAAATATTTTGATAACTCACTATTATAATACAACTCATACAGGTGTCAATTTTTACACCACATGAAGCAACCCACTGCTGATAACTGCAGTCTGGACGGAAATAAGGTACAACCGGATAACAACTACAATTATGCAATGCTGCACCAAAACGAGCACGTACAAATTATATGAAAAATAGTACATTAAATATTTAATTATTTCCATTGACCACAATAAAGTGGTAGTACCGCTAAAATGTGCGTTGTTACATCTAAAGTGCACATTGATATAACTTGTTTTTCTTTTAAATAAAAAGCAAATGCAACCAGGCAGATACCTCACTTGGCCATAATGTAGGACGGTGGGCCTTAGCACTTTATGGTACATAAATACGTCATGGAAGAAAAACAGTAGCTTCCAGGAAGTTGAGATAAAGCTCCACTATCTATTTATATATGCTTGCAGCTCTTGTTTTAAAGGAAGGCCAGTTTCTGCTGTTACTGAGTTGCTGTATTGTATCAAAATGTTAACAATTACAACACTATCCCTGCCAGCTTTTACACATACTTGAAGGCAGAATGCAACCAAAATATATAAATAATATTTTGGTCTGATCTAAAAATATATATATTCGTATATTGAGTTTTCTTAATGGTGAGGTGGGATAGGCCTATTATGTCATGGTGTATGCATGTCATAATATATCTAAAAATGACCCAAAGGTGAGAGAAAAATGCTCTCTCACCTCTAAAGGGTATCACATAGTATTCTGACCAGACCACATATTAATATACAGCACATATTGAGTACATATCAGGTTGCGTAAAAATAATAATAATTCTAATAATAATTCTAATAATAATTTTCAAATCCAAGATAAAATTTCTAAATTCAGTTAGAATGACTAAAAAATAAACATTATTTCAGTGCTATTATAAAAATGTTATTTTCAAATGTTTTTTTTCAATAAGGGTTTCACTTAACTAACAAGTGACAACTGTCCTTTGTCCTTACTGTTAATCTTAATCTAACTTTAAGATATTACTACACTACACCAACACAGCTTTCTAGTTAACAATCAGCACTTTATCTAATTCTGTTCTTGGCAATATTGCATACTGTAACCTTCCTCTGTAGTATATAAAATATGCTATATGACCATTTCAGTGCTGCCTGCTTTTTAGCTTTCTAAATACAAGCTGATGTATAAAACTTTTTGCAAATACTTATAACCAATTGCACCTTCACCCTTTTTTTTGAAAAGTAATTAAAAGTTTAAACTCTCACTTCGGATAAAACCTTTTTCTCATGGAAATCAAAACCATGCCTTCAAAACACCTTAGTACTCAATGTATACAATTGCTATACCAATTATTGTTGACCTTATTTCACATCTGTAGTAAAATATCCTAAAGTTTGATTTAATATTATTGGACAAGTTTGATTTGAGCAATTTTAAGTCCATCTGAATATATTAGCCATCACTCTTCAAGTTGTCCTCCTGTTCTGCTTTTTTCTTGTTCCGTTGCCGGATGAATTCAATGAAGTGATCTGATTGGGTCAGCCGCGTGTACTTAGACGGCTTCGAGATTGACATCTGCTGCAGCCTGTCCTCCGCTTCCGCCATCATCACCTTAGGGAGATAGGTCGGGCGAGCGTGTCTCCCAAAGTCTGAAAGAAAAATAGCAAGTACAAGATGAGAAACTAACATGGCATGAACATTTTTCTTCTCTAAAAAATTAATCACAGCAAAGATAAAAAATTATGAATATAAGAATCAATGGGTTCATTTTTATCATTAATATAACCAACCAATTACCCACAGTATCCATTTTCACAAAATTTAGAGAATTTCAAAGTGGAAGCACAAATAGGGCAAAACAGCCACGTGAAAAGCAATTGTGATGAAATGCGCTCCTTGTGGAGTGAAGCTTACAAACAATTATGAAATAAAATGAGAATGGTAATGTGCCAAAATGCAAGATAAAAAGGGTCTGTCTTATTCATTATTTCAAAATAAATAAATAAATAAATAAATAAATAAAAAAATAAAATAAAATGATGAAACTTAGATTGCACTGGAAATAACCTCAACTCTAGAACTGATACACTTAAAGACTTGTTTGACTAAAAAATAATAAATCATTTTCAAGTCTTCAGGCTGATCTTGGAAGAACCCGATTTCATATGACTTTTAAGCAAAATGCACATGTGCTAGAAATATAGCTGAAAAACAAAAGTGACAGGAATCTTCAAAGTCATCCAAAAATTGTGACACAAACGGCCAGCCACAGCATGAAAATAAAAGTGATCAATGATGGTCTTACCCACTCTAGATGACCTCTCTGATGGTCCAAGTGAAAGCATGCAAACATGCAATAGTTCAATTTTTAATTCAGTTAACACAGTACAAATATATAATAAACATGATTAAAGTCACAATTTAATAGGCACTCACCCCCCCCCCCCCATTCCCATTTTCCAATAGGGCCGTTCCCCAACTTAATGACAGTATACTAGTGACTCCAAACAGATTAACAAATAATAAACCAAGACTGGTCATTTTCATTAAGATGTACCAAAAATACAAGACATAAAATGTCAATGTTTAAGTATTAATATGTTCAATTCAACAATGCACCTTGTGGTACTCACTTAAATTGGCCTCACAGTAGTCTATGAGTGCTGCAACACCATCCAGTCTGCTCAGCCCTCGGAACTTGCGTTTGGCAATAGTGAACACTGCCTCTAGGAAGCCTTGAAAGCACAGGCCTAAACAAACCAATAATTGTAGATGTAATTGAACAGAATTACTAGAGCAAAGTGATACAGTGAACAGTGAACACAGAAATAACACAGCTTTCAAATATCAGCCTTTTTTTTTACATATCATGTCCAATGAGGCACTTAATGTATTTAAATATAGAAATGAAGATAAAATACTTCCAACAACTGCTTATACAAAAAGAAGAAAATGAAAAAATATGCATAAGATACCACAGAAAATTCATCACTCTGTCAAACAAATGGAAAAGTCTAAAAAGAGGAAAATTGTTAAGAAGAAGCATGCAGGTTTTTTTTTAAATATGTCAAATGCATACAGGAGCATCATCATAAAATCCTCTTCCCAGTAACTCATCACAAATGGGAAAACTAAAACTATAAAATGCATTGATCTCCCTTAACTAAAAGAACAAACCAAGGGCAGTGTTCTCTGTATAAGGTGCTATCATAGCACAGCATTCTCTTGCTCTTTTTTTACATTGAATCTTGTAAACTCAGTTAGCTTAACACATAAATCCAATTTACTTGCTTCTATACTCTTAAAAAAATCTTTTGTAAGTTAACTCATCTTTCCATTCATTCACTTCTTGTTCCAGAGAAACTTGGTAACAATTCTTATAACTGTATGAGTAAGTGTTTGAGACAAACATCATATAACAGTATAATGATATCTGATATCAACATTAATCAGAATTCATAGGCCTAAACCAGACACAGAGTTACTGCCAAAACTCAGGAGAACACTGCCCCGTCCAACTCTACCTGTCTGCGAAGAGTGCTTCTTAAGTTGCTCAAATATCTCATCTAAGATTACGTGCAAAGGAAAGTGTGCAATCAAATCAAATTCAAATAATTTTAAAAATACTACCTGCAAAAATGGATTCTAATAACTAGCTTTTATGCAAATAAAAAAGAAAACAAGCATTTTTGCTGGTAACATAATATAAGTACATTGTCTTTGTTAATTTAAATTAATTTGATGTGCAGAAATACATGTATCAGGAATGGAAAATGATTACAGAATTCACCAATAACTTGTGTGTTTTCTTTTTATGCTAACATAAAGGACAAAATATCACAAAGTTATGCAAAAATGATAAAAGTAATCTTTGTTTGTATTGTTTGTTTGCTGAAGAATTTATGGAATCAAAAGCAAACAAAGAGGGTGCATTTCTATGGGAAATACTGAAGCTAATAGAATATATAATTCAGAGTAAACAATAATAAGAACTTGTTCTTAAACATGTTTTTTTCTTCAAATAATTAATATTCATTTATGTAAAATTTCATATAATTAAAATTTCTAAAAAGTCCAGTCAAATCATGCCTGTATAGGCCAATCCCTTTTTATATTAATTACATGTATCCCAAATGTTCATTTTCAGTTTAAAAACAAGTTAATGAGTATATAATAAATTGCATAATTATCCTACACATGCACTTAGATATAAACAAAACAGATCTGTCTGCTTAATTACATTTTAACTATAATTAAATAATTATATTAAGTAGTAGTGCATATTGTGCTGGATAAGGGACTGCAAGCAAATAAAATATAGTGTATTCTATGCTTAATAATTCATAACTTTTAACAAGTTTCCTTGACAACAAAAACAAGACTACAAGTTCATCAAAATTTAAATATATACCACTTTTGGTCACTTGCTTTCTCAAGGAAGGTTGTTCAAAGTGTTGGAGTACTGGGTATATTGTATCAGGTGGACCAATAATATGCAAGGGTTTTACACTGGATAACAATGGATTTGTGGTAACACTAAATAATCGCACTGGCTTTAGTGGGATGTTTTGACCTATGACTTATTCAAAGAATGATCAAGTCCTTGCACGGTAATTGAATCCTGCGTCCAACTGATACAATATGTCTAACAAATAAATCATTAATAAACAATTTATAATGGCATACACTCTCTTGGGCGAAAGTCCAACTGAGCTAGCTTCTTTGCTTCTGTAAAGGAAAAAACACTCTTTTGTCAGACTTTTCTGTATTGGCAGAAAATAAAGGTAAGCATTAATGTAGTTAATACAAAGAGCAATACATATGTATCTTTCAGATCAGGGATAAATGCTCTGAAGACTTGTGTGTTGCCTCTGTTTGAAAGCTGAAAGTTTCTGATAAGATTTCAGTTTAAATGGAGTCCTTCTCTCACCCTATTTGAAAGGCAAGAAAATTTTTACTTTTTCTGGGAAAAATATCAGAATGTCTTTAAATGAAATACTTGCATCTACAGGTGTCATAATTATGTTAAAATCTTCAAAATCCTTTTTCCATTAATTTTTTATCTCTCTACTGGTAGTATAAAACAATACCCTATCCAGGTTAAGTAATGTCCATATTTCCTGAAACTACACCGTAAGTTCAATGAATACATTATATATATCTGACAGTGGCACCTCACAGAGTCACTGTGTTACGTACCTGTAGTTCTATCTGGGTTCAGGAATTCCCACTTTCTATGCAGCTCTATAAACATTATATCAACAGCAGCGTTACTCAAACCATTGGTAGTCAGGCGGCATTTCCTGTTGTAAAAGAAGGGGGTAAAACATAAAAATCATTGTTATGTTTGAAATACAGTGCTGTGATAACTACTAAAATTTAATCTAGTTATTCTAGTTTTAATCTAGGGTCTATTTTTATCTTTAGAGGTGTTTTCTAAAAAAAAAAAAAAAATCATGGTTTTTGCAACACTTTATTTCACTGCTACCATTTATTTACATTTACATTCTATCAAATAAACCCACCTAGTAAACATTCTAAACCCTGTAGGTCCCATCCTCAGTGAGCTGCGCACCCCGAGACACTTCAGGAAGATATCAGCTGTCCTCTCCAGCACCCTGAGGTCATCATACACACCACTGTACCTGCCAGGGTACAGCTGGTACAGCACTTTCTCATCGGGGCTGTGAATCCCAGGGTATGAGTGAGAGGGAGTTGGGGAGTCTGACTCAGTACCAGAGGAAGGGTCTGAGTGGTGGTCTTCTTCATCTTCCTCTTCATATCTGACAGGTGAGAAATATAATAAATGATATCATCTTTTGCGAAAAAAAGCAGACAAGAAAAGAGTTTAGGGTCATTCCTCAAGGTCTCAATCACTAGGAATAAAATCAACATACAAAGATTGAGCTTCATTTATCCATGCACCAATCTTCTCATGCAATATTTCAAAGCAATGAAGCAAAATACCATAATGCAAGAAAAAATTTTCCCACACAAATGGACCAAGCTCTGCAAGTGTGTTTCAGTTAGCAGATGAACTTGTCAGTGCAAATAGTTATGAGGTAATGGCTTCTATCAACATAATCTCCTTTAGAATTTTTGACGCTGAAGTTTGTAAGAATGTCAGTGACTCTCCTTACTCCCCAAACTTTCTCAATCCTAAAACGTATGGAAATTTTTGTTTGATCTTAAGCTAAACTAATGGTAAAAGGCCTGTCTTACGTACCCAGTGTAGTCCCGCTGCAGATATCTGCAGGAGAGAGGAGTGACAGGGGGGCTCTGGCTGATGGAATCTTGTACAGGAACACACAGACTATCTACCTGCTTCTTCTTAGATGATCTGTTTGATCTCCTGAAAGAAAGAGTATTATATTTATAAATCAGCTCTTATGAAAGAAGTAAATAAATTAAATCTGTAAAGAAAGAATGATGCAGAAAATAGCATATTATGAACCTTTTTTTATTGTGAAAGTATGTTAACTTCGTAAAGGCAGTGGAGTTTGGAATTATATACAGGGTGCAGGCACTGTGACACTTAGTCGTTACACAGCTAATATTATAAAGCAGTTACTGTATCAGGAGTTGGCAAAACCTACAAATCATATCTTTACACAACATGAGCAGGGAAAAATCTCTCACCTCTGTTTCATCTGAAGTTTCTTCTTTGGTGCCACTAGAAGCAGTGTCTCCATAATGACTGGTTTCTTGATATCGAGGTCCACTGGACTGTGGATGTACTCCACCACCCCCGGGGCCACCTCCTTTTCATAGTCTGTCCTAAGACTGGGGCTAGAGTTCACCTCCAGTAGTATGGGCTGCAGGTCCTCTGTTAGCAGGATGTCCAGCCCCAAGATCTGGAGAACAAATAAAATTGGAATAATGAGGAGTGTTTACACTGACAATGGGTCCATGTTACTTACGTTGGCTGACTGTCATAGGGAACAAATCTGTTATCAGATTCCTCTGTTGTCCCATTCACAGCCACAATAATGTCAAACTGCTAAAACTGCCTGATGTCATTAACAAATTATGATAAGTTCTACATAGGGAACAAATCTAAGCCTCTGTTGTTCCTCCCACCCCGACGTGACTACGCAAGCAAGTCATTACACTGACCTCCTATAGTGGGCTAACCAAAACAAGACAGCTGGCTAAACTGAATGATTTTAGGTTGGGTTAACCCATCTTAACTGGAAATAGGTTTTTATTAGTTAAATATTATGTACAGTATTTAAAATAAATACAATACAATGAAATATTTTTTGATGATGAAGATGATGATAAAGATCATGCATACTGAATACATATTGAATATGCTTGAAAAGGACATTATACTTATCCAACTTCTTCTGTGAAAACTCATATTAAGCCTTTGTCATTCACAAATGAGTTGTATACCTGGAAGCACCCAGGTCCTGATTTCTCCTCAGGAATCTCCGCCTTGTACTCAACTCTCAGCTCTGGGGCAAGTGCAAAGACGGTCTTCAGAGCCACCAGCTCAATCTCTTTCCATATCTGATCACTGTCATGGCCCATGCTGTCCAGTTTACTCCACACGCTACTCAACGTCCTCTTGCTCCCGTCGTGCTGGTTTTCTGTATGCACATATGTGGTGCTGTGTTTGTTTAAGGAATAATTAGTCAGGTGCATGTAGGCTTCGTGTAAGTTTTTAACCTTAGGTGCCTCATAGGGCACTGTACAGAACCGTGCCATCCCTTCCTTGCTGATGTAAATCTCCAAAGGTTCTAAACTTAGCAGCATTACATATATCCTCAAGTCAAATTTGTACTTCTCCAGCAGGAATGGTCTGTCTATATATTCCTGTACAACATGAGATTTATGTGTCAGCATATAATCATTGGGATCACGAATCAAGTAGATGCCATCCCCCTGTGAGCCTCCATCTGGTTTGACAATGTATGTGGTTTTCAGTTTGGGGTGTCTTCTCCGTTTCAAGTTCACTTCTGCGGCAAACTCTGTGAGCTGTTGGGGGAGTAGCCATGTTCTGGGGTAGAAAGTGTAGTCATCTGGGAATAAGAATTGCATTGTTTCCATTGCCCGGGTCAGTTCAATCTTCTTAGACAGCTCATCCATTCCTAGGGAAATATAATGCACAGTGAGGGAACAGATATGTTTTAAATCTGACATTACAAAAATGAAAAAAATTATCATATAGCTACTTTTAAAATCATAAGATAAGAAATTTATATAGCTAATTTTAAAATCATAAGAAAAGAAATTTATGAGCCTTTCTCCAACCAAGCTTACCTGGAAACTTGTTGACTCTGCCAGAGATGACATCAGTGTCATTGAACCCATTACAATGCCAGTAGATATCACAGCTGCCATCTTTTTTTCCATATGGATACTGGAGAAAAAATAACAGTATCAGCAAAATAGTACACTTTTGCAAAACTACAGTTCTAATTAAAAAAATATTTGGCAATTAATAAAATTGTAATTAAATTCTAATGACATAAATAGGTCTGGCCCTCTGTTTACCTCAGTGACAATATGGGGGGGGGGGGGGGGGGTATACACTGTAGATGGGGTGAAATGCAGATTGGCTAAAAAAAATTAAACATAATATTATGAAGTTTTAAAATTAGCCAGGGACAATTCAATTTAAATGTGACTTTTCACAGATAAAACAGTCACAACACTGAACAATCAGCAGGTGGCCTAGATTCACCTGTCCCATACGTGTCTGCAGTAAATATGGAGCAGAGGTGAGACTTCACAATAACAACAGGTGCTCCCACCCTATTTTCAGGTCAGCAAGTGCGATTTCCTGTAAACATTTGTCTGTAAACTTAAACGCTTACCTCTTTCCACCCAAGTTCCTTTACACATAAGCGCACAATGTCCTGGTTATACTTGGCTTTTGATGTATCAACTGTGATGACGTGTTTTGGCGTAAAGACTTTCTTTTTCACAGCCGCTTTTCTCGTGTATCGTTGCATGTTTTCTTTCCTGTGTCGCAGCTGCCGCTGCTCTTTCGATTCTTTTTGACTCGCATCTTTTTTCTTTGTCTTCTTGGGTACCTCCTCCAAAGGATCGAGTCTCTTTGTTATTGGACTACTCATATTGGGAGTTACTTCCGATGCATTTTTCCTGAGAACCTGGACAAATTTACTTGATGACCTTTGTCCAACAATTATTGTTTACGCTACGCCATTTTCTCTTTAACAGGCAACCAAAATCATCGATAGAGGGCTTTCGAAAGTGTTCGACCCACACAAGACGTGACAAAAAGTACAAACCTAATATATATTTTGTTCTGCCAATATAAATAGTTTCATTCAAATTAAATCAGTGTAACTTTCGGACGATCAAAGATTTGGAGGTTAAAATTCACGTAAAGCACCTAACGTTTTAATAAAATTCAACCAAAGTGTTAGACGACGTTAAGAGCGACGCCTATCGAATAAGTTTCCAGTCAAAACATGGCACTTGTTCGCTGCATTTTCGGTCCGAGATTGTTTAGAATTCACAAAAATGAAACTGAACGGGTACGTACCTAAGTGAGAGTGGGTGCAATTATTATCAATCCCATTGAACTTATGTAATAGCAATCGACCGAAAACATTAACACCTTGCACGAATGTGAGGCAGATTTGAAACTCCGAGATATTTAAGTATACATACAAAACTCGAAAGGATGTTGAGAAAAGTTAGAAACGAATGTAATGCCATTATATAAACTAATCAATATACTGCCTTAGTAATCTAAATAAATAATGTATCTTTGTCATCTTTATACAATAACAACTAATGTCAGTGATGTTGCATAATATTTGCACACATTTGATTTTTTTTTTTTTGAGCTTTCAATTTCATATGTACTTACAGTACAGTGAACTTTTATCATTTTTCCACGTACCTTCAGGGAAGGAATTATGCCCCAAATGGTGTTGAACATGGGAGTGATTTAGTTATCAAATGGGTAAGTACGGCTTGTTGAGCCAAAAACTTGCTTGGCTAATAAATTCTTTTTATATATTTGGGCAGTCTTTTACCACATTTATTTGTCAGAAATTCTGACTTCCTGAATTTTATTACAAATCATGGGCGTAACTAGGCATACGCACGGATGCACTGTGCGTACAATTTTTTTGAGCCAATCACGATATTATTCTCTATAAATTTAGTGTATTTTCACGAAAAATCCTCTTCGATTGCAAGTTAGAGTCACCTGAATGTACAAATCTTCTGTATGAATCGTATACGCACCATTGTTCTGACGCCCCCCGTCTCGTTTGCTTTCACAGAACTGAGGTAAATAAACAATACTAGCTACCTCCAGAAGTCCTATCTTAATCATCCATCTAGCTGGAACTTCCTTTACCTCTTTGGATTGGAAGTTTGAATGCCCTTCAACTCTCAGGTAGCCTTTGTCTTAAGTGTGTCGAATGCACACTCGATGGCGATATTTATCTCAGATAAAAATCTACCTGTGTTATTTTCAAACAGCAGCTCCAGCAGACCTGAGGACACTAGATAAAATCTGGACAACGGGCTTTATAAGGAGCCAGAGAAACAAAAAAAATATTTCCTGCAAAACTGTAAAGAATTTTGACACGGACTTGACCCAGCTTAACCCTCTAAACTAACAGGGTGATATGGGCAATTTTCACAAACAAACAGAGCTTTATCCTGTAATATAATTGGTTGATTTTGGATGATACCATATATAAGTTCAACTTTTAGAAGATTCATCTTTAAGCTGACCATGGACATGACGAATAATATAGCAAGAAGGTGTAAGAATCCTTCAACGATAAACTGTTCTTAAGATTATTTTCTGACAACTCGGGATAACCGCAACAAACCACATCGAACAAAGGTGCCTCACCGTTATTTAGAATTTAGCTTGATACAAGCGGGCATAATTTGCATATGTTTTCATAGTTTGTGTCAGTAAGCCCCTAGTTCAATAAATATACCATTCTAAGCAAGGCTTTTTTCAGCGAGTCCTCCAGCTGCCAATTGGACGGCAGCTGATTAAAAAAGTCTTAACTTGTCGGGGCAGCTGTGGACGTCGTATGAAAATCCATTGCAGTAATTTGACGTATGAATATTAAACTTCTTTCTAGCGCACGGTGTTTTTCAGTCACGACGTAACTACTACCTAAAGCTTACAAAACACAATAAAATGTTTCCATTAACTTTAAAATACATAATGCAGAAGTGACAAGAATGATCTACATTCGGTACAAAACACGTGTAGGCCCTAAATGAAATATGACCTAACTTGCCGCCAAATTATGAAAGGGGACACTTTCGGATCTTTATACGTATGGCATCTGACAAAGCTAATACATAAGAAAGGCAATTTTTATATCTTCGGCGAGAGATTCTTCGCAATCCGAAACAGACTAGAAGGCAATTTTCATATTTGTTCAAGAGACTTCGTTAACCGAGGGTCGGGAACAAGAGATAGTTACCGACCGCAGCGAGACAAGAAGCCAATTTTCGTATCTTCAGCGGGAGATCGAGCGTGATCTGAGCGAAAAGAGAAAGCGATTTTCACATTCGTTCAATGGACTTCGTTCGCAGAAGATTGTCAGCCAGAGATCGTTCGCGATCCGAGCGAGACGAGAAGGCAATTTTTATATTCATACAAGGGCGGTCTTTCGTGGAAGAGCGTGACGGGAGATCGGTATCAATTATTTTTAACCCTCTTTCCCAATGAAATTTATTATTAAAAAAAGACTCCATTAATTTGTACCCCACCCCCACCCCCGCTCACGGCTTTTGGAAAAGTTTGAGGCCCTGAAATTTTGAAGTAAGATACAGATGGCAATTATGGACGGCCTGCACCCCAATGCCGGAAAAAGCGTTGGTTCTGGGTGAAATAATTTACTGGAACTTAATTATACTGTGGGAATATTTTAAACTTTAAGTAATGATTTTATAAACGGTGAAAACTAAGCTATTATATTTGGCACATATAATTTAAACTGCCCTTCATCTTTTGCGTAAGTCGATCTACATTTAGCTATACCTGGGAATTTTGAAATTCTGTGCGTACAATTTTAAATGGTCTGGTTACGCCCCTGCAAATGATATATGCTGCATATAAAAGGCGTCTGTGTATGTTGCATGGTTTCTCTTTGTCACATGTATCAAATCACTCATTTATTTCAACTAAACAGCAGATAAACTTTCATTGTAAAAGTCTGAGTCTGTGCTACATATTAGAGTGAATAGTGACAAACCTCTTTGAACATCTGAGCAGGTAAATTAAAAACAACTTGCATATGCATACTGAATATTCCTGATGTTTTTACAGAAGTTGACTGTCTTCTTATGTTCATAAACTCATATGTTCATGTGTTTATAAACAGTTGTTGAAGAAAAATGAATTAGATAAAGTAAAAAAAGTTAAATGCCATTGGATTTTTAAGAAAGGAACTTGTACTGCTTTCTCTTCCAGTTAAGGTTCTGTCTGGGTCTCTGCAGGTGGACGTCTCCTGTTCTGTTGGTCATGATGTACAGGAGAAGTAAGTACTGTAAGCGATATATTGGCATGTTCCTATGCCAGCAAGTCCAGAGTGTTAGAAAACATAGCGCACAATCCTTTACCCCCTCCCACACGCGTGCGTGCTTGCGCACATGCATGCACACACACACACACACACACACACACACACACACACACACACACACACACACACACACACACACACACACACACACACACACACACACACACACACACACACACACACACACACACACACACACACACACACACACACACACACACACACACACACACACACACACACACACACACACACACACACACACACACACACACACACACACACAAAAATGAAAGTTATTCTGATACACTACATAATTATATGATGTACTGGGCAGGTAGTTTGAATCTTTAACATATGATACTAAACCATGAATTATCATTTCTATTACGTATGATTTTAGATTGGTTCAGTATGGATGGCCTGGCAAGTATGAGTAGAATGGCAGCAGGACTTCTTATACTTATAGTGGGATCAACTTTATTCCGAGGTGAGTGAGTTAAGAATATATTCTGAGACCAGTTATATTTACACCTTGTGCAGGATAAACTATAATTTTTAGAATTGTTAATTTTACAATTACAAAACTAATATTCTTGTATTTGAAGGACCAGCTTTCCTAGGATAAATAAACATTTACAGATAATGAGTCTCATATTTACCAGTATGTGGAAGGTCTGTGTGCAACTGAAAATTCACAGGGTTTAAATTTGAGACTAGAGTGTTTATTATAAAAGTTATTATTAAAAGGAAGCACTGGGACCTTTCCAGTAATTTATGCAGAACATTTGGGCATCTTGTGCATCTGTAATCATTTAATTTGCTTCTAGGTATAGGGAGGTTTACCAATACAGATTATATTACATTCATTGCTGTGCTGCAGGCTGCAAGGAAATCTCTAACTCCAGAAAATATGGTGAGCTGGATTGAAGTATAAAGAAGGAAACCTATAATAACCATTTGCAAGTCCAAGGGTTACCAGTTTGAAAATAAAATTTAAAAATTAAACATTAGAGTGAGACATTTACTCTGTGACTGTCTACTGTAAAAAGCAGTATTAAACCATATACTAGATAAGTACTGTATTAAACCATTTGAAGTTCTCTTTAAGTTAGGCTGCTTGTGAATGGAACTGTGGATAGATTAGATATTATATAACACAATGTCTGAATTTCTTGTTGAATAGTAATGATTCCTTTTTAATTCAGCGTTTATTAAGAAGATATGATTTTGAATTTTGGGCCTGGCCTGTCAACTTCAGTTGGAAAGAAGGCAGCAGAGGGTGAGACATGGGCCTTGGTTGTCACACAGACAGACAAACAGACAAACAGAAAGAAAAGCAGGCAGAAAGACAGACAGACAGAAAGGCAGACAAACAAACAGACAGAGAGTCAGACAGACAGACAAATGGACAAAAATCAGATTAGGATTTGGAGAATAGATAAAGCAGTGTACAGTTTAGTCTTACAAATACAAAATTAATGCAACAAAAAGATTGAATGCACATTACTGCTCCTGGTATTGTCGAATCTTTAAGCATGTGTCACATTGTCATACCAGACAAATATGCACTCACCAAGAAATTACTGACTTTTGTTTCAGTGATGGCAGCAAACCTCTGATCCAGCTCCCTGGCACAGCCAAATCCAGGGGGATTGTCAGCCTCATCAAGTTTCTTCCTTGCAATATAGTCAGGTAAAGTTGACAATTTAGGCAGACATTGCTGATTATTAGCAATTTGTAATTGCGTAGGTAATGTGTAAATATGTAAATTAGTGTGGCAATTGTTTATTCCATTTGTGACAAATTTTGATGATACCCCCCCCAAAAAAGGAATGACAGTGTAAAATGTGTAAACTGCATTTTTTATTCATGTGCTCACATCTTGGTCAACAGACAAACTTGATGGTAAAAAATTAGCATTCTTTGTCATTTTAAGTGTAATTTTGGACCAGTGTTATACAAACTTTTCATTTAATCAAGGAGCAGCAACCGTTTTTTTCTTAACAACAGCTTTTATTTATTTTTTTTTACTCCTGTATTCTGGGATCCAACCGAGTCACTTGCGTAATATTATCCTAATACAATGCAATTTGAATGTAAAATTAATTTATTACCTGTTGTTAGGAAAAAAATTGTCACTGTAACTGACCATACAATGCACTGTGTGTTACATTCAGTTGAGTTAATGGTGTTTTCAGCTATGTGGTAGCACACACATTTGGAAGAAGAATGATGTATCCTGGTGCCACGTCTTTGATGAACACTTTGGTTTGTAAGTAAAAACTGTGACAGCTAGGTTGATTACTTTAAATTTTCAAACATCTCTCTCACTCTAATATTTCACTTGAAAATTTCAGGATTTATCAATTTTGTTTCTCACTGAAATATACTTTTCAATACTAGGCCAATGAAGTTTCTAAAACTTCTGAATCGGAGGTTAACAGAGTTACGAAAAATATTGCTTTGAACAAAATTATTTCATATTTATTTTGTTTGAATTTATTGACCCGCTATATGTGGTACTGTGGTGTGGAAAAACATCTTGAAGGATCAGGGTCCTTAGGACATTGAAAGAGGAGAAGTACTGTTGAAGCTTTGCATAATTTCTTGATTTAGCAAAAATTAAAAAGTGTCAGAAAGCTAATACATTTGATAGATTGCCCATTACAACAAGTAGCCCACTTCTTGGACATGGAACTGACTTTGATAAAATTAAGCAAGTCTGTAGGCAATGGTGGCATTGAGTCTTAACCAGAGTAAATGAGATATCCTGTGAAAGTAGAATGTGATTGGCCTGAATCACCATTGATTTCCCCACCTGTCGCCTTGACTATTATTTTGTCTCCGGCTGTCAGCTGCAGCGTGACGCTGTTCCCCAGACTGGCAAAGGCACAGGCACACTGTCCAGAGTTCCCATAACTGGTAACAACTCTGACCCCATTCTTCTCAATCCAGAGGTCCACATTTTGGTTGGTATTAGTTAGGGTGTGGATACTAAAGAAGTAAGTGCCTTTCCTCATGGCAGTGAACACTCCAGTGTTGGTGTCATAGTTGTTGCCCAGGTTAGTTATACTGTAGTCAAATATGACTATTGTTGGTGATGTGGTAGCTGGATGGTGCTTTGTGAGCTTGACTGTAAAGGCTGTCTGAAGCGGAGTTACACCTAATTTGAAATTATGCATTGTGTTATGGAAGTAAGTAGGAGCACATATTAAGTAGTAGATGGTTGTTACTTGATTTTATAAACAGTACTATTCTATAACCCAAAAGCATTTGCACTTGTTAATACTGGAATTGGTTGATAATTTGTTCGTGAGTTAGGTAAGAAGCTGGTCTCACAAAATTTAACATTCGTGTAATTATTTTGCTGATATTCATCTTTGGACATTTTACTGACTTAGACTGGAATTTTTTAAACCAATTTGAAAGTAAGACTTCTGAAAATGTCAGAAACTTTAGGGTGTCCCTACCTGACGATGTTGCTCTCTCTGAAGTCACTTGGTTGCATTGAAATGCTGGATAACCAGGTAATCCTGGGGTGCCTGGAATTCCTGGAGTCCCTGGGGGTCCCTGGGGTCCCGGAGGACCAGCCACCCCCTGGCGACCCTGAGATGCCAACTGACTAGTGACTAGTTGGGAATGGCCCAAAATGACCAGAAAGACCATTACAGAATACTCTGCTAACAGAGCACGATTCCCCATTGTTTCAGTGTTCCTGTCTTTCCCCCAATGTTTGAGGTGATGACTTGATATTGGCTTGGTTTTATAATGAAATGGTGTTGATTAGGTTCATCACTATGGCTGCATTTTTCACCTCATGCCTTTGTTGTTGGGTCAAGTTGACAGTGAGAGTACAGGTTATAAGATGATGTGAACATTAATCTTTTATATATTAAAATACTGTCAGCCTGTCAAGACATTTTGTTACATTCAAATTAAATTTATCACTAACTCACACCATGATTAATCTTATCACCTTCTTTTTTATCTTCTTTTCATCACATTGTATGGATGTTTTAGGGATGAGTTATGAATAATGTCAAATAACAAGTTCTTGTTATGTGATGTTCTTCTTTAATTTGCTAGTTAAGTGTAAATACATAGTGAAAAAAAAATGTGCTTGTGGACATGGGTTTGCAAAAATATCACCATGTCACAACAGTGTTTTTGTCTTGTTGCAGTTAGTTTATCAGTGTCGGTGTTTTATAATTAGTATCTTAATTCTACAACAAGTGACCCAGCTTTGATCCCGATTGAGGACTTACTGGTTACTAAATAAACTACAGTCAGATAACCTTTTTGTTTGCTGCCCTGAGATTACCTTATCCAGACTGTGGGCAACTATCTGTTTCAGGGACAGACATGTCATCCCCCCTACAGGGCCCGGTGCATTTAACTTTACAGTAGCAGAATCAATTTATTAGATTTAGATTGAAATTCAAAAGCAGTTAATACATTGACTGGTACTTTTATGTACAAATTTAGGATGGACTAACACATATGCATTTGGTAAAAGAAGTAATTATTGTTAAAAGAAACAACAAAACATTTAAGAAAAATGCTTTTTATGATGGTGTTTATTTGGCATTGTATTACCTATACCATTATATTAATTCGCCTCTGATCAACATGGCTTTTGTTGCTACGTCAACTGTGGAATGAGATAATGCAGGTCAATAAATGACAGATTACTTAAAAGAAGTATTTATTACCTTTGAATATTGAAACCTATTTTACATTTTTCCATTTTCATCATTTTTCAGTCAAGCAATAAGTTTGTGGCGTATATATAAATCTGGTTATGTTATTCCAACAACAGAGATGAAGTCATTTTAAAATTCTGAAAAATAACTCAAAAATTAGTCATTTTGTAATTTGATTGTCAAATCAGGTTGAGATGGTGAAAGATACTACACTGGTGTTGGTTACAAAATCTTTAGATTGAAACCATAAACATAAAAGAACTTACTGAAAAATTAAAGTACATTTGAAATTTTAAGTATTTAATTAAGAAAATATTAAGTTCATACATGAAGTCTCATTGCTTTACATGGCACTATTTTAAAACTATTTCTCATGAAATGTCTGCATTAGGTATAAATGAGATAACCACTGAAGCTTGCGTGAGGGGCGTGTTGAGCACCATAGACTCCTCCGCCACTAACTTGCACCCACACTTTATCTCCAAGTTTGACCTCAAGGATGGCACTGCTGCTTATAGTGGCAAATTTTCCAGAGCCCTGAGCAGAATTCCCATACCCACTGGTGATCAGTTTTCCATTCTTGACAAGCTCCATGTGGGAACTTTTGTCAGAGTTTGTTAATCCGTGAAAAATGAAAAAGTATGTGCCGGCCATTGGAACTGTAAATATACCTGTGTATATGCTGAAACCGTTTCCAAAGTTAGTGACAATTGTGTCAAATCTCACAGTATGAAGTGAAGTAGTAGTTGGGTGGTACTTGGTCAGTTTGGCAGTAAATGCAATCTTTGGTGGGGATACGTATTCTGCAATTAGATATAATGTATCAGTTGGGTGTTATTTAAATCCTGAGTAACTGAGTAACTGTAAATAACCTTCAAAAACAACTTCATTTTCTGTTTAACTCATTTATTGATTTGAATGGCATTCTTTAATTTCTTTAAAGTACCATATAAATGTGCATTAAATTTTACATTCATCATTTAAAATTTGCCAAAATAATGTAGCATTAAGAAAAGATTATATTATTTATAAATGCAGTAAGTTGGAAAGTTGAATCATAAATATACTGGTAGTAACTGTTGTGCCATATCCTCTCTCTCCTTTCTCTCCCTTTGGTCCTTGCTTCCCAGTGAGACCGGGATCGCCTGGATATCCCTGAGGACCCTGGGGACCCTGGGGACACTCAATACACTGGTTGTTATTCACTGTGGGTATCTTGTTAGTATCTCCAGGCAGCTTGTTAGGAGGAATTTGTGCCTGAGTCTGGATAAATACAAGAAATAGACACAGTAGCCACAGCTGGCTGCTCATGCTTGAGAGTCGCACCATGTTGAACAGTTCAGATGGAGTGTGGTTTCTTTAACAAGCTGCAGTTGTGAAGTGTGCTGCAACCACCCCTAACAGGAACTATATTCTGCGTTTTGTTAAATATTAATGAGATAAGATGAAATATATCTCTGGTTGATCATTTTTTAAGTAAACTAGGTTGGGTGATGGAAAAAAGTTAGACTTAGGCTTCGTTCACATGCAATGTCTATTTTCTAATTTCTATTTGCGCTATCTTATGATCACGGTCTGTGCCCTGAATATCCCGCCGCGTAATTACTGGCAGCGCGAGCCAGTTACTTATAGTAACTTATAGTAACTGGCTCGCGCTGCCAGTAATTACGCCGCGGGATATTCAAAACCACAGACCGTGATCATAAGACATACCGCAAATAGAAATTAGAATTTAGAAAATAGACATTGCATGTGAACGAAGCCTTATCTTATGAAAAAGGACCTTGTTGTTTGGTTAGGGAGGAGGGGGTGTATTCACACTTTGAAACTGATTTAAAGCAAACAACATTATATAATTATTAATCAACAATAGGTTCACATGTCGAATGCTAGTCCGCTTATACATGGTACAGTAGAAGCTCACCCTGTACTGTACATGTACGTGAATTAGAGGCTCAAAAGTCAATGAATCTCCAGGAAGTTGTTAATAATGTTGCTAGAGGAACCATGATTAAGTAATACTTCATCTGAATTGACGAACATTTCGTGCACTTTCATTTTTTTTTCATCATTTTCTGTCAGTTTTGCCATCTATATGTCAAACTATACCTTTGTAATGACAGCTTTGCTGCCTTGTTTTAAAAAATTAGATATCCACTAAAAGATGCATGATGGTGGTTGAGTGACCATACACCCCTCCTTCATTCGTCTCGACCCAAACCTTCTCTCTCGCCTCTAGCTGAAGGATTACGCTATTACTGTATAAATTAATTGTATTAATTCACCTCTGATCAACATGGCTTTTGCTGCTACGTCAACTGTGGAACAAGATAATGCAGGTCAATAAATGGCAGATTACTTAAAAGAAGTATTTATTACTTTTGAATATTGAAACCTTTTTTACATTTTTCCATTTCCATCATTTTTGGTCAAGCAATAGGTTTGTGTATGTATATATCTGGTTATGTTATTCTAACAACAGAGATGAAGTCATTTTAAAATTCCGAAAAATAACTTGATTGTCAAAATTTAGTCATTTTATATTTTGATTGTCAAATCAGGTTGAGTGGTGGAATATACCACACTGGTATCAATAACAAGATATTTAGATTGAAACCATTTTTAATTTTTAATTTAAACATAAAAGAATTTACTGAAAAATCAAAGTACATTTGAAATTTCGAGACGTTAGTGTTATTAAGAAAATATTAAGTTCAGTCATATAGATCCCAGTGCTTAACATGGCACTATTTTAAAACTATTTTTTGTTACCACTCATGAAATGTCTTCATTGGCATAGATGAGATAACCACTGAAACTTGCATGAGGAGCCTTTTGATAACCATAGACTCCTCCGCCACTAGCTTGCACCCACATCTTATCTCCACGTCTGACCTCAAGGATGGCACTGTTGCTTATTGTGGCAAATTTTCCAGATCCCTGAGCAGAATTCCCATACCCACTGGTGATCTGTTCTCCATTTTTGACAAGCTCCATGTGGGAACTTTTGTTGGAGTTTGTTAATCCGTGAAAAATGAAAAAGTATGTGCCGGCCATTGGAACAGAAAATATTCCTGTGTATTTGTTGAAACCGTCCCCGAAATTGGTGACAACTGTGTCATATCTCACAGTATGCAGTGTAGTGGTATCTGGGTGGTGTTTAGTCAGTTTGGCAGTAAATGCAATCTTTGGTGGGGATGCATATTCTGCAATTAGATATAATGTATCAGTTAGCTATTATATAAATCCTGAGTAACTTAATACTCTAAAAAAACTTTCAAAACCAACTTCATTTTTTGCCCAATTCATTTATTGATTTGAATGGCATTCTATAATTTCTTTCTAAATGGGCATTATTTTACATTCATTATTTAATAAATTTTTTAACATGCCAAAATAATGTAGCATTAAGAAAAGATTATATTATTAATGAATGCAGTAAGTCAGAAAGTTGAATCATAAACATACTGGTTATTGTTGTGACATATCCTCTCTCTCCTTTCTGTCCCTTTGGTCCTTGTATCCCCTGGGGGCCGTTATCGCCTGCATATCCCCTGGGACCCTGGGGACCCTGGGGACACTGAATACACTGGCTGTTATTCACCGTGGGTATCTTGTTAGTATCTCCAGGAAGCTTGTTAGGAGGAATTTGTGCCCGTGTCTGAATAAATACAAGAAACAGACACAGTAGCCACAGCTGGCTGCTCATGCTTGAGAGTCGCACCATGTTGAACAGTTCAGATAGAGCGTGGTTTCTTTAACAAACTGCAGGTGTGAAGTGTGCTGCAACCCCCGAACAGGAGCTTTACTTTTCAATTTGTAAACATTAATGAGATAACTATATCTCTGGTCGGATGGTAGATAGAAGTTTGATTGATCTTTAAGTTATGAAAAGGGACCCTGTTGTTTGATTGGGGATGAGGGAGTATATTTTTAATTCACTCTATGAAACTAATTAAAAGCTAGCAACATTATGGCATCATTAATCAACAAAAGGTTCATATGAGTGCTAATTGTGGAGCAATTTATTGTAGGAATTTGTTGACTGGTCAATTTTGATAATAATTAAGCATCGCTGTTTAATGTAATAAAAGTACATTAATACATAATAATAGCTTTTATCTCATAAGATAATGTTGCAGTGTAAGACTCAGGCTGATCCTCAGCCCACTCTTTTTAATATTAATAATTAAATAATTGTACCTGCTGTGTTTGTCAGTAGCAATTGGTTAAAACATTATTTCAAATTCATCTTTATTTTTACACATAATAAACACAATAATTCACAGAAGGGGAGAAACTCATTTAGAACATCATCAATTTAATCTTTTTCTGGTTTTGTTTTAGTTCACTAATTGTAGTTCATCAAGATACAAATTTTATACAGTTGGTGAATACTCATTTTTTCTTTGTCATGTCCACTTATACATGGTACAGTAGAAGGTCACCCTGTACTGTACATGTACTTGAATTAGAGGCTCAAAAGTCAATGAATGTCCATTAATTTGTTCATAATGTTGCGATAGGAGCCATGATTAAGTGATACTTCATCTAATTGACAAACATTTTGTGCACTTTTTTTTTCATCATTTTCTATCAGTTTTGCCATTTAAATGTTTGAATATTCATGTATAATCACAGCTTTGCTGCCTTGTTTAAAAAATAAGATATCCACTAAAAGATGCATGGGGGTTGGTTGAGTGACCATACACCCCTCCTTCATTCGCCTCTACCCACACCTTCTCTCTCGCCTGTAGCTGAAGGATTATGCTATTACTGAGGGTGGCATAATCACAGCCACAATCCCCAGCATTGCCATACCCTTTGATGATTAATACTCCATCCTTCATGATTTGCATTGTAGAACTCTTGGCAGGATTTGTGACAGCATGGAAGGAGAAGAAGTAAGTCCCATTAGTCGGAGCAGTAAAGATTCCAGTTTTACTGTCATAGCCATTCCCTGCATTGGTTATTATGGTGTCAAACTTCACTGTAACCATTGGTTTTGTTTCATGATGGACCTGGGTCAGCTTAGCAGAAAAGGCAACATTTTTGTTTGCTGAAATAGCAAGAGTAACATATTTTTCCAATTGTTCATGATCAAATATCCTTTCATTGATAGAAAAACAAGAACATATTTAGATAATGTGAATATCAAACATTGAGTATATACTAGTACCTGAACCTTCCTTTTTATATCATTTTATAAATTTTTATATATTACTTTATTTTATTATAATTTTAAATACAGTATTTTACATAAGAGCCCATTAAACAGCTTTCAAATACAATTAATAGCAAGAATGATATTATATCAAATCCTTGGTTTCCATTTTTGTAGATTAATTAATTAATCAAACCATTCACCTTGTGTAAAAACCAGAGGATGATGCATTGCTCGGGGGAAGTTTGGCTAACTGGTTGACAATATATCATATCTCGTAGAAGGGTTAACTAGCTGTATCACTTACTGTTAGTTAACAGAACCAATTTTTAAAATCACTTTCATACCTGATGTCTGTGGTTTATCCACTATGACACTTGTAGCGCCCTCTTTTGTGTCAGGGGTGCCACACTGGCCAGGAATTCCTGGAATACCGGGGATCCCTGGGGTTCCTGGAGGACCAGCCGGCCCCTGGGGACACTGGCTACAGCAGTTGCATGATGAGCTCTTTGAATTCTGGATCAACTGTGTTTTTGCAGAAACGAACAAAAGAGCCAGTACTAAGAATTTTAGATGGTCCATGATAACTTTTGACAGTTTCATCGATGAGAAAGGCTGTATAGGAGCAAGAGTTTGAACTTTGTTTTTGCCAAATCATAAGCTCAGACTGGCTCAAATCACTGGTATTGTTATACTTATAATATTAGAAAGTGGTTAAGTTCTTTGTTTTCTGTCAATATTTAATCAGTGGTGTATTGTCAAACTTATCAGAAAGTGGTTAGATTATTTGTTTTTTGTTAATATTTAATTTACCACATATTTTTCCACCTTATGAAAGGGACATGTCATCTCTACAAAGGTGAAGATATACTGGCCTCATTAGTTGATCCACTGATAATATACATTCTGGGGTAAACCAGTCAAAAAGAAATAGTGTCCATTGGTTAAAAGCCTCTTGTTTCAACTGATTAGATAGCATTTAGTGCTTCAAATAAACAAATCTTGACTTAAGGTGACTAGGAGATAAGCCAAACCATTCACAGGTCATTTAGGGATAAAGTTCTTATTCATAACTCCACTGCATTTTCCCACTGATGACCTCCCTGTGAAATGTACATTCAACTTTTCTTAGTTTATGAATCAGATTTTTACTCAATGCTGCAAATGCCATAATTTGATACAGTATATTAATATATACATTGGGCTCATTCCCATTGAAACTATCAATCTGCGTAGATCGATCCAACTCCGTGGTGACTCTCTGAAGGCAATAAGGTTGATTGAAAGGTGCCTGAATTTTTAGCCTAGCACCTTGAATTAATTTTGTGTCCTTAGTAATGACTTGTACTAGTATTCATCATATTGTCCCAGAAAAGTACTTAAGTTTGACCACAAAGCAATTTGTCAAAACATTATTTCGAATTGTTATTTTTCACCTGAATAATGACTGTTACTGTCTCATTAATTCATAGTAACAGAGAATACCCTTTTTGAACATCGTTAAAATTTACTCTTTTCTTGTTTAGTGGTAATTCACCAATTGCATTTCATCATCAATCTCTGATGTTAAAAAAGCCTGAAAAGTATTTTTATTAGAATTTCTTAAGTCTTTGAATGTCCATGAATTTGTTCTTTATGTTGCTATAGGAACCATGGTTATGTGGTATTGCTTCTAAATTGACATAACATTTTGTGCACTTTCATTGTAGAATTAGTTGTTCATTATTTTTTGTCAGTATTGCCATATATCATGATGTCTATCCATTTGAAAGAGTTGAAAGCTTTGTTGCCTTGTTTAAAAAATAAGATATCCACTAAAAGATGCGAGAGGGTTGGTTGAAAGACTATACAATCCCCCTTCATTAGCCTCGACCCACACTTTATCGTTGGCCTGCAGCTGAAGGATTACGCTATTACTGATGGTGGCATGAGCACAGCCACAATGTCCAGAGTTGCCATATCCTCTAATAATTAATATTCCATTTTTCATGATCTGCATGACAGAATTCTTGGCAGAATTTGTAATAGCGTGGAAGGAGAAGTAGTAAGTCCCATCTGTTGGAGCAGTAAAGATTCCAGTCATACCATTATAGCCATTGCCTGCATTCGTTATTATGGAATCAAACTTGACTGTAATCATGGGGTTTGTTTCGGGATGAATCTGGGCTAGTTGAGCAGAAAATGCAACATTTTTGTCTCCTGAAAAAGCAAGATTTTCATAGATTTAATTACCATTTGTTCATGACCAAGCAAAAGAATAACAATACTGAAATAGTACAAGGACATTGATTGTGTGAATATCAAACATTTAAGTATATTATGCAGTTTACACAAATATAGTATATCTTTTTTATTTCTGAATCTAATATTTACATGAAAGTCCAAAAACAGTTTTCAAATGTAATAAACAGCAAGAAACCAGACTAAAACACTTTCATACCTGATTTCTGAGGTTTATCTACTGTGACACTATTGGTGCCCTCTTTTGTTTCGGGAGTACCACACTGGCCAGGAATTCCTGGAACACCTGGAATCCCAGGGGCTCCTGGAGGACCAGCTGGCCCCTGGGGCCACTGGGGACACTGGCTACAGCAGTTGCATGATGGGATCTTCAGGTTCTGGCTTAACTGTGTGTCCACAGTTACAAACAGAAGAGCCAGTATTGAGAATGTAAGATATCCCATGTTAACTGAATTGAAAACAACGGGCTGTATAGGAGCAATCCTTGGAAGTTTTTTGTTTTGCCAAAGCAGATTCTCGTTTATATTTGGTATGGTCATACCTATCAGAAAGGGGTAAATTGTTTGTTCTCTGTTAATATTTAATCCATTATGGAAGGGTGCAGGATGAACTGTTTCAGGTCATCTGTTGTATCTATAACATTGAAGACATCTTATTTGTTGATTTACTGATTATTCAGGGCTAGTAAAACTTATCAATAGGACCATTTGTTCAAAGCCTCCTGTACCATCTGATAAGAAAGCTGTTGGAGATTGAAATCACAGGTTTTGATGTAATAAAAATAGGTCACATCTTTATTCTCTTTTTCTGTAATTAATTCTTTATGTGTTGTTATTGAACCTGTGTCAAATTTTTGGGGGCAAATTTGGTAAGATATATAGATATTCTGTACACAAATAATTTGATTGTAATCCTTGTCTTAACATATGAAACAGACAAATATCAAGACTGGCTAATTACTAAAGGAGGTTACTGTATACTTTCATTCATTCCCTCTCCCTTCTCTCTCTGATTTAAAACTAGAACAACACTTCTTTTTTATCAACATCGTAGTTTATTTTGAAATATATCACCATAGCCTTACACTGACATATTGTTTCTAGCATATATAGTGAACTAGAGACTGATTTACTTATAGTCCTATGTATATGCACTGGTGTGTGTGTGTGTGTGTGTGTGTGTGTGTGTGTGTGTGTGTGCACGTACGTGTTCAGCACAATTTGGGAATCATCTAGACATTTATAACACTGTTAATAAGTTTAAATGAGTTTCTAGACCAGCTGATTTCAGTTTTCATAAATGAGATAACCACTGAAAGTAGCGTGAGGGTCGTTGGAGGCTCCATATATCCCTCCTCCTGTAGCCTCCACCCAAACTTTATCCCCAGCGACCAGCTGTAGTATGATGCTGTTACTCAAGGTGGCGTGAGCGCAGTTACAGTGTCCCGAGTTCCCATAACCCTTAATGACCAATATGCCATTTTTCACGATCTGCATCGTAGCCGAATTGGTGGCTGAGTTCGTAACAGCGTGGAAGGTGAAGAAGTAGGTACCGTTGGTGGCAGTGGTGAAGATTCCAGTTTTACTGTCATAGCCATTCCCTGTGTTGGTAATGATGGTGTCAAACCTGACCAGCGACAGTGGCCCTGTCTGCGGGTGGTTCTGGGACAGTTTTGTAGCAAAGGCAATTCTCTTCACATCTGTAAGAAACAAAGTTTTCCCTGAGAAATGTTTTTTTTATAGTTTTTTTTTGCTCAGATGAGTGAAATAATAAATAGATTACAGCTGTTTTTTTTTTTCAATTTAAATTATTTATTTACTTCTGTTATAATATTTACTTTTTGTGTATCCATATTTGTATTTATTTTTTGTTGTGGTAAAGAAAGTCAGATTTTCTAGTAATGTATAATCAATTCAGGACACAGTTAACATAAAAATTATAGATAAAGACCAATTACAGGACTTAATGTAATCATTACATCAAGCCAGGTGTTGCTTAAATAAACTACTAAATGCAAACAACATTTACCTGATGTTTGGGGTTTCACCACAGTTTCTCCTTTCTCTCCTGGAGTGCCATGTTGTCCAGGAATCCCTGGGTTACCTGGAATCCCTGGGGTTCCTGGAGGACCCTGGGCGCCAGGTGGGCCAGCCACCCCCTGGGGACCCTGTCCACAGCAGCTGCATGATGAGGATGGATTTGGTGTGATTGGTAGTATCTATGTGTGTCCAGTGGCCAATGCTATGACCAATATTAAAGGTTGAAGTAACCCCATGTTGCCTGATTGTCTTGATCTTGTTTTATGGCAGCTTCTGAAGTGAGCACCGTGTTCTGTTAATTTATATCATAATCGCTTGCATATCTTCTTATGTTAGTTTTACATCAGAGATAGAATTTAGCTGCTAATCAGGAAGGAATTGGGATAGTGTTCAGATGTAAAAGTATAGGGGTAATCAGTACCAATGATGTTTTATGACAGATAGATATGATTAGTTATCTGTGATTGGAAATTTCTGTTGGAAGGTAAATAGAAAGGGTGTGGGAACTACTTTTATTTGCAGTGTATGGTATTTACTGTGAATATTCACACAAAACTAATTAATTTTACTTACCAGTGCAATGTTTTATGATGGTGAAAGTTGATTCATGTATTGAATGGTGAGTGGGATTCATCACAGGAATAATAGTTTTGTTGTTAACTAATTTGAAATCTTTTTTAAAAATAAATTACAAGAAAAAGAGGTATTTGAATTTTTGAGCAATTAAAGTAGTATTTTGTCCCATAGTTTGATAACCTTTTTGTTACCAAACGAAAAGAACACTAGTACACAGTATATGTGCTGGAACAGAAGTGACATACCCTTGTAATTGGATATTTCTACATTAAAGACTCTCTCTCTCTCTCTATCATATTTGCTGTGGACAGACAGTGATATATTGCTTGAAGTTTCAGTTTAAAGATTGAAATGTTTGATTTTATTTCAGACTTTTATAAGACTTTAATATAATTCTATATATTTATTGGTAAGATTCCAATATCTCAGTGATCAAGTCAGAATACATAAATTATGTGGAAAGTGGCATTGATCGTAAATGGCTCACAAATAAACTGAAAAGATCAGGGTTATTTGATGCTGTTCTTCACTTCAAGTTGGTTATTCTGTTGCTGTGAAGATGGCAAAAACATCAGCATGTGCCAGAGTTTCTAGAATATTAAAAAGTCCTCTTTAAAAATGACACTGTAACAGTAACTGGTGCAGTATGTTGATAATCAATTAATGTGTAGTTATGGATAGCAGGAAACTGTCAAAGGGGTTGATTAATTTACAGAAATCCATGCTAAATTACATAAATTTGGGTTATCTAATTCTTGTATATTTCTCCACTTATGGGCCTGTAAAATTTAAATGCTATCAGTAAATGTATACAAGGGTATATTTCATAAAAAGTGACACTAATATTAACATATCATTCTTGCTTAGATATGAATACAGAATTACTAGACTGAGGTTGCATTAAAAAAATTAATAAGATAACAATTCTTGCACTAAAGAGGTTTTGGCTCAAATCATTCTGAACATGACTAAGTCTTATAAATAGATAACCTGATTTCACCAACCTTTTGTATACCGTATGGCCATATGCCCTGGTGCAAAGATAAAGGCAGGATAACTGGAGAATACCTCATAGGGACAGCCTGCTCTATTGATAACAGACAACCAGCCAACATCATTACCACAGCCGTTATAGGACTTGTTGATGAAAAAATGACGAGCCAAATATGACCTGTAATTTTTATGTAAGAGCAGAAAGTGATTATGAGTGCCACAGTTTTAAAGTCACTCTAAAAACTAATCCCTTTTGAAGTTTTTATGATTAATATATTTAAACTTTTAAACTATGTTTGTGTCATTTTTAGCATGATTGTAATTCATAAGAATTATATATTTTATGTACTTGTAAAGTGCACTGAATTTTATAATAATAGATGCACTATATAATTGAAAATTATTATTAAAATACTTACTTGAAAGCTACAGTGATAATTTTCTTGATTTTACCTTGAAAATTATTATATTTGTTTTTATTAGATTTGATTGTAATGGATTGAAACATTGCAGTTAAGCATTTCAAACTAATATCCTATTGCTGCATCCATCGCAGATGATGGGGAAAGGGAGGGGTTTTGAAACAAATTTAGCTAGTTCCTGTTGCACAATAATATGTCCTTTGTTTCTGGATGACCAGGATCAGACAGACAGACAGACTGACAAATTACATACCTTATGTCACCTCGGATACTAAAGTAGTAGCCACTTGCTGAAATCGAAGCGGTTTCAATGTCTGCATACGGAGAAGAGATCAGTTTGTCTTTGGTAAACCAAGTCATCTTGTCACTTCCCACGGCATTAAAGACCAGAGTGAGGCGTTCTATACCAGCCTGATAAAGAGCAACCTTCACCTGGAGTTAGACAAAACACTTGTGATTTATAATTAGCAGAAAACAATGTATTTTATTGTTTTTGAGTGGATATCTAAATTTGAAGTAGCTTGCTAAGTAATGAGGTTTGTACATATATTGAGACACAGGGATTATAATATTGCTAAGATTATTGTCGATAGAATTGCCACTATATCTAAAGGCGGTGCAGAGAGGCAAAAAATAATATGGTTTGTGGGGCGATTTTAGACCCCTGCAACCTTGCTGTTAAACAGCCTTCATATCAGCATCAGCATCTCTTATGGGTCATTATCAGCATGATGTTTAAAAAAAAAGATATCAGTCCAACTATCAGTGAAGGGGAGGGGGGGGTGTTCAACCATTTGAAATTTTTGGATGGCTCAGAGTTGGGTCCCCAGCAACATGTCAGTAGTGAAGTAATGGCCCACTCACATATCTGATATTTTGACTTGTCCAGTTGTTGACTGCTGAGGACTTGTAGTGTGCTTTCAAATTATCATTCAGCTGTTTGGCTTGGGGGTTTTCCTCGTTTAAAGCTTGGTTGGAGTTCCACAGCTGAAAGATGTCACCACCTGCACCTGCCACGGCCTTGAAAACCAGACGCCATTTGTCTGATTCCAGCGCTGAAATTTTTTAACAAAAAGTGCATTCTCAGTAAATCCCATCCGTCTATTGTGATTTCTCTTTATAGAAGATGATTTTAAAAGTTGTACGACGGTTACATTGATGGAACTTTGACTGTGCATAATAATTCTGAGCTGTAAAAATAACCACTGCATGCATTCAACTAGAAATTTTAAAGGATTTTTTTCTATTTTCGCTGAAGTCATAGGACAGTCAGTCATTGAAAAACTGAATAGCAGTGAATTTTGTTTTACAAAAGCTATGCTTGAAAAGTCACCATGTAAAATTGAAATAAGTTAATGTCAATCCTTTGATCAGATGCTAAAAATGTACTGCACTTACACCCAATCAGAAGCATGGAATTTTTTTTGAGAGAGATAGATTTAATATTCTTACCATCCACCCTGGTTTTAAGGCTTGCAATGAGCTGTTTAATTTTGTGACTGTCACAGCACTCCTGCTCAGGTGAGATCTCCTCTAGGCTGAAGGAGCACCTGCCATTAGTCAGCTGAACAGTTGCTTGGGCCTCGAAATCACAAAATGCTAACAAACTAAGAAGCACAATCATCAATTTTGGCAGTTTCTCAGTCTGGTCCTTGAGAGCCTGGAGCATCATCATCTTAGCTGTGTTGATCATTGAATCTCAATTGACTTGGATAACCTTAATTTTTCATATTATAGATATTTATGAAATGAGCCTTTTTTTAATTGATTAACTCTCTCTAAATTTTCTCATGAATTTCATTTATGAGGAAATAGTTTACGGTGATTACATTCCGAGAAATATTAGTTCTGTGGTGGTAGAATGTTTTGTTCAGGAACAGCTGAATTCCGGGAAACAGAGGCAATTAGTAAATGTTAGTAGCAGTAATTGCTCCATAACTATGAAGTTGTTTCATCAAGGTTATTGGGTATGGTTTGCAATATCCGTTGTAGCTTATTTTCAGAACCTGTTCATATAAGAACTAACGTATACCAGAAATAAATTATTTTGCATCAGATAATGCCCAGATTACACAGGGAATGCCTTTACCACAGATTTATATTTTCTGTGTGAAGTTAGACCTGAAAGGAATAGACCTTATTATGTTTGCCATTCTTGTACAAGGAAATCAAAGTTTCGTTCATTTGCCTATAATGACATCCCTATTTATTTTTCTACTGAAAAAAAGACAAAAAAAAAAAAAAAACATTTATGATGATGAATGAATTATGGCCTAATTGGATGATCTGCTCATTACCTATAAAGTATTGCATATTAATTTTTTTGTTCTGATTAGACAAAGGAGAGTAGAAGTAAGATTTTGGTTTTGTCAGGTTTAAGTATGTGCACTTATTATCATATAGAATTCAATATTGTGTGGAAAACATTAATTTCTCAATTTCAGAGATGTGCATTTAAAATATTGAAAGCGCCACCCAAACCTTGCACACTACAATAATGTCCTTTATGTAACCTTTATTCTGGTCCTAAAGTGTATATTGAAGTGGAAACCTGCTTTAGCATTGGGCCCAACGATCGTCCTTTACTACATGTTTTCATGATATACGTGTACCTTGTCATCAATGAAATGAATGCTACATACATTTTGTCTAAATTCCAAAGGCAGGATTAGTCTACATTGCCACTGCAATCAGTGGCAATTCTTTGACTCACATGAACTTTTTGTGATACCATGTGTTTTCATCTCAGTTCGTTAATAACAGTAGTATGAAATTAAAAATTGGTAGTGGCTATATGCTATTAAACTTGCTGTTATCATTCCATCTGTAACATGCAAAAGCAGCAGATATAATTGGTATCATGAGAACTATGCAAGCTATTTTCTTTCTATTTGCATTGCAGTTAGCCCTATCTTAGAAGCAAGAAGTAAGCTAATAGAGGTAGGTATGATAGTTTAAGGTTGTCTGTGTGTGCCAGATTTTGGTCTAAGATGGCACAGGGGGGTTTCAAATAAAATAAGTGCTACATAGGGTTTTATTAATGAATATAACCATATACAATTAATTTTGTAGCTTGAGCCTTACTTAAAACATGAAATTCAATGTGATATTTGTTGTAGTTGCACGCTTTCTCTTTTTTTTATTAATTTTTATATAATTATCTATATTTTTTTTTGGGGGGGGAGGGAGGAGCTGATTGTTTCATATTAATCTAACATATGTAACATATTCTTTTTATTGGTCAGTCATATAAAATATTAAATTCACAGATTTATAAGAATGAAGTTGAACATTGAAAAAAAACAGAAAACTGTTTTCTCTCTCTCTCTCTCTCTCTCTCTCTCTCTCTCTCTCTCTCTCTCTCATAGTACTTGCTTGGATTCAGCAATCACACCAAATTATAGTATGCTGATTGTCTCTATTGTCATAATTTCAGAAAAATGGACTCCGAGCCAAAGTGGAGACTCCAGATGGTAACCACATAGACACAATGTTTATTGATAGAAGGGACAGCTTTGAAATGTCCAATGGGAAGTATTTGGTAAGTGGTGTACAGTGGATGGATTGCAGTTGGTTAATATTTTAATAGTTACTGTTTCTGTAATATGATGATATTTTACAATAGAGTAAAAAAAGGGATGTGCTTCATGACATAGTGTAATAATTGCAATGTCTATGCAGCTAATGAAGTTTTTATCTGTGATCATTTATGCGATTGTCTACATGTGTCGTTAATGGCTCATCACTGAAGTTCTTCATGCACGTACCCAGTAGGCTGAAAGTGAACATTTAACAGCACACACATTGATGCTGGTACATGCAACATTATCATATAACAGCACACATTGTTGTTAATGTAATGAAATGTGAGAGAGAATATATTGAAAAGTGTATTTCAGGTTGTCTGCAGTGAAGGGAATGCTGGGTTCTATGAAATTGGCTGTATGGTGACACCCATGGATGCGGGGTACTCTGTACTGGGATGGAATCACCCTGGGTTTTCAGGCAGCACGGTAAGTACACATTTATCGTCATACCTGTATACCTGAACAGGTGATTGGATATTTTATTCTTTATTTATTAGTTGACCCTACATACTTCTACCTCACTTCTATTCTCTTATCCTGAGGATCTTTTTATGGGAAACATTTTAAATATGTTAGTTTTCATGATATACTTCCCTGTTATATCCTCATGTTTTAATAGTTTCGTTCAAAACAATTTTCCCTCTTTATATTACATGCTTTGGATTTATTTGAAGGAATGTTTTTCTATTATATTTTACATTTCTGTGCAAGAAAAGCACAATTTTGGGCAATCATGCATGATGCATATTCAGTGTACAGTATCTCCAAATTTTGAATATACTAATCTCCCTCTTAACCTCAACTGATTTAAGCTTATGGCACAGCTGATGAAATTCTGTACAACTTCAAGCATTTTTTTATAGTTAACTATTTTATAGTTAAATCTGTAATAACAAGGGACCTTATTCTTTAACTTGCTATATTCTGATTATACTAGTATATACAATATACTACCCATACACCTCTAGGGAGCCCCATTCCCAGAGCAGGAACAGAATGCAGTGGACACTGTGATGCAGTATGCTATTACCAGACTTGGCTTCAAACCAGAGGAGATCATTCTGTTTGCGTGGTCTATAGGGGGATTCCCCGCCTCATTCGCTGCCATGAACTACCCTGATGTAAAAGCTGTGGTAAGTGGGAGGATTGTGACTTGTCTCAACCAATTGTCACACCTACCACACTGTACACAAGACTAAGAGCGCATTCACAGCCAGTTGATTCGGACACTAACTAGTCTGTGGATCAAATATGGTGCAAGCCTCTTAAAAGTATGCTGAGATTTCATTGCTCTGCCCTTGCTGGGAGGCGGAGATCCATTGTCAAGTCTGAACCATGTTACTAGTTAGTCCATGGATTAACTGGTTGTGAACACAGCCGAAATATGCTTATACTGGGTATACACAAACACATGTGAATGCACAAAAAAAAAAAATTCAAACACACTCACATGCACATGCACACTGAATGAATATCTCTGCAAAAATGGCTATGTTGAATGTGACTGTGATAAACAATAGTCTTAAAATGTATTTTGATTATTCCAGATACTTGATGCTACTTTTGATGATGTAATGCCATTAGCAGTAGCCCGCATGCCACAGAGTTGGAGTGAGTATTCACTGGTTTTAGAGAAATTAAGAAAGAATATCTTACTATGTATTTAAAGGGTTTATCATACCATAGGTTTTTAATTTGTTACATAATCTACATAGATGCTACTGTGAATATGTAGAAACAATTTGAAGTCAAATACCAACAATTTGTAAGTACATGCACTGTCTACAAAAATATTGCAAAACCTGAGGAAGAAAAGACCTGAAAATTTTTGTAGATTTTTTGAAATATCAATTTTTCTATTAAAGGTATAGAAGACCTCCCCCATTTGTTTCACACGTATCTTCACGTGCGTTCAGGTCAATTTATACCTTGCATTTGACATTATGCTGATGATTTGTAGATAATCTCATGCAACAACTATTGTCACTTTGTATGGAAAAGATCTGCATGCACACAACACAATCTGCAATCTTGCTGCCATCATGGCTTCATTTTCCACAATGTATTTATTTCTTGCTGTGTTCCAGGGGGGTTGGTGTCCATGACAGTGAGGCGCTACCTCAACATTCCTATCTCCAGTCAGCTGTGTCAGTACCCAGGACCTGTACTGCTAATTAGGAGAACAAATGATGAAATGATCACTACTGTGTAAGTATATAAATATATATATATAGAATCAATCAATCTCTCTCTCTCTCTCTCTCTCTCTCTCTCTCTCTCTTTTTCTCTCTCTCTCTCTCTCTCAACATGGACAAGAACAGCACTGTCACGCTCTCTCTCTCTAAACATGGACAAGAACAGCACTGTCATGGTTTTGATTTTCCAACATTTAAATATTATTTAAATATATATATTGTATTTACACAATTTTTTTTATCTACAGAGATCAGACAGTGATAGGATCCAACAGAGGAAATGATCTGCTGATTAAGTTATTACAATATAGGTAAGAAGGAGAGAAGTAGAAACCATAGAGCTGTAAAAGACCCTATTTTGAAGTGGTAGGTCTGAGTCCACCTGTTTTTATAAATGGACACACCCAAACAGTTTCCACCTTGCCCGTCCATCCCCTGTAGCCATCTGTTTGACTTTGTATGTTCTCAGTATGAATATACTCTATGAAGCTGGAAAGGAGATAGGAAATGTTATCATGCACATTTTACTGGAATATTGAGAGGCTCTTTATGTTTATGACCATGTAATCTTTTTCAGATATCCAAATATTGTGAATTCTGACACTGAGGTCCTCCTTAGGAACTGGCTTGAGTGTAAAAATACAGAGGACAAACGTAAGAATTTGCTTTTAATTTAGAAATTTAAAAACTGTCAGCTTACTTGTTATATTTATCAATTTGCATACTTGCAGTAATTTCTGATTGATTTATATTCTTAAATAAGGCACTCTAATAAATTCTATGGATGACATTCTCTTGAGATTTTGAAACTTATGCCCGAGGCCGAAAAAAAAAATCCCTAATGCGTGAGGAGAAAAAAAACTACAATTATAATGGATTATGAAATATTTCTGTACCTAATATGTATAAATTTTGTATAATTGATCAATAATGAGAATAATGTTTACTTTTGACCATTTTTAGCTAGCAGCTCTATTTAGACAAAAAGAAAATGAAAAAAAGGAAAAATGTTACAATATAATATGTTGTTTTTCTTTCCAGTCCAATTCCTCACCAACCACGGTGTGGATGATGACATGTGTGAGGCCACATTTGCTTCCTTTGTCATGGAGAATTCCTTAAGTTTCCCCATGCAGATAGGTAACTAAGATGAGACTAATGTTTATTTAGCCAATAAAATATATAGTATATACAACAGCAGAATAAGATGTCATTCCTCCATATTTGTTGTCTTTATTCATATTAATACCGCTTTTGGCAGTGATATTTCTGTGGCTAGGAAATTTTTTAAATTAATTTAATTGTACAATTTAAAGGATTTTGTAAAATTTTATAGTGGTTTCTCTTTGTTTTGTATCACAAGGATTAAGAAATTTATGTGTAATGTGGATGTTCACCAGTCCTGTAATGTTCAATAATTTATTCATTCATTTATTTAAATATTATTATCATTATTATTGCATTTTGTTACAGTATAAAAAGTAACTGGGGTTTATTAACTCCCTCTTTAATATTTTGTATTGTTCATTACTGATTGAGTAACATTGATACAGAGTTCAATGTGTATTTGTTCAGGTGAAGGCATCAGTGAAGATCTTCGCTCACAACTTGCACTGTTTCTGGTGGGTAGTAGTTTCAGCATGATCATGTTTCATGTGCTATTGTAGAATGCATTAAATAGAACAGTCCCTAGGATGTTTGATGTGATATAAAGTCAGAGTGGGAATGATTTTTTTTGATTTTGTGCACAGTTCATGTGAGAAATGCATGTACCAGGAAATACATGTATAACTCTGCAATTTGTTTCTGGCGTCGAATGTATCAATTTAATACCTGCAAATTTGCACTAATGATAGTTGCCATGGAGCATCTTTCATTTTACTATTCCTTTGAGTTAAAAGATACAAGATAATTGGCATTATAACTTTTCTACACATTATACCAATTTCTGACATTTTGCGTAACTAAAATGACAATATATATTGATATTATATTTTGTGTTTTAGGACACGTTTCCTGTCTAACATTTCAGTTTTGATAGTATGAAGAGGTATCTTATGTTTAGGTATCTTTGTATAAATTGTATTACTTCACAAACTTGAGTTAAATTCCTTCTTTCTACCAAATTTCAGGCGTACAAACACATGGAAGATTTCGAGTCGACCCACTGCACGCCTCTTCCTACTACCCACTTCAAGTTACCATGGCAACCAAAACTTGTCACTGCCAGGAACTTCGATGACGTGGATTAATCTGTTGGTCATCATCAGTTGTGTTATGCTTTGCTGTAATATTATACAGTGATTAACCATGTGCACTGGTCATTGGTCACTGGTCAGACTTTGCACTTGGTCATTCACCTTGCTAAGCGTATATTTTATAGATTGCAGGATTTGTGGCCATTATGTGTAAATGTGGATCTTGTTTGGTTGTAGCCAAACTGCTGGAGAAATTGATGTACATGCATGCATGCTGAAGTCTGTAAGTTATTAAGATCATTTTAGAATATAAAAATTATGTCTGTATAGACAGTATAAACTGGACATTGTGATTGAAAGCATAGAAATACATCTTACGTTGGATTTGGGTGTAGAGATTCAAGAACTGTGAAGAGTAGTATAAAATGCCATCATTTTTGGTCATGTTGCTTGCAATTATTATTGTTGTAATATCAGTATAACCAAGTACTTATAAAATGAAATGAATAAAATCAAATCATTAAAAAATTGTCTTTTTTTCACCTTTTCGGTACAGAGAATTTTAACTATGTTGAGCAACACTGCATATTTCAGCAGTTGACTTTTATTATTAGGCCTTGACATTAAACTTTATGGATTTCATTGTAAGTGAATGACTTGATCTTGTGTGTGCATGTGTGTTAATGGAAATCGTGCCCGAATATACCTCAAGTTTAGAATTATACTAGTATAACACATACTGGTACTGAAATAATCCAAGATATTTGCAGTATTCAAGCTCGGTGCTGGCTAATCAAATAACACTGACAAGTAATAGGTTCAAAAGAAGTGATTTGTTATATACAATAAAAAAATTAATTTTGACAACATATGTAAAGTTTTGTAATTAAAACGCAAATAACAATGAGAATATGGCAACCATCAAAATTTAAGCAGTTAAGTAAAACAAAAATGCCATAGATAAAAATCACAACATTAGCACAAAAGTTTTAAAAGATATGTAAACTTACAAAATAACCCTCACAAAGAAAAGCTTTGGACATGAGTAATATCAAGTATTTCTTAAATAGGTCTTACAATTTATCATTTGCAATGAAAAAAAAAGCCATTTTCAAGATACATAAATTCATGAATTATTCTCTGTCGAAGCATGTTTGAGTGCTTTACAAAAACATCCTCAGTTGCAAGAATATCTCTGCATTAATATGATACTGTTGATGCTATCAATATGGCGGCCGGCCGTGTTTGTTCTGAGCTAGCTTCTGAGGTGTGCTCAGGTCCATAGTGAAGTGTCTCTGCACTGCATTCATCCCACCAACTACACCAGGAATAACTGGAGTGACCTTTTTACCACCTAAAAACCCCACAAAATAATTCACTGTTATACTACTAGTAAAGAACTGTTCGCATTTGGTTATGTAGTGAGGGTTTCTCAATGCACAGTCAGGTTAAATCTAAGACAAAGTTAGCCTGTAAAGCTATATCATGATTGAGGGCTATATCCTACACGGTAGGCGGAGTTACCATAACAACCCACCATGATGAAATAAGCTTGTAGTGCTCATCAGGTTTTCACTACTCGTATTTAAGTAATTTTTCACTGTATAATGCACACTAATTGTACCTCATCTGCACATATTTATATTACTGAGAATGCATGATTGTTACAATTATACAAATCAAGAATGTATTGAATTGGCAGTTTCTTCCAAATGCAAATATGAAAAAATTTCAGAGGAGAAAAAGAATAGCATTACATTGCGCTGTCACACCTACCACATCAGACAGCAGTCACAAACAACACATCAGACCAGTCACACCTACCACATCAGACAGCAGTCACAACCAACACATCAGACCAGTCACACCTAACACATCACACATGGCACACCTAACACATCAGACAGCAGTCACAACCAACACAGTGTACAAACAGTCTGTATTATAACAGCCTACATCACTTGAAATAAACTGATATGCTAATATGTGTGTCAGGTCAATAACATACTGTGATCAAATGGTGTCCTCAGTACAACAGTGCGGTCAGCATCTCCCAGACCTAAACACATAAAATCTGAAATCAGACAGAGTAAAAGATTAAAACTTCCATAATACAGTATTAGCAATTTCAGAGCAAAATTAGTGCTACCACAAAGCCAAGTATGCTAACTTAATTTAACCAACCTGGTAATGTCTGTAAAAAGTTAATCCCAGGCTGCATAATTAATGCTAGAAGGTTAGGGTAATCCATGCTTGTGCTATACTCTCCAAAATATTACAGCTCTGATATCAGTTTGCACATTACATGTATACTATAAAACACATCACACCCAGAGAGTAGTAGTTTATTCATGACCCCTCTTACCTTCCTGTGTTATGGATGGAGGAGCCGACACTCTGCCTGGTGGTTTCAATGCTTCTGCTGCATCACTCTGAGCAAGGTAGACATTCTTGCGACGAGTGGATTCAAAGAGACCCTGAAATAAAACAAGGATTGATATTCAATTTGGCGATCCATTAATTTGATCTCTAAGGATCTGCTGACCATCCTTGTTCCAACAATGCTGCATAATTTTACCGTGACCAATGGAAATTTGTTTGAATTTATTCAGCTAATTGTCTTGACTATAAACTATTTACAAATTCAAGCTCTGGTAGTATGGGGTTTTAACAACTACAGCATTGCATTTCAATCTACAATTTTACCTAAGGGATTCCTCATTAAATTACCTGCAGTTTTGTGATTTGTCTACTCTTCTCCATATTAACTTCTGCCAGCTCATGATACTTCTTCTTTAAGCTTTCTATTTCTTTCTTGGCATCTGCAAAGCACAAAAAGCAGAATCAACACTTCTATTTTATGTCAAGTTAAAGCACTAATCAGGGAGGGGTATCTGTTTAGTATCAAGGATGGTAAGAGCCAGAAAAGGAAAAAATACAGTTATATTGCTTCATTTTCATTCAAATCCTGCTTTAAAAGGAATGAACATTGGTTTTTAAAAGGAAAAGAACAGAAATCGTAAGATAATTGTACAACTAAACAATATAGAAAATAATAATAATATAATAATAAAATGATGGATTGTACAGAGAAACATATACCATAACTAAAGTCTAAAAAAAAAAACCCCAAAATTCAGTTTAAACGTCATCACTTACTGGTTAGCTGCACCTTCAAAGCTGAAAACGAATAAAAACACAAAGTAAAGATGACATTATCAAAATTCTCACTTTGTTATGCAGGCCCGAGCCAGGGGGGGGGGGGGGGGGGGGGGGTTCGGGGGGTTGAAAGAACCGCCCTTTTTGTCAGGAAAAGGTCCATTCCAGGTAAAATTTGATCTAGGTGCACCAGAGTTTCACTGTGAAAGGTCCACTTGTTGGGAAAAAGAACCCCCCTTTTGAAACTGCTGGCTATGGGCCTGTTATGTCTCTTAAACCAAATGCATTTAACACAACTTTAAAACAAACTCTGCGAAATGCAAAGGTTTTGCTCAATCAAAAGTCAGAGACCATTTCTATGCTTATAAAGAAAACCCCATTTACTATCAATCCTTGCCTACTATTTGTTTTACTTTGTTTCAGGTACCTTCAATTTCAGCCTGTTGCCTGGCAACAATTTTCTCATACCATCCTTCCAATTTCTCTGCCTTTTCTTTAGCCTGGGCAGCCATTCTTTCAAGGTGACTTCTCTCTATATCAGTCTGAAAACAAATTCACATGTATAACTTCTTCACTAGCTTTCTTAAGGGTATCCTTCCTGGGTTTTTATCCCAAAATGGAAATTCCCTGGAAAAAACTTTGCTCATACTCATAAACCATTCTTCAATCTACCCCTGCACTTGGATGTGATGCTTTATGTCCTTTTTAATTAAATATCAAATTAGTTTTAAAAGAGAGGCCAGTCACAAAGACTATCATAATATCAGTCATATTGATACTGAACAACAAACTTTATCAGTTTCAAAAGATCTATGCAAAAATGTTTTTTTTTTTTATCAGAAGAATTTAATGCATGAATTCACTTCTTCCTGAATAAATGTTATTCCATTTCAGGTCTACACTTACTTGGTAAGTCCAGAATGAGATAGCTCTGGACATCACTTCAACCACTGTGTCAGGCTTCTGACCTGCTAAAACCATCTATTAACACAAAAACCATCTTAAAGGATAAAGGTTTTCTGTGACTCTGATGGTGCATTATACTATTTTCAGAAGAGCATGGAATGAATAATAAGGAAACACAAGATGCCCATTCACTAAAACATATGGAACTTTGAAGAGGATAAAGAATTTGTCACAACAAGACGCAATACCTCTGTTCACCTGACACAATACCCCTGTTCACCAAACACAATCTCGTACATCTTTTATGCACTTTTCTTTGCTATCACTTCAGCCCACCGACTCAAACTTATTCACTAAAACCTTTTTTTACCAAAGTGTAGATTGCAAAAACTTAATTTCTTTAAAGGGAAAAAGTGGGAAACAGTAGATACAAAGCAAAGAAATCCAGGTCACCCTCTGTTCTACTAGTTCTAGGGGTGAGCAGAGACAGAAACATTGTTGAATAAATTTCAATGCAATTGGTATACTTGCACTTTTATACTGCTCTGGGGGATGAAGATCAATCCTGAGAATATCATGTTTGTTGGGAAGGGAAGTCTCACCTGAAAATACAACGGGGCTGAGCTTAATGTAAAATGATTATTCTAGACTGCAATAATTGTTCACTCAATTTGACATTATACTTAAGGGAATTACTATTATTACTTACAGGCTGGACACTGAAGAATTTTTGCAAATTCCCTTGTTCCATCTTCATCACAAAATATATCTGTAATTTCTTTAGGAAGAATATATTCAATTATGAATACACAATTATGCAATGTAATATTCAGTGAACTAAAGTTAACCCACACCCTGTATATGTGCTGTACTTCTATGCAATATAAATCATAATAATTACATATCTTCCTATTAACTCATCTTATTTTATTAAATTTCAAAGGATACGTGAACATGATGTAACCTGAAATATAAAAAAAAATTCTTTTTAGAATATTAATTCATTTTAAGATTCATCTCCACAGTTTTCAATTCTTAGGTCTCTTTGTCGTCTTAAATGTTCCCCCTCTCTCTTTTCTTTTAAAATAATTTGATCACGCATTTACGACTCCATATCAACTTGATTTTTAAAAAAATTCCATTAGCATAAGTACTGACATAAGCAATTGCGTTCAATCCTTTTCTACACTTCTTAAAATTACACTTCAACTCTCCCTCCATTCTGGAAAAATAACAAACAACCGATTTATTGCAGGTAAAATCAAAAACAGATCAATAAGGGTAAAGTTAGATGTAAAATTCAGGTTAAATTGTAACACTAGCTGTAACCGAGCTGTAGTTAAAAACATTAGCAGTTCCGTTAAAAAATATTGTGCTTTATCACTCTTGGTTTTGCATGAGCAAAGTGGTTAACATAGGCAAAAACATCTACTCACGGCGTTTTTTACGGTCCAATATTCGAGAACTCAATGTGAGGCACTACTCTTGGACACAAGAAAAGCCAGAGAACGAATAAAATCATACGAAGAAAATACGTTTGAACAATTATTGTATAGGAAATAACTGTCAATAATTTCGATTCTGATACATGTAGACATAGTTATGCAAAAAAAAAAAAAAAAAAAAAAAAAAAAAAAAAAAAAAAAGCTTATCTTGGAAATTGCAGCACCAATTGCGTTAGTTGGGAAATGGAGTTCATCCGCTCACATCCAAGGTAGTGGGGTAGAACCGTATTATATCGTAGTAAAAATAACTTTAATCTCACGCATTTAATTGCAGTGCTTGGTTGCTACAATAAAACACACAAAGCACCACTTTGCAGATTTCTTCACGGGAACACTCCCATTGAGCAGGTGTCCTCATTCAACGATCTCGGATCCTGTTGACATCCAACCCCCGTTGCAAGACACAATTTCCAAGAATAATTGGTCACACGAAAAATGCATTCATTCGTTCTCAGCCCAATTTTCAAGGATCGTGGACTGTCCTTTAAGATAAAGATCCGCCTTCTCAACACCTATGTCTGGCCAACTCTTTTGTATGGCTGTGATCATGAATCATGGACTTTTGACAGCCGAAACTCAACGCAACATGGAAGCAGCCGAAATGTGGTTCTACCGGCAAATTCTCCTAATCTTCTAAATTGATCAGGTTACCAATGGAGAGGTCCTTAACGGGTTGACCAAAAAGACAAATTCCTCATTACAGTTAGAGATAGACAACTAAAGTTCACGGACCGTTCCATCAGAAAAGAGGAATTGGAGAATCTTGGCCTTATTGGTGGAATACCCGGCTTAACGGGTTGACCAAAAAGACAAATTCCTCATTACAGTTAGAGATAGACAACTAAAGTACACGGACCATTCCATCAGAAAAGAGGGATTGGAGAATCTTGGCCTTGGTGGTGGAATACCCGGCATAAGTGCCCGAGGCAGACAACGAAATACTTTCCTCGACAATTTTGAATTTCCAACAAAACACCTTTGGTCAGTGGCGAGAAACAGAATCCTTTGGCAAATATCAACGTTCGTCAAATACCGCATTGGTGATGGCATATGAAGAAGAAGAAGAAGAAATTAACGCATGCCATGTTTACGTACAGGTAGGATGTGGCTCACTCCCAATTTCACTACAGTCATTTCTGCAAAAATTGTATGCCTACTAGACAATGTTCAGAGATCGGAGAGCGGTGATGAAAGTGGTAAAAAGAAAAACGTTCCACGGGCTTTAAAAAATGAATTACACTAACTGCATGCAGACCTGTGTAGTCCAATAAATTGGCCCTACAAAGATAGACTTACATCATAATTAACGTATGACGTACACTAGTAAGCTACTTCAGTCTTTTTTCAGGGTCCTTTTTGTTATCTATTTATTTATTTATCTATTTATTTATTTATTTATTTATTTATCATTATTATTATTATTATTATTATTATTTTAAAAATAATTTGTAACAACTTGATTACTTGCTTAGCTATTAAAAAAATTCAAGTTTTAAAATCTCATATCGACAGATTAGTAGGCCCCAATACAACAGACCCCACCCCTTTCCCCCTTTAAAAATGTCACATGTAAATTCCTTCATCATGAGAAAAATCTATCTCGGGTCTTTGCACGACTTCTTGTTGAGAAAAGTGTTCAAAAGAAAGAAGCCAGCACTAGCAAAACAGCAACAGCCGCTGAAGTAGAATGAGTAACGGTACGTCCCGTATGCGTCCTTAAGATTTCCTGAAAAAGAAAGGTCTTATATCAAATTGTACAATCCCCCTCTAAAATTAATAATATTGCCTTATATTATAATATATGTACACGTATGAGCATTAAGAAAGAACAAGTTCGGAAGTGTAAATATTCATATCCTTTGTATTTCTTCATTGGCTGTACCTTAATGTATTTGAAGTTCAGTTATAAAGGTTATTAATTATTAACACGGTAAGATGATCTTTGTGTCACTACATTGTATCTGAATGGGAATGATGTGGGTTCCATCTTCATATATCTTAATTTGGCATGTTGCATTATCAACTTACCCGAAGCTGGTGGTCCCGTTAAGGTACCAGCACTAAAAAACACGAGACCTAGTCCCAATGTATGCTTCAGCATAGCTGGGCCTAATACGTCAGCGAGCATTACAACGAATAGCCCCATAACTGCTCCTTGTAATAAGCCTATCAAAGATGCACATGCCGCAAACTGGAGAAACGTTCTTCCTTCTGGGAGTAGGCAATGCACCGCGCCCAAAATGACCAAAAGAATGTTGTATACATGACATCGCTGTGTTCTGAGCCACGCCCGGTCAAAGATAAGAGAATCCGCTATCCTGGCTGCGATGTCAAATATACTCAGTATGGAATAAAGAATTGCCGACTGACTTCGCGGTACCCCGTGCTCCTCGGCTATTGCACCAAGGAACATCAGACCCGATAGAGCGCCAATAGCCAGGAATGTCCAATGTACAGCAAAGCTCAGAAAACTAATATCTTTCAGCAGATTTGCATATACATATAGCTCATTTAGAACTGCATTTCTGTCCCAAATTGTGTTCCTCTGGCCTGGGTCTTTAAATGTTTGTGAAGCACCTTCCAGCACAACACTTCCTGCAAATACCATGGCGGGTAATTCGAGAAATTCAGACGATCCATCCTCTGCCTGTGATTTGACACTTTTCTTACTCGTTGGGACCATTTCCAACTTTTCTTCTTTCTTTGTGTCAACCGGTTGATAATTTCCTTTGAACTTACACGTACTTGCAATAGTGGCGCTTTCAGCATGGTCATTACCATCAGAAGGAATTATCTGTCGTTCGTGGTTTGCCTTGGGAGTCATAGGTCCGAGAGGTCTATAGAGGGCTCCACTTACCACCTGGTTCAGCATGATGGCACCCATGATGAGCATCAGGCCTCTGTAGTCGTAGTGATATACTAGATAAGTGAGGAACGGTGGTAATATCAAGGAACCTATCCCAGAACCCACGGAGGCAATACCGTTGGCAAGTGCACGTTTCTTGTGGAAATATTGACCAATAACCACAGTGCTTGGTGTGTAACAAAGTGCTGCCCCACTTCCTGGAAGAAGTATTATCACAAATAAACCTATTGAGGGTATATTATTAAAAAGACCTACCTTTGGCAAAATAGCTTTCTCTGTCTGTTTCTTTTATTTGATATACTTATCTCCGTATCAGCACAATTTCAATTGTTTTAAAAATAATTAGGGTTTAAGAGCAGAATCCATTATTTGTAGCTTAAATCACCACCCTACTCGCTTCAGCACTAAAGCCCCCTTTACACTGGCCGATCATTGTACATTCATTCTGCAACCAAAGCGTTGCTTGTACCTCCTTTCTACGTTCACAGCGGTGGCATTTTCATCGTCGCACAAAGAACGCAGAAAGGACGCCATCTAGTGTAAAGGGGGTTTAAGGGTAACCGAGCGTAAATGGTGTGAGATGGTGATAGGTTTTCGACGTAAATAAATAAGTTTGAAATTATCAGGAAAATTGGCATGGTCAATGTCTAGGGGGTGAACTACGATATGGTGCCAGTGCTAAATTTTAAGGAAATGTATTTAGCCCTTAGTTACGATGTTCTCTAAACAAAGGCATAATGTCGCCTGATAAAATCAAAAGTAAGCCTTTCAACAAAATCCCGTGGCACCGGTGGATTGTCGTGCTTTTTGTTTTGTGAAATGAGACGTAAAAAAACGGTTTTGATAGCGCTTCAGCTGAGGGAGATCTGTTTGAAATCTTTCAAGGTTCAGATAGGCATTTTTTTCTTTTTTACATACATTGTTTGAAATGGTTTCTTGAACTACTGTCCACCCTTGTGCCTCTAGAAAAACTAAAACAAAAAGTCAGGTTCTCTCTTTTTACCAGATTCAGTGTGTGTTAAAAAGTATGTTTGATGGTACAATTCCTAGGCCCCAGTAACTCTAACGTTATGCAAACACACGCTTGTACCCACTTTCAGGCCTACCTGCAACTATTCCAAAGGTAAAGAACAGGTAGTAGATATTAGGTGGGAAGGCACTAAGTATCAGACCCAGACTGCTTAATAAACCACCGCTTATTACCACCTTCCGGGCTGTGAATATATTGGCCAGGGAGCTGCTTACTGGACCTATCGATAATGAGTACTTTATATAATACTGCATTGAGCACAAAAATCAGCCAAGAATGGTAATAAAAAACAAGTAATCTGCAAACTCTTAATGTTGTTCTTTTAATGAATGTTTTATTCTGCTTCCTCATATTGAGGTTCCGTGATGCTTCTGAATGCAAATGCGTTATTTGCCGCCTTCTTCAGGCCTTGTAAACGACTTAGCCGTTTGCGATCTCGAGCCTAGGATTTGTTATTAACACAAACGTCAAATTATGGACATAAACCGGGATATCATGGCGCGAACGTGAAAGTATTGGTCACTAGCACCGTGTTTCAAACCACGAACGGTTTATACGCTTACCTACCCGTTCGGTGCGTTCCGTATTACGTATATGCCGGAGAATGTTGAGAAAGCTATGGGCGGCGGTTTATACAAAAATGCAAAACACGATTAGTCGTCATCGTTATCAGATCAGTCGAAATGAAAACACGATTAGTCGTCGTCGTTATCAGATCAGAAGGCAAAATACGACTAGTAGTCGTCAAAACGCAACTAGTCATCAAAACGCAACTAGTCATCAAAACGCAACTAGTCATCATCAAAACGCAACTTGTCATCATCAAAACGCAACTAGTCATCATCAAAACGCAACTTGTCATCAAAACGCGATTTGACGCCAGATGGCGCCCATTGTACGAAAATCTAGGCCAAGTCACATGATCCACAGTGATCAAAATGGCGGACGTTATTGAAGCAGCATTATCATATTCCTCGCTCGAACTCGAGAATTATCTCGAGTTCGAGATATTATTATATATATAATATCATTATTAGATTGTACGCGTAGAGATAATTCTCGAAATAATAAATAATTAAATAATTTATTAAATAATTTGGACATGTTATAAATTAAAAAAAAAACAAAAACACACACTTGTGAAGCACTGCTTTATTGTTGTACTCATTTCACAAGTTCCAGATATTATTATATATATAATATCATTATTAGATTGTACGCCTAGAGATAATTCTCGAGTTCGAGCGAGGAATATGATAATGCTGCTTCAATAACGTCCGCCATTTTGATCACTGTGGATCATGTGACTTGGCCTAGATTTTCGTACAATGGGCGCCATCTGGCGTCAAATCGCGTTTTGATGACAAGTTGCGTTTTGATGATGACTAGTTGCGTTTTGATGATGACAAGTTGCGTTTTGATGATGACTAGTTGCGTTTTGATGACTAGTTGCGTTTTGATGATGACTAGATGCGTTTTGATGACTAGTTGCGTTTTGACGACTACTAGTCGTATTTTGCCTTCTGATCTGATAACGACGACGACTAATCGTGTTTTCATTTCGACTGATCTGATAACGATGACGACTAATCGTGTTTTGCATTTTTGTATAAACCGCCGCCCATAGAAAGCATTACTTCAGTGTTGAAAATAGTTTAGGGTTGAGAAATAAAATTATCTGTAAACAGCTGATGACCTCGATGAGAGCGTGACTAGTAGACTATCGTAGACTAATCGTGGTTTCAGTTGTTAATTGTGCGTTCGCGCTCTTAAATCTGTGGCTCAAGATCGCAAACGGCGATTATTGTTTATGAAGTCTGTTCTTGTTGTTTTTAAACAAAACACGTTTCAAATATGTAAAACTTTGTTCGTCGCTCATGTATTATTTGAATCATATTGCAATAAGTATGAAAGACTCACCTAAACAGAATCGACAGGCAGAAAATACCGACAAGATCCCTCCTGTCAACTTAGCACTATAACCAAATGTATCAACCAGAATAAGGTAGACTACTCCAAACGTCCTGTCCATGCCAGATCCCAGGATGTTAACTGTTAAACATCCTAAAACGCACATCCACCCCCATCCACCTTCTGGAGCTTGAGTCTCTGTCCGAGAGCCCACCCAATCCGACACCTCTTTTGATACTTCTCCGCGAGAATCAGCACCTGCTTCTGCATCGACTTTCGCACAGCCTGACGTCCTCTGTGAATCCTGTTCACAAGAATCAATGTACATCTCTACCCTTACGTTGGTACTACACACTTCTCCCTTTGAGATATGGGAAGGCATGTTGCTGCGTTATTTTCTCGTTTGCTCTTTTCCGCCCACGGCTGCTTCTTACGGTAGAATGTGGCTGAGTAATCAAATGACCTCACTGGTTGTCCTTTTACGTATATGTATGTTATCTTCTGAACACAGGTGACACTGATAAAACATTTTAAAGAGGTTATACTATAAGGGACCATATCAATCAAGAAGTTGGATAGTTGTAAGCTGGGGAAAAAGCTAGGGTGGTAGCTGCTTTTCTGCTCAAGGCATAAAGTACCCATACAAACGCAAGCGGGGGATTTGTTATGCCATTGGTACCTATCTATTCGCTGACTGAACAATCTCAACCTAGAACAGAAGTACTGCTTAGGTGTTGCATCACTCAAGTAATTCCTTAGATCTTAACTCTTTGCTGGGTCTATATCTTAATTGTGCTTGGGTAGATTTGATGTTTAAATCTCTACTTTATAAACTATATATATAATCATAAATGGTCAGCAGTGAGCTCTCTTAAATGTTTTCCCATCATAACTATTAGGCCTATTTATGAAATAGTTAGGAGTCCATGTATTGTAATTTTTTCAAGGGTGAGCATATAATGCTAGAATAGCGAATTAATGAATTGCCACCTTTATGCAATGTACATATATGCATGCATAAACAGATATTGCCCATGTATGATATGAATGATTATGAGTTAAAACCATTCAACAAAGTCAAATATGTTTTGACGTATTGTGAATATTTTTGTGGCTTGGATACCTTTATTGCTGGAGAATGACAAAGCCAAAACTGCATGTACTACAAACAACCCGTTTCACTCCTAGCTGTTCTATTTTTTTTTAAACAATAAACGACGAATAGCATAAAATCTATGCTGTCAATGTTTTTATCTTGGTCCAATTTTTCTGGAGAAGTCCACAGAAGAAAAGAGCATATTGTTGATTTTCCAGCAGGTATTTAGATTATTCATTCCATCTCCTTAGGTCTGCTTGCCCTCTTGCTGAGATAAGTGTTCAAAAGAAACATCCCAGCTCCAGCTATAGCCCACCAACCGCTGAAGTAGAATGAGTATCGGTACGTCCCGTATGTATCCTTTAGCAATCCTGAATCAGACAGTAAGTGTTATATTAGTAGCTAACATATTGTTTTTTTAAAATTGGACTCATTCAGTTTCAAATAATTATATTTATAAAGTCTTGACAAAATGTGATCTATTACGGAACGCCAGAGGTGGACGTGAACAATTTTCAGAGATAAGACCCTAGTATTTTTTAATGCCATGACACTGATGCAGGTTTAAATTCTCCCTGGCACGAAGCGTTGTTTTGGAGAGTTGGTGAAGCAATTGATTTTGCTTCATAAAAAGACTTACTGGCCCATTGCTTTCTATACTTGAGAAATTGAAATTAATTGTGTCTCTAGTTGCAGTCTTGATCAGAAAGCGAGTTGCGTCGTCGCATGTACTTACCGGCAATTGGTGGTCCCATTAAAATTCCCAAACTGTAAAACAGCAGGCCAAGTCCAAGAGTATGCGTCAGCATATCTTGGCCAAATAGATCAGCAATCACCACAAAGGTGAGCACCATGATGATCGCTTGTGAGATGCCAATGATCAATGCACACACCGCAAACTGGGGAAACGTTTTTGCCTCTGGAGTGAGAAAAAGCGTCACACCCATAACGACAAAACTGATGTTGTAAGCATGGTGCCGCAGTGATCTTACCTGATCACGGTCAAATACGAAAGCAAGAGTTCCCCTCGTTGCAATGTCAAATATACTCAGTATGGTATAAAGAAGTGGCGACTGACTTCGTGGGACACCGTGCTCTTCGGCTATTGCACCAAAGAACATAACATTTGTCGTAGCGCACATTGCAAGAAATGTCCAATTCAATCCAAAAGTCAGAAAACGCGCATCTTTTAAGAGATTGCCATATACGCACAGTTCTTGGAGTACTGCATTCCTCTCAAAAGTTGTGTTCTCCTTGGCGTGATTCTCAAATGTTTGTGAACAACTTTCCAGCAAAGTACATTCTGCAAATAGCTGCGACGGTAATTGACTTGTTTCATCCTCGTTATTTTCCTTATTCATTTGTTTCATTTCTAACTTTTTCTGCGTCCTCTTGGCATCTTTTTCAGAAATGGTCTTGACAGTTCTCTTGGGGACCAGAGGCCTATAGAGAGCCCCGCTTACTACCTGGTTCAGCATGATAGCCCCCATAATGAGCATCTGGCCACTGTAGTCGTAATGATATACAAGATAAGCGAGGAACGGTGGTAAAGCCAAGGACCCTATCCCAGAACCAAGGGAGGCAATGCCGTTGGCAAGTGCACGTTTCTTGTGGAAAGACTGGCCGACGATCAATGCACTGGGCGCGTAACAAAGAGCAGCTCCAATTCCTGCAAAAAACACTTATCTAGCTACTTGCGCTTCAAAAATAAAAAGTTACAGGGAGCGTGTCGTAATTACAACATTTATTTAAGGTTAACCAAAAGTGAGAGGACAGATTTTCAAGCATATAACGAAAAGAGCAAAAGGGGCTGCTAAAAGTAAGAGATAAGTGTGTATAATTTACAGGGGAGAGATCCAGGGGTTTGCAAGTGAATATATGTAAAAAACAATTCGTAAGGGTCAATAATTTACTCTTCTCGTCTACATATACATACACGAGCGGGAGCGTACTTGCGTCTTTAAGGCTTACCTGCAATTAGTCCAAAGGTAATGAACATGTAGTAGACATTTGGTGGGAAAGCACTTAGTATTATCCCTAGACTGCTTAACAGGCCGCCGCTTATTACCACCTTCCGCGCTGTGAATTGATTTGCAAGAGAATTGCTCACAGGACCTACCGACGATATAAATTCGATAGTCTGATGAATGTCATTCCTTCAAGCACGAAAATCAGCGAAAAGTTTAACGTAAACTCTGTTCTTGTTCTGATAAATAATCATGACCAACCAACAACACATTATTTCTCGTCTGATATACACATTATATTACATATAAATTATTCTTTAAATATTAGCAGAAAGTGGTGCAGTGTTACAAAACACCACTGAAAGTTTTCTTAAATATGGATTTTTAAAATGTTCCCACCGAGAAATTCAATTTTGCTAACACGCCATTTTCCTTCTATTTTAAAGTTATATCAGCAGTATAAATATCGTTAATAAGTTTTAATTATTCATCAAATATGTCCCTAAGGGAATAATCATTAAAGACGCTCACCTAGACAGTGACGGCATGCAGAAAATACCGACAAAACTCCTCCTGTCAATTTGGCACTAGAACCGAACATATCAATCAGAATAAGGTAGATTACTCCAAACGTCCTGTCTATGCCATCCCCTATGATGTTTACGGTTAACCATCCTAAAACACACATCCACCCCCACCCCCCATCTCGAGCCGGAAAACTTGGCTCGTCACTTGTTTCTGTCCCCAAACCAGCACAGCCAGACCCTCTGTCTAATGTCTCAGCACGTGCACCAGTGCCCACTTCTAAATCGGCTGTCATCACAACCGCAGCACTTGTTGAACTCTGAGCACGTGCATGAGCGCGTGTTTCTTTAATGCCATCTGTTTCTACCAAGTCCTCTCCAAGTGCTTGAATAGGCAAAATACTTTTTACTGTTTTGCCATTTTCCATGTCCTGAAATAAGTAAGCTTGTCTAAACAGAAACCGTGAGTGAATGAAATGACCAAGAGGGCGGCTAATATCAGCTCCAACTTCAGGCTGACACGGATAAATCCTGCAATCACATTGCATGTAATCATATCGCGATCCTCTCTGACATTTCGTACATGGGAAGGGGGGATAGATAGGGGGATTAGTCCTCATATCTTGATGTGTGCCACTTGTACCACTTAAGTATCTGAAATAGCCCAAAGTCTCTTGACCTACTGCAAATCAAGCGAGATTTTGTGGGATTTTGAGGCCATATGTAGCCGAGTCAGACCTGCAGATAAGTGAGGTGTGTGATTTATCACTGCCGACTTACAGTGTATTGTACATCAGTATTCACCATGCTTTGCGTGTCATTTTTTTCTTGGGTTTCATCTTCATTGCCAAAAAGTCCACCCCACCTCAAGCATTTTCTCACACGCCTTGGAAGACTCCTATAATCGGGGGAAGCGCCGATCAACTCGTGCTGTTACTCTTTTTTAGGTTGTATCTTGAATGGTTCCATTATAGCCAGGTTGCCAGGGGGCAATCTCAGATAATTTTATTTTCTATTATATTCTTATAATCCTTAAAACCATCAAAATACATATGTGACATATGAATCCTAGGGCATTTAGAAAAAATCCAAGATGGTTACCAATGTCACACGAATATAAGGGAAATATTGCCTTAAAAGTGCCATTACCAAATGTTGTTTAATTCTCAGTGTTTTACATATCTTTAAAACCCTTATAATATATATCTGGGTAAAAAAAAAAAAAAAATGTGCACCCTTTCGCAATTTGTCATTATACTTTTTTGATAGTCGACATATTCCTGTGCTTCCCAGTGTTTCAAACAAAACTGTTGGTTTTACAACAACCCTGCGTCTAATTTATTCCTAACTTTTAAGTTGCCTTTATTTTTTTTACTTTTGTTTGCCTTCTTGTTGAATACATTTAAAAGAATACAAATATAACCATAAGTACATGAAAAGATATTTCTCCACGTAAGATGAAGAAACTCAGTAACGAAATTGTTTTTAGAAAAGACCTTTTTTCTAAATTAAAAAAATAATTTCTTAATTTCAAAAAGTTTCTTTTTTCCGTTTGGCTTTTGTTTTCTTGTTGAGATAAGTGTTTAAAAGAAAGACTCCAGCTCCAGCGAAGCACCACCATCCTGCGAAATAAAATGAGTAGCGATACGTCCCATATTCGTCCTTCAGTAATCCTGAATCAAAAAGGGATACACGTATGATCATTATATATTTTGAAAAACGGCCAATGTTTTATTTTGAAGTTAAGATATAATCTACGAGTAACAATAAACGGCACAATGACATCTAAAGAAATCAACTCGCTAATTATTTAACATCGCTAAACATGTACAATCTTTCACAAAAACCGTATTTTATTTTGCTGTCCATTGGCCGGTTTTCTGACTGTAGATCTTATAATTATTTATACCCAGCGTTAATGGATGGAAATACATAATATATTTTTGTTGTACTTTGTTCAGTTTTACTTCAATAAAGTTTCTTAGCCTATAACTGGACTCACAACTTAGCCTGACAAACCCGTATTCTCAGTGAACCAGCTTTAGTCTCCAACATTTATGCCAACGTAGTCATTGGACCAAAGTGTATTTATAATATATATGAAAACTTGAATGTTTTGTGTTATCATGAGTAGCATGATTTAAATCAACATGTCGGAACCAATGACTTTGGTTACTTACCAGCCGTTGATGGTGCCAGTAAAGCACCAACACTATAAAAGAAATAACCTAACCCATAGGTGTGTTTCAACATATCTGGCCCCAAAACATCAGCTATCACCGTATAGCTCAGTGACATGATCGTCCCTTGAGACATGCCCATGAACGATGCACATACAGCAAACTGGGGAAACGTTCTTCCTTCAGGAACAATACATAGCACCACGCCCAAAATCACAAAACCCATGTTGTACACATGACGTCGACGCCATCTTAGCCACGCGCGGTCACACAGAAGAGCTACCATTGTTCTGGCCGCAATGTCAAATAAACTGAGTATGGAGTAAAGGAACGGCGACTGAGTTCGTGGTACACCGTGCTCTTCTGCTATTGCACCAAGGAACAAAAGACCTGTCGGAAGACCCGCAGCTAGACATGTCCAGTTCAACCCAAAGGTCAAAAAGCGAGCATCTTTTAGAAGATTGCCATATACGCGTAGTTCATGGAGTACTGCATTTCTCTCCCAGATTGTGCTTTTCATGTAGAGTATAGTGAATGTTTGTGAACACTTTTCCTCTTGCGTGCTTCCTGGGAATATATCGGGCGGTAATTTTGAGGAATAACTTGTTCCTATCACTGCTGTTGATTTCTTGTGACCCATATTAGTTGATTTTACTTCCAATTTATCAGCTGTTGTAATGCCAATTGTTTGAGAATTTGCCATGGGGTTCCCCTCTAAAATAACAGTCTTGTGATTTTCATTAAGCTTAGAGCATTTTTTCACTTTGTTTTTCATTTTTTCATTTGTCTTTGTAGAAAGTATCTGTTGGTTATGGTTCCCCTTGGGAGCAAGAGGCCTATAGAGGGCGCCGCCTACAACCAGGTTCAGCAAGATAGCCCCCACGATGAGCATCTCGCCACTGTAGTCGTAGTGGTATACTAGATAAGTGAGGAACGGTGGTAAAATCATGGAACCTATCCCGGCACCCATGGAGGCAATGCTGTTGGCAACTGCACGCTTTTTGTGGAAATATTGCCCTACAATCACTGTACTCGGGGTATAGCAAAGAGCAGCTCCAAATCCTGGAAATGGCAAATCTGACATACAACTCTATTGGATAATAATAGTCAGGGCTTTAACTGTTCTTTTTTAAATTCCAACAAATGATTTTTATAAAATTTTAAATTAGGATCCACCAAACAACAGGTGTGTCATTGCTTCAATGAAAATAAACACATGCATGATTCTTATTTATCCTCACTTTAAAATAATTTTCAATACTGTTGAATGTTTAGGTTTCAAAAGATCAAATGTGTTTCAAACCTCAAGCAATCAAAACCTACCTGCAACTATTCCAAAGGTAAAGAACAGGTAGTAGATATTTGGTGGGAAAGCACTAAGTATCAGACCCAGACTGCATAACAAACCACCGCTTATTACCACCTTCCGGGCTGTGAACAGATTGGCAAGAGAACCGCTTACTGGACCTATCCACAACAAATTTATTATATACTAGTATTTGCCTTTAATAATCAATAAACTAATTTTTGAGGGGGTTATTTTTCGTTATGTGAAATTAACAAAAAACTTTTTAACGCCCGTGGTTGTGACAGAATGTTGCATTGCTTGATTCATTTATCTTTTTTAGCTGTATGGGTGCTCCAGTATGTACATTGAAAGGTACAGTATCCAAAAAGATTTTCGTGCGAAAAAATCATATATAATGAATTACCCCGGGGCCAAAGGCATTTCCCTCCGACCTGCCAAACTTTTCCTTCCTGACGCTCGCTTTAATGCGGTAACAATTTTGGAAAAAGGCAAAGATTAAAACCCACGCAAAAGTAAAAGTTTTCCATATACGCTGTTCATTCCACTGACTCGAGTACCAGATATCTCGAGAACTTTGTGTCGTGAACCACACTATATTTTCAAACCGTGTCAAGATGGCGGACTAGGGAGTTTGGCAAGGCACGGCGAATATGATTATTTGTGCGATATTGATTGAGGCAATTTACTTGTCAATTGATGTTTCAAAAGTTTAAATTTCCCTAAGATAATTCCAACAGGAAGCTATCCATGCACTTAAAATTAGATTAAAATCCTACATTGGATATCTTTAACATAAAATGGTTTGAAATACGAGTGAAGAGAAATACCTAGACAGAAACGACACGCAGAAAATACCGACAAAATCCCTCCTGTCAATTTGGCACTAGAACCAAACATATCAATCAGAATAAGGTAGATTACTCCAAACGTCCTGTCCATGCCAGCCACGAGAATGTGCACGGTAAAACACCCTAAAACACACATCCAGCCCCAGCCCCCATCTGGAGCTAGAGTCTCGGTTTCTGTCTCAAAGCGCTCACAACCCAACATCTCTTCTACATCGGCTTTCAGACAGTCCGATGTCTGCTGTGAATCCTGTACACGTGAATCAATATGCACCTCTCTCTTGTCGTCGGTTTTACACATTCCGTCCCCTAAAACATGGACAGACACGCCACCATCCGCCATCTTGTCGTTTGCCACTTCCTTGCACAAGGCGATATTGTTGAAACGTGCTGTTTGTCCTTGTTGCCCTTGTACAGGTTTCTTCCTGGCCCCGGTGGCCCTGATAAGTCACAAGTCATTGAGTGTTTGTTGATATCATGGTCCAATCACCACGAGTAGTAGTAGATAGAGACTATCATCAAAACTGTACATTATTTAAGTAAATGACATATATTTAAAGACAGACAGCATGCGTTAGACCAAGGCATGTACCTGCTTGGGTAGGCTAGTGTATTGGGATAGGTTTGATGCAAAGTTTTAGTATTTGTGTCATAGGAGATTTGTCCCATAATTTACAGGTATACTAATTTCCGTTAAAATGCGACACATAAAAAAGAATTGGAAAACGAACAGTACTTACATGTAGAAGCATTTCGATGCTCAACCCTAGATCCAAACGGTTAAATAATCTTTTTTGGAAAGAAACTATTGTAATGATTTCTCACTTCGCATGTTATACTTTTGAAAATAATCTTACATTTCCTGAGCCTTTTCCAACGACCCTTGTCATTGCTGACCGACTGATTGAGTGCTTCTTGTCTTGCTCCTCTTTCGTATAAAACTCAAAAACGGTTTTTACGGATCTTTATTTTCTCAAAGGTTTTGGAACATGTATACCTTGGTGATCGTGGAAAAATTCTTGAGATGGCCTGCCTGGGGCACACCTTACCTTGTAACATTTAATAATAATATAATATAATAACATACAATAGTCAGAATAACAAATTTAAACAACACATCCACTGACAAACCCAACTCACAGAAAAAACACACTATAGATATATAATATCAGATATATAATTAACTTAAGTTACTCACCGCGCAAAAGCAGCAGACTTAATTCACATTAATACACATAACACAGAAACTGACATTACAAAACTATAAAACACATACTTTTGAGGATTACGGCACCTAATCAAAATTTAATTATCCATCGTAGCAACTCACCACCTATGGAAATTATTTTCTTCACAAAGATAATCCCATTCTTGCCAAGGAAAAACAGGAATTATGTCGCATCTTTTTTCAATACACATCAGTTTATAAGTCTTGAGAAAATGCTTTAAAATAATGAGTACAACGCGTTAAAGAATAACTTCTGGAACCGCGCTAAGCTCTCCCGCGTATAATCTCTCCATGGTGCCTATGTAAAATTCCAGACAAACTTACTTTCTACTTTAGTTGCCCTAAATATGACTATATTTTCCAGTTAGAAAGGTTGCATAACACTCAGACCTTGAACTGGCCCGAAGCAGATCACGCAAGGTGCAGTAACAGAGTTTGATGGGACAGCTCAAAAAGACCTAATGGCTTTAATAAAACCGAAATATTTCCACCATTTTGAAATCGTCATTGGGTTTCCATTTTCAGCCAACTTTAAATGGGTGGACATAAATGACATTGAAGTAAAATGTAGTACTCTGGAGAGGCTTTGTGACCAATCCCACACCCTATGTACTAGCTTTGGATCGAACTATCTCCGAGGGGATTCTCACTTAATTGCAATCAACTTAAGCGGCTTAGTTGTCTGTGACGCCTACCTAAGCTGAACGGCGACTAACTTGTCTTTTTAACAGACCTTTAGTTATTTGAAAATAATAATTCCTTAACTTTTAAAAGTTTCTTTTGTTTTCCTGTTGAGATAGGTGTTTAAAAGAAAGAAGCCAGCTCCAGCGAAACACCACCATCCTGCGAAATAAAATGAGTAGCGGTACGTCCCATACTCGTCCTTAAGTAATCCTGAATCAGAAAGTGAATATGATAATTATATGGCTTCAAAAACAGTGAAGGCTGAAAATATAATCAAATATAAAACGGCATAGTTACATCCAAAGACATCAACTCTCCTAAACTCGCTAATTGTTTAACATCACTACACATATACAAGTTTTTACAATAAGCGTTCTTTATTTTTCATTTCCATGACAATTAACCGGCATTTCAGACAGTAGCGTTTCAATAATATACATGTAGGTGTACTATGCGCTTTTAGGTGTAAATAAAAAACATATATATATATATATATTTTTTATTCCTCGTAGGTTTGTCATCTACTCAAGTTTCATATAACTGAAGCTTTTATATATATTACCGGACGTACAATTTAGTCTAACTGGCCTAGCTGTAAACCGGTGTGACAGGGACGGCAGTCCGCTATTAACCGTAGTCCGTTCCCAGGTACTTTGTAAAGATCACATTAGTCTCATATACTAACCCCATTATTAATTCCGACTTTCCCTAACCTGTAATAACCATATGATTACCATTCTTAGAATAACGATTCCTGTCACACCGTTCTAAGTCTCCCAGGGCCGAGGGGGAGATGCAACCTATGTTGACAATTGGAATGAATTGTAACTCCAGTGATAGTATTAAAGTTTAATTTATGTTGGTGTTATCATGACTCATATGAACCTAATAACCGTGTCAGAAGCACTGGAAAAGTTAACTTACCGGCCATTGATGGTGCCAATAAAGTACCAACACTATAAAATAAACCACTTAATCCATAAGTGTGTTTTAACATATCTGGGCCCAAAACATCAGCGATCACCACATAGGTCAATGGCATGATCGTTCCTTGAGACATGCCCATGAACGATGCACAAGCAGCAAACTGGGGGAAAGTTTTTCCTTCCGGAACAACACAAAGTACCACGCCTAAAACCACAAAACCAATGTTGTACACGTAATGCCGCTGTGTCCTGAGCCACGCGCGGTCACACAGAAGAGCTACCATTATCCTGGTCGCAATGTCAAATATACTTAGTATGGAATAAAGAAGTGGTGACTGAGTTCGTGGTACGCCGTGCTCTTCTGCTATTGCACCAAGGAACATAAGACCTGTTGGCATACCCAATCCTAGACATGTCCAGTTCAACCCAAAGGTTAAAAAACGAGCATCTTTTAGAAGATTGCCATATACGCGTAGCTCATGGAGTACTGGATTTCTCCTTCTTACTGTGCTTCTCTTGACAGGATTTCCAAATGTTTGTGAAGACTTTTCCTCTTGTGTGCCTTCTGGAATTATACCTGGCGGTGATTTCGGGCATTCACTTGTTCCTGTCACTGCTGTTGATTTTCTGTGACCCATAACAGTTTGCTTTATTTCAAATTCATCAGCAGTTGTAATATCAATTGTATGAGAATTGGCCGTGTGTTCCCCTTCTGAAATAATAGTTTTGGGATTGTCATTAAGTTCAGAGCATTCTTTTACATTACTTTTCGTTTTGGAAAGTATTTGTTGGTTGTGGTATCTCTTGGGAGCCAGCGGTCTATAGAGGGCCCCGCTTACCACCTGATTCAGCATGATAGCCCCCATAATGAGCATCTCGCCACTGTAGTCGTAGTGATATACTAGATAAGTGAGGAACGGTGGTAGAACCAAGGAACCTATCGCGGCACCCATGGACGTGATGCTGTTGGCAAGTACACGCTTTTTATGGAAATACTGTCCTACTATCACTGTACTTGGGGTAGCGCAAAGAGCAGCTCCAAAACCTGGAAGTATGACATCAAACAATGATCATCACACAGCAAAGAGGCGTGTTTGGTCATCATTTTAAATATAAATATATATATATTTTAATCAAAGAATTTATTATACTTCAAATAAAAGGAAAAAAACAGGCATCATCTTTATTATTTCCCACCTTTATAGATGTTAAGTTAGATATTTAAGTTAAAAATAATTTATGTCTTCAAACCTTGAACCTGCCATCAAAGCCTACCTGCAACTATTCCAAAGGTAAAGAACAGGTAGTAGATATTTGGTGGGTAGGCACTAAGTATCAGACCCAGACTGCTTATCAAACCACCGCTTATGACCACCTTGCGGGCTGTGAACAGATTGGCAAGAGAACCGCTTACTGGACCTACATCAACAACAAATTTACTGAATTCATGAGATAACAGTAATTGTCTTTCATGATAAACACATCAATTTTTTAAACAGTTTATTGAATCTGATCGTTTCAAATTTCTTTGCAAGTAAAATACATTAGTCCTTTTTTCGTTATTTAAAATGACACAAAATAAACTTTTAGCACATTTTGCGCCTTAAACAAACTAACGCCAAGCAATAAATAGATCACGCGGCAAAGCCTCGGTTTGAAAAAGGATAGGAAAAGATGAAAGCCCACGAACTGCAAGCCTGCTGAGATGAGCCGGACTATGTAAAGATGTTATAATGAAAGACTTGTGTAAGCTGGTGCTCGATTTCTTTCTTTTTGTGCTTTGAATACCAATAGTTACGGTACGTGAATATTCACTTAAGATAAAACGGTTTGAAACATCAAGGTACACATAAAGATACTCACCTAGACAATAACGACACGCAGAAAAGACCGACAGAATCCCTCCTGTCAATTTGGCACTAGAACCAAACATATCAATCAGAATAAGGTAGATTACTCCAAACGTCCTGTCCATGCCAGCTCCGAGAATGTTCACAGTAAAACATCCTAAAACACACATCCAACCCCAGCCCCCGTCTGGAGCTCGAGTCTCGGTTTCCGTGTACGTTTCTTTCTCCTCATTGTTTCCACACCTTTCATTCCTTAAAACACAGGAATGCACGTCACTATTAGCTTTTTTGTCGTTCGTCATTTCACTGCACTGGGGTACTTCTTCAAAGAAAGAACGTTGTTTAGTGATAACACTGATCGTAAACTAGTGGTTGTCCCTGTTCATGTCAGACATGTTATCTTCTGGCCACAGTTGACACTGATAAGGATATTTAAGTGCGTGTAGTAGTGCAGTAGGTGATGAATACAAAACGAGCAGCTTACTCCAATGAAGCAAACGTGTTAGCGAAATACAAGTACAATTATCCTGTTGTTCAAGGCACCATCCATAGAATAAACAACGCAGTGAGTACTTCTTCACTGTTTCTTAAAATTTCATACTGCGCATGCTTGAGATCGTCTTTGTGTGTATATTTTAATCGATTGGCATTTCAGAAGTCGTTTCTCGGTTGTGGGGTTAACTGGTGTCCGCGGTGCATTGTAGAAAAAATAATCTGAAAATATAAGTATAACGTCCTCTGAAAAAAAGTAGTGTTCAGTACTTATAATTCGTTTATCTGTGTTTGAATATCTGATGCAAATGTGTCATACTGTAAGAGATATAATGTCCCCGGCTACAGAAATGGCGGGCGTTACGCAGAGAGGTTGTGTGCAGTCAAATATGTGATAATATATAACTTGAAAATTTGAATGAGCCTAGCTGCAGGCGGCCCCCTTCGTTTATTGAGCCTTTACCAACTAACCAGAGTAGAGGTCAACATACGCACAGTACAGGTGTAACAAAACTGAGAGTCCGTGTAACAGAAAGTCCGCCCTCCATTTAGTTATAATGGTTGGGGTTAGCCTGACCTAAGTGAGTCAAAATCTATGGCATCTCTTACCTGCACAAATGAAAGGAAGAGGACTCTCTATCATGGGGAACTCTCTGTCACGCCACACCGGTAAGTGAATGGGTCGCCTGTGGCTACACCATGTACTGAGTACAGAGGGACAAGCTGGGTTCTGTAGTCGAAACAACATTCGATGCTATTAGCAGTGGCGCCTTCAGTGACATTTTGGTCAGTACTGTGTTAACAGACCGTATTGATTTCACGTATTCACAGTTGTTTGCTATAACAGTATACACTGCGGTTGCGTTGTGTTGATTTTCACGAAAAGTAAACTTAGTGACAGTTTAAGACAGAACCAGTGGTACACGCACCTTGGGCATTACACAACTCCATTGTATTATGACCTATTAAGTCTTTTATAAACAAAAGTGAATATTTTCGTGTTTTTTTAATGAGTGCATAATGGACAGTTCCAGTGGTTTGATAGTATTGGTATCATACTCTACAGCACAAGGCTGAGTGGTCTCAACCTCATTATCCCCCTCTAACACAAAACTGATTGACTCCATGGTAACCAGCTGATTCCACGGCACCATGACCGTTGCCATCTTGGTTTTGAATGGCTGACGCTGGAATTGGAGAGTTACAATTCTCATGGCCGAGTTTTACAAAGAAAAAAAAAATATCCAAAATATTAATTTCAAGGGCTTTACAAGCTGAGAAAAATGCTGGGATGAGGGGATTGCTCGCCTAAAAAAAGGTCTATTAATTATTTGTACATACAAGCAGGTTAAATATTTAGCCTTTGGCACTCATTAAGGCGCCGATCAAAGGAAAAATAAGATACTTCTGCTTGACTGAGAGAAAGGAAAAGGCTAATAATATACTGTATAAAGACACTGTTTTACCTGCAGCGCCCCCTGCCTTTTCCCTGCAGCGAACGGCCCTGTAAGAGCACACGCTTTCAGCAAATTAAATGTCTTAAAAACTGCAGCTGGTCTGATGTACAATAAACTTTGCCATCATGCCATGATTTGAGCACTTAGATTGGAACTTTCTCCTTATCACAGCGGTGAGTTGTCTACATCACTAGCAAATGTTGAAGCTGTCAAATTGACTGTGCCTCTAATGTGAACTTACTATTATAAACAATGCGCAGAAAAGCTGACTACCACGTTTTGCGATCGACAAACCAGATGTATTTTAAATTAAAAGTTAAAAAAGTTAAAATGACAATTAGCCGTTGTCTTAACACTTATGTCAACGAGTTTGAGATCAATACGATTACAGGTGTACATGTAGATGTATACACTTTATTGTTAGTATTATTTTTGTGATTGAACTACATGTAATTGTCATGTATTTGCGACGTAACCGACGAAAAAACTTTCCTGTCTTTTGTGTAATTAAATTTTAATTACTGTTCACTTATATGGTACTTATATGTTAACAAAACTGAAAAAAATTGAAAATCCAACGCACGCCAGGATAGTACTGGCGGTATGCACAGTTACTAATTATGGGAAATTCAGTCCCCTCCCAATTTTAGGGCAGACCCTTGAAGTCCCATCCAACCCTTCTTAATATTCAGGGTTATTAACGGTTTTCAACTGTTATTATTATGGGCCTTTTACACAAGATCTAGACACCTTATTGACTTCTAGTATGAAATGCTAAAGCCGTGTCTGTTAGCAGACAAATTCCCATTGTATAGGTCCATGCATATGATGGCCGATCACAATATGCTGCAATGGGAGGCATTGAGTAAGAGTCAAGTAATACCTTATTATCTCACCTGTCCATTAAAAAACACTACTCCAATTAATTGATCAAATGCTTAGATAGCTATATACACTCTTGGTGAAGAATGTTGTCTAATTCCTTTTTCTCTAATTTGGTCATCTCGGCGACTTATCGACCTGAAGCTTGGATAATTCACTTCCGACTCCAGAGTCAATATTTGTACAATAAGATATAATAATATAACCTTGTCTTTCAATAAACTAGTTCCACGTGCATAATTTTACTTTTGTATTGTGGCTTGCCTGGCATTCTGGCAGCTTATCACTATGTGCTTGTTATGGTCTCTTCTCTGTCCTCCAGCTGTTGGTCAAGGATTACAACTTACACAGGAACAAAACCAAAACTCATCTATAATTCTAATTAAATCTCTGATGTAAATTATATTATTATTGATTTCCCTGCTAAGCAATTACTATGTAGAAGAGCAGAGTCAAAGTGACAAACCCGTTGATATTTCCAGAAGTTTGCAGCACATTAGAATGATAATTTCTTAATTTCTTAAAGTTTCTTTTTCCCTCTTGGCTTTTGTTTTCCTGTTGAGATAGGTGTTCAAAAGAAAGAACCCAGCTCCAGCGAAGCACCACCATCCTGCGAAATAAAATGGGTAGCGGTATGTCCCATACTCGTCCTTTAGTAATCCTGAATCAGAAAGTAAATATGGTAGTTAAATAATTTCAACAACAGTCAAGCTTTATTTTGATACAGAAATTAAGATATAATCTAACATTAAACGGCACAGTGATGTCCAAAGAAACACAATATCTGAAACCCTCTTGATTAACACCAGTATACATATTCCAGTAGAGGCATTTTGTGACTGTGGAGTTCAGTTGATATCCCCACTCAACTCATTTGGGTCGTAATACAAAATATATTTGTGTTATACTTACGTATGTTAGTCATCAAGTAAATTGTGAATCTATTAATAGGTTTAATAAATAAGTAAAAAATGTAAAGAGATAACAACTCTTCGTATGATATTCGCATTTCACACTAAATACATTGTAATAATTAATCTTTCACCACCAAAACGGCGGTTATCGCAGTTATTCTTGAATCTGTGCTTGCCTTCCGACCACATGACCTCCATGAAAGCTAGGCTATTTTCTGCATAAATCTCTTGAAAGAAAAAAACGTGGACTAATTTTGGATGTCGGAACGGATTCATTAACAGCTGGTAAGTGTGGGAAAATTGCCGTTTACGGTACCTCAAGAAAATCCATTATTTTTTTTACCAAAATGAACAGTTGTTATCCCTTTAGTTGCTATACTAGTAGTGTGAGATCATTATTCAGACGTGACAGAAATGGTAACAGTGTGAACTTACCAGCCGTTGATGGTGCCAATAAAGTGCCAACACTATAAAATAAGACACTTAACCCATAGGTATGTTTCAACATTTCTGGTCCCAAAACATCAGCTATCACAGTGTAGCTCAATGACATGATAGTCCCTTGAAACATGCCAATGAACGATGCACACGCAGCAAATTGGAGAAACGTTCTTCCTTCTGGAACAATACATAGAACAACGCCCAAAACCACAAAACCCATGTTGTACACATGATGCCGCCGCCATCTTAGCCACGCGCGGTCACACAGAAGAGCTACCATTATCCTGGCCGCAATGTCAAATATACTCAGTATGGAATAGAGAAATGGCGACTGGCTTCGTGGTACACCGTGCTCTTCGGCTATTGCACCAAGGAACATAAGACCTGTTGGAGGACCCATTCCCAGACATGTCCAGTTCAACCCAAAGGTCAGAAAACGAGCATCTTTTAAAAGATTGCCATATACGCGTAGTTCATGGAGTACTGCATTTCTCCTCACTACTGTGCTTCTCTTGACAGGATTTCCAAATGTTTGTGAACACTTTTCCTGTTGTGTACTCTCTGGAAAGGTATCGGGCTGTAATTTATGGCATTCAGTTGATCCTCTTACCGCTGATGATGTTTTCCTTTCCATAAAAGTTTGTTTTACTTCCAAGTTATCAGCTGTCGTTATATCAATTATTTGAGAATCATCCATGCATTTTTCCACAAAAATAATATTCTCCTCAAATTCATTGTGTTCTTTAACAGCGCTTTTCGTTGTAGAACGAACCTGTCGGTCATGGTTTCTCCTGGGAGCAAGAGGTCTATAGAGGGCACCGCTAACCACCTGGTTCAGCATAATAGCCCCCATTATGAGCATCTGGCCACTGTAGTCGAAGAGATATACCAGATAAGTGAGGAACGGCGGTAATATCAGAGAACCTATCCCAGCACCCACGGTGGAAATACTGTTGGCAAGTGCACGCTTTTTATGGAAGTACTGCCCTACAATCACTATGCTCGGAGTACCGCAAAGAGCAGCCCCAAATCCTGGAAAGGCATGACATATATTGAACATCAATAATAAGATAACAATGGTCATCATACTTGCACCATGAAGAGGAGTGTTTGATAATACCACTAAGTAATCAAACTAATGTTTTAAATACAAGAAAGACAAATTCATACTGTCCTGAAAACAGTCTCTACTTCTTCACTTCTTTATCTATTTATTTAATTTTGCATTTTGAATTTAGTTGGATGTTTAAGTTTCAAAAGGTGCAACATGCAATCAATGGGACCGTTCACAACAGGGACTCTCGCTACATGCCATCCGAATAACAGACGATCACGCCGCCTCTTGGAGTTGAGTAGGTCATCAACAAGCTCAACAAGACTCACCGTAGAGTTAGTGCGCAATAGCTAGGTACAAAAATACATTGTGGAGGGGCCCAAATCCTACCTGCAACTAGTCCAAAGGTAAAGAACAGGTAGTAGATATTCGGTGGGAAGGCACTAAGTATCAGTCCCAGACTGCTTAATACACCACCGCTTATTACCACCTTCCGGGCTGTGAACATATTGGCCAGGGAACTGCTTACTGGACCTATACATAACAAATTTATGACAAACTTGTTATTTCTTTCATAATGAACCAGTTATCGTGTTTAAAATATCTGTGCGAGTGAAATTCACCACTCCTCTTTCCATTACTTAAAAAGATGTAAAAATTACAAGCATATTTGGCTCAATTTGTGCTTTTAACCAACAAGCTGTAAGTAAGATTCAAGTGGAACATGTGGTGAAGTTGGTTCGATTTGCAAACTGATAGCAAAATATGAAAATGTATACCTTAAGCTTGCTTGGCGCCGCCGCAAGTGAAAACATAATGAGGTTCCGCATAAAAAGACTTACATGCAAATGGTATGTGTACTTGATTTCCTTCTTTTCCATGCTGTTTGGTTGTTGCAGTATATTCATTTAATATATGTGGCCTTTTATGCGAGGAGGTGCCTGATTTCTTTCTTTTTGCGGTTTTTGTTGCCAGTAGCTACGGTACATGCATAAACCGGTACATTTAAAATAAAACTATATTTGAAATACGCATGAAGAGACTCACCTAGGCACAAACGACACGCAGAAAATACTGACAAAATCCCTCCCGTCAATTTGGCACTAGAACCAAACATATCAATCAGAATAAGGTAGATTACTCCAAACGTCCTGTCCATGCCAGCTCCAAGAATGCTCACGATAAAACATCCAAAAACACACATCCAACCCCAGCCCCCGTCTGGAGCTTGAGTCTCTGTCGGAGACACTACACAGTCCGGCATCTCTTCTGATACTTCTCCGCGAGCAGAGCCGGGCGCTCCCTCTAGATCCTGTACACATTTTTCAATGTACTTCTCTCCTTCGCCGTCTGTTGGACACAATTCTTCCCCTAAAGCATGGACAGACACGTCTCCATCCGCCATTTCGTCGTTAATCACTTCACTGGACAAGGCGAAATTGTTTTAACCGTGTTGTTTGTCCCTGTGCACGAGACCTTAAGACCCCAGCTGGTACTGATGAGTCGCCAGTTGCTGAGTGATTAATGACGTCAGTAAAGCTTTATGACGTATAATCATCCGGAAACTAACAAATAAAGACTTCCATCAAAAGCGAACATGCTTTCAGCAAATGCACCTGTACTGGGTATTTAAGCTGGGTTAAGAGGTGAATGGGCTAGCTAAAATTGAATTATGAGCCCATTATTTGCGCGCTAACAGGCCATGTAAGTCTACTCTCTACCAGGGCCGCAGATTAATTATGTGCAAAAAGTGCCATATTCGAAAGTGCCATCTGTGAATATCTATCTGGTGGAGCAAGGGCGGATCCAGAGATATTTTCTGACAGTCTTACAAATTATCTTTGTTGATCCATTTTCCATCTTTTACCGTCTTCCGACAGAAAAGATTAGATACCCAATGTGAACTTGGACATCTAACCGTCTTTAGGAATGAATGAAAAAGTTGGTGTTAAAAGTCCATTTCATGACAAAGAAAGGAATCGTTACTTCTACATAAATAAAAAGATATGAAAAGATAGACGTAGAACCTTCTTTTTTCGACACGTGGTTGTTAATCGTATCCACCCAGTTTCATGTGCTTTTTTTTTAAATGATTACATCACAGATGTAAATTGTTATGAATAGTGATTTTTATTCCCAATACCGTAACTAACGTGATTAATGCTACAGAAAATACAAAATAGCCGTGAATATATCCATCTTTAATACCATTAATTCATTTATCACATGTACCTTCTCGAATCCGATATTTCACTGTGATTTCCATAGAAGTAAATAAATGTTTATTTAATAAGAATTAACAGATTTACACACAATTAGAATCAGGATGTGCTCGTTAAAGCCCACTTGTCTAATGGCGTGTGTGTCTACCGCATAGTGCAATTTTCTCCCGTAGGCGGTCTAGCTTGCATTCAACGAGATTGATAACTCTGTTCCGTGGGATATTGTCCCATTCTTCCTAAAGAGATAGAGGTTTGTTTTTTTTTCAATAAAACTTAAACATATTACAAATAATAGTTTCTTAATTTCTAAAAGTTTATTTTTCTCTCCTGGTTTTCGCTTGCCTTCCTGTTGAGATAGGTATTCAAAAGAAAGGCCCCACCTCCAGCGAAGCACCACCATCCTGCGAAATAAAATGGGTAGCGGTACGTCCCGTATTCGTCCTTGAGCAATCCTGAATGAAAAAAGGAATACGGTAATTAAATTATTCCAAAAAAAGTAAATTTTTTATTTTGTTATGGAAGTTAATGGTACTCTACAAATTCTCTTCATATACTATCCTATCCAGACCCTAAACACGATAACAATCCACACATAAAAGTTTATCTGAAGGGTGCCTAGTGTCGTTATTATCTTCCCAAACTTTTAGGTAGCCATGGCAGCTCGAAGTGTCGAAGAGAGAAAGATGTTATTAAACTAAAATTGTAAATCTATAACAGAGATGAAAACTAAATTAATCGTTGTGGCATTTCGTGCAGTATAATGATGATTTAAATTAATATATCCAAACCAGTGACAGATAAACATATCCAAACCAGCGACAGAGTTAACTTACCGGCCGTTGATGGTGCACACAGGGTACCAACACTATAAAAGAAATAACCTAACCCATAGGTGTGTTTCAACATATCTGGACCAAAGACGTCAACAATCACCGTATAGCTCAGTGACATGATCATCCCTTGAGACATGCCCATGAACGATGCACAAGCAGCAAACTGGGGAAACGTTCTTCCTTCTGGAACAATACATAGCACAACGCCCAAAATCACAAAACTGATGTTGTACACATGATGTCGCCGCCGTCTTAGCCACGTGCGGTCACACAGAAAAGCTACCATTACCCTGGATGCAATATCAGATATACCTTGTATGGAATAAAGGAGTGGCGACTGACTTCGTGGTACACCGTGCTCCTCGGCTATTGCACCAAGGAACATAAGTCCTGTTGGTGGACCCATAGCTAGACAAGTCCAGTTCAACGCAAAGGTCAGAAAACGGACATTTTTTAGAAGATTACCATATACGCGTAGTTCATGGAGTACCGCATTTGTTTTCCAAATTGAGCTTTTCTTGACAGGATTTCCAAATGTTTTTGAACGCTTTCCCTCCTGTGTACATTTTGGGAATGTATATGGCGGTAATTTTGGGCATGCACTTGTTCCTGCTGATGAATTTTTGTGACCCAAAATAGTTTGCTTCATTTCCAACTTATCATCTCCAACTTTCGACTGTTTCATTTCATGAATAGTTTTGGGATTGCCATTAATTCTAGAGCATTCTTTAACATTTCTTTTCGTTGTAGAAAGTATCTGTTCTTCATGGTTTCTCTTGGGAAACAAAGGTCTAAAGAGGGCGCCGCCTACCACTTGGTTCAGCATGATAGCCCCCATAATGAGCATCTGACCACTATAGTCGTAGTGATATACTAGATAAGTTAGGAACGGCGGTAGAACCAAGGAACCTATCCCGGCTCCCATGGAGGCAATACTGTTGGCAAGTGCACGCTTTTTGTGGAAATACTGCCCCACGATCACTGCACTAGGGGTAGCGCAAAGAGCAGCTCCTATTCCTGGAAAGCATGACATATACTTCAGCTTTTATAAAATAACAATGATAATCATTCTAGCACCATGGACAGGCGTGGGTAATAATAACTTCATATGTATATAAGAAAAATGAAACAAATGATTTATGGTATTTCAAATAATGCATTCATCATTTGGTCCTGCAAACTGGCGCCATCTTATTTTCCACCATTGTAAAATGTGCTGGATGTTATGAGATGTTTAGGTTTCAAAAGATGGAAATTATGTCTTCAAACCTTAAGCATGCCATCGAAGCCTACCTGCAACTAGTCCAAAAGAAAAGAACAGGTAGTAGATATTTGGTGGGAAGGCACTAAGTATCAGACCCAGACTGCTTAATAAACCACCGCTCATTACCACTTTCCTGGCTGTGAACATATTGGCCAGGGAACTGCTTACTGGACCTATCCACAAAAAAATTGATTTTTTATTCATTCATGATCAATGAATCATGTTTTCAGGTTTTTACTTTATATACATTTTTTATTACATTATGATTAGTAATCAACTAACGACAAGTTTAAACCCTTAGTATATAGAACATGCGGCAAAAATGGGCTCGGTTTGCAAAATGATAGAAGACGACTGCCTGTAGATTTGCTTTTGTGCGACATATGTAGAAGCTTGTTATATTCAAGTTCCTTGTAAACTTATAAATGCGAATGGGTGCTTCATTTCTTATTTGTGCTATTTGGTTGTTACAGCAATTAGTATCTACATGTACAGTTAAAATAATTATATATTGTCACGAAGTAACTTTACAATCGTCACTAAGGTACTCACCTAGACAATAGCGACATGTAGAAAATACCGACAAGACCCCTCCTGTCAATTTGGCACTAGAACCAAACATATCAATCAGAATAAGGTAGATTACTCCAAACGTCCTGTCCATGCCAACTCCGAGAGTATTCACGGTAAAACATCCTAAAACACACATCCAACCCCACCCCCCGTCTGGAGCTCGAGTCTCAGTTTCTGTCTCAAATTGCTCACAACTGGACATCTCTTCTGATGTACGCCCGCGAGCATCAGTGTCCGTCCCTACATCGACTTTCGCACAGCCCGACGCCACTTGTGAGTCATGCGCGTTTGTCCCAATGTGCATCTCTTATTCCTTACAGGTTCACTTCCTTTCGTCCATTAAAACATAAGAAGATGCGTCTACACATGCTTTTGCTAATTTCTCGTTTTTCATTTCAAGGGGGGTTGAGCTTCCAACAACGAAGTACGTTGAGTACATTGATTATTCCGTTTTTTCTCTTTTACACACAGTTACTTTGTATACTGTAATTGATATGTGCACCACTATGCACATTGGCTCTCCTCCGGCGTGATTTCGTCCCATTTGTACCCCAGATGCTGAGCTTACTTTTATGCCCCAATTTGATGATCTTTCAATACACACCAAAATCGGGACATAGATCCTCAGCGCCTGTGCTATGTTTCATCCGCACAATTGGAACGAAGACGAAGAAAAACAATGTGTAGGTAACCGGCGCACATTTAATTTAAGTGTACCGTGTGTAAAAAAGACTAAGTGCCAAAATTATCAATAAACTCAACGTACTGAGTGTTCAACCAGCCTTGATTTCACTACACAAGTAAGCCTGTTCAGGACAAATGTTGTTGAGTATCCTTTCGTATCCTTTTATACATGTATACATTGTCTTATCACAGGTGACACTGATACGCCTGTTTGAGTGCTCGTATATCAAGTAACCTTTTATCACCTTGCGGAGGACAAGACCGCAAGGTCATGAATTAGACTCATGGCCCGTTCAGAACAATTTGATTTGCTGACTTACAGATATGCGGATCAAAAATGGCGCCACCCATTTAAAGGTGTGCCGCCGAGATTCAGTCTAGAATAACATTCCAGGCATCGGTAAAACTTGTCCAATTTGGTCAAGCTTTGTTGTAGAATATGTAGGCCGTTGATTTGGCGAGTAATGGCCTACCCACATATTGTTTGTGTGATTCAAATATCGCGATTTTGATGGCCAAGGAAGCTACTCATTCCCTTGGTTCTGTAAGTTATCTGCTATTAAAAGTGATCTGTGTGAACTGACAGTCTCACCGTGCAACCTAAAATTGTTCCTAAGGTGCCCCCTATCAAATGATAGTCAAGTGGTTCCCAGATTATTCCTCTATTTGATCTGGTGCAGGTTGTCGTCGATGACTACAATTGGTGTTTTGACACTAATGTGGTATTCACTCCAAATAAAACCTACTTTGTGCACTGCCACCACAAACGATATGAAAAGAAAATGTGTTATTTATTATTTTGTAATTAACAAGAATGATTCTTAGGACTGACATATACCTCTAATTGGAAACCAGCTTGATTGGATTATTATTTTTCCTGAAGCAATTTATTTTTTACAGTTCATTTTTCTCATTGTGGCATTTCAAAAAGTGACTTTGAACTCTCATGGGCCTGAAGACTAATGCTAGTTACATGTTCGTAATATCCGTGTTACTTGTTGCGCATAATTAAGATTTGGTGTTGATTTTATCGTCAAACATTATGTAATATGGCACCAAAATTGACAAAATAACATATTTTGAGCATCATTATTTTTGCTATTTGTCTGTACATGTTACAGCTTTGTCTCCACGTTTACTTTGCGGCAAACTAATTCAGAATAATTATATAGTTTTATTTTGCACATGTTTATATAGTTAAAGGTGACATTTCATTAAAGTAGTACTAGTTTTAGCCTTCCCTTTCATTGCATGTTCAAATTCACATTATTAACATATTTATTGTTAAGCGCCGTTACATTTATTCTTCGGAAACAATTTGTGAGATGTCGGGATCAGTGTTGTTTCGCTTGCATGATGTTGAATTTCAGTGGAGATACGCCTTTAACGTTCAGGGTATTGCTCTTTTGTTGTAAAGTAACGTTAAAAACAGATGAAATGGTTTGTTTTATCTTGTAAACTAAGGTAATATCAAAATGTAATGCCTTGTCAGAAAATATTTACAGGATAAATAACGACTGCATTTAGATAATTGTAGCAAGTGTAAACGAGTGTTATATAACCAGGGGGCTTAGGTTGTAATATAACGAGTGAAATAAGGTTGTAATCAGTACTTTTATTATTTATTACAGAATTGCAGTAAAAGCATAGAGGTGTATAGGTAAGGCGTCAACGTTTTCTTTTTATGGATAATATGTGACTGTGACACTAAGTAAGCGCAGAATAAAGACTTTTGTGAACTGTTCACAGTCTTCGTCAAAAAGGTTGCCTCCCTCCAGTTTCATGTGTTTTTTTTACAAATCACAGATGTTAATTGTTATGAATAGTGATTTTTATTCCCAATACCGTAACTAACATGATTAATGCTACAGAAAATACAAAATAGCCGTGAATATATCCATCTTTAATATCATTTATTCATTTATAACATGTGCCTTCTCAAATCCGATATTTCACTGTGATTTCCATAGAAGTAAATAAATGTTTACTTATTAAGATTTAATAGATTTATATACAATTAGCATTAGGATGTGCTTGTTAAAGCCCACTTGTCTAATGGCGTGTGTGTCTATTTTCTCCCGTAGACGGTCCAACTTGACAATTCTGTTCCGTGGGATATTGTCCCATTCTTCCTAAAGAGATTGGTCCAGATATAAGAGGTTTGTTTTCCTCTGCATGGCACACTCCAATTCGTGCTCAGTATGGTTAATATCAGAACATTGTGTTTGTGTAAAAAACACTCGCAAATAGAGAACTGTGACTAAGTTTGCTGTCATGATGAAGTAAAGTGGGAAGACCCAACCTTGCCTAACAGAGGGTAGGCAGATAAAAGTTAAATTATTTTGATTGATATTAAGAGGTATAAGTGTAAGATCAGAATCATGCTGATGGTATTGATTTTTTTCAATAAGACTTAAACATATTACAAATAATAGTTTCTTAATTTCTAAAAGTTTATTTTTCTCTCGTGGCTTTTGTTTGCCTTCCTGTTGAGATAGGTATTCAAAAGAAAGGCACCAGCTCCAGCGAAGCACCACCACCCTGCGAAATAAAATGGGTAGCGGTACGTCCCGTATTCGTCCTTAAGCAATCCTGAATGAGAAAATGAATACGGCAATTAAATTATTCCAAAAAGCTTGTCGCATAAATATAATATTTACAATTCAGGCTTACTTATCTTATTGTAAGTTACTCTGAATTAAGTCTCTAAGAGAGAAAGATGTAATTAAACTAAAATTGTAAATCTATAACAGAGTTGAAAACTAAATTAATCAATGTGACATTTCATGCAGTGTGATGATTTCCAAACCAGCGACAGAGTTAACTTACCGGCCGTTGATGGTGCACACAGGGTACCAACACTACAAAAGAAATAACTTAACCCATAGGTGTGTTTCAACATATCTGGCCCAAACACGTCAACAATCACAGTGAAGCTCAGTGACATTATCATCCCTTGAAACATGCCCATGAACGATGCACAAGCAGCAAACTGGAGAAACGTTCTTCCTTCTGGAACAATACATAGAACAACGCCCAAGATCACAAAACTGATGTTGTACACATGATGTCGCTGCCGTCTTAGCCACGTGCGGTCACACAGAAGAGCTACCATCATCCTGGATGCAATATCAAATATACCTTGTATGGAATAAAGGAGTGGCGACTGACTTCGTGGTACACCGTGCTCTTCTGCTATTGCACCAAGGAACATTAGACCTGTTGAAGGACCCATAGCTAGACAAGTCCAGTTCAACGCAAAGGTCAAAAAGCGGGCATCTTTTAGAAGATTACCATATACGCGTAGTTCACGGAGTACCGCATTTCTCTCCCAGATTGGGCTTTTCTTGGCAGGATTTCCCAATCTTTGTGAACACTTTTCCTCCTGTGTACTCTCAGGGAATGTATCTGGCAGTGATTTTGGGCATTCACTTGTTCCTGTCACTGCTGTTAAAGTTTTGTGACGCAAAATAGTTTCCAATTTAACAGCTGTTGTAATGTCAAATGTTTGGGAATCTTCCGTCTGTTTCATTTCATTAACAGTCTTGGGATTGCCATTAGGTTCAGAACATTCCTTTATATTTCTTGTCGTTGTAGAAGGTATGTTTCCTTCGTGCTTTCTCTTGGGAGTCAGAGGTCTAAAGAGGGCGCCGCCTACCACTTGGTTCAACATGATAGCCCCCATGATGAGCATCTGGCCACTATAGTCGTAGTGATATACCAGATAAGTTAGAAACGGCGGTAGAACCAAGGAACCTATCCCAGCACCCATGGAGGCAATACTGTTGGCAAGTGCACGCTTTTTGTGGAAATACTGCCCCACAATCACTGCACTAGGGGTAGCGCCAAAAGCAGCTCCAATTCCTGGAAAGGCATGACATATACTTCTGCAGCTTTTATAAAATAGCAATGATAATCATTCTAGCATCATGGAGTGGCGTGGGTAATAATAACTTCATATGTAAGAAAAATGAAACAAATGATTTATGGTATTTCAAATAATGCATTCATCATTCGGTCCTGAAACAGAGGTCGTCTTCATTATTTTCAGTTATTAATATTAGAAGTTTAAGTTTTAAAAGACGAAAATCATACCACTTCAGATATTAAAAAAAATATTTGGTATGAAATTATGACCCACGTTCATTCATTTGGTCCTGCAAACTGGGGCCATCTTATATTCCATCATTTTAAAATGATTTTGGATGTTTATGTTTCAGTAAAAGTTGCAAATTATGTCTTCAAACCTTAAACATGCCATCAAAGCCTACCTGCAACTATTCCGAAGGTAAAGAACAGGTAGTAGATATTAGGTGGGAAGGCACTTAGTATCAGACCCAGACTGCTTAATACACCACCGCTTATTACCACCTTCCGGACTGTGAACAGATTGGCCAGGGAACTGCTTACCGGACCTATACACAACAAATTTATTATATAATTTTCTTACGTTTTAAATTTCTTCACTTTTGTAATTCTCTAGTAAATTATTTGGCTTATCTTGCGTCTTTAACGAACTAACAACAAGCTTAAACACTTAATTAGTATGTAGAGCATGCGGCAAAATATGGCCTGGTTTGCAAAATGATAGATTATACAAAAGGAAGGCCTATAGACTTGCTGTGCTACGACACATGTAAAAGCTTGTTATATTCAAGTTCCTTGTTGGCTTATAAATGCGAACGGGTGCTTGAATTATTATTTGTGCTATTTAATTGTAACAGCACTAGTATGTACATGTACAGTTAAAATAAAACGGTTTAAAACAGGTACTCACCTAGACAATAACGACACGTAGAAAAGACCGACAAGATGCCTCCTGTTAATTTGGCACTAGAACCAAACATATCAATCAGAATAAGGTAGATTACTCCAAACGTCCTGTCCATGCCAGCTCCGAGAATGTTCACAGTAAAAAACCCTAAAACACACATCCAACCCCACCCCCCGTCTGGAGCTCGAGTCTCGGTTACTGTTAGGCGCTCACATCCCGACATGTCTTTTGAAACTCTCCCACGAGCATCAGAACCTGCTCCTCCATCGACATGTGCAGAGCTCGACGCCCTCTCTGGATCCTGTACACATGTATCCAGGCACATCTCTTTTTTACGGGTTTTCCTCTCTCAAGGCATAGAAAGATACGTGCTTCTGTTAATTTCTCGTCTGTAATTTCAAGGAGGTTGAACTTTCAAGAACAAAGTACATTGAGAACATTAATTATATTCTGTTTTTGTCTCTTTTCCACTCAGTAACTAATATACTTAAATTGAAATGTGCACCGAGTAACTATACACATTGGTTTTCTTCCGCGTTTTTTCGTCCCAAATGTTTCCACGATCCACATATAGCACAATTGCTGAGCTTACTTCAACTTACCACTTTGATGAATCTTTCGATAAATATTTAAATCGTGGCATAAATGAGCTCAGCACCTGTGCTTTATTTCATGAGCACATTTGGGATGGGGACGAAGGAAACCAATGTATAGGTAACCAGCGCACATTTTATTGCAAGTGTACCGTGTGTAAAAGAGACAAATTGCCAAAATTATCGATAAACTCAACGTACCTGGTGTTCAACCAACCTTGATATCACTACACAATGAGGCGTGTTCACGACAAATATTGTTGAGTGACCTTTCGCATCCTTGTATACATTGTCTTATCACAGTTAACACTACTGTAATAAGCCTGTTTGAGGGCTCGCGTATTATGTAATCACCTTGTGGAGAACAAGAACGCTGGGTCATGACTTAGACTCAGGGCCCATTCAGAACAATTTGATCTATAGACTAACGGATCCGCGAATAAAATATGTCGCCACCCACTTGAAAATGTGGTTTAATTGCTCTGCCCCCACTGGGACGGTGCGCGTGGGGGGCGGGTATCCATTGTCAAGTGCGCGCCATATTTGATACGCGGAGTAGTTAGTGCTCCCTCAGAACAAGATGAAGATGGATTAACAGATACTGGTATCAGATATAGCCGACCCACTTGAAAGCTTGTCGCATAATCCCCTAAGAGAAACTGAATACATTCCTTGAGGGGCTACACGGCAAGCTTTCAAGTGGGTTAGCCATATTTGATCCACGAATCTGTTAGTCCGCGGATCAACTTGTAAGTCGCATACGGGTCACACAGCGATCTGTTGAGGGCGTCTCGATAGTCCGAAGGTTCATTGGTCCGAAGGTTCATTGGTCCGAAAAGTGGTAACATTTTCATCGATTTTTTTAATCAAGGGTTCATTGGTCCGAAGGTTCTATAGTGAACATTCGGACCAATGAACCTTCGGACTATTGAACCTTCGGACTATCGCTACGGCCCCGGCGCCGGAAGGGGTCAGATAAGCAAAATGGACGGCTCTGTCTGTGCTACTTACTGGAAGAAGATTAAAGACACTCAGAACCACAGCTGCATAAGTCCCTTTACTTTAACTTATGCATCAATGAACATCGTGACACGAAAAAAGGGGAAAAAATCTGCTGACGACGTACTAGTATCTACTAAGCCTTGCGGTGGGTCATACTCGATATGCAGGGACATGTCATCAGCTGACTTTTGTCGTGTATAGGTCCAGAACTTCTCACTAAATTTATGGAAATACACATTTTGTTGTACGATATATAAGCCTAACTTAATTTTAGATACATTTTTTATGTACTTGACCTTTTTATTTGCAATCAATGTAAATTTAGAATTTTGCAAGTGATTTATTCCTGATTGAGTGATATTATTCTTATGATTTATTTATTTATTTATTTTTCATCCATTTTATTAATTTATTTATTTTGCAAAATGGTACAAAGACGCAAGAGCACAATCACCAATCACAATTCCGTCTCAGCGTCATCTCAACTACAACATTCAGATGTCAACCACCTGCACAGAACAGAGCCGGAAGTAGTAGCAAGTGGCTGGCCTCGTTTCCAGAATTAGTATTAGAAATGGCGGAGCCAGCAGTAGAAATTTTTTATATGTAAAAATATTTCTTTTAATTCTCAAAACCGGAACAAATGGGGACGTAAATACTGGAGAAGTTTTTTGTGTGAATACTTTGGCTCGTTGTTCCCAAGCATATTTGAGCGATGGTCACAGAGTGGGGTTAGTCAGTAGCCCAGAGTGCCAGACGATCATTTTGAATGGGTGCCCAGCAAGCTAAGGAGGGGAAGGGGAGTTCCAACAAACAGAAATCAAAACAAGGCAAGGAGTCGAAGATCGCGGGTCCCATCACTGGGAATATATTTGCTGAACACAATGGTAAGCGACCCTTGCTTTCGATACACGAAAGTGTTGTATTCGATTCTGTTTTGATGGATAATTACATCATCGGTACGAAGCGGAAGTAAAGCATTATGCTGGCTTAGCCTTAGTTCGAGGTTGATTTATCGATTTACTCATTTCATGTTAGGAATCCCTCTTTGTTATATCCATTTAGGATTTTACATTTTAACATTGTGACAAATAAGAGAGAGCTCATGATTTTGAATGAATTTTGCTATCTAATATATTCGGGAACTACCCCCTGAAAAGATGGTATTTACTCATAATATAGCATTTGATCAACAAGTAGTGGATGAATTATTATTTTTTTGCCATAAAGACATGTATGCTGCTTAATTGCTTTGGCAGACAAAACTGGACTCTTTCCTGGGGTATGCTTTCAGCATTAAGCATGACTTGGAATTGGATCACTTCATTTTGTTTGCTAATTGGTGAACTGCATAATGAAGCAGACTTTAAAAGCTCTCTTTATAAGCTGCATCGCTAATGCTGTCTTTATATATAATGCAACTTCTTTATAACAAAACAAGCATTTGACCAAGCTGAAGTGTTTTGCCCTTGTATGAATTTAACTCACTGGCTCTGGGTTGTTTTGGTGTGAGTGCAAGGACTTAATCAAAATGAATCTCACTTTGTTATGAAATAAAAGAGATCAAATCAAGTTGGGCATTTAATTCTAAGGCTTCTATAAAGAATGCACAGACTGCAGCACACACCTATTGCTTAGGAGAAATAAAGTCACTAGTTAATAAGTTTATGATATATATATAAACTGTCAGATTGGCATGGACAAAAGAAATGCTAAAAATAAGTAAGGCTTTCAGCTATTGTCTCATCATTTATCAAGTTACACACACACACACACACACACACACACACACATGCATTCCTGAAAGATAAGAAATTTATTATATAAAATATAGTTATCTATACATTATTCAAAATCTGCAAATTCTGCAAACTGGCTTTTTACAAACAGACAAAGATCAAAGGCAACATACGAGTATTCTCTCAACATCTCTTACTGTTTTATGTAAGGCCTGTACACATGGAAACTCATTTAGGAACATCACAAGGCAATCAGGTTGTTCAGTATAGGACTGTATATCTCAGTCTTAATGTGGTACTACCTCTAACCTCTAGACTTGACTTAGTCCTGATGTGAACAGGCCTCAGTACACAGCCAACCAGTTGTGTCCTTATACAACACAAAGGGTATCTGAATGCACATTGTATGTAAATTTTAGGGAGAATTTGGTTATTTTGTATCAGTCCTTGGTAGCATGTAGGTTGAGCCTCAGTGAGGGGTCAGTCAAGGTCACTGGCTGCATTTTTATGGACTTCAGAAAATATGCTATGTGCACTTTGATACTTGTGGCTTCTTTCTGTGTGATGTGTTTATATACAAGAGCTAAGCAGTGAAAGTAAGAACTTCATGACCTGTTCCCAATACCATGCTACATTGCTTTTCTCTGTGTTATACATAGAAAAAATCAATTACTTCTGAGAATCAGGGAAATGAAGAAAACCACTTGCTCCCCTGTCTGTATCCTTGATACATTTTACCTACTGTCAAACACTAATTTGCCATATAGAAGTAAAAGTTTTCACTTTAGCAAAAGAAAACATATTTTCAGACAAACCAAGGATAAATTGAATATTTGAAGTTTTCCTTTGCCCATATTCATTACATTTAGTCATGGATAATACATTAACATGCAATATGGAACAATCTCTGTTTCTTGTTAAAGACTACATGGCATATAAGGTTCCCCCAGTCTAAGCTGTGTTGATGTGGGGTTGTAGAAACTAAACGCGTCATATACTGCTGTGTTTTGACTTAGTGGGAAGGGAGAGGGGCAGATATATGACTAAATCCCAATTTTTAAATACCTCACTTGTTATTTCCTTTGATTTTTTGTAATACAAAGATAAATTCTTCCTGACGTACACCCCACCCTACTTGTGATTAAAAGCTACTAGGTCATCTTCTTGTTTTTGCCAGTCTTTGTTTTAGGAAATATGTTTTAAACTAGTTAAGTTGGAATTCAGTTTGTTATTATCATACAGTTTGTCATCTCCACTTCACCCTCTTTGTGGACCTCACCCCCACCTTAGCCCCACCCACACCCACACCCCCTTCTCCCAAGTAGTGTCACTTTGTGTTATGTGGAACTGTTGCTGATGTGATTTCTGGGTATTACTTTAACTTGTGAACAGAGACAGAAAGTTTAAGAGTACAGGTACAGGCATTTTGGAACCCGGAAGCTGTCACTTTAAATAGTTTGCCTTTGAAGTGGATCTGTGATTAGGAAGGAAGTCTTTGAAGTTATTTGTTTTCTCCCCAGTAAAAAAATAGAGATAATTATTAACTCAGTCAGTCGGTTTCCCACAAATATGTTTATTATAGATACAAGTTCATTTTTCGACAAGTATTGATAATCTCTTAACAGTAAGCTAGGATATATTATCTTCATCTGAACTTTTCTTTTCATATTACTAGTAGTTAGGTTCGTGCTAGTGTAAGGAATTTTTGCCAGATGTTTACGATGATTTGATGAAAAATGGGTGGCCACTTTTGATAGACATTGGCCAAAAAAAAAAAAATTAAAAATACCTGAAAAATGCACCAATTTATCTATCCCAGACTAAACATGAATAATTTATTTGTTATACATTAAATAATGTTAATTTTCTAGATGTTTGTTTAAATGTGAAAGATTCCTTGTGTGATAGTCACAGATCAACTCTTGTTACTTTTGGGATGCAAGCAGTGTTCACTGTGATATATATATTCAAATTATTACAGCTAAGTCATTATGTTTATTTTTCCATAAGGTAATTACAAAAATGTATCATGTATATTTAGTATGTTTTTAGAAGATAGGAATGTGATGTTTTGTGGAAAGTTTGATGAATAATTTAGTGGAGTTGTAATTATCTGTACTGCAGATCAATAAAGGAGACTCCCCTTTAGCTGCTAATTTGTTATTTGCTGGAATTCAATACTCAGGAGGGAGAGTCGGATTTGGAGGGGTGGAAAAAAAGAGGCACCATCTGTCAGCAGACTGAACCAGTTGGTTACTGAATACCAATAAAGTTTAGGGCAGGTGACTTCTGTTGATTGCCTTGCCGTGCGGTTCATCAGTTTGAAATTAGAAAGATGGGGGCAGGGGGATGAAAGAACAGTCAGATAAATTTACATATTTGAATTTTGCCCCCCCCCCCTCTCTATACGCACACACACACACACACACACACACACACACACACAGTGGCACAAAAACACATACGCACTGCCATATAGAGTAACTCTTGAACACACAACTTAGTACATCGCTTTTGTTTTCCAGATTTTAATAAGGTCCACTTTCACCTCTTTTAATTACAAAGCAACTCCTTCACAGCATGATAATGTTCTTCATATTTTTGTGGCGGGGAGTAGGTGGAGGTAGGGCAGAACATGTGTCAGTGAACCCATCCAGATACTGTAAGGACTATTTTTGAGGTTAACTTGCATACATATATCCTGGTATAGCAGAAGACCATATTTAACTGATAAACATGTGACAGGCTTGTCTGTACTACTTTCCTTACCCCCCAAGGCAGGATAGATGACATGGACTGTGTTGGTTAGCTCGCCTACACTGTGCCGGTTGCTTCACAAGGTGAATAATAATAATAGACCCATATTTCACTGTCACGCACACGCACATTGATCCCGCGGTGCAACTACTACATAGCATAATTGATATTTCCACAAAGGTTAGGCAGTACAAAGTCATTACCCTATTACATAGTATTGTCTGACAGCTAAACTAGAGTGTTTAATGTGTACGTGTGTTCTGTGGAACATACTTTATGCCTTCCACTTCTTGGTTAGTTGAAAGTACGGATTAACCGAATCCATCTGGTTACGTTGTATAAGCACAGTGATGAACCTTTATTTGAATATTGGCACTTTAATTTCTTTCTTTGTCAACCGTGGGCAGACACTGGTTGATATTGTGCTACGAGAATTTGGCTTATGTCATTCAAGTGATTTTACAATAAATCTCAAAGATTAAAATTCTTCAAAAAGTTCCAATCGCTGCATGAATGTTATTAACCTTATAAAATATATCAAGAATTCAGTTTTGTGGAGGATATTTTGATTTAAATAAAAGGGAAGTCAAAAGTTTTTTGTATCTACACAAACTTATTTACTTTCGTAATAATAAGATATGCTTGATCATTTACAACTGACACATATTTAACTAAAGGCACTTGAGACATGTTATAAAATATGTGCTGGTATGTCCTCGCTGTTGATGTTGGGACTGGAACATCTAACCTGAGTGTAACTTGTAATGCAGCACCTATGTTTCAAGTGGTTAAAAGTTAAAAGGCTACTAGTAAGACTTAAATATTATGGCTCCATTGTCAATATTTTTTTCATAATAAGTTAAACTGTGTGTATACTAAATGACCTGCTATGGGCATTGTACAACCAGTGAGACTAGGAACAGGAGCATTGGAAAAGTTTTCAGTGAGTTTGAAATGCCACGTCCTTCATTTAAGAGTTGACCACATGGAGATCTAGGAGCTGCTGAAGAGAACTCGGCTTCAAGATGTCCTGAGTTACAAACATCCTCGCCTGGAAATACTCCTTGAACTCACATCAGTGCTAAAAGCCACTGGCAGTGTTTCCTAACATTACATACTTTCTTTGCAGTCAGGGCATGAAAGGAGAAAAATGTTTATATGTTTTTCAATTAGATTTTCATGTTCTTTCTAAGCTGAAGTTATACTACCAGGTATGAGGTCATTACAGTTTGTAATACAAAGTACCTGAGATAAGCTGAAATTTAAAAGATTATTCTGACAGTTGCTAGCATGGTATCAGTTTTGACATGCCCTCTAGTGGATTAGAGGGACCATCTGGTCCACATCAGTTTTGATACACCCCCTGAGCTAACACATACTGATTATAAACTGATCATGAAGATATTGATCACTTGTACATACTCCAGGCCTCACCACAGTCTGGGTTATTTTGGGAAGGTGGTAGTCTCAAGGAAGATTAAAGGCGTATGGGGCCAGGTATTTCCTAACACCTGGGTTATAGGATGGAGAGTGCACTGCACAGAGTGAAACCACATTTTTTTTTGGGGGGTGGGGGTAGTAACAGTCTCCTGGTCAGCCAAGTATGATTTTTTTCATTCAAATACCTTGTGGATAAATTTAAATTAAGTCATTTGATCCCAAAGAATATGTGGATTAAAACAACAATGAACAAATCAACATTTCTGGGCTAAAGCCAAGTTAAAATGTCTTCAGCATGTGGTAAAAATTCAGATGTTAGTGTGGGACAAAGAGTCAGGTATGGGACAAAGGCCTGGAGTGTGATAGTGGGGACAGTGTGTTAGTGATGACAGTGTGTGGGGTGTGGCAATCATTGTTGTATTTTAGTCATCATCAAAGGTTTAACAAATTATTCTTTGTCTCTCCATTTTTAAAAATGTGTTTTTAGTAAAGTGGTATATGCTAGCAAGGATGTATCTTAGACAAATTGTACCCTAGCTGCTTTTATTAAAATTGACAGCAGAAAAGGAATAAGGCAACACATGACCTGCAGTTGTAGTCAGATGTATTGTTTTAAGATATAAATACATATATTAGTGGTCACATGTTTTGTAGCTAATATCAAGATCTGTTTGGCAAAAGTCCCTGCCACAGTATAGACTGGTGAAGAATATTACTTGTCCTCTGTACACCATAATAACAATGTGGTTGCCTTGGACAAATCAAGTGTAGACTTGATGCAAAGAATCAAAATCATATTACCAGTGGTAAACAGCATCCACGTAGAATACTCATGGGACTCAGATAATTTAGACTTCCATATTTGGGTATGATGGCAACATTAACAGTGAACTATTGATGACAAATACTTCATATATCCACTAAATCTGAGTCAGTTGTCTGTGTATATGGTTTTACCCATGCTGTAATGTGATAAGACATGCCATAGATAAATAAGTGCTATTTAGTGAAATGACACTGAACTGCATAGATCACAATAAAACAATGGCCTGGAGATATGTTGACGATTGGGTCAAAGACATGAGAAGTTCAAATCACACATGAAAAGTGATATCATATTGCATTAACTTATTAAACATTTATCTGCTCTCTCAGTCTTATCTCAGAGGTGAAATGGTGTGCAGACTTCAGTTACTTCCTGATTTAAGCTGGTGTCCAAGTTCACAAAACACCCTGATTTCTCTCTCTCTCTCTCTCTCTCTCTCTCTCTCTCTCATGAGACTGTCTTCTACATTGTGGACTAATTAAATGTAGGTCACCTGGCAACACTAATACACAAAGATGAGACAGGGAAGTAGACTTCATACCTTTATTTCTGAGTCAACCACAATGTACGGTTTGTCTACAGAACAAGTATACCACACAAGACAAGTGCCTGGGTAATTTTTCATTACAAGTGTATTTAACAAATTATATTATTTTCTGCTGATTTATAACATACATTGGGATGATTGGGTATAATATAGACATTTTCTCTGAGATACAGAAGCGCCTTTGTTGGTGAGAAGGTTAAATTTGTATGTCTTTGACATCATCAGTTATCCTTTGACTGAGGAAGGTTGGAGTTTTTACGTGTTACTTACCTTTTTGAAGGTGCTGTGGAAATTGTTTTTGGTTTAAATTTTTTGTCCAGCTGAAATTTTCGTAAATAAGATTTTTCTTCCAAACAAGGGTTTTCAGCCCACATGCACATATATCCTTATGATAAAGAACCTTGCTCCCTCTCCCTGAGCTATGTGTCAAACCACAATGGCCAAAAGCTGAGGGTTGTAAGCGGGAGAACAAGACATAAATCAACCAAAATATCTGATTTTAGACAGCCATAGTTTAAGACTTTATTTTGAAGTCTGAGTAGAGATACAGTTCAAGGGTACAAACTAAGTGCGAGTACTAAAACAGACCTAATCACAAGGCCTTATTACAAATTAGTTTCATTATTTGCCCATAACTGCCTTGGAATGTTTTGGGGGCGGGGGAGATCTGCACCCCATGTTTTCTATTCAAATCTGCTCAATATTATGCCACATAAATCCCTTTCTGGTCCAAGTTACTTCTTGTGTGAACCTGACCTTATTCTGTCACTGAGCAGGGTGAAAGTTACATCTCTTTCTTCAAGATTGATCTTCTTTGTGTTTGTATTAGACTGGTGTAATAACATCATCACCTGTCTGGTGCCGTGGCTGGCAGAGATAGTCTTCTACACTGACAGGAGAGAAAATGTTGCCAGAATAAATAATGAAATGTTTTCAGTTATGATAATGTTTGTCCCATGAAGTTGACTAGTTCAAATTATGGTGTCTTTTCATGACAGTTAGCCTGTACATTTGAGTAAAGTGAGGATTGAATCTGAAAATCATAGAAATCGTGTGCTCAGCTGCTCAGGTGATCTTATATGTTCAAAATATAAAGATTAAAATTAGTCTGTTTATAAGTCTTAAGTTTAGATGTTATCATTGCTGTGAATCCTCTGAGTCTCCCCTCCTTTGCCAAGTGCATGTTGTGTTTTCATTGCATGCGGTACGGAAATTAATCTACAGAAGGTTGTAATTCTGAGTGGAGTGACTGACTCAGGACTTAGCTGTGTACAGGTTCCCATGATAAATGATACAGATATGTCTCCTCTGTGTTTTTGCATGGTTACATTAGCAAGCATACCCTGCATGATATTTCAATATTTCATCTGCCTGTTATGTACTGAACATTCAGCTATTTTATATTTAAAAGGGATAACAACTCAGTAATCTCTTATTTTAAGATATTATTACAAAAAAATGTTGAAATGAATTCATTAACCATTGGTAAGAAGGGGAAAATTGCCATTTACCCCGGGAAAATTCATTTTTTTTGGCCAAAATGACCAGTTGTTATCCTTTTAACTATTATTTTGTTGGTGGATTGAACATTTTGTGAAATTATTTAGACATATTTTCAATCTTTTTATGGATTTGTTCATTGTCATACTTCGTTATCACATCTCATTTTGTTTGCATGTCACATCAACTTTATGTAGTTTTGTTTTGTTTTTAAATCATACTGTACAAGTAGAAATCATGTATGGGTTTTGTTTTTATATAAAGTATATCATTTATATCCTTATATTTTATTGCCTCTTCCCTAATGTGTTATCATTTTGTGTATGCATGGTCATTGTGATTGTTGTTGTCCTTCCTCCAGGCACCAAAGACTTAACCATCATACACCCTAAAGACACTAGGACAACCAATAGCAGGGAAGGACCAATAATTAAAGGCTGGTATCATTTATTAAAGCTTGTGTACAAACTAGCCATGCAACCCAGGGTGTGCCTGAAAATTTGTTTGTTGTGACATATATCAAGTGATTGTTACCCAGGGTGCATGGCTGGTAACCACAGGCTATTAACCCAGTGTCCATGATAACCAACTGGAACTATTAAACAACTGTCTTGTCCACCAGAGCTCTGTTGGTGTGGTCAAGAAGCTCTGACCAATGGTTGGGAGTTTCTTGGCGTGGGTTAACCCTGTAACCTCAGTATATCACCCTGAGTTTCACAGGTGTCCTGAACTTTGCCTGTTTATTGTCAGCTGTGTTCAGAGGCACCCTGATAATAGAGAAGAGTTTCCAGTGATTTCTGGGTGCATTCAGAACAGATAATCCATGGACTTATTGATCCGCGGAGTAAATATGGCCGACTCGACATAAAAGAAGAGCTGACAAATCTACTGAGGGTGTCCCTGCTTTCAAATGCGCTATTAAACAAATTAAAGCATGGGTCCAAGGGTTTAATTCCTAGACCCCTACAAGGATGGTGCATGTGGAGACAGGGAGACCATCAGTGGATAAGTTGGCTCTGCTTAAAATAAATGTTGGTTGGCCATTTTTGTTCTGTGGATCTGTTAGTCTGAATACCTTCTCTGAAACCCTGGGTAAAATACAGTATGCCCGTTGTGAAGTGAGATGAACTAACCAAAATAACTGTATGAATGGGGAGGGGGGTTAGATTAAGGCATATATTTTCTTAACATAGAGTATAAACATGGATTTTAGCCTCCATTACTAAGTGTATGCCCCTCTTTTTTTGATAAGCACATAAAAATTACGAAAGTGATGTATGTCATTTAAAAACTTATGTACTAGCAGTTAGAGTGTGATGTGTTTGTGTTACTTTTAATAATTTTTTGCTTTTTTTGTGATAGATTTGTTCTGATTTTGCTGCTTAATGTATTGACCAGAGAGAGAGAAAGAGAGAGAGACTGTTCTTTACTCTTTATTGCTTTTTGAGTGGTGCACTCAGCATGTACAGCTTCACCTGGATGCCTCTCTCTATCTCTCACCCACAGCTTCTAAACACATGTAATGGACAGATAGGTCTGGCTTCCTGCTTCAGCAACTGTTTCAATTAAACCACTAATAACTACACTGCACAAGTCCCAATGAAGCTGGCACAGGATATATTCCCCAGGTTATATTATGATGCATCAATTTATTTATTCCATCTCAGTGTTTCACCATGCAGTAAGGCCAGGGTACGTATAAATAGTGCCCTTATCCTACTTGTTTGAAAATATTTTAAAGTTTCAGTTTCTAATCCTGTTGGTATTTTCTGAGAGTGCAGTGGGATTGTCCCTGCCTGAAGTGTTCCGCCCATCCCACCTTCGAACACTGTGCACAATCAAGTTCAGTGAATCATGTCTTTATCAAGACTGATAAATTTACATGACTGGTTGTTTTTTCTCGTCATCAGCCTTACAAATTGCAGTAGTAGGACAGAATTTTGTTTCCGTAATCTGACTGTCTGAATCTGCTGCTTGGAATATTATTAATATTTTTCCATTACCTCTCACCATTGTACACATACAAGGTCAGTGAATCAGATGCTTGACATAGCACATATTACTGATTGACACAGACACTGAATTCAAGGAATCAGAGACTTGTGCTAGGCATATTTATGTTCAAGCAGACATGGTGAGATGCCTGCTTAGCATGCTCTTCATAGCTCTCAATATCTGTAGGTCACAGGGGGCAGACGGCTGGGAACAGCTGTGGATTCTCTTGGCAAAAACCTCATTCAGAGACATCTGGTGGCAATTAACTAATTTACTTGTTTTGGAACTGCTTTTGTAGTGAAATTGCCTGTTATCCCAGTTGTTTGAAATGTTTGAGATTGCAATTTCAGTTTAGTGGTTTCAAGACTTTTTTTCATGTTTAGCCTACTTGCTGTGTACTTTTTGTCAACAGGTTTGAAAAATTGGGTACCATATGCCATGTATTTCAGCAAAGAAAAATGAAAATAAGATTGTACGTTTCTTCATATCATTTGAAAGTTCCTTTCTTAACTATTTAAAGTAAATTTCACAGCAATTATCTTCTTATTTTTTCAAGACTATTAACATTTGCATTATTGTAAAAAGACAAAAAATATATATATATAATAATACAGAGGATAACCTGTTAATTTTGATCAGACTAAAAAAAAAAAAAAAATTAGATGTGTGATATTTGTGGAATGACAATAATTTTACGTAGAATTTTACTGTCAACTTTGTCTTCATTTAGTTGAGTCTGGTTTTACAGTCACATCTAACTTAATGCCGCATGTGTTTATGTATCAGCTCAGCCATTCACATCTAACACATTCTGACATTAAAACTGCGCATAGCATACGGTAGTCCTAATATTTACAACATCCTGGACTGAGGTCTGCAGTGGTTCTAACAAGGCAAAGTATTTTGTCACCATTTCGGCAGCATTCCAAACAACTTAAAACACATGTCTAAGGAAACATACTGGTAAATCTTCTGTCCCTTTGTAACGTTAGGCCATATTAATGGTCCAGAGACCAAATGTACCATATAGACCACGTTTTGTTTTCCTTGATATCACTGAGCGTGCATTTTGTATTGTTATATAATTGTGCTTGCTTAAAAAACTAGAGACGGAAATCAAACAGACTCAAGCCAGCGATATTATACAAACAGATATCAGGGGCAGAATTTTTCAAGTTTACATTGAAGTTGTCTAATTTTTCTGTCGGAAGCCAGTCAAAAGTAGTGGATGGATCAACAAAGATACTTTGGAAGACTGTCAGAAAATATCTCTGGATCTGCCCCTGGATACCACATTTTATATGTTAACTTAGACCTGAGGATTTGAAGGTAGACCACAATTGTGAATGTTTTTATATGATATAAAACCAATTGTTGCTGAGCTGAACTTGTGGTTAAACTGTTTTATATTTTACTGGTTTAGTATGCAAACCATGCAACAGATAGTCATGTACGTTATAACTTTAGGTCATTGTTAAATTTATGACCAACTTTTGTGTTTGGAGTAGGAATTACAATGTAATACTAAAGATCAAGTCTATGGAATATGAAGCTGACATGAGTGAAGATCAGTTTTCAGATCTTTTTTTGAGCTCCGCAGATAATGTTACGTATTTTTTGGGTATGTAGATTTGTACTTGCATGGAAAATGTATGAAGTTACATTTGATTTGGTGTTATTATTCATTGAACTAATGAATAACCTAAGATCTAATATACCGTTTATTAGATCTTAGGAATAACTAAGTAACTCCAATAAAAAATTTGACACCTTTATTCCGTTTTTCAATGAGTTTTAATGAGAGGCACTGTTCCTGATATTTCAAAAATAGCTGTTAATTTTTTAACAAAAGAAGGGAGAAAGAATGATAATTTTCGTGTCATTATGGTGTTCTGACTGTTTTTACCATTTATTTGTCATTTCCAAAGTGAGAAAAAAAAAAACAGTGTATTTTATCACCATTTATTCGTTTAAACTTGCTATTCTGCTGTTATTTTTGCCTCTTTTCCAAAAATCTTGCAATTTCATGATTTTAAGCTAATTGTAGCAAGTCTGGGCTGTCTTGGATTATTTCCATTAGGATACTATTTGGTAGGTGCTGGCAAAATACCCTAGACTAACTGCCAAACCTGGCTGGCCTGTTGTATGTGTGTTCACACTGTATTATTCAAAGCAAACCAATCCCTTGACACTCCAAACATGCATACTAGTACTAGTATATCAGAGGAAAATTTGTTGATTCATTATATTTTACAGACTTAAAGCCCCAGTCAGGGGCAGATCCAGAGATATTTTCTGACAGTCTTCCAAGTTATCTCTGTTGATCAATCCTCTATTTTTTACCATCTTCCGACAGGAAATATTAGATACCCGTCAATGTAAACTTGAAAATCTGACCGTCTTCTGTAAAACCCAAAGGACGGCCTAAATCTGCACCTACCAGTACCCCAGCTCCCCCCCTCCCCACCTCCACTACCACCACTTCGTATTTTTACCCAGTCTTTCATGATGTCCATCCACATGCCTCTTCAAACATACATGGAAGCTGGATATTATGAGTGGTGTTATCCCTAAAATAGAGTGCACAGGTTTGACTAGTATGAACTCCGCATTCAGTCTACATGATGGCAAACTAGTGTCACATAGTCCCATGGCGTCAGCTGCAACATTATACGCCCCTTGGTGACTGTTGGTATATAGGTATACACATTATGTCAAGAGCGAGAGAGAGAGACTGCATTTTGATGTGTAACAGCTTTTACTAATAGTACTGTAGCATCAGAGAGGAAAAAGAATGAGAGGAAGTAACTGTAGATATTTAGTGTAGTGTTTCGAGTGGACTGTTCAAACACAGGGTATAGATGCATCTCTCAGGTATAACATGTGCTTTGTACTGCAAGAGCATTAGAAGTGAAAAGTTTTGATTTAGCAACTTACTTATGGAAATTGGAATCCTATTAAAAGATCTATCACTTTTTTTTTTTCCAAATGACCTTTTCACCTGTTCAGAGCCAAATAATATTTGATATTTTATCAATGTGATATGGATTTGACATAAAAGTAATTAAGCTAGAATTATTATGCATTGTGTCTAAGTAAGACTAGTCATTCAATTACATTATCGTGTCTGGCATTAAGGAAGTTTCAAGAGTGTATATTAACTGTAACATTTTGTTATTTTCAGAGGCGTTGCTGCAGACCCGTCCCCTCCCAGATGCCCCCTTGTTTGAGGGCAGCCTCAGCTCAAGATGGACGTCAAAGGAAAACTTATTGTCCTTCACACAGGGCGAAGAGGATCCAAACTTATTTGTGGCTCTCTATGATTTCTCAAGTGGTGGGGAGAATCAGTTATCTCTAAGTAAAGGTAAGGAGAATGTTCTCATCACGAATGCAAGGGTCTGGCAATAATGGCAGGTTGCTTTTATGATGCAGTATTTATGCATTTTAATTGAAGAAAAGTTTATAACCTTTTCACTTCAAGTGTTATATCTTAGAATGTGTTCCCATAACCTTATCATAGTAGCAGGATCGATCTATCTCATTGGAATTCTCGCTCATGGATTATATATGTATAAATTCAACTCATCTTGCAAGTTCTAACATATGATAATTGCTTAATGATAGCCATTTGCTTATTAGGATCTACACCTCCAGGCAGAATTCTGCACAAATTAATCATTCATATTATATTATGTATTAATAATAATCAGTATAAACTTAAATGGAAGTTTCTCAATACATTTGGAAGTGTGTCAGATGTGGTAGACACCTGGCTCACATGCTGCTGCTAGGGAGGAGCACAGTTACCTTTATACAGAGCAAGGCCCCTGGTCACTACATATACACCATTTTACATGTATAAATTATGATGCACATTAAAACACAGTTGCAGGGCCTGAGTGGGCTGTTAGAAGGCTCAAGACGTGGATTTTAAATTAACTGTTTTTGTATATGTGTGTTGTGTTTTGTAAGTGGGCCAGGTGAACACAAGAGGAAAGAAGATATTGCTTATGTCTGTAACATTATGCTTGTTATTCTTAGAAATTTCCAGTGGACCAAAAGGAACATAGGAAAAGATTTAAAGAAATAATTATAAAAATAATGAAAAACATTGAGAAGTAAAGATAAACTCTTACCTTTGTAAGTTTGGGAAAAAACTTCATTATGTCTGTAATGCTTTTTATTCTGCAAAAAAAAAAACTCTAATGAATGCCATTGGATGAAATAAAAAGACCCCCAAAAAAGTCCAAATATGCTGAGTTAAAGAAAAAAAAAAAGGAGAACTGACCTGGCACATCATGAAACAATAAACACCTACAGCACACTACAGAGTGATGTATCAGTTTGTTGAATCTGACATTATATGAAAGAGATTTGATTATTTGTTGATTCATAAGTTTGCTTTTAAAGCATCCGTTATGTAGCCAAGTAAGAATTTCCAATAGGTTGATAAGGTCTATGAAATGATACAGTTCTTTGAAAAAGAAATAAGAAATCGGCACATACCAGCTTGTTAATCTCTTTAACCTTAGAAAATGAAGGTGTTTCTAATTGATGATTGATAATAACATTTGATTATCATATCACTTATGAAAATCATTGGCTAATATGAAAGAGTCACCAAGGTGAGTACACCAATCAAACCAAAGATCAGCTGCCTCTCATTATCTTGTCAACACCTTTTGCTGTTACCTGTGCAATTACTCCCATCACACAAGTACATGTAGTCAGAGACACCAGGATTATGCAGCATAGGGACCAGAAAGGATGCAGTGGTTAAGAATTGTGAAAAACAACTTGGTGTTTGAACTATGACTTTGTATTGTATGAAAGAAGTGCCAGGGTGATGCAGGAAAGTTAGATGGTGGGAAGTCTGGTTGAAGTTAAAAAGCTTGAACTGAAAGTACATTGTTGTGAATGGGGATTTTTAAATACAAAAACTCACTCATGAAAGAATTTTGTGCAGATTTTATCAAAGTTGTTAAGTTTTGATATGATTTAAAAAAAGATTCAAAGGATAAAAATTTTATCAGAATAGTGCCAAAACTGCTGTCAGATTTTTAAAATGTAAGTAAGCCAGCATTAATGGCGGATGCAGTGTGTGTTAAACTGCAGCCAGGTGAGGAAGGGCACCTGCGTGCTAGACACTACAGCTGGCCAGAGGAAATTATACACAGCAAGACAGGAACAGAGAGTGCAATTAAGTCACCACTTATATTAGGGACCTACTGGAATCTCAGAGATAACACTTGAATTTATGCCTTTCATGCAAGTGGGGGTTGAGCTGGAACACATGGAGCAAGAAAGTTTTGAAATGTTTTGAAGGACCGAGGAAGAGTTTGAGATTTTAGATTTATGTGACAGAACATAAGTGCAAATACACAGAAATCATAACTCATAACTGACACGGTTTGGTTCTGAGTACTGCTGAGATGTTTTAGATGAATATCTATGGTCAAGTGAGCAGAGTAGAATCTAACTACACATGATTACTGCTCTCTGCCAGGTAGAGTTCTTCTTCCATGAAAACTTTGCTGTGATAGGAGCTAATGCGTGACATATGCCCATCTGGACAGAGATTTAATGTATAGGTATACATACATGCACTAATTAAGAAATATTTGGTGCTTGCTATGCAGGTAGTGTATATGATATGCAGGTAGTGCAGATTGTTATTGGCTCATCGTTGACATTACTGGACCATTGCTGTTATTTGTGTACGTAATTTAAGACTGTCATCACCTTGAAGACTCCAGTTTGACCTCAGCAGTGCATTTTAAAAAGTTACTGAACTTTCAGGGGCTTTAATTGTCGATTAAGGAGCTAGAGGCTTTAAAAGGGGATGGAGGATCAAGTGAGTAATGAACTAGGAAATTTTTTTAGTACATGAGTATATGAGCTCTAGGACACCATATCAAAACATAACTGGTATCGGTTCTATTCCTGTATGTATACGGTACAGATTTAAGGAGTGGAATGATTGACTGATTGGCTTGGTGATCCACACCTAATGCAGAGATGGAAGATTAAAGATTGTAATCAAACACAAAGGGTAATTATCTGGCAGGCCTAGCCATACTTCAGCATAGCTCAGGAACCTGTAGTCTGATCTCTGTGCTGTGGCCTCGGGCAGTGTGAGCTGATGTGGATTTTATGAACTCAGAAACAATAGATTAAAGGTACCCTGCCTGGGAAGGCAGCTTTGCATATGACTTGGGATATGTTCATACGTGGTGTACCTTTAATATGTGCTGTACATTTAAACCTGTTTGTAGATAGACATATAGCTTTTTCAGGACAGAGACAGTGTTTTGTTCCATATATGTACAGTCTAAAGAACAACACAAAACACTGTCAAAGAGAAAAGCTTTAGTGTATGGCTCCTGGTACTTTAAAAGATTTGGTGTGTTGATTACAGAGGGCCAACTTGGGAGTCATTGTGTTTTAATTGTGAACACCAGGTGACCATATCTCTGTTCAGGGACAGCATTGCTTTGAAGCATTCACTTTGGCAGGTGCTTGCTTAGATCATTACAGTGATATCCGTCAGTGATCAGTGGTCACCAGGGGCTGCAATTAAAACTTTTGTCCAGTATCTTCACAATACTCTGATGCTGTAAGGTAGTGACCACTGCTGGACATTGAGCAAGAAGCCAGTGACAGCTACATAATATACCCGGTAGCTTTCTCAGCAGTACAGGAACATTACAGGGGAAGGGCAGGAAGCCAGTGGCCTAGCTGTCCAGGATGTAGCTTGACCAGTGAGTGACCACACACGAAATACATGAATCAGGCTGCTGACTATGTTGAGCTCTATATGAGACCAAGAGTGATGCTGGAGCTTAAACAGGATTTGTATTTTTGATCTTTTTTTGCTGGTTTGCCATAGCGGGATAGAAGGGAGAAACTGGAAGAGTGGCCAGACTGCAATTAAGATACTAGTATTTTCAACCAGATATTCACTATTGTGCATCAATGCTGATATGCTGAGGTGGAGGAAAAGTGCCTGAATACTGTCATAGCAGTACCCATATAGAATTATGCAAATTTGGCTGAGTGTGCTAAGTATTTAATCAGACCGCCCATGTTGTAGTAATAATTAACTTGAAGGAAAGCTGCAAGAGTGGTGATTGAAGATTCAAGGAAATAGTGACCAATCTCATGATAATTTAAACTTGTGTCATGTACAAGATCACCTTAAAAGGTGGCATCACATGTGCATTCACTCCAAGCAAGCACATGAATATAGACGGTGAACTTTGTGACAAGACACATCACACTGCTGTGAATAAATTCCTGGGATTATCAGCCTGCATGTGTCCCGCACAGTATTTGTGATGTCACAGTCAGGATATTTTCACAAGAGAATTACACACCTAGCCATGCAAGCATCTACAAAGTGTTGTTCACCCTCTATGTGACCTAGTCAGAGTGCGGAGGAACTGTGCCTTAAGGATTTTATAGTTTTTAATCCAGATCCATGAACATATCGAGGTATTTTATTGTGCACCATGGGATCATTTAGTAGAGGTATGTGTGTCTGTGTACAGATGTCTCGGATAGCTCTGGGATTTATTTGTACTCTCCGTGTTAGTTTTAAATCAGTAATATTCTTATGTACCATAAAGTTACACCTGCATCTTACATGATTTTTATGTTTGCACAATACATACATAATGGCTTAGTAAGCATAGCTATATAAAATGTTTTATTGGATTTTGTTTTGTGGATATGCAAAATTTATGAGTTTGACATCCGTTTCTTCCTGCACATGCGGTTGTTATCTATATGAAACACTACAATGTTGACCCAAGATTTTCTGGAAAATTTGGGAAGTAAAGTTAGCTGAAAACAAAATTCAACACAGTAAAGCATGTAATGGTGTATGGAATTTGGCAATGTAGATTTTTTCAGAAGGTTGAGAATTTGCATAAGTGCCAAGCACTGTTAAGTAAATAGCTTTCCAACATATCTCTGCCTGTTTGTTACCAGGTTTCATTTTTACAACATTTTTATACCTAACTTAAAAATTATTTTATCTTTGATGTCACTCAATTGACAAATAGACGACCCCCCCCCCCCCCCCCCCCAGCAGAAAAAAAAACAAACTTTGACTGTTGCTGTGATGTGACATTAGGTGACATGTTGATTTTGCCTTTCCCGGAATGCAAAATGCCAAAAAGTCATAAAATGTAGACCATTTAATTAAAAGATGAAGGAAAAGTAAATTGTTATATATTTATACAGTGTATAAATCAACTTTTGTCACCAAATGCTTCCAACAAACAATCTAATTATATGTTCCATACTTGTGTGTTTTACATTTTTTCTTGTTACTGTTAAGTAAGAACAGGAGAAAAAATTTAACGCAGATATGACATAGGGAGGACATTGATTATGTTTTGATGTATATTGTGTTTCCTTGTTTTCTGTTTATTTCTTCTCAAGTAGAATAAGTGCAGATTTCCAGATGTGACAGAGACAGAAAATAAAATGACTGGACACCCAGAGAAAATGTGTTTTACCTATTGATAATTCTTCTTCATCATATTTCCTTAACATCTGTTTTAGGAGAACAAGTGAATATCCTAAATTAAGACTACTTATTTTTTTGTTAATGTCTATTCCAGGAAAACAAGTGAAGATCCTAAGCTATAACTTCTTCTTCTTCTTCTTCATTTATTTATTTATTTATTTATTAATTTATTTTTTGTTCATTCATTCATTCATTCATTCATTCATTCATTCATTCATTCCAGGAGAACAAGTGAAGATCCTAAGTTACAACAAAGGGAGAGAATGGTGTGAAGTCCAGAACAAAGCCAATGCCTTGGGCTGGGTGCCCAGCAACTACATCGCCCCTGTCAACAGTTTAGACAAATTTTCCTGGTACCATGGCCCTATATCCAGGAACGCAGCAGAGTATCTACTTAGTAGTGGGATCAACGGGAGTTTCCTGGTGCGCGAGAGTGAAAGTAGTCCGGGCCAGAGGTCCATATCTCTACGTTATGAAGGAAGGGTGTATCATTATAGGATTAGTGAAGACAGCGATTCTAAGGTAAAATTGTGTACACCCAGGAAAAAGAAATCCTTTACTTGCTATATTAGTCCAATACAATAAGGCCTAAATGAAAGGTGTAAGATAGACTGTGCCATGTTTTATGAGAGTCCTGTTATTTTGAAACAACTTACCAGAGCAGAAATGCATAAACTGTGACAAGTTGGCAGATGCTTTATCTGCAAACTGGAGCATTGATGTGGGAAAATAGTTACAACTAGTATCACCAGTGAAAAACTAATGTAAGCAAGCTATTATTTATCATTTAAAGAAGTTCAGTGACTTAAAGATGTAAATATGTAATGTAATGTAAACACGTCAGGTATTTGATAAGATTACATAGTGTATGTATTTTCATAAGATTGAGTATATCAATATTTACTAATGAATTTAGTCACTCAGTTCACTGTAATGCTTCACCACATCACCTTTCCAGGTGTATGTCACCCAAGAGCACCGCTTTAACACGCTAGCGGAACTGGTGCATCACCACTCTATGCACTCTGACGGTCTGATCACCACCCTGTTGTACCCAGCTGCTAAGAGAGACAAACCTACAGTATTCGGCCTGAGCCCAGAGCCTGACAGGTGGGAGATAGAGAGAACTGAGATACAGATGAAACACAGACTAGGTAAGGCTTACTGCCCTGATGATTGTTAGGTGATTGTTGTTAAGCTAAATGGTATTATTTACCACAAGTAAAGACGTATGGTAAACCGATATGACTCTCTGGGGTAGCGATAGCAATTTTTTTCACTTAGCCAAATCATCTCTTTTTTGTCAATTTGTTATCCAAATGGCTCAAATGAGTCAAATTAAGCCCTTTTTGTTTAGCCAGTTTACAGCAGTTTTAGCATTTGGCTAAATTGGCGAGTGTTAGCGCTACCCCAGACTCTGTTAGGGGTGTTGGGAAACCCTCTTACTAACAGAATTATTCCTATGCATTTGCAATAAAATTCCAGTTTTTGAAATATTTTTTTCTGTTTTCCTATTTTCTGTTGAGACTCACCAGTGCAGGACTAGACTTACTTTTGGTAGTGTTTGAGTACTGTATCTGACAAAGAGGTGGAAAAATTAAGAATCAGCCAGTAGAGATATGCCAGGGTCCAGATATCAAAAGAGAAAATTAGCCCAATCGGCAAACAAAGAGGATTTGAATGAAAGAAAAAAAGTGATAATTATGAAAATGATAATTAGTAGTGTTAGCTCATCTTTATGATATTTCTGATGTGTATAAAACCATGCTATCTACTTCAGGTGGAGGCCAGTATGGGGATGTATATGAAGGTGTGTGGAAGAAATACGGCAAAATTGTTGCTGTCAAAACATTGAAGGTAAGAAAAAGTACATATACTGATTGTATACTTATCAAGTTTGCCTTTAACAGAATATATACAATTTTTGGATGGCAAATGGTAGTTTGTTGTGGAGAACAGAGCACCTTTTTAATTGGGTGAAACATCTGAAATCTATAGAAAGGCTGCAGAATGTATTTGTATTTTAAGTGAGTGGGGTTTTATCTGTGTTTATCAAAATGATTGGAATTTACCATGTAATTAAACCCCTTATCATCTTGGTTATAATATTTGAGTGATATCTTCCAATATTTCATTATAACAATACACTATACTGTAAAACTGTATTACAAAACAAAGCAATTTACGATGATTATTTCTTGATATCATGTTACATTTATTTCCATGTAACGTTTTGAAGTTGAACAACTCTGGATGTGAAGATTTGTTTATTCTTTGTTTGTTTCTTATAGGAGGACACCATGGCACTGAAGGATTTCTTGGAAGAAGCAGCCATTATGAAAGAAATGAAACATGAAAATCTTGTCCAGCTCTTAGGTAACATGGCAGCTGTTTTCTATACTTACATTTGAGTGACTTGACAACATGTAATGTGTGCATTGAGGCCACAGTTTCATTGATGCCAGAAAGATATGCAGGGTTTTAATAAGCATTCTAATTCCTTTCATTAGTGTATACAAAATCTCCCAGTACCATTACTCCATCTCCAGGAGAACTGCACAGTATCTAAACAATAGCAGGATCAATAGACCTTTCCTTAATTTTACATTATTTCCAAACCCTACACAGTACACTCTGCATCATTCAGACACCATAGGACCAGGAAATCCCTTTGAGTTACACAGAGATTCAAGTTAGGCAATGTTAAAGTTTATTTCAGTTAATACCCAAGAAAAAAAATCCATGCTGTCAGATTTTTTCAAGATATACAATAATTTATTTTCTTAAGTTATGAATTATGCTGAGTCTACTCTATATTTCCTTGAATGTACAGAAGAGCAATTATGTTTGAAGAGTATTGAAACGTTGCTTACCCTTATCTAGTAATCTAATAAGTGTGCATAAACTTTTGTCACACCCTGTTGTATCTTACCCTTACAGGAGTGTGTACCAGAGAACCCCCATTTTACATCGTTACGGAGTTCATGCCCAATGGCAATCTGCTGGACTTTCTGCGGAACTCCTCTCAGGAGAGCCTGGGACCCACAGTATTACTCTACATGGCAACACAGATAGCTTCAGGGATGGCTTACCTGGAGGACAAACCTTTTATTCACAGGTGGGTCAGTTTGTTCATTAAGTATGATGTCATATATGGTGGACACGGGTTTTGCTTTTTGAAGATGAATATTGATGAGTAAAAAAAATGAAATATGCAGACACCACTGTTAAGCATTTTCCATTTTTTATGGTTGAATTGAAATGATATTGAACAGATCATAATAATTGTTCCTTGTTTAATATTCATCTTGACAGTTATTCTTTGTAACGTTATTTATCCAAAGATATTTTAACTGGTTTAACATTCAGTAGTATATATGACTTCTGAATCAGAGACATTACAGTTAAAACTGTTTCGAAATAGAAAGCCATCTGTTGACAGAATATAAATAAATGTCCTGGTGTTGACATCTAGTGCTGATAATTTCAGAGATCTTGCTGCCAGGAACTGTCTTGTTGGTGAAAACCATTTGGTGAAGGTGGCAGACTTTGGACTGGCTCGTCTGATGAAG